>NC_138536.1:1764241-2376924 GCF_964234715.1 Podarcis melisellensis | reverse complement strand
GAGGAGGAGGAAAAGGAGGAAGAAAAAAAGGAAGAAGACGAGGAAGAAGAAGAAGAGGAAGATGATGATGAAGAAGAAGAGGAAGAGGAATAATAATAAGAAGAGGAGGAAGAAAGAGAAAAGGAAGAAGAGGAGGAGGAGGAGGAGGAGGAGGAAGAAGAAGAAGAAGAAGAAGAGGAGGAGGAGGAGGAAGACGAAGAAGAGGAAGAAGAAGAAGAAGAAGAAGAAGAAGAAGAAGAAGAAGAAGAAGAAGAAGAAGAAGAAGAAGAAGAAGAAGAAGAAGAAGAAATAGTTGTGGCTTGGGGGAGAGAGAGAAACAGCTCTCGGTTAAAGAAGGAAGCTTTCAAAAAGTGAGAGAGAGAGACCTACTTTTCCTTGGAGAAGAAGAAGCGATTGATGAGGGACGCCACGAATATCACGCCTAGGAACCCGAGGACGGCGGCAAGGCCCACCAGCCAGGGCTGCAGACCGCTGGAGCCGTTTGTGGTCCCCCTCACGGCGCCTAAACGGATTAAGATTAGGTCCTTTTGGGTCAAGCGGAAAAACTCCGGGCGTTGCTACACCCCACCCCCCATCGCTACCGGTTTGTGTTTCAAAGAGGAGTCCAAAAATAAGGAGGCGCCTATCTATTTACGCCTCAAGTCTCATGTGCCAGGGTGCATAATTATTATTATCAGTGCGTTTTTTCTGGGGGTACGCAGGGGTAGCCCTTAACATGTTGTGAATCTTTGTACTTTTGCCCATTTACTATATTTATTTTCCCTGACCTGAACTATGAAATGGTGGTTTTCTCGGGTCAAAATGAGAGTACCCCCTAATCATTTTTTTTAAGGAAAAAAAAGCCACTGGTTATTATTATTATATATTATTTGTTGGTTTATATAGTGCCCTATACCTGGTGTGTGTGTGTGTGTGTGTGTGTGAGGGCGGTTCACAGAATCAACTCAAGATATAAAACCACAAAATACCGTATTTTTTGCTCTATAAGACTCACTTTTCCCCTCCTAAAAAGTAAGGGGAAATGTGTGTGGGTCTTATGGAGCGAATGCAGGCTGCGCAGCTATCTCAGAAGCCAGAACAGCAAGAGGGATTGCTGCTTTCGCTGCGCAGCGATCCCTCTTGCTGTTCTGGCTTCTGAGATTCAGAATATGTTTTTCCTTGTTTTCCTCCTCCAAAAACTAGGTGCGTCTTGTGGTCTGGTGCGTCTTCTGGAGCGAAAAATACGGTACCTAATAAAAATTAAATCAAGAAGTCAGTAGCTCCCCCGGACACACACAAAAAATACTTTTAAAAAGGGTATAGGATGTCCATTGGAACAACCAAAGACCTGGTTAAAAAGGAACGTTTTTGCCTGCCACCTAATGAAGGTGAACTTCCCTGGGGAGAGCATTCCCACAAACAGGGAGCCACTGCAGAGAAGGCCCCGTTCTCGTGTTGCCGCCCTCCGCACCTCTCGATGAGGGGACACACGAACGAGGGCCTCAAGATGATCTCAGGGTCCGTGTAGGTTCATATGGCGCATCCAACATTCACCAGAAGCTGTAAAATGAAGGTGCTTAGGGGCCACCACAGAGAAGACCCCGACGCCCGACAACGCCTCAACCTCTACTACTTGAGGACTCGCCTATATACCCGCTCCTCTCATTTCATCCTCCCGACTGGCCCACACCCGGGGAACCCAATGCTCTAACCGCTAGGCCACGCTGCCTCTACGAATCAGGAGGTGCGGATCTGCTTGGCAAGATTCTGAACAAGTTCCGCCACCTGTATCCCAACCAAATTCCTTCCCGGGGAGCCCGTGTCACACTCCTACCTTGGCTGTGGGCACAGGGGGCGAAGAAAATTCCCAGTAGCAGAGGCAGGTATAAGAATGGCTCCATCGCGTTGCTTCGCTAATGTGCTGTTCGGCGAGGCAGGTCTGTCCTTCCTGGTTTCTGTATTCGTGTGTGTGAGAGAGGAGATATCTACTTTCCTTGCAAGTGTAACTCTGGACCCGGAATCAAAGTGCATTTGATAATGGCAATTCCGTTGGGCAGCTCTGAATTCACGTGAGATGCCTGTGGAACAAGGGTTTGGCCAGGGCAAGGAACAAGCTGCTCTGCTTTCGCATGCAGGTGGACACGAAACAGATCCCGGCTGCTTCTGTGGCTGTCTCAACCCCTCCAATGTTTCTCCCCTGAAAAGAGGGACGTCCTATTCCATCCCCTCCACCATTTCTCCCCTGAAAATAGGGACGTCCTTTTCCATCCCCTCCAACGTTTCTCCCCTGAAAATAGGGACGTCCTATTCCATCCCCTCCAACATTTCTCCCCTGAAAATAGGGACGTCCTATTCCATCCCCTCCAATGTTTCTCCCCTGAAAAGAGGGACGTCCTATTCCATCCCCTCCACTGTTTCTCCCCTGAAAATAGGGACGTCCTTTTCCATCCCCTCCAACGTTTCTCCCCTGAAAATAGGGACGTCCTATTCCATCCCCTCCAACGTTTCTCTCCTGAAAATAGGGACGTCCTATTCCATCCCCTCCAACGTTTCTCTCCTGAAAATAGGGACGTCCTTTTCCATCCCCTCCAACGTTTCTCCCCTGAAAATAGGGACGTCCTATTCCATCCCCTCCAACGTTTCTCCCCTGAAAATAGGGACGTCCTTTTCCATCCCCTCCACTGTTTCTCCCCTGAAAATAGGGACGTCCTTTTCCATCCCCTCCAACGTTTCTCTCCTGAAAATAGGGACGTCCTATTCCATCCCCTCCAACGTTTCTCCCCTGAAAATAGGGACGTCCTATTCCATCCCCTCCAATATTTCTCCCCTGAAAATAGGGACGTCCTATTCCATCCCCTCCAACGTTTCTCCCCTGAAAAGAGGGACGTCCTATTCCATCCCCTCCAACGTTTCTCCCCTGAAAAGAGGGACGTCCTATTCCATCCTCTCCAACGTTTCTCCCCTGAAAATAGGGACGTCCTATTCCATCCCCTCCAACGTTTCTCCCCTGAAAATAGGGACGTCCTATTCCATCCCCTCCAACGTTTCTCCCCTGAAAAGAGGGACGTCCTATTCCATCCCCTCCAACGTTTCTCCCCTGAAAAGAGGAACGTCCTATTCCATCCCCTCCAACGTTTCTCCCCTGAAAATAGGGACGTCCTATTCCATCCCCTCCAACGTTTCTCCCCTGAAAATAGGGACGTCCTATTCCATCCCCTCCAATATTTCTCCCCTGAAAATAGGGACGTCCTATTCCATCCCCTCCAACGTTTCTCCCCTGAAAAGAGGGACGTCCTATTCCATCCCCTCCAACGTTTCTCCCCTGAAAAGAGGGACGTCCTATTCCTTCCCCTCCAACGTTTCTCCCCTAAAAATAGGGACGTCCTTTTCCATCCCCTTCAACATTTCTCCCGTGGAAATAGGGACGTCCTAAGGAAATGCTAGCTCTGGAGTCAGGGGGTCGGGAGGCTGCTGGGACCTTAGTGCCAGGAAGCCCCCAGGAAGTGGAGACGTGTTTATTTTTCCGGAGGGTGGCTCTTGCAGAAAACGCCGTCGGCAAGTCCCCCTCCTCCTCTCCCCTCCGTCTTTGCTTCTCTCGGCTCACGCTCTCTCTTTTCACTCTGCACATTCTCAGAGATGCCAGGGCAACGGAGGAAGGGCAGGAAGAGGATTCGGGGCGGGTGGGTCAGTATGCACCCTAAAAAGTAAAGGGACCCCTGACCATTAGGTCCAGTCGTGGCCGACTCTGGGGTTGCAGCGCTCATCTCGCTTTACTGGCCGAGGGAGCCGGCGTACAGCTTCAGGATCATGTGGCCAGCAGGACTAAGCCGCTTCTGGCGAACCAGAGCAGCGCATGGAAACACCGTTTACCTTCCTGCCAGAGCGGTACCTATTTATCTACTTGCACTGGTGTGCTTTCGAACTGCTAGGTTGGCAGGAGCAGGGACCGAGCAACGGGAGCTCACCCCGTCATTGCGGGGATTCGAACCTCCGACCTTCCGATCGGCAAGCCCTAGGCTCCGTGGTTTAACCCACAGCGCTACCCGCGTCCCTTGAGGAGCATAAATGGCCTGGCACATGCCCAACTGTTCTTACCTGCAAACGGCAATCTGTTCCTGGCATTTGGACTCTGACCATCACATGATCTGTGGGCGCCATGCCACCCGCAGGAAAATCGGTGCCAGTCTGGCAGGATGGGAGTGACTGGGCAAGGAGCAATGAGATTCAAATCGCCTCTCCTCTCAGGTCCTCCTTTTTCCAGTTGTTAAGTCCAGCTCTCTATATTTCAACACTGGTTTGTAATTACAGTGTTACCTCGGGTTAAGTACTCAATTCGTTCTGGAGGTCCGTTCTTAACCTGAAACTGTTCTTAACCTGAAGCACCACTTTAGCTAATGGGGCCTCCTGCTACTGCCGCTCCGCCGGAGCACGATTTCTGTTCTCATCCTGAAGCAAAGTTCTTAACCCGAGGTCCTATTTCTGGGTTAGCGGAGTCTGTAACCTGAAGCGCCTGTAACCTGAAGCGTACGTAACCCAAGGTACCACTGTATTATTTTTTAATCCTCAAGGAAGTTCATCAGCATGCAGGATTCTCAGCTAAAGCATCTACAACAGATGGAGCGATCTTAAATCTTCCGAATATCCACATTTCCCCTAGCACAACGCATTTCGTATGCTATTTTCTTTCTCCTTTTTAAAACACAGCTTTTATTAAATTTCCTGTTTTACACTTTGAAGCACTCGTTTACACATTCTTAAGCTATCCATGACTTCTTCTCTTTCCATGCTTCATTTTGCATATCATAAATCCCTGCACATTTTAATAATAATAATAATAATAATAATAATACTACATACCCACCTGGCTGGGCTTCCCCAGCCACCCTGGGCGGCTTCCAACCAAATATTAAAATACAGTAATACAGAAACTATATCATTCAGGATTCTATTATTGCATCCATCAAAGCTTCTTTATTCTGTCAAATTTATCAGAATGCTGCCGGTGTTTTCAGCTATACACAGTTATTTCCCATACATCCAATAAACGTTTTCCAATCTTCTGTAAACATATCTTCTTCTTCTTCTCCTCTTATTCTATATGTTAAGTTCGTAAGCTGTGCATATTCCGTCAGCTTAAGTTGCCATTCTTCTTCGGTTGGGACCTCGCTCGTTTCCCATTTTTTGGGCTAACGAAACACGGGCCGCACATAGATAACCCTTTTTTTTTTTGACACCTGGGAATTTCCGTCTCAATTATGCCGAACAGAAAGCACTCTAGTTACAGGTAGGTAGCCGTGTTGGTCTGCCGTAGTCGAAACAAAACAAAACAAAATAACTTAAAGGTAAAGGTAAAGGGACCCCTGACCATTAGGTCCAGTCGTGGCCGACTCTGGGGTTGCGGCGCTCATCTCGCTTTACTGGCCGAGGGAGCCGGCGTACAGCTTCCGGGTCATGTGGCCAGCAGGACAACAACAACAAAACGGGGGGAAAAGGAAAGGAAAGAAATAGACATCACAGGGACCCTGGACATTCATATCCAGGGGTGATATATATATATCCAGTACGTCTGGGGGAATCTCTCTCCAGCTGATCCAAGCAACGACTCAGCCAGACTGTTCTGGAGTTGCTGGAGGCGATGCGCAGTCCGTCTCCATCCCAGGTAAGGAGTGCAGGATGCGGCCTTCCGCACACTCCACCCCTAGGAAAGGGGCACCCTTTTGCCAACCCAGGCGATGGTCGGGAAAAGCTGCAATCTCACATCCGTCCGAGGCCTCTTCCAGCCTCTTCCTGTCTTCCACTTTGGGACCAAAAGCCCAATCTGCGGATGGGGGAAAAAAAGAGAAAATTAAAACCAGCAGGTTTGGGCAGCAGAAAGCTGGGTATGTCGCAGTGCCGGGTTTTGTTGTTGTCGTTTAGTCGTGTCTGACTCTTTGTGACCCCATGGACCAGAGCACGCCAGGATTTACGGATAAGCTAAACAAGCTCTAGCTTAGGGCCCCACTCTCTTGGGGCCCCCAAAAAATGTAAAGGGAAAAACAACCTGGATGTACATTTCCAAATAAAATAAAACAAATAAAATAAAACCTGCATCCAGCAAGTGTTTTGTGTTGTTTAGGCTCCGAGGATGTAAGTCATGGGCCCCGCCTGCTAGCCTGCTCCCTCAAATATCAATGGTTTGCTCCTTTTAAAAAGCAGAGACATCACCTTGCCAACAAAGGTCTGTCTAGTTCAGGCTCTGGTTTTCCCAGTAGTGATGAATGGAAGGGAGAGCTGGACCATCAAGAAGGCTGATCGTCGAAGAATGGATGCTTTTGAATTCTGGTGCTGGAGGAGACTCTGGAGAGTCCCATGGACTGCAAGAAGATCAAACCTCTCCATTCGGAAGGAAATCAGCCCTGAGTGCTCACTGGAAGGACAGATCCTGAAGCTGAGGCTCCAGTATGGACACGCTCTGCTGGCTTCGCTCTGTAAGACAAACAGACATTTCCCCTTTTTGTTGTTGTTGTTGAGTCGTTTAGTTGTGTCCGCCTATTCGTGACCCCCTGGACCAGAGCACACCAGACCCTCCTGTCTTCCTCTGCCTCCCGCAGTTTGGTCAAACTCATGCTGGTTGCTTTGAGAACACTGTCCCACCATCTCGTCCTCTGTCGTCCCCTTCTCCTTGCGCCCTCCATCTTTCCCAACATCAGGGTCTTTTCCAGGGAGTCTTCTCTTCTCATGAGGAGGCCAAAGTCTTGGAGCCTCAGCTTCAGGATCTGTCCTTCCAGTGAGCACTTAGGACTGATTTCCTCCAGAATGGAGAGGTTTGATCTTCTTGCAGTCCATGGGACTCTCAAGAGTCTCCTCCAGCACCAGAATTCAAAAGCATCCATTCTTCGGCCATCAGCCTTCTTGATGGTCCAGCTCTCACTTCCATACATCACTACTGGGAAAACCAGAGCTTGAACTATACGGACCTTTGTTGGCAAGGTGATGTCCCTGCTTTTTAAGATGCTGTCTAGGTTTGCCATCGCCTTTCTCCCAAGAAGCAGGCGTCTTTTAATTCCGTGACTGCTGCCACCATCTGCAGTGATCATGGAGCCCTAAAAAGCCTTACTTTTTAGGAGGAAAAAAGGGCGTCTTATGGAGCGAAAAATACGGTACTCAAACCCTAAATGGTCCTGAGGACTAGAAACTTGGGGGGGGTAAAGGGGGAGCTTCTAGGAGGTCTGCCCACTCACCCGCAAAGTCGTGCGCGAGGTCATTGATGAGGTGGCCCACAATCGCGTACGCAACCACGACCACGATGATGACAGCCATCAGAAGATACAAGGCGTAGCGGGGCAGGCGGATCGAATCCAGCGAGGGAGGTTTGTAATCTCTGAAGAGGTCGCCCGCCTCCTCCTCCTCCTCTCCGGACTGCATCGAGCGAGGATTCACACCCGGGTCCCGGCACCTCGTTCCCCTTCCTTCCCCAATCAACGATCGTCACTTAGGTTTCGCTTGATGGGTATTCTGGGGGAGAAATAAACAGGGGCAGCTCAGGCCCCACTCACGGAGAAAAGCCGTATGTTAAGAAAAAGAGGACACAATATTGATTTGGACAAATAACTCGATATTTACGGCATGCTATACTTTATAGGGACGCGGGTGGCGCTGTGGGTTAAACCACTGAGCCTAGGACTTGCCGATCAGAAGGTCGGTGGTTCGAATCCCTGCAATGACGGGGTGAGCTCCTGTTGCTCGGTCCCTGCTCCTGCCCACCTAGCAGTTCGAAAACATACCAGTGCAAGTAGATAAATAGATACCGCTCCGGCGGGAAGGTAAATGGCGTTTCCGTGTGTGCTGCTCCGGTTCGCCAGAAGTCCTGCTGGCCACATGACCTGGAAGCTGTACGCCGGCTCCCTCGGCCAGTAAAGCGAGATGAGCGCCGCAACCCCAGAGTCGGCCACGACTGGATTTAATGGTCAGGGGTCCCTTTACCTTTACTTTATACTTTAAAAGAAAACCATCTAAAGATCCGCAGGCGAGTATTTAACACTAAATATGTTTAAATCACAGAGTGATAAAGGCTGGAAGTATTAAAAAAACCAATAGTAGGAACATTTCAACACATGTGGTGGTCTTGCAGTGTGATTAAAGAATTCAGTGGTACCTATTAATGAACATTTCGGTTTTCGAACGCCGTAAACCCGGAAGTAAATTCTTTGGTTTTTCAAATGCACCTCAGAAGTCGAACCAGAAATGCAGATTGCGTATTACGCTAAGTTTTCCGTACTGAGTTTTCCATTTTAAGGCCTTTGTACTGAGTTTTTGGATGTTTCAGAACTTAAACGGTACACTGGTACCTTGGTTCTCAAAGTCCACCCGTTCCGGAAGTCCGTCCCAAAACCAAAGCACGTTCCAAAACCAAGGCGCGCTTTCCCATAGAAAGGAATGCAAAACGGATTAATCCATTCCGGACTTTTAAAAGCAACCCCTAAAACAGCAATTCAACATGAATTGTTACTACCTAATGAGACCATGGATCCCCCCCCCCAAATGAAAGCAATAATCAATGTATTGCACTATAAATAAGATAGCATTGTAGATGATAAAAAGTAAAATTAAATTGTTTTATTTACACGCACTGATGACGTTTATTGTTTAGATGGGGGGCTTTTATCCCTTTCCACAGCCACACAATCCATTTATATCCCACCCTCCCCAGTCAAACCAGGCTCAGCTAACCTCAAAATATATAATACATTCAAACATAAAATCCAGCAAACGACTGAAATACAGCTTAAAATCAGAATAAATCAGAATAGGACCTCCAGACACACTGGCCAAGAATTAATATTTCTTGATGGTTCGCTGCCCTCTCTGGTTAAACAGGCACAGCACGTTTCGAAAGCCTGCAACACCTCTTTCGACCTGTGCAGCTTGGCAAAAAAATTACCGTATTTTTTGCTCTACAAGACTCCACTTTTTCCCTCCTAAAAAGTAAGGGGAAACGTGTGTGCGTCTTACGGAGCGAACGCAGGCTGCGTGGCTATCCCAGAAGCCAGAACAGCAAGAGGGATTGCTGCTTTCACTGCGCAGCGATCCCTCTTGCTGTTCTGGCTTCTGAGATTCAGAATATTTTCTTTCTTGTTTTCCTCCTCCAAAAACTAGGCGCGTCTTGTGGTCTGGTGCGTCTTATAGAGCGGAAATTACGGTAAATAGCGAACCCAATTTCCTCTTTGCAGGGGCTGCAAATCAAGCTACCCTGGTTTGCTGCTAAGGCTGAATTTCTAAAGCTGGCTTTTGTTTTGTGGGATTTGCAGGAAGCGACGTACCTGGTGACAGGGAACAGCTGGCGCAAGAGGCAGTATCATCGACCGGCGCAACTCCAAAGCGTCCGCAAGACGTTCCTGCTGATGTGTCGACTGATGGGGCGATAGATGCTGTTTCCGAACAGCGGGAGAGCAAAGACTCTGCGCCGACACCCACCCAGCTTTTTAAAATTTATTTTAAATACAGATACTCTTGCTCAAAGCCTCCCCTCTTCCAGACATCTCCCCCTTTCCTCGTCCCCCCCCAAAAAAAATCCGCAGAAGACAAATCTGCTATTCTGGGCTCCTTCCCCTCCCCAAGAGCTGATCTCTTAAAATCAGCTAAGCAGATCGTCGCTGGGGATTTTGCGAGGGGAGGGTTGGATGATTGCAGGCAGAGAATCCACTATTTTGAGTCTCTGCTGCCCGTTAATTTGCGTTGCAGTACACAGAAGCAAGGGGCGTGGGTGGCGCTGTGGGTTAAACCACAGAGCCTAGGACTTGCCGATCGGAAGGTCGGCGGTTCGAATCCCCGCAATGACGGGGTGAGCTCAGGTTGCTCGGCCCCTGCTCCTGCCCACCTAGCAGTTCAAAAACATACCACTGCAAGTAGATAAATAGATACCGCTCCGGCGGGAAGGTAAACGGCGTTTCCGTGCGCTGCTCTGGTTCGCCAGAAGCGGCTTAGTCCTGCTGGCCACATGACCCGGAAGCTGTACGCCGGCTCCCTCGGCCAGTAAAGCGAGATGAGCGCCGCAACCCCAGAGTCGGCCACGACTGGATCTAATGGTCAGGGGTCCCTTTACCTTTACCTAGAAGCAAAGGATTTGCTTTCTTGCTTAGACCACAAGGGATGAATGAAATAAACACGGCAAACAAGATTGCAGTCCTCATTGTTTGTGGAGTAAAAGGCTGGTCTAACAGGGGAACTTTTTCAGCAGGGGGCCGGTCCACTGTCCCTCAGACCTTGTGGGGGACCGGACTATATTTTGAAGGGGGAAAAAATGAACAAATTCCTACGCCCCACAAATAACCCAGAGATGTATTTTCAATAAAAAGCACACATTCTACTCATGTCAAAACACCAGGCAGGCCCCAGAAATAACTCAGAGATGCAGTTTAAATAAAAGGTCGCATTCTACTCATGTAAAAACACGCTGAATTCCGGACCGTCCACGGGCCGGATTTAGAAGACGACTGGGCCGGATCCTGCCCCCGGGCCTTAAGTTGCCTACCCCTAGCATAGCTCATAGCTTCTCTGAGTTATTCAAGCCCCCTCACCATGACAAGGCAGTGATTCATGAATGGGGTTTTTTGGGGGGGGTCAAATGGCCAGAATTCGGGGAGACTTTTTAACACCACGCTTTGCAATCGGCCTCTGGGGAGCGGCTCCGGAAAGCCTTGACATTGAAAACGGGTTCTGCCAAGCCTGATCTGCTTTTAAACGTTTAAGCCCCAGTAAACCTAATCCGCGATGGTTTTTGGCTAAAGGAAGCTGCTTTCACGCAGAAGCAAGCTTGCAATATTCACTTTCCCCCCCGAAATCCCTTTCCGATTCAGCCTTCCACAATCCTCTTATTACTTTGTGTGTACGAAACCGATTCATAATCCCCTTTCCAGCTTGGCATCTGTTGGCGGGGGGGGGGGGGGTCTTGGGTGTCCCCCTACTCTTTGGTTGTGGACTGATATATATATATATGGGACGCGGGTGGCACTGTGGGTTAAACCACAGAGCCTAGGACTTGCCGATCAGAAGGTCGGCGGTTCGAATCCCCACGACAAGGTGAGCTCCTGTTGCTCGGTCCCTGCTCCTGCCAACCTAGCAGTTCAAAAGCAAGTCAAAGTGCAAGTAGATAAATAGGTCCCACTCCAGCGGGAAAGTAAACGGCATTTCCGTGCGCTGCTCTGGTTCTCCAGAAGCGGTTTAGTCCTGCTGGTCACATGACCCGGAAGCTGGACGCCGGCTCCCTCGGCCAATAAAGCGAGATGAGCGCCGCAACCACAGAGTCGGCCACGACTGGACCTAACAGTCAAGGGTCCTTTTACGTTTAACTAAATGATATCGAGCGTCAGAACAACTTGGCCACAATAAGGAAATTTTGGTCATGGCATGGCTATTTTCCACCTTCCCTTTTCGACTCTCTGGCACCCTATCTGCATAACGCAGCAATTGTAAAATAAGCGCGTTTTTACTCTCGCAAGATTGAATGTCTTGCCCTCGGCTGGACTTCCACGGTGGGTAATTGAGGGACGATTCCAACAGATCCCACCTGGAAAACGTCCCTGTGGAGATGGCAGTCCCGAATCGGTGGCCCACGCCCTTCTGGCTCGCCCTCTTGATAAAGACTTGAGGAATGAGATTATCACCCCTCTTTTATCGTCCATTCCGGGTCGCCCAACCACTGCCCCCGTGTCCTTTTCTCTTGGCAGATCTAGATGAGCAGGTGACAGCAGAGGTGGCAAGGTTTTTAGTTGGGGCAATCAGAATAAGATCCACTACCTGACCATGGATTCAAAACCCTAAAACGTATTTTGCATAATTGACTTTTTATTTCTATTCTTTGTATATCGTAGTGTTGTTTTACAGTAGTACCTTGGGTTAAGAACTTAATTCGTTCTGGAGGTCCGTTCTTAACCTGAAACTGTTCTTAACCTGAGGCACCACTTGAACTAATGGGGCCTCCTGCTGCCGCCACGCCTCCAGAGCACGATTTCTGTTCTCATCCTGAAGCAAAGTTCTTAACCTGAAGCACTATTTCTGGGTTAGCAGAGTCTGTAACCTGAAGCGTATGTAACCCGAGATACCACTGTATTGCTACGGCCGATGGCTGACACAAATAAAGATTCATTCATTCATTCGACACTATCGCAAGGAAGACTCAGTTTTCAAAGCGATATAAATACGTGTGAACATATATTTGCAAATATGAGAGAGGGGAAACAGAAAAGTCACCAGATCCGGAACAGAACCCGCTATCGAGATGTAGATACCTGTCTCCCCACCAACCACCGAGCAGAGAAACAGGCCGCAAATTAGAAACGGAGGCGAGACGTCTTGCGACTCCCCGTCCGGCGCTGCAGGAATCCAAACCGGGATGAGATGGCGGCAGCCGAGACGTGGACAGCTCCCTGCGCCCTTTTCAGTCCGATTTCTTCAGCTTGCTCAGTCCGTCGGGGTACTGGAAATCACCGCCATTCTCGTAGTTGTAGATGTCCAGCGCCACTTCGCAGCTCTCCCGTACGACGCGTTCCTTGTCCTGGGCATGGGCTTGCAAGGCGGAGAGGCAGGAGGCCCTGGCGATGGAGCCCAGGGCCTCGGCGCACTCGTGGCGCACCATGGGGCTCTCGGCGCCGTCCTCCAGCGAGGCTGTCAGCTGCGGGACGCTCGCCTCGTGTTGCATCTGTCCGAGGACGTAGGCGACCTCGTGGCGGAAGAGGGCGCTGCCACAGCGGAGGCCTTGCGGGTGGAAGGGAGAGGAGAATCGCAGTTCAGGAAAAGCGCTTGAGGACTAGCGCCTTGCGTTATCTTTAAGAGCCAGAGCTTGTAGTGTTCCCAATAATAATAATTTATTATTTATACCCCGCCCATCCGGCTGAGTTTCCCCAGCCACTCTGGGCGGCTTCCAATCAAGTGTTAAAAACAATACAGCACTAAATAGTAAAAACGTCCCTAAACAGGGCTGCCTTCAGATGTCTTTTAAAGAGAAGATAGCTGCTTATTTCCTTCACATCTGAAGGGAGGGTGTTCCACAAGGCGGGGGCCACTACAGAGAAGGCCCTCTGTCTGGTTCCCTGTAACCTCACTTTTCGCAATGAGGGAACTGCTAGAAGGCCCTCGGCGTTGGATCTCAGTGTCCGGGCAGAACGATGAGGGTGGAGACGCTCCCTCAAGTATACAGGACCGAGGCCGTTTAGGGCTTGAAAGGTCAGCATCAACACTTTGAATTGTGCTCGGAAACGTACTGGGAGCCAATGCAGATCTCTCAGGACCAGTGTTATGTGGTCCCGGCGGCCGCTCCCAGTCCCCAGTCTGGCTGCCGCATTCTGGATTAATTGCAGTTTCCGGGTCACCTTCAAAGGGAGCCCTAAGTAGAGTGCGTTGCAGGAGTCCAAGCGGGAGATAACCAGAGCATGCACCACTCTGGCCAGACAGTCTGTGGGCATGGAGGGTCTCATCCTGCATACCAGATGGAGCTGGTAGACAGCTGCCCTGGACACAGAATTAACCTACGCCTCCATGGACAGCTGTGAACCAAGCCAAAGGCCAGGCGGAACAACTCTGTCTTACAGGCCCTGCGGAAAGAAATCAGATCCTGCAGGGCCCTGGTCTCATGAGACGGAGCGTTCCACCAGGCCGGGGCCAGTGTTGAAAAGGCCCTGCCTCTGGTTGAGGCTAATCTGACTTCCTTAGGACCCAGGACCACTAGGGTGTTGCTGTTTATGGACCTTGAGGCTCTCCGTGGGGCATACGGGAGGGGTGGTCCTGTAGATACGAGGGTCCTTGGCAAGCAGCCGAGCGGGTCCGAATTCCGGCCAGAGCCGCTTGACCAGGCGAAATCTCTGGCCCAAGAGAAGCGAGGAGACTCACCGTCTGCCAAGGCCAGTACGGCCGCTTCCCCGCCGACATTGCGCAGGGCAAACATGGCCCGGTATCGCTCGAACAGCGGCCGTGAGTCGTCCAGCAAAGCCTGCCGCAATCTTTCCACGTCCGCCTCCTCGGATGGAGGCGCTGGGTCTACGGAGGAGTAGGGGCCGGAGGACGCTTCTGCCGGGTGTTCCTGAAGCCATTCCAGTCTCTTCACGGCCAGCTGACATGTCTCTGCCACCTGAATACGACGGAGGGGTGTTTTTCAAGAACGTATATTTCGTGAAAAAACATTTAATACATTCTTAAAAAAAAAACAGAAGCATTTTTACTTGGTATTATAGGCCAGGATATTAATAGGCAAGATTTTAAACTGTTTTTATACGCAACAGCAGCGGCAAGAGTATTGTTAGCCCAGAAATGGAAGAAATTCTGACGAAAGAAGAATGGCAGACGAAATTAATGGACTACGCAGAATTGGACAAAATGACAGGAAGGATTCGAAACCTGCGGGACCAGAGATTTACAGAAGATTGGAAGAAGTATATGAGTTATTTGAAGAGCAACTGTAATAAAAAAATTACGCTAGTTTTGTGATGAGAAATATACGAAGTGTTTACGAAGTAGATAAAGATAGAGATGTTGGTTATGAGTTTTAAATGTAATAGGGAAAGTAAGACATGCATACTAAGAGATTAGATTGGAAAATTTTCAGACAGGACTGATGGAAGTCAAAAATATTGAATAAGGTGTAAAAGTATGTTTAATTACTGTTGAAAATGGTATGTTAAAAAAACTAATAAAAATCATATACCGTATTTTTCGCTCTATAAGACGCACCAGACCACAAGACGCACCTAGTTTTTGGAGGAGGAAAACAAGAAAAAAAATATTCTGAATCTCAGAAGCCAGAAGAGCAAGAGGGATTGCTGCGCAGTAAAAGCAGCGATCCCTCTTGCTGTTCTGGCTTCTGGGATAGCTGTGCAGCCTGCATTCGCTCCGTAAGACGCACAGGCATTTCCCCTTACTTTTTAGGAGGAAAAAAGTGAGTCTTATAGAGCAAAAAATATGGTATATATTAAAAAAAAACGGATGGAGGGGTGTTAATTTTTTGGTTTGGTTCAGGTTCGGGGAATAATTGCAAAGGACCCCTTGGATTTACCTCGATGACAGGGTCTTCGGAGTATTTTTTCAGGACGTCTAGAACTTTGGGGTTCCCAATGGCACCGAGGGCCTCGCCTGTCGAAAGCAGGGAGAGAATGAGATATGAAGGTGGAAGCAGGGTGTTTGTGTGTTATTAATTTTATTTGTTTATATCTCTCTCTCTCTGTTGACCCCATGGAGACACGCAGCATAATAATAATAAAAAGGTAAGGTAAAGGGAGCCCTGACCGTTAGGTCCAGTTGTGGACGACTCTGGGGTTGTGGCGATCATCTCGCTTTATTGGCCGAGGGAGCAGGCGTACAGCTTCCGGGTCATGTGGCCAGCAGGACTAAGCCGCTTCTGGCGAACCAGAGCAGCACACGGAAATGCCGTTTACCTTCCCGCCAGAGTGGTACCTATTTATCTACTTGCACTTTGACCTGCTTTCGAACTGCTAGGTGGGCAGGAGCAGGGACCAAACAACGGGAGCTCATTCCATCGCGGGGATTCAAACCACCAGCCTTCCGATCACCATGCCCTAGGCTCTGTTGTTTAGACCACAGTGCCACCCGCGTCCCGTAATAATTCACCAAACGTTAAAAGCGTCCCCCAAACCAGCCCCCTTGCGGTCTGTCAACACAGCCCCTCTTACCAGCTTCGTGGCGGACCATGGGTTCCTGGCTAGCGTCTTGGAGAACCTCAATGAGGACCGGAATCGCTCTCTCATCCTGCATCTGCCCTAAGCAGTAAGCCAGTTCGTGTTTGAGGAGCGCAGAGTCGTCCCCAAAACCTCGGCTGATCCACTCAATGGCTGCAGCCCCCCCTAGGTTTCGAAGGGTGAATAGCGCCCGGAAACGGGCTTTTAGGGGCTGTCCGGCATCCACCAGCGTCCGGCCAATCTGTTCGATTTCCTTCTCTGTCACCATGGTTACCTGGGCAGGAGCTACTTTAAAAAATACCTAAAGGAAGAGAAAAGGAGGGGGGGTTTCAGTGAAAGTCCGCGTTTCGGAGAAGCCCAAACTCCCCCCCCCTTTAAAAATACTTCATTGCGTTTTAAAATTTACATGGCAAGAAAATAAATTGATCGTTGCATTCACATAAACAGAAAATAAAGCGATACATGAACGAAATGTGAAAAAAGTAAAAATTAAGCAACATAAAGCTTTGGGGAGGAAAACAAAAATTTATTATCAAAAACACAAAATTATTTAAGGATTACAAACCATCATTTGAATGTTTATACCCGAAATTCCTAGAATGACATTACCTTCATAGTCACTTTTCTTTTTCGTCACATTCTGAGTTTTCTCCTAAACTGGTTTGAATCCCTTCTATATTATTTGACTTCCGTCTATCTCTTTGCGGTTTGCAAATTTCTTTTACATTCAATTAATCTGTATTCCATAACTGAAAAACATTCCCCAATATATGTGAAGTTAGTCTAGGGAACAGCCAAATGTTGTTGGAACCGTATTTTATTAGATAGTTATTAAAGCAATCCCATTCTTTTTTCAACCTTGTCACCTGAGTGATTTCTTATTAATTCCGTCATTTTAGCGAGTTCAAACATTTTAACGAAGCCCAAACTTTGCAAAGTTTTGGAAAGATAGGTTGGGGAAAACAGGAACCAAGCAATGTCTACTCAGAAGTAAATTGCAATCAGGGTAGATTTGATTTAAATCAAATCAATATTAAATCACAATTTAAATCACTAGTCAGTAATACTTTAAATCTTTTTTTTTTACAGAAAGACACATTCTTGCTGGTATCATCGTAATATTTACAAACCAGATGAAGGTTTCATTTTTGGAGTGATAAATTTTCAGAGTAGTTTTTACAGTTATATCAAAAATTACCGATTTGGTTCTACTATTAGAAATACGTAAGACAGGAAATTATGAAACTATTGTGAGGTTTAATAAGTTAACTGTTTATATCTGGACAACTTTTCTGCTGTACTTTATTGGAAGGAGAAAACTAATCATTTCCTTAGTAACAATTTAAACAATTTATTTAACTAAAACAATAACATTATAGCATATGTATCCATGTTTGTTAACTGATGGAGCTAAACAATTTTTTTAAAAAACAGCAACTTAGACTGAGTTTAAGCACACAGAAAAACTCAAAACAAATCCTTATTTCCTGATGAATAACCTTCGGAGTATAATGTAACTTAAATAGAAAATCTTTAGAAAGATTTTTCCTCCAGAAGGATTTTATTTTAAAAATCAAATTTAAATTTTAAAATCTGATTATTATTTTTTAAACCATTGATTTTTATCCACCCTGAATTTGCACTGAATTCAAGCAAACGTCCAACTCCTTTGGGCCATATATTTTTGGAAGGTGCCAAATTAACATGAATTGCAGTTGGTTTAATTTTTGCTTGTTTGGCTTCTGTGGGGTAAACAAAACGATTGGATCTCTCCCATTGCAGAGGGGGAAAAAGTTCCAGATCCAAAATTTTCTGGGGAAGCCAAGCCGAGTCGCTGGTAAAATTCCATTTCACGGTCACCTGCCGGCAACTCTGAATATGATACACACATAATTGACGACTCAGGAGATGGTTTGGCTTTTAAGTCTTGGAAGACGCCCATAAATGGGATTTATTGCTCAAGCATGCACATCGACACCTGGCCAAAGCATTTTGACAAAAACACTCCCAGGTATATACTGATGCAAAAAAAAAAAAAAAAAAATTACTGTACTGGTAAGGTGCAGCACAGTCCAACTCATCCAAAATCTGTTGTGATTCGGACGTTTTGTGGGTCAGAGGTCTGGGTTAATCCTTTAAAGGCCAAAGAAGTGGGGAGCAAGATGTAATTCGCCTTCAAACAAGCAGCTTTTTGCTCTCGCCCAGTGAGAAATAGAAAATAGAATATAGAAAATGCATGCTCAGAACCACTCTCTGTGCCAGAAATAAACTGTATATTATGCTATTACTGTAGCATCAAGCAGTAACGGGGGGAAACTGGGACACAAATAGTTGGAAAAAACATTTGTTTAAAAAAACAACCTGTGAAATTTGATGTAATTTGGCCTCGATTCTTTAAAAGTTTGGGAAGCTTAATAAACAGGTGCAAATCAGAAGCGGCAAAGGCTGTTAACGAGCAAACCTATGCAAATCAATGCCAGAGAATGCACAAATCTATGCAAATCATTGGTGGGCAACTTCACTGTATGCTTTTCAGCACCTGCTTAATTAATAATATTTTTTAATATATATATACCCCGCCCTCCCCAGCCAAGGCCGGGCTCAGGGCGGCTAACAAGCAATAATAAAAATAAGTTGAATGAATACAACTTAAAAGCAACATTAAAATACAACATTAAAATATTAAAAGCATTCTTCTTTCAACAAGCTTCCAGGGATGTTTAAAAAGCCAATGGCAAGTTTTCATGGGATCTTAGCCAATAGCTGTTTTAACTTTTTGAAAGTTTTAAATTATTGCCATTGATTTTCCTTACGGATAATTTTATCGCTTTATCTGTCTTTTTTGGTAAACCCTTTGGTAATGTGGTTATTTTTTGCAATCGAGCGATGTAGAAGTTTCATGACGCCAACAAATAAACGGTATTATTATTATTATTATTATTATTATTATTATTATTTAAAAATCATTAGCAGGCACCATAATAAATTATACGCAAATAGGCAGCGCCCCTGTAAACCTATGCAAATTAGCAAACGCATGTAAATCTATGCAAATCAGCAAGGGGTGTGTGCAAATAACACGCCAGCTCAAACATAATATGCAAATGTATGCAAATATATGCAAATCAGCAGCAGCCAAAATGAAATGATCAGCTCTGGCCCAACCCACCATGCCCAAATCCACCCCAAAATTCCCCCCCATTGTCCCCCCCCCATCCCTGGGTAGCTCCCCTGCCCCCTCCCATCCTGTCTCCATGGCAACAGGGATGCAGGCGGCTGCCCACCCGCTTTGATGTCTATCCCACTCACCTAAGTCGCACGCGTTCCAAGGGAGCCTTCTGCGCCTGCGCGGTAACAGGTAAACCACTGCGCCTGCGCACTGGCGGGACGGAACGCCCGCTCGGCTATGAGGCGGCGGACGGAACCAAGTACAATGAGAAGCTTGTGGGGGGGGAATAATGGTGGAGCCGGTCCTTTTTCTCCGTATTTCTCTTCTTCTTCTTCAATTCAGAAGGGCGAAGCGACAAAGCTTTTTCAGTACAGGCTGCCTCAAATGGTACTTTTTTCCTTTTTCTTCCCCCCCCGCTTTCTCCGCTCCAAATGGGCGAGTCCGGACGGGCGAAAGCCGCGAGAGGAAATGGCGGCCTCGGGCGCATGCGCGTTGGTAGGGAGACGCCGGCGTTGCTCCGCCTTCATTCCGTAAGGCTGGGCGTGGCGATAGACTTATGGTTATAGACTCACGTGCAGCTCTGAGGTTCCGGGTTCAGTTTGGAACATTGCATCATTCGCTGTTGCAATTGTAGATTTTGAAAGTTCTCTCTCTCTCTCTCTCTCTCTCTCTCTCTCTCTCTCTCTCTCTCTCTCTCTCTCTATCTCTCTCTCTGCTTGCTTGCTTCTTTAATTTCTTATGCCTCTCCATATTTGCACATTATATTAATTTATATTATATTACAAGGGAGGCAATTTCAAAAGTCTATATAAGGGCTTTTGCCCCATTGTTCTGATTTCCTCCCTCCCTGCGTGGGGTGAGCAGGGACCCTGTTGCAACAGTTTAATAAAAATCAGGCTAATAATAATAAAAATAATTTATTACTTATACGCCCCCCCATCTGGCTGGGTTTCCCCAGCCACTCTGGACAGCTTCCAACAAAACACTAAAATACAATAACCTGTTAAACGTTAAAAGCTTCCCTAAACAGGGCTGCTTTCAGATGTCTTCTAAGAGTAGTTATTTTTCTCTTTGACATCTGGTGGGAGGGCGTTCCACAGGGCGGGCGCCACCACTGAGAAGGCCCTCTGCCTGGTTCCCTGTAACATCGCTTCTTGCAGGGAGGGAACCGCCAGAAGGCTCTCGGAGGTGGACTTCAGTGTCTGGGCAGAACGATGGAGGTGGAGACGCTCCTTCATGTATACAGGACCAAGGCCATTTAGGGCTTTCAAGGTCAGCACCAACACTTTGAATTGTGCTCGGAAACGTATTAGCCTCTTCCCAATATTCTCTGGTTGGTGTTATGAGAATTATAAGGTCTAAGATACAAAATAAACTAAGCAAACACATAAAGGTAAAGGTAAAGAGACCCCTGACCATGAGGTCCAGTCGTGGCCGACTCTGGGGCTGCAGCGCTCAAATCGCTTTACTGGCCAAGGGAGCCGGTGTACAGCTTCCGGGTCATGTGGCCAGCAGGACTAAGCCGCTTCTGGCGAACCAGAGCAGCGCACGGAAACACCGTTTACCTTCCCGCCGAAGTGGTACCTATTGATCTACTTGCACTGGCATGCTTTCGAACTGCTAAACAGCATCTTAAAAAGCAGAGACATCACCTTGCCAACAAAGGTCCGTATAGTTAAAGCCATGGTTTTCCCAGTAGTGATGTATGGAAGTGAGAGCTGGACCATCAAGAAGGCTGATCACCGAAGAATGGATGCTTTTGAATTCTGGTGCTGGAGGAGACTCTTGAGAGTCCCATGGACTGCAAGAAGATCCAACCTCTCCATTCTGAAAGAAATCAGCCCTGAGAGCTCACTGGAAGGACAGATCCTGAAGCTGAGGCTCCAATAATTTGGCCACCTCATGAGAAGAGAAGACTCCCTGGAAAAGACCCTGATGTTGGGAAAGATGGAGGGCACAAGGAGAAGGGCACGACAGAGGACGAGATGGTGGTGCAGTGTTCTCGAAGCTACAAACTTGAGTCTGGCCAAACTGCGGGAGGCAGTGGAAGACAGGAGGGCCTGGCATGCTCTGGTCCAGGGGGCCACGAAGAGGCCATAGCTGTCAACTTACAGATTTGAAAATAAGGGACCTGCAGCCTCGCCTGTTCCAGGCACTCCAGTCTTCCTGTCCTCCTGCAGTCTGGTCAAACTCATGCTGGTAGCTTCGAGAACACTGTCCAACCAACTTTGTAACCAGAGGTTCAACTGAATAGAATCTGAATCACATGCACCACAAGGCCTATGCAGCCTCGACTTAAGATGGCTCCCCGGCCTGGCTTTGAACTGCAAAGTTTGCAGCAGCACGTGCAACAAAATGGCGTCCAGCATTCAAAAACCCCCTCAGCTTGAATTAACTAGCCACACACAGCCTCCCCCCCTCCCATGAGATCTCCTTTCCTTTTCTCCCCCCCCCCATGTGCCCCCGCTCCAGACAGACCCTTTTGCCGGCAAGGGTGAGTGGGCCATCGATGACGTATCCATCCGATTCCGATCCGAGCACTCAGCACAGGTATGTTCGACTTCTGAGCCCCTCCGAGCCAAAGGCAGAAAGCCCAGCCAGCAGCCAAACGAAGCCTCAAGCGGTGGTTCCCGCAACGCAGCAACCCGGCAAAGGGGACGCAGCAAGGGAAACCACCGTCACCTCTCCGCTGGGAAGCGCTGAGCAAAGGCGAGTCCCCAGGCAACGCGGCCGATTTGATTGGCACAAGGCATGCAAGCTCCACCCCCCAGTCGTTCTTAGACTCCTTATTGGGTGAGCAACGCAGCCAAGCAACACAGTTGGAGCCTCCCTCCTCCCTGGCTGGCAGGGAGGGAGGGAGAGGAGCTGCTTCCTTTGAAATTTAAGGGACATCATTTAAGGGACATTTAAGGGACATCCATCAATAAGGGACATCAGCAGGATATGGCGCTGGAATAAGGGACTGTCCCTTCAAATAAGGGACACTTGACAGCTATGGAAGAGGACGACACGACTAAACAACTAAACAACAACAATATCTATATATACGTACACCAAATGTCTATATAAGAGCTTGCACGCCATTGTTTGGAGTTCCTCTCCTCCCTCCTGCGTGGGGTGAGCGGGGGACCCTGTTGCAACAGATCAATAAAGATCAGGCTTACTAGCAGCTTTGCTTCTCAATATTCTCTGCTTGGCCTCTGTTATTTTCTCCTACCGATAGAGAACCTACTTATCTATACAGGCTCTTGGGTACCCCATAAGGAAAAAGGAGCATTTTTTCCTTATAACACTTTGATTCTATGATATTGGCTGTTTTGTTCTCCAGGCCATGTGACCTGGGACTCGGGGAAACTAAACCACCACCAAAGAACAGCCAGGCTGCCCAGGTAACGCAATCAGTGACCATTATCAGGTATCCTGGCAGGCAGGATTTCTGCTGTAGACCGCCTCCTTCTGTGATGTATGTATGATGTTTTTTGGGGTGGTCTCGGGCTAGAGGGTGGCAATTTCAAAAGTCTATATAAAGGCTTGCACACCATTGTTCTGGGTTCCTCCTCCCTCCTGCGTGGGGTGAACTGTTGCAACAGATCAATAAAGATCAGGCTTACTAGCTGCTTTGCATCTCAATATTCTCTGGTTGGCCTCTGTTATTTTCTCCTACCAATAGGGAACCTACGTAAGGACTCTATAGGGGCTCTTGGGTACCCCATAAGGGAAAGGGAGCAGTTTTTTCATCTTCTCACAACACCCACAACTTGAGCTGCTTTGGAAAGAAAAAATCACACTTGCTAGCACTCCTCGGACGCAGAGAGGACATGTTAGAAACACAAAGCAGGAAAAGAACCGTTCGTTTTTCTTTTCTTTTTAATGTCAGTTAATAAAATATTTGTATACAGCCCCAAAAGTTCAAAATAGTGCAAAACATCTCACTATCATGCATCGTTGGTTTTGTTTTTTCGTTTCAACTCAATCCACTTCAGGTAAGTAGGAACAGAACAGATAATGACATATTCCAAGACGTGTGCATGTGGTCCACAACAGGATAACTATTAACTCGATTCCGAGCATCCGGGATTGGCATTTATTTATTTCACTCTATTTTCCCCGTCCTTTTTTTAAAATTATTGTTTGTTTAGTTTCAAGTAGATGCCGGACAGAAATTATCGAGAAGGGAATCAGTTCGATTCGGAGAGGGGGACAAGTTGGGGGGAAAGAAACACGGAGGAGGTCCGTGGGGAGGAATCCGTAATCTAAACCGCTTAGATGTCCCCGTTGATGTCTTCCTAAATTACTATTTTTAAAAAAGTTCGGCGGAATGCACACCTGCGCAGGTACACGACTTGGGGTGTTTTGTGTGTGTGTAAACATTCAACTCAAATTCCGACACTTTGGTCCCGGGCAAAATGCTATGGAAAAGGTATCTTCGGAAAAGAGGGGGAGCTGGAATGAAACCGCTTTGGGATGATGTTCTCTCCTGATGGGTCCTAGGGGAGAAGGAGAGGGTCTTGGAGGTGGCCGGCCCATGACATTTTGCCGCCTGCAGCTGGGGGACAAAGGACAAGATGGCACCTGTTTCCTGCCCCCCAACTCTGGACCGGAAGATGAGTCTCAGCTTCAGCGCTGAAGGCAGAGGACATCCCCGGGGAGGTTGACCCACTGCAATGGACCTCAGTTAGACAGGTCCGTTCTCTGAAATGGGTGCAGTGAGGATGCTAGCCGGAAGCAGGTAAGCCTAGGCTGCCTTGCTTGGGAGGGCTGGCTGCGAGCTCAGAAGCGGGCTGCTGCAGCCCTCCAACGTTTCTCTTGTGAAAATAGGGACGTCTTATTCCATCCCCTACAACATTTCTCCCCTGAAAATAGGGACGTCCTATTCCATCCCCTCCAACGTTTCTCCCCTGAAAATAGGGACATCCTATTCCATCCCCTCCAACATTTCTCCCCTGAAAATAGGGACGTCCTATTCCATCCCCTCCAACATTTCTCCCCTGAAAATAGGGACGTCCTATTCCATCCCCTCCAACATTTCTCCCCTGGAAATAGGGACGTCCTATTCCATCCCCTCCAACGTTTCTCCCGTGAAAATAGGGACGTCCTATTCCATCTCCTCCAACGTTTCTCCCGTGAAAATAGGGACGTCCTATTCCATCTCCTCCAACCTCCCTTTCCTTTCCTTCCTTCCTTCCTCTCCTACCTCCTTGGTCTCAGTGCTGTCCCTGTGAGGGTTAGGGTTATTTCAAGAAGTAAAAAAACTTGGACACAAAAAGTTGTGGGGGTTTTTTGGGATAATTGTTGAGCTGCTTTTTTAAGGAAAAGTGGGCCGATTTCCCAAGTCTGTTGTTGGAATCCCAGACATATGGCAACCTTATGGAACTGGAATTAGCTGGTTCCGCCTGTCTTGGGTGTCTCTGGCGCCACCTGCTGTTGACCTCCCAGCCTACTACCAACGGGCACCAGCCGCCTCGGAGCTGCAATTTTATTTCATTTTTTAAAAAAGGTTCTACTTTAAAACCCCTTCTCTTAGCCAACGGTTTGCTCTGCTTCTCGGCAGTGCTGCAAACCGCAAAGAACTCGGTCCGTGTTGCGAAACCTCGCTTCCTTTCAAATGCTGCCAGTTAGGGTGTGTGTCCAGCCCTAGGCTGCTGGTTCGTGCAGGAAGCACTGAACTAGATGGACCAACACTTGCCTCAAGCAATTCCAACATGACCACCTCTGACCCAACCTGGAGGTGCCGTGGGACCCAAAAAACTCCTTGCCTAAACCTTGGGAGAGGGCGGCTGCCGGCCAGAGCTGGCAGCCCGGAGCCATGTGGGCCAACGGTGCAAGGACGGCTCTTTGGGGAAAGAGCTGTGATCGGGACAGAGGTGGCCATGAGTCATAGCTGTCAACTTACAGATGTGAAAATAAGGGACCAGCTGCCTCGGAAATAAGGGATCAGCAGCCAAAATAAGGGATTTTCCAAGCACAGGTAGGTTCAACTTCTGAGCCCCTCTGAGCCAAAGGCAGAAAGCCCAGCCAGCAGCCAAACGAAGCCTCAAGCAGTGGTTCCCACAGCGCAGCAACCCGGCAAAGGGGACGCAGCAAGGAAAACCACCGTCACCTCTCCGCTGGGAAGCGCTGAGCAAAGGCGAGTCCCCAGGCAACGCGGCCGATTTGATCGGCACAAGGCATGCAAGCTCCACCCCCCAGTCGTTCTTAGACTCCTTATTGGGTGAGCAACGCAGCCAAGCAACACAGTTGGAGCCTCCCTCCTCCCTGGCCAGCAGGGAGGGAGGGAGGGAGACGAGCTGCTTCCTTTGAAACCCGGGAAATTTAAGGGACATCATCCATAAGGGACAGCAGCGGGACACGGCGCTGGGATAAGGGACTTTCCCGCCAAATACGGGACAGTTGACAGCTATGCCATGAGTTCGAAGGATGTGGGTCTGTTTTGGGAAACATGCAGCAGGACCTTTGGCCCCCGTATCTAGAAATGTAGCGTCTCAGCGCCAGAGCCCTGTTTGCCCGCAGGAGATTCAACCGTGGGCATCTTCAGGTAGGGCAGAGAACGCCCCTTTTCCCAATGCTGGACTGGATGGGCCAAGGGTCCTGACTTGGGGGGGGGGAGGCTTCCCTCTTTGCCCTCTGCCCCATAGCGGCTAATACTGAACGGATTTGGCAATGTGTGTGTGTGTGTTCGGAGGGTGTTTGATCCTTGGCAGCGGGAGCGAGGCTCCCAAATTCAGGGAGGAAGGAGAAGGCGGGGATCTCTTATGGCTTCGACATGGCTGTGTAAAAGAGGTGATGCTAGGAGGCCATGGGGCTGACGGACCACAGGACTAGAAGGGCAGGGAGAGGGCAGGGCACAGTGGGGCTTAGCTGGCGCTGCCTTCCTCGGCCGAGCGCGTGTCTGACTTCAGCTTGACAAACTCCTTCGCCACCTCGTCGTTGTTGCGCTGCGAGAGGATGCGCAGGACCGTCAGCCCCGTGTCGTCCATGTGGATGCGGCGGCCGAGGGGCAGCCAGCAGGCGCAGCTGCCCCTCTGAAGGAGGTCCTTCAGCTGCAAGATGGCGATGCCCACTGTCCGGTCCTCGCGGGCAAAGCAGTAGTCCTTCACGCAGACCTGGAGCTCGTAGCATTCGGGGCCCGTCTCAGTGCCCAGGGCGCTGCGGGAGGGAAAAGGTGGATTCAGCTACAGAGCTGCAAATAGAAAGCTGTAAGTGCGTTTCGGGCGCATTGCACAAACACATTGTTTCCTTGACATCTTGTGAGAGGGTTTCCACAGGGCGGGTGCCACCACTGAGAAGGCCCTCTGCCTGGTTCCCTGTAACCTCACAGGGAGGGAACCGCCAGAAGGCCCTTGGGAGAGGGACCCCGGTGTCCGGGGTGGAGACGCTCCTTCAGGGATACTGGGCCATTTAGGGCATTCAAGTGCCAACACTTTTTAACATGTGTAAAAAAATATTTTGTCAATATTTTAAAATGGTTCTTAAAAGGTAAAGGTAAAGGGACCCCTGACCCTTAGGTCCAGTCTTGGCCAACTCTGGGGTTGCAGCGCTCATCTCGCATTACTGGCCGAGGGAGCCGGCGTACAGCTTCCGGGTCATGTGGCCAGCATAACTAAGCCGCTTCTGGCGAACCAGAGCAGCACACGGAAATGCTGTTTACCTTCCCGCCAGAGCGGTACCTCTTTATCTACTTGCACTTGGACGTGCTTTCGAACTGCTAGGTGGGCAGGAGCAGGGACCGAGCAACGGGAGCTCATTCCATCGTGGGGATTCAAACCGCCGACCTTCTGATTGGCAAGCCCTAGGCCCTGTGGTTTAAACCACAGCGATATTCAGTTACAGAGCCACAAATAGAAAGCTTTGAGTGCGTTTCGAGTGCATTGAGCAAACACATTGTTTCCTTGACATCTGGTGGGAAGGCGTTCCACAGGATGGGTGCCACCACCGAGAGGGCCCTCTGCCTGGTTCCCTGTAACCTTGCTTCTTGCAGGGAGGGAACTGCCAGAAGGCCCTCGGAGCTGGACCTCCAAGTCCGGGATGGACGATGGGGGTGGAAATGCTTCTTCAGGGATACTGGGCCGTTTAGGGCTTTCAAGCTCAGTACCAACACTTTTCAACGTGTGTAAAAAAATATTTTGTCAATATTTTAAAATGGTTCTTAAAAGGTAAAGGTACCCCTGACCATTATGTCCAGTCGTGGCCGACTCTGGGGATGCGGTGCTCATCTCGCTTTACTGGCCGAGGGAGCCGGCGTACAGCTTCCGGGTCATGTGGCCAGCAGGACTAAGCCGCTTCTGGCAAACCAGAGCAGTGCACAGAAAGCTGTTTACCTTCACGCTGGAGTGGTACCTATTGATCTACTTGCACTTTGACATGCTTTCGAACTGCTAGGTTGGCAAGAGCAGGGACTGAGCAACGGGAGTTTCGAACCAGCGGGGATTCGAACCAGCGACCTTCTGATCAGCAAGCCCTAGGCTCTGTGGTTTAACCTACAGCGCCACCCACGTCCCTATAAAATGGTTCTTAAATGTAAAGGTAAAGGGACCCCTGACCATAAGGTCCAGTCGCGGACGACTCTGGGGTTGCAGCGCTCATCTCGCTTTACTGGCGGAGGTGTATTGCAAATCGAGACGGCTTGCCTGGCGAGGAGGCAGGACCGAGGTTTGCAATAATTGCCTTTCTTGAGTTGCTCCTGAGATGAAGGAAGGGGGAGGAAGGACAATCACTTACAACTGGATGCTCTCGTTGTATTTCGGAGACCAGCTGTTGTTCTTGGACTTGGTGGCGAATTTCCTCTTCTTGTCGCTGAGGTGCGGCCCGATGATGTTGACCTCAATAAAGGGGCGGAAAATCCCCGACGTTTGCCACTTCAGGTCATTGGCGGCTACCACTGGGCGAGAGAAAGGCGCAGTGTTGGATTTACGTAAAAGCTCAACAAGCTCTAGTTGAGGGCTCCGCTCTCTTGGGGGCCCCAAAAAAATTAAAAGGAAAAAACCTGGATGTACATTTCCAAAATAGAAGATGAAAAACAAATAAAATAAAACCTACATCCAGCAACAGTGTTTTGTGTTGTGTAAGCTCCTAGGGTGTAAGTCAGTGGTGGCCAAACTCCGCCCTCCAGCTGTTTTGGGACTACAGTTCCCATCACCCCTGACCGCTGGTCCTGTTAGCTAGGGATGATGGGAGTTGTCGTCCCCAAACAGCTGGATGGCCAAATTTGGCCATCACTGATGTAAGTCATGGGCCCCACCTGCTCCCTGAAATATCCCTGGTTTGCTCCTTTCTATATATAGGGTGCCTACATTCTGCATGGACTGGTTGCAGGGCCACATGGGCAAATGGCTTGAGATACCTATGAGGTCCATAAATCGCCATATAGCATATATTCAACACCAAAAACAGCGACAACTTGTTGTGGACAAAGGACAGCTGGACATAGAAAGAGCCCCATAACCTTCAGGAGCTGAGGGCCTCATCAAACCGAAATCTGGCCCTAAACATCAGATCAAAGGGCAGAACATCTCCATGGTCCTGAGTAGTGCCGGATTTAAAGGTAAAGGTACCCCTGCCCGTACGGGCCAGTCTTGACAGACTCTAGGGTTGTGCGCTCATCTCGCTCTAGAGGCTGGGAGCCAGCGCTGTCCGCAGACACTTCCGGGTCACGTGGCCAGCGTGACGAAGTTGCTCTGGCGAACCGGCACCAGCGCAGCGCACGGAAACGCCGTTTACCTTCCCTCCAGAGTGGTACCTATTTATCTACTTGCACTTAGGGGTGCTTTCGAACTGCTAGGTGGGCAGGAGCTGGGACTGAACGACGGGAGCTCACCCCGCCGCGGGGATTCGAACCACCGACCATGCAATCGGTTAGTCCTAGGCGCTGAGGTTTTACCCACAGCGCCACCCGCGTCCCCAGTGCCGGATTTACGTATAAGCTAAGCAAGCTCTAGCTTAGTGTCCCGCTCTCTTAGGGGCCCCAAAAAAATTAAAAGGAAAAGAAAAACTGGGTGTACATTTCCAAAATATAAGATAAAATAAAAGGGGGGAAAAAAGGAGGAAGGAGAATATTCAGTCAATAGATCCTCTCCTTCTATCCACAACATTCCCACAATATAACAGCAAGGTTGCAGGATTGATCCCCATACGGAACCGCTGCTGATTTCTGCGTTGCTGGGGTGGTGGTGGTCAGGAGCTCGTCCTACACTCGAGTAGGACCCTGGCAGAGACACATGCCTGACTGGCATGTTCTCTCCCTCCTGGTCGATCGTTTGGGAGCTTTGAAAGCTTTTTTTCTGCCCGAACATCACAGCGACCGATGCCATCAGACATCGGCACACTTAGGGATCCGCAGAGTCTGTTCGTGTAACAGACCTCAGCATTTTGGCTAATCTACTTTATTTGCATATAAACAGACGCGGAGCACTGCAACATGGCTCCCTCTCTCTCTAGCATCAGACAGCAAAGAGAAAAAAGGACAATAGCCGACCTAACCGGAAGAGGAGGAGGAGTATCAGGAAGAGTGGAATAAATTTAACGATTATCTAGTTAAATTTGTTAAGTTAAATTAATTGAAAATTAATTAATTGAAAATAGCTTGCAGATACTTAATTGGCTTAGGATTTTATTTTATTTATGTTAAGTGATGAATTAATATGTTTAATTCCATAAGGTGAAGATTTAAGGATGTTAATGTGTAAGTTAAATTTCATAAGAATTGGGATTTGGAAAACCGTTAAAAGGACATGCAATGAAATTCAACCAAGGGGAAGCGAGGAAGTCACTTAACAAAGTTAATAAGTGTAATTTTCAGTAATTTATGTTTGTTTGTCTTGTGTGTTTGTTTGTTTGTCTGTTTATAATATTGTGAAAACCAATAAAATTTTTGAAAAAAGAAAAAAAAAAGGACAATAGTCCCATTTCACGGAACACAAACATCCTGTCTCCATCACTTCCCACTCGGTGGAGTCAAAACACACACCGTCATGCGATAGACAACAATCCCGTGACTGCAATCGCAGAGCAGGAATTCTAACACAGACTAGATGATCCCTTCTAACTCTCTTCCAAGTCTACGGCCGCCAATTCCGGCTCACCTTTGACAGTGACCTTATGCTCCCCGGTCCCAGGGTGGGTGATCAGTTCCACGTGGATGGAGACCTCTCCCACGGGGTCGTCCACTCCGGATCCTGCCCGGCAGAGGGAGGGAAGCGTGGAGATGCAGAACGGAAAATTAGTGCACAAACATTCAGCCCATCCCCTGTCTGGTGATTTCGCCCGCTCCTCCCCTCGCCAGGAAACCCCCCCCCAAAACCTGTTGGTGGACTGAGGCCTGACGCTTGCTTCAGAGGCTCCCCAAATTTGAGAGGTCCTTCCTATGTTATCATATTTTTTTTTTTTGGGATAAATCTTTCCCTGGAAGTACTATCAGGGGCGAGACTTCATCAGGCAAGGCTTTCTTCCACCTGCTTTGCTCCACCCACTAGTCTCTGCTTCTCAATTTGCATTGCATTATTTTATTTGCTGGGGCTTCCCCTTGTTTTATGGATTATAGTTTTAAAATGGTTTACTGTATCTGTTAAGAGTGAATTTCTGTTTAACTTTCATATGCTGATATTGTTATTTTACACTATTCTAATGAATGTCTTCCATCTGTCTGTCTGGTCATTTTAACCGTATCTAGTTTTGAAATTGTTTTGTGGGTCTTTGGACCGCAATAAAGTATTGTTGTTGTTGCAACTGATCGTTGAATGTTACTTTTTTTGGATGTGTTTTATTATCACATTTTTGCATTGCGTTGGATTGTTATAAGACGTTGGCTGTAACTGCTTTTTTAAAAGTGTTCTTTTGTAAAAGGCGAAAGATTTATGCGATCTGAAGAGAAACCAGGGTATCATTTTGACATTTCAAAACCTGACTTCCTTCCGCCTCTTTCTGCGGTTCCTTAATTTTTTTAAAAAATATCTTCTGCATATCCAAATTAACCTAATTTGGTCAGTTATTCATCTTTAAATATATACTCTTATGAAACTGCAGGTTATTAAAATAATCCTGCCAATGTTTTTATCTGTTTACAATTTATCTGTAAATATTCAATAAACCATCTCCATTCTTTTATAAAAAGTTTGTTATCTTGATTTCTTAATTCTCCCGGCATGTTTCACCATTTCTGCATATTCCATAAATTTTTGTATCCGTTCCTCCTTTGCTGGGTCTTCTACTTCTTTCCATTTTGGGGCAAGTAACATTCTTTTTTTAAAAAAATAATTTTTATTAACTGGCCAATCACATCAAATTAAATCACATCACATAAATTCCGAATTACAAAGCCAAATTTTGAATTTTGTTGGGGGGACCCATACTTCAAGATCCGCAGGGGGGAGTTTGGGGCAAGTAACATTCTTGCCGCTGTAGTAGCATACATGAACAAATTTCTATATAGTTTAGGTAGTTCTGTCCCTATAATTCCCAAAAGAAAATCTTCTGGTTTTTTTTTTTTATACAAACTTTATTTTAAACATCCTTTTCATTTCATCACACATAATTTCCCAAATGATATTTGGTCCCCCCAAATTCAGCTGTAAACGCAACTTTGATTTGCTCGTTGCAAACAGCGGAATGTCTGCAAATTTTGGATAACAATGGGGTGTTGAACAATTTTGATCTCAGCCGCAGATATAGATATATAGGTTATTGATACGTCCATCTTCTAATTTTGATGCAAGCCACTTAAATGATTTGCTGATGAAGCGTTATATCGAAACCCTGTTAGTGACCGATAACCAGAATAACAGAGTCGTCAGAATAGACAGATAGCCTTAGCAAGCTTTGGTGACCTCAGCCAAACAACAAGGTGAAAATCATTCCAGCTCCCAGTTCGGTAACAATACCCAAAATCCCCTGTTTCATGGTCCAAGAAGCAGGATTAAAAACCAGTCCATCATTCAAACAGGCTTCCTCCGATGAGGAACTTATTCATGCAGCAAAGGCAGAGAAGGAAAAGGAATGGGTGAGGAGGAGGAAAGAGAGGCAGCTATTTGTCAGATGGCAACCAGGGAAAGGAGACCTTAGCCAAAGGTGGCCGAGCAAATGGGGAGAGGAATTTGGGGGGGAGAAAAAGAAGAGTTTGGAAACCAAAAGTGCGTCCGCAACCCACCCACATTCGGTGGCTCAGGTCTTGAGGATGTGGAGGGGGGAAGGAGGACAAGGCTGTGGATCTCAGAAGAACGGGGGCCCTGAGCCAAGTGGGAATGTCCAGGGCGGCAGGAGAGGATATATATTTTATTAATATCCTTCCTAACGTGCCCCAGCAAGTTCCTTTACTTAGCAGAGTTACATTCCCTGTTTTAAATGCACAGCAGAGAGCTGGTTGCAGGCTCGTGTGAGCCTCTCCCTATTAGACAATTCAGTCTGATTTTATTGTGCATTCCTGGTACGTTCCCTTTAAGACATGCGAGGGAATGTTTGGTCCAGCCAGTCAAAAACTTCCTGTTCCTCCTGGCTGGAGCATCCTTCCTTTTCCATGTGATAGAAGGTGGGCGTGACCTCACCTGTCCAGGTAACAAAAGGACGAGTCACGCAGCACACCGCTCTCTTTTCTCTCTCTCTTTCTTCTTTGGTTTGACCAGCTTTTAGCTAGGACTGCTCTGCTATCTCCCAGCTGGCACAAGAACTGGGATTATTCCCCTATATGAAGTAGATCCACATGTACATATTTGTAACTACCGTATTTTTTGCTCTATAAGACTCACTTTTCCCCTCCTAAAAAGTAAGGGGAAATGTGTGTGTGTGTTATGGAGCGAATGCAGGCTGTGCAGCTGTCCCAGAAGCCAGAACAGCCAGAGGGATTGCTGCTTTCGCTGCGCAGCGATCCCTCATGCTGTTCTGGCTTCTGAGATTCAGAATATTTTTTTCCTTGTTTTCCTCCTCCAAAAACTAGGTGCGTCTTGTGGTCTGGTGCGTCTTACAGAGCGAAAAATACGGTAAGTCTGCCTTCAGGAATCCAACTGTGAACAGATGTTTTGCCAAGTTTTGAAAATCCGCCTGGGCGGAAAATTTAATGCTGGAAAAGAGGACATGTCCGGGGAATAGAGGACAGGCGGCAACCGTCGTACGAGGGAAAATGCACAGCCTAGGAGGGAATGCCGAAAAACCTTTCTCCACCCCTGCCTGGGATATAGTCCTGGATCTTTAGCCATTGCCCATTTCATGCAGAAGGAAGGTTTGGGAAGGCTGGGGCAACACACACACACACGCACGCACAATTGCCCACTCGCACGGGCATCGTGCCAACTCCAGAGTCGCATGCGGAGACTCGACCTCTCGATCCAGGAACCGAAGCTGGAAACAAACAGGTCATTTCCAAAAGGCAAGCACGGGAGGATGGTGCAAACCCCAAAAGCTGCCCCTTTCCCCCTGCCTGGTTTCCTCTGTCTGAGTGCTTGCTTGTGCAAGGAAGGCAGGGTCTCATTCTGATGCATTCAGTGCATAACGTTGTGGAGGGTGATGGAAGACCCCCTGAGCAGAGCTAGTCAAAAGCGAGGCAGAGAGGAAAATGGGGAGCAATTTTCGGCTTGCATGTCCCTTTCCCTTCCGGGTCTGCAGAGGGTGAAAGTTTGGGGGCTTTTTCTAGCCCTGGTCAGGGTGGCGGGAAAAGGGGGGGTGAGTGGAGGGAGTCCAGGATGGGTGCAATCCAAGAAGGAGAGGAGGCGGTTGGGAGGAGAGTTCGAGACGTACCCTTCTCAGGATATATTTCTTCACTAAGAGTAAACCTAACACCTTTTCCACCATGGACTAAGGATGAGAAAAGGTAAAGTTGGGAGATAAAGAAATGTCAAGGAGGGAAGTAAAGGAAGAGGAGGTTAAAAGGAAGGGTGAGAGAAAGGAAGAGGGGGGAAGGGAAGGAAAGAAGGTAGAGATGAGGTCAGTGCAGAAGAAAATGCAGAAAGGATAAGGAGGGAGAGAAAAGTAAGGCAGGTAGAAAGGAGGAGGGGGAAAGGTAATTGGAGAAGAGAAGGTGGGGAGAAAATATAAGAAAGGAAGGAAGAGAAAAGCAGATGGAAAGAAGGAAAATATAAGAAGGAAGGAAAAGAATAGAAAAGCAGAAAGGAGGGAAGGAAGGAAAATAAATATAAGAAGGAAAGAAAGGAATAGAAAAGCAGTAAGAAGGAAGGAAGGAAAATATAAGAAGGAAGGAAAGGAATAGAAAAGAGGAAGGAAGGAAGGAAGGAAGGAAGGAAGGAAGGAAGGAAGGAAGGAAGGAAGGAAGGAAGGAAGGAAGGAAAATATATGGAAGGAATAGAAAAGCAGAAAGAAGGAAGGAAGGAAAATAAATATAAGAAGGAAGGAAAGGAATAGAAAAGCAGTAAGAAGGAAGGAAGGAAAATATAAGAAAGGATGGAAAGGAATAGAAAAGCAGAAGGAAGGAAGGAAGGAAGGAAGGAAAATATATGGAAGGAATAGAAAAGCAGAAAGAAGGAAGGAAGGAAAATAAATATAAGAAGGAAAGAAAGGAATAGAAAAGCAGAAAGAAGGAAGGAAAATATAAGAAGGAAGGAAAGGAATAGAAAAGCGGAAGGAAGGAAGGAAGGAAGGAAGGAAGGAAGGAAGGAAAGAAAATATAAGGAAGGAATAGAAAAGCAGTAAGAAGCAAGGAAGAAAAGAAGGAAGGAAAATACAGTATAAGAAGGATAGAAAATCAGATAGAAAGAAGGGAAGAAAAATTCAAAAGAAGAGAAAGGAAGGTGGAGAGAAAGAATGAAAGAAAGAAGGGTAAAAAGGGACACAGTGGTAGAAAGAATGCGTAAGAAGAAAGTAGGAAGAGAAGGAAAAGAACAAAGGCAGAAATGAAGTTTGAGAAAAAGAAGGTGACGGGACAACAGGAGAAAAGGTTAGAAGAGAACAAAAAATAGGAAGAAAGGACAAGAAAGAGAAGGAACAGAAAAGAAGACCGAGAGAAGGAAAGACAAACGGTTGGAAGAGGAGATAAGGAAGGAAAAGGGAAGAGAAGAAGTTGGAGAGAGGAGGAGGCAAAGAGAAAGAAAAAAAACACACAAGATGGTTCACAGTAGAAGCAAGAGAGGGAAAATGTGCGAAGGGAGGAATGGAAAAAGGCAAGAGAAAAAAGAGAGAAGAGATAGATCAGCTCCTGTAGATTCATACACTGACTCGAGTCGTAGCTGGAGAATTCAGAATATAACGTTACAACAATCACCAAGTTCAATAACTCTAGCGGGGAGAGGGGAATGGTCAGGAGGGCTAGATAGCTGTATGGATATTTTGAACGTATTTTTCTGATGTATCCTGTTTTTATTTTAAAGAGCTCTGCCGGTAGAAACCTGAACAATACTCCCTTTGGGTGTTTTTTAGCCTGTTTGCTCTCTTTGTCAAACCAGCTGGTAGATCCCATTCGGCTTTTTGAGCCACTGTTTTTAATCTCAATTCTTAAGTGGTCTTGCAGCCTATCAGTCTTAAATGACTTCATGGCCTCAGCAGCGGAAGTATCTGAAAAAAATACCAGCTTAGATAGCCTAGTTTAAATCATCTGTACAAAGAAAGCGAGTTAATGCTAAATTAAGTAATGGGGTCCATTTAATTCTGTTGGCTGCGGTTATGCCTAAGTTTGGGACGCGGGTGGCACTGTGGGTTAAACCACAGAGCCTAGGGCTTGCTGATCAGAAGGTCAGCGGTTCGAATCTCCACAATGACGGGGTGAGCTCCCGTTGCTCGGTCCCTGCTCCTGCCCACCTAGCAGTTTGAAAGCACACCAGCACAAGTAGATAAATAGGTACCACTCCAGCAGGAAGGTAAACAGCGTTTCCGTGCGCTGCTCTGTTTCACCAGAAGCGGCTTAGTCCTGCTGGCCACACGACCCGGAAGCTGTACGCCGGCTCCCTTGGCCAATAAAGCGAGATGAGCGCCACAACCCCAGGGTCGGCCACGATGGGACCTAATGGTCAGGGGTCCCTTTACCTTTACCTTTATGCCTAAGTTTGCGTCTGGAGATAAATTGAGTTTCTAAGGAAGGGTTGTTAAGTCGTGGACCCAAGAGCACCATTCTTAAGGGCAGGTGATCGCTTGCAATACTATGGTCCGCTTCAAACAACCCTAACAAACTTATGTGCGGATAGTGAAATTGCAATATAATCTAGGAGGCTTCCTCCGAACTCTATAAAACGGGTATATTCTGCGGGCCACGCTTGAACAATATTTGCATGGGTCCGGGCAATGATTTATCTCAAAAGGAGTCAGCTCGTACGCTTCAAAATGCGGAATATTAAATATCTTTAGCCTTCGGCACAGCCGGCGGCCCCGGTTGATGGGAAAGGGGCCCCTGCCCCTCTGGACAACTTCAAGAACCCGCAAGAAACTGGCCTCTCTTTTTGGTTTAAAGGTAAAGGGACCCCTGACCTTTACCTTTAACGGAGCAGGGATTGAGCAACGGGAGCTCACCCCGTCGCGGGGATTCGAACCACAAACCTTCTGATCGGCAAGTCCTAGGCTCTGTGGTTTGGACCTAAAGGTAAAGGTAAAGGGACCCCTGACCATTAGGTCCAGTCATGGCCGACTCTGGGGTTGCGGCGCTCATCTCCCTTTATTCGCCAATGGAGCTGGCGTACAGCTTCCGGGTCATGTGGCCAGCAGGACTAAGCTGCTTCTGGCGAACCAGAGCAGTGAACGGAAACGCCGTTGACCTTCCCGCCGGAGCGGTACCTATTTATCTACTTGCACTTTGATGTGCTTTTGAACTACTAGGTTGGCAGGAGCAGGGACCGAGCAACGGGAGCTCACCCCGTCACAGAGATTCGAACCGCCGACCTTCCGATCGGCAAGTCCTAGGCTGGTGCCATAAAGATAGACTGCACCTGGCTATGGAGTTTCCGCACAGCCTGCTAAACCAGAGAGCTCCACGAGAGCAGCGACTCCAGAGACTCAAACATTAACATTTTAAGTGCACTATACAAACAGGACACTAGGTGGCGGTGGCGAGCTGACGGCAAATTCAATATATTTTTCGAATATTTTTTTTTAAAGCGTTTTCGCAGGGTTTTTTTTTTTTTTTTTAATTGTCTAGATTCCAAATGGGTCTCCTCGGGGAATCCGGGATCCGAGGAACCGCAGAAGCTTCTTCGCCAGCGGAGCTTACCTTGAGAGGACTGTGTCTGCACGAAGGTTTTGATGAGCAGGTCCGTGGCTTGCGTGTAAAGAGAGAGGGCGTAACGCAGAGACTGAAGGTCCGGGCTCTTCTCCAAGAAGGTTTTCTTTAGGCCGACGCCTCCTGCGTGGAAGTATTGCTAAATCGGGGAGGAGACAGGGGAGAGGGTTGGGATAGGAGAGGATATCAGCGGTGGTCCGGTCAACGCCGCAAACCCACAGAGCTGCGGACAGACCATCACATTTGCAACGTGCCGGCTGAGACGATAACAGCGGCAACGACAACCGCAAGCTGCCATGAGGACTAATCACATACCGTATTTTTTGTTCCATAAGACTCACTTTTTCCCTCCTAAAAAGTAAGGGGAAACGTGTGTGCATCTTATGGGGCGAATGCAGGCTGCGCAGCTATCCCAGAAGCCAGAACAGCAAGAGGGATTGCCGCTTTCGCGCAGCGATCCCTCTTGCTGTTCTGGCTTCTGAGATTCAGAATATATTTTTTCTTGTTTTCCTCCTCCAAAAACTAGGTGCGTCTTGTGGTCTGGTGTGTCTTATAGAGCGATAAATACGGTGGTCAGTTTTATTGCACATAGCCAAAGGCTGCCGCAGAATCATTCAAATAATAATAATAATAATAATAATAATAATAATAATAAAATTTATTTATACCCCACTCTCCCCAGCCAAGACCGGGCTCAGGGCGGCTAACACCAGATATAAAACAATTGATTGAAATACAACTTAAAAACCAAGATTAAAATACAACGTTAAAATGCAGCCTCATTTCAGCCCAATTCAACTCAATGAGGCTTTCCCCACAAGCAAGTGTGTCTAGCCTGTCGAACTAAGTTCCTAGTCCTCTTTAGCATACGCACAACATGGTTTTTTTCTTTTTAAACGATAGCACCCGTAAAGTTTAAAGCCATCGAGAATAAATAAAACGACGCAGCCAAACCGGACCCCTCCCACATAAATCGCAATAGGATCTAAAAGTTAAAGATACAATTATCCAATCATCCGTTCTAGCATGCCCAACAAAATAATATAATCTGAGCAATTAATTGTATTGACAATGAGGCTTTTATTGGGCCACTGTAAATGAAAACTAATAATAATCATTATACAAAAATAAAATAAAATAAAATAAAGATACAAAACAAGAACAGCAACCCAATAACAGCAGGATTTCGCCCATGCTGATCCGGACAACCTGCTCTCAAGACATAGCGGGGCGAGGCAGTCTGGAACACCCCCCGCTTTGAAGAGGGTTAGGCTAGATGACCGCTGGAGGCCCCCCCCGCTCGACAATTCTAGGATTCAATGCTCTCACCTTGATAGTGTCCAGGGCCAGCTCCACCACGGCGCACTGCTTGGGCGTCAAACTCTTGGCTTCCTCACGCACCATGTGGTCCTGCGTGGGACGAAGAACAAGTCATGTCCGCCCTCTTCCAACGATGTACAGGTTTCCTTTTTCAGGTGGGGACAATGCACCCCCCCAGGGAACCCCCATTTTGAAGCCCCCTTTGCCATCTCATAACCTGTGTTACGTTTGCCCTACGCCCAGATTTCCCCGTTTGGGATTCCGACGACGGAATTGGCACCCAGGGAGAATTTTGGGGGAGAATCGGCAAATCGCCCGGATTTTTTACTTCTTGAAATATGCCAGCCCTTGCGTTGCCACCCAGGGAGAGTTTTGGGGGTGAATTGGCAAATTGCCCAGATTTTTTACTTCTTGAAATATAGGAGCCCTTGCGATGGCACCCAGGGAGTTTTGGAGGTCAATCCGCTGTCTCCCTCCTCCCCGTTTTCCGTTGTCGGACTCAGAAGGGAAGAAGATGGAGGCCAGTCTAGAACTAGCTAATTCTCTGCCTGTCGTTGGCTCTGGCGCCACCTAATGTCCGGCTCCCCGCTTTGCGCCCAACCAGGCCCAAGAAACACAAACGACCGCCGTCCTCTGCAACGCAGCTCCTTGAATTCTGCGGACCCCAAAATCCCGCGTTTCTCACCTTGAGTTTTGAAAGCTGCCCCAGTTCCTTGGCTGCGTTGAAGATCATCTGCGTGCCCTGGGAGGAGGGAGGGCAAAAGGAGGGATGGAAAGAAGAAAGGGAAGAAAAAAAATAACAGAAAGATAAAAGGTAGCTATGTTTCTGCTGAAACTTATCCCGAACCTCAGCTATCCTTTCCCATTCGGTGCTAAGAAATTCAGGCGAGGTTTCACCCACGAAGCTTTGCTTCCCAAGAGCATCGCGCCCGGAATTTTTCCACCTACCCATTTCAAAGGGAAGGCGCAACAAAGCAATTCTGACCCTACACACCTAAACAAGATCCGTCCTTTAATTTGCAAAGCCCTGGCCCTGGCGTTTTGGGGCCGGTCACTCCCAAGCGTGACAAAATACCGGGAGGCAGAATACCAGGCGCCCAATACCCCAAATAGAGGGTCAGGATCCAGACAGATTGGTTTATAGATTGCATACGCCAGAGGTTTTCAACCTTTTTGGGTTGTGATAGGAATTTTGAGGTCTTAGATATACGGTAATGTTCATAAGTGTACCAAACAAGCACGTACATAGATCAGCACAGGAAGACCGACCCGGAACCATTTTTGATTCCCAAACTGACCAAATGTTTTCTCTGCAAGGTCAAAATGGAAAAGCCTCCACATTGTCTTTTCCTTCACAAACCCTGTCTTAAGGGTATGTCTGTGTTTGAAGAGGGTGTCAGCCTGTGACCTGGCCCAGGAACTAAGTATTTATCATTAGAAAAGACTACCCTACGCAGGAAATCCAGTCAAGTAACCTGCCAGACAGGAGATAAACAAGGACAGGAGAAAAACAACATTCAAATTTCTGTTTTAGACCGCCTTTTCTGTGACGTAGCTATGATGTATCTGGGGGTGGTCTTAGGTTACACCCCTTCTGTGATGTATGTATGATGTTTCTGGGGGTGGTCTTGATCTAGAGGTAAAGGGACCCCTGACCATTAGGTCCAGTCGTGGCCGACTCTGGGGTTGCAGTGCTCATCTCGCTTTACTGACCGAGGGAGCCAGTGTACAGCTTCCGGGTCATGTGGCCCCCTAACTAAGCCGCTTCTGGCGAACCAGAGCAGCGCACGGAAATGCCGTTTACCTTCCCACCGGAGCGGTACCTATTTATCTACTTGCACCTTGACATGCTTTCGAACTGCTAGGTTGGCAGGAGCAGGGACCGAGCAACGGGAGCTCAGCCTGTCGCGGGGATTCGAACCACCGACCTAGGCTCTGTGGTTTAGCCCACAGTGCCACCCGCGTCCCTGGTCTTGATCTACAGGGTGGCAATTTCAAAAGTCAATATCACACCTTGCCCGCCATTGTTCTGGGCTCCTCCTTCTCCTGCATGTGTGGGGAGCACCCTGTTGCAACAGATCAATAAAGATCAGGCTTACTAGCTGCTTTGCTTCTCAATATTCTCTGGTTGGCCTCTGTTATTTTCTCCTACCAATAGGGAACCTGCGTAAGGACTCTATATGGGCTCTTGGATACCCCATAAGGGAAAAGGGCATTTTTCGTTTACAACACAGTCCACAGAACTACATTTTTCTGCCGCACCCCTGTGGGGCTCAGGAGCCCAGTTATATCCCCCCTTCCCTGAAGAGCTGGCAGCCCCTCACCCTTTTTCGAACCCCCTCCCTTGTGGAGCGTTCCCTCGGCCTCCTCTCCCCTCTCCTTGGGGGTCTTCTGGGCGCCTGCCGGTCTCTGAGCTGCCCCAAAGAGAGGTGCCCCTTCACGCTGCCCCACAGGGGCCTGGGACTTGTCCGTCCATTCCCAACGTCCTCAATGTCTAGGCAACACGATGACCACGTACATACGCAACAGACAATCTTTTATAGAATTCCTTCAAACCGTAACAAGTCCAAAACGAAATCTTTCATCTCAAAGCCTCTGAAAACCTTTAAATGAAGCGAGGTACCAGATTTCGTACAGTGGAAGACAAGCTGTGAAGCTTTGTGTATTCAGCAAATATGATGTCCAACACTGAACAGCGATTCCGGATACTGACTACTGTTTCATAGAATTCTTTGGGTGGATATAGAATTGCTTCATAAACCCATCTTATTTCGAATGAATGTATGTAAAGGAAAATATCAAATGCTGTGGAACAGTGCTCATGTAATGATGTAGTCACCACCTCACTTCATTTAAGGTACCGATAAATGACATCCCACCGCAGCCTCAAACTAAGGCCAGGACAACGACCATTGACATGGGCACCATATATACCCAACGGCAAAGAGGCTCAGAAAAGCAGCCTATAAAATTGCAGCGATAAGCAGATCCCATGCATGGTACTCTAGCCAATACACCATCAAATAATTGACGAAATTCAACGGTTTGACGGATTTCCTTGGTTCCGATGGCTAACAGCTCCTCTGGAAAAGGGGGGGGGGGCAGGTTTCCCCTGCCTCCATAATCCCTTAAGCATAAGGTCACGTACTCCTTGCACCTCCAGAAGGTGTGTGACGGCCTGGGATTCGGACTCGGAGGCTGAACCTGAGGAATCCCAGCCTGCACAGGAGTCCCCGCCTCCAGAACCAGCTGAGCCGGGGCTGGGGCCTGAGCCTGAAGGGTCCTCACCTGTGCTGGGTCCTCAGGTGAGTCTGCTCTGGCTCCTGAGGTGATGGAGGACCCATTGCCTGCAGGTGCTCCACTCTCAGCCCCGTCAGGGGAAGCTGAGGTTGCCTCTGGGTCCGGTAACCCTCCAGCCTCTCCTGAGCTAGAGGCTCAGGACAGAGAGGTGGAGGGAACTAAGTTCCCGCAGGAGGAGGGCTCGCCTCCAGGCCAGGAGAGGCGAGTCACCTGTGGACCGGGGCCGCCCTATGCCTCAGGGCAGATAAAAGCCGCCCAGCCCCAGTCCCAGGTTGCGGGAGCAACATGGTTGGTAGCCTGTTCCTGCCTGAACGCTGTCCTGCCGGAGCTCCTGACCTCACCCGACTCCCTGCCTTGGACCAGCTTCAGCTTTGACGGACAGCCTCCATACCGCACCCTCGACCTCGGACTGGACTCAGACCTCGCCTTGGGACCAGCACAAGGTGTGAATTTAGCCACACAATAGGAAGTAGGAGGCAATCAAGGACAGCATATATCCAGGGCCGTCTTAACCATAGGCGTTAGGGGCACGGGGCGCCCGGTCGCCGGGCTCTCAGGGATGCCAGGCCGAGAGTCCAGGGCCCAGAGTTGGAGTCTGGGGAACGGCCCGCCCGTTGGAGTGCCGTGGTGGGGTCTTCTGCTGCGGGTGACTCTCTGCCGTGAGTCCGGGGGCAAGCAAGCCAGCGAAGCGCTGAGGCGGGTGGCTGGCTCTGTCCTCCTGCCTGCCTGAGATTGGCGTAGGGCCATAGAGAAGTCCGCCCAGAGCACGCGCCCCAAAAAAGGTTGACAACTCTGGACAACCTGGGGGGGGGGGAGCGCGGCGGTGCAGGGTGGGATTTTGCACCTCTCATTATATTTCCATATCTCGATTTTTATCTCTCCAGACCTCTTTGTCTCTGGCTCTGCGGTCCTCAATCATGTCAGAAAACAGATAACCTTTCGTTCGTCGAGTGCAGATTTGTTTGTATAATGTACCCTTTCAACTGTTGTTTTTTTAAACTCACTGTTTTGCTTCTTTCACTTGGCCACAGAGACCCGAGGGGATTGGCACCCCAACTAGCTGGGCAGCGGAGTAAATCCACACCCCAGGATTTTTCCTTGTCAGGCAGAACACACCCCGGAGTCTTAGGAATGTGTTGCAGGGATTTATGCATAGGTTGGGAGGTGGTTTGCCCCTCCAGCAGATATCATGCACATGCAGCCCACTGCCAAAACCAGCACAATCACCTTTGTGACTTTTGTGATTTGTCCCCACAAAACACTTCATCACAGTTTCTTCCTATCTATTCAAAGAGCCTCTGCTGCACGATAAGGTAAAGGTAAAGGTACCCCTGCCCGTACGGGCCAGTCTTGACAGACTCTGGGGTTGTGCGCCCATCTCACTTAAGAGGCCAGGGGCCAGCGCTGTCCGGAGACACTTCCGGGTCACGTGGCCAGCGTGACATCGCTGCTCTGGCGAGCCAGAGCTGCACACGGAAACGCCATTTACCTTCCCGCTAGTTAGCGGTCCCTATTTATCTACTTGCACCCGGAGGTGCTTTCGAACTGCTAGGTTGGCAGGCGCTGGGACCGAGCAACGGGAGCGCACCCCGCAGCAGGGATTCGAACCGCCGACCTTTCGATCGGCAAGTCCTAGGCGCTGAGGCTTTAACCCACAGCGCCATCTGTGTCCCCAACTGCTGCACGATACCAAATGTCAGAATTCACTGATCAATGTATCTCTGTACTGGCTCACTGGGGAAACTTCAGAAATTCCTCTAGACCTGTGAGCTCAGCTCCTCAGCAGCCCCTCTGCCTGAGTGATAATCCCAGGCCTCCTGATACCTGAGGGCCAGACAGGTAGCCATTCCAGAAATAAACCCAGATGAAGACAAAAGGGTGGGATGAACTCGGCTGGGAAACAGGGAGATGGAAATATCTCTTTTGTTCCACTTGATGGGTGTTTGGTGGAGGGCAAGGGGAACCATGGGGCAGGGTCCAGGATGCTCAGATTACGGCCACCAGACCTTCCCTTTCATGATGTATGAGTGATGTATTTTGGGGCCTGTAACATGGGGATTAAAGGTAAAGGTACCCCCGCCCGTACGGGCCAGTCGTGTCCGACTCTAGGGTTGTGCGCCCATCTCGCTTAAGAGGCCGGGGGCCAGCGCTGTCCGGAGACACCTCCGGGTCACGTGGCCAGCGTGACGAAGCTGCTCTGGCTAGCCGGCACCAGCGCAGCACACGGAAATGCCGTTTACCTTCCCGCTAGAAAGCGGTACCTATTTATCTACTTGCACTTTGACGTGCTTTCGAACTGCTAAGTGGGCAGGAGCTGGGCCTGAAAGACGGGAGCTCACGCCGCCGCGGGGATTCGAACCACCGACCATGCGATCGGCAAGCCCTAGGCGCTGAGGTTTTACCCACAGCACCACCCGCGTCCCTAACATGGGGATTAGCAGCTAATAAAAGTTTGGGTTCTCTTTTGTTCGGGGCTTTCATCTTGTTCCACCTGGTGGCAGGTGGGAGTCCTGTCGCGACCGTCTTCAATAAAGACCAAGCTGACTGGCTGCTGTTTTGCTCTGGTATTCCTGGCTGGTGTCCTTGGTTTTTCGCCCAAGGGAGCCCTCAGATTTCTCCGTTAACAACTGCCAACCTTGATTTCCCACAACACTCTGCCCATACATACATGCAGACAGGAAGGCAAAGCAAGCTGAGAAACAGACCGAGAAGGAAAATAAGGGGTTATTTCCCCCTAGCCCCCACCCCATCACCACCAGGGAGGGTCACTTAAAAAACAGAGATCAGCAGACATAACTTTAGCACAGGATATATTTTTTCCAAAAAAACACAGCAGCCAGGTAAATCCAGTTAGCGACACCCGGGGAAAGAGAGGAGGACAGATGGATACGACAACCACGGAGTCAAAAGACCACAGGCGGGGGGCAGGGGGGCAGACATGGGGCAGGAGGAAGACGGAAGCAGGGTTAAGAATTAAACGGAGTATCCTTACTTCGGTGTGACTGGGAGCCTTTGCCCTGCTCTGCAGAAAAGAACAGCAGGGTTTTTATATACTTTCAACAAACACATTTCCATAACATTTATATGCTTTCAGCAAAGTAGAACGCTGCCCCACACAGACATTGCCTTCCCTCCCTCCCGGCCGTGACTCAGATTCCATTTCGACAGGCCTTCAATTGTGTTGATTGATCGGTGATGGATTGATCGATCGGCCAGGTTCTGTCCCCGGCACAAGGCGAGTTTTGCGGGGCAAGGACCCAAACGCACAAACTCCCTTCTCTACCCCAGAAGTCTGTCTTCGGACCCCAGCCTGGCCACCCCTTGCTAGTGTTATGAAAATTATAAGGTCTAAGATGTGAAATGTACCAGGCAAACGCATACATAAATAGATAAACCTGTTGAACAGTGGCGTAGCGTGGGGGGTGCAGGGGGGCTGGCCGCACCAGGCGCAACATCTGGGGGCGGCGCGCTCGCACTCGCAGCTCTCTGCCCCCTGCTAAAATCCACGGGTTAGGGGGCACAAATTACTTGCCTTGCCCCGGGTGCTGACAACCCACGCTACGCCACTGCTGTTGAATGGTTTCTTCAAATTTTAGGTTCATTATTGTTTCACAAGATGTGTATGTCTCTAAGGGCCAGAGCAAATAACATGATCTAGTTTTACAGCTATGAAGCCATATAGCAGGTGCTGTTAGTAAAGGTAAAGGGACCCCTGACCATTAGGTCCAGTCGTGGCCGACTCTGGGGTTGCAGTGCTCATCTCGCTTTATTGGCCGAGGGAGCCGGCGTACAGCTTCCGGGTTATGTGGCCAGCAGGACTAAGCCGCTTCTGGCGAACCAGAGCAGCGCATGGAAACGCCATTTACCTTCCCACCGGAGTGGTATCTACTTATCTACTTGCACTTTGACATGCTTTCGAACGGCTAGGTTGGCAGGAGCAGGGACCGAGCAACGGGAGCTCACCCCATCGTGAGGATTCGAACCGTTGACCTTCTGATTGGCAAGCCCTAGGCTCTGTGGTTTAACCCACAGCGCCACCCGCGTCTCTGCAGGTGCTTTTAAGTTGTGGTAATTAAGCTGTTGGGTATGGTATATAAAGAGCAGCGTGTATCTCTCTCAGTACCCTGGTCATGCTCACTGATATATCGTAATTTAATTTAATGTCTAGATGGCGCCTAAGTAATTCCCATTAATTCTTTCAGAGTATATTGCTTCATTTATGCCCTGCGGACCATTGGAATAAGGCCCCTGGAAGGCTTGAATCTGGCCCTGGTTCATGGTTCAACCATATCAACTCCTTGGAAATAGCAGTGCTCTCAGTCTCTGCCCTCTCTCCTCTGTCAAAAGTAGAGATTGTAGATGTCTTGGGGCAGGGGTCTAGCTGTAATGGTCAAGTCAACGCTGGTCTTGGAGCAGGGAGCTACCTGTGCCGAGAGACGCACCTCTCACTCGCCAGACCTGCATGCCACGCACACACAACCAAAATCCATGCCACACAAATCTTCGGACACCTCTGGCCACCAGACGGGGACGACACACGACGACACACACACACCTCCACGACACAAGCACCACAACCCAGCCTCTCCCGATCTTCTGCCATTTCCTCTGTCCCTCTCAGACCGGGATAGGGAAATATGTGGTGCTGAATGCCCACCAGCCCTGGTAAAGGTAAAGGTAATGGGACCCTGACCATTAGGTCTAGTCGTGGCCGACTCTGGGGTTGCGGCGCTCATCTCGCTTTACTGGCCAAGGGAGCCGGCATACAGCTTCCGGGTCATGTGGCCCACAAGACTAAGCAGCTTCTGGCGAACCAGAGCAGCGCACGGAAACGCCGTTTACCTTCCCGCCGGAGAGCTACCTATTTATCTACTTGCACTTTGAGGTGCTTTCGAACTGCTAGGTTGGCAGGAGCAGGGACCGAGCAACGGGAGCTCACCCCGTCATTGCGGGGATTCGAACCGCCGACCTTCCGATCGGCAAGTCCTAGGCTCTGTGGTTTAACCCACAGCGCCACCCGCGTCCCTTGTACCAACCCTGGTAGCCTGGGTTTAATGCTGGGGAGAGCTGGAATCTGGCAACCCAATATGAACAATCCACCCCTTGACCCGAAGGAAGAGGAACCCCTTTCCAAAAAGAGGAATCGTCTCCATCTCTCCAGGAGAGCAGGGAATGCCTCTTCTTAAGAGCAGGGATAGGGGAATGTGCTTAGATGTTGTTGGACTCCATCTCCAAAGGTCAAGGAGTCCGGCAAGATCTGGAGGGACGCAGCGGGTTGCGCACCCGAGCTCTTTGGGCCAGGAAAGGATTTCTCGCTTGGACCTCCTGCCACGGACAACACACTCAAGGAGCAGGAAAGGTCGATAATTACCTTCTCGGTCCCTTTGCCATGCTTTCTCAAGAGAGTACCCTGCAGAGACAATCAATATCACAAATCGATCAATGCGGAAGGGGAAAGGGCGAGCGAGGAAGTCTAGCGAAGGGAGGGCAGGAGGGTGGAAGGAAGGACAGACGGACGGACGAACTGTCATCTCAAGGCTCTCTCCAGGGAGCAGCAAGGCCAGACATGACATTGTTCTCCCTCCCCAAAGACTCCCAGTACCTTTCTGAGCACAATTCAAAGGGTTGGGGCTGACCTTGGAAGCCCTAAATGGCCCAGTAGACCTGAAGGAGCGTCTCCACCCCAGACACCGGGGTCCATCTCCCGAGGGCCTTCTGGTGGTTCCCTCCCTGTGAGAAGTGAGGGACCAGGCAGAGGGCCTTCTCGGTGGTGGTGCCCGCCCTGTGGAATGCCCTCCCATCAGACGTCAAGGAGATAAACAACGATCTGACTTTTAGAAGACATCTGAAGGCAGCCCTGTTTAGGGAAGTTTTTAATGTTTGAATTTTTATAGGGAGGGAAAGTACCATTCAAAGTGTTGGTGCTCCCCTTAAAAGCCCTAAACAGCCCAGTATACCTGAAGGAGCGTCTCCACCCCCATTGTCCAGACCAGACACTGAGGTCCAGCTCTGAGGGACTTCTGGTGGTTCCCTCCCTGTGAGAAGTGAGGTTACAGGGAACCAGGCAGAGGGCCTTCTCAGTGGTGGCGCCCGCCCTGTGGAAGGCCCTCCCATCAGATGTCAAGGAGATAAACAACTATCTGACTTTTAGAAGACATCTGAAGGCAACCCTGTATCAGGAAAAATTTAATGTCTAATGTTTAATCTTTTCCCTTCCATACAGACAGTTACATTTGTTACTCAACAATTCTATTCCAGTTCAACAGAACTAGGGACTGGTTCCCTTCACCCAGCGTTGAGGTCTTTAACCCAAATTACATAAGGTTCTGTTTTATCTGATTTCACCCTCTCTTATACATTCTGCTGTTTAGTCAACCTCTTTCTTGCATTAGGAGAACGCTACCTCTTAAGACATGGGTAGGCAAACTAAGGCCCGGGGGCCGGATCCGGCCCAATCGCCTTCTAAATCCGGCCTGTGGACGGTCTGGGAATCAGCGTGTTTTTACATGAGTAGAATGAGTGCTTTTGTTTAAAATGCATCTTTGGGTTATTTGTGGGGCATAGGAATTTGTTTATTTATTTTCAAAATATAGTCCGCCCCCCCCCCCCACAAGGTCTGAGGGACAGTGGACCGGCCCCCTGCTGAAAAAGTTTGCTGACTCCTGGTCTAAACGAATCCATCAGCTAGTTTCCTTTCCTGCTATATACAAGGGAATATGCTTTGCTAGCACGAGTGAGGAAGGATAATATTTAATCAATATATCCTCTCCTACTATCCTCAACATTCCCAGTTAAGGGAATAAGACTTACCAACCCCACCTCTGAAACGGATCACAGGTTATGCAAATGGATACCTGAAGGAGCGTCTCCACTCCCATCATTCAGCCCAGACACTGAGGTCCAGCTCCGAGGGCCTTCTGGCGATTCCCTCACTGCGAGAAGCCAAGTTACAGGGAACCAGGCAGAGGGCCTTCTCGGTGGTGGCGCCCGCCCTGTGGAACACCCTCCCACCAGATGTCAAAGAGAAAAAGAACTACCAAACTTTTAGAAGACATCTGAAGGCAGCCCTGTTTAGGGAAGCTTTTAATGTTTAATAGGTTATTGTATTTTAGTGTTCTGTTGGAAGCCGCCCAGAGTGGCTGGGGAAACCCAGCCAGATGGGCGGGGTGTAAATAAATTATTATTATTATTATTATTATTATTATTATTATTATTATTATTATTATCTTTCCCCCTTTCTCAGGAGGAAGACCAGGTACAGTGGTACCTCTGGTTAAGAACTTTATTCGTTCCGGAGGTCCGTTCTTAACCTGAAACTGTTCTTAACCTGAAGCTCCACTTTAGTTAATGGGGCCTCCGGCTACCGCCGCACGATTTCTGTTCTCATCCTGAAGCAAAGTTCTTAACCCGAGGTACTATTCCTGGGTTAGCGGAGTCTGTAACCTGAAGCGTCTGTAACCTGAAGCGTCTGTAACACCTGGGACAGGGAGAAAGTTTCCACCCAGACGCGACAGCTGGCGCAAAGCAGCTCAGCGACAAGAGGGAAGGGTTTTGAGGGGTTCACAGAACAAAGGCGTTTTGGGGAAGGGTCGGGAGCAGGGAGGAGATAGAGGCACATTGGAGAAAGTAGCCAGCCACCACAAAACGACAGAAAAACCAGCTCAAATTACTCGGGAGGGGTTTGGGTTTGGGGTGGGGGAACTAGACGCAAGGCACAAGGACAGATAGAGACAAACGAAAGACAGACAGGGCTTTCACCTGCCGTACTTACAATCATCTGCCCAGGTGAGGGGAGCAATCAGAAAGAACAGCCGTCACGTGAGAATGAGCCTCAGGTCCGACGCAAACCCAACCCGCAACCCCAAACCAACACACAACGCCGCGGCAACCCCACACAAAAGAGGAAGCGCAGCGCAGCGCAACGCCTCCAGGACGCACGGCCACGGGGCGCCCTCGGGGCGCGGGGTTTCTGTGGGTGCAGAATTCAGCCTGCGCCCCCTAATATTTTTAGGTGTACCCCCAAGCCCCGAACCCCTGCCCCTTTGAGAAACACCCCCCTCCAGACCGTGAAGGCTGCAGTTTTTCCACCCGCAATTCAGTGTTAGACAAAAGCAAGGCGAGTCAGTTTGAACAAAACCACACACCCCAAAATCATTGCAGGTTTTATTTCCAAATGCATCATAACTTTAAAAGGAAAAGGGAAAAGTCAAACGCTATCAGATCTGTCAGCTATGCCCGTTTCACTCTGCCTTTTTAATTAATTTATTTCCTTGCTGTTGTGAAAATGAAGAGATCTGGTGGATCCTATTGAAGGGGTTTTTTGGGGGGAATCAGTCTGATTCTGTACCCTAATAAGGGTGAGACTCTTTTTTTAAATTTTATTTTTTACCAACAACCAAAATATAAACGGTGAAAGCCCCCCAGGCGGCTGATACGTTGGGTATACATATTCAAGACTATACTTATTCAATGATATACATATTCAATAATATCATGTTCAAATCAACCCTATGTACACCTTAACACTCCTCCCTCCACAAAGTTTATTTAACTTTTAACACTTTAATTGCCCCAAATTGTTCAAACCTGCCCAAATAATTCAATATCTTCTCAAACCAACCTTCCTCCTTCTCACTGACCTTAAACCCTTTCATTCTATGTCTCTTCACACTTAAAGGTAAAGGGACCCCTGACTATTAGGTCCAGTCGTGACCGACTCTAGGGTTGCGGCGCTCATCTCACTTTACTGGCCGAGAGAGCCGGCGTCCAGCTTCTGGGTCATGTGGCCAGCAGGACTAAGCCACTTCTGGCGAACCAGAGCAGTGCACAGAAACGCTGTTTACCTTCCCGCCGGAGTGGTACCTATTTATCTACTTGCACTTTGACATGCTTTCGAACTGCTAGGTTGGCAGGAGCAGGGACCGAGCAATGGGAGCTCACTCCGTCATTGCGGGGATTTGAACCGCCAACCTTCTGATCAGCAAGCCCAAGAGGCCCACAGCGCCACCTGCTTCACAGTTAGATATTCTAAAATTATAATATGATTCGGGTTTTTCCTCCATTGTTTCAGTCTTGGAATCGCCGCATCCCCCTTTAACCCGGACTGGTCTCCTTCTCCCGGAAAACCATTGCTCATAAAAACCATAAGAGAGCTGCTGGATGAGGCCAGTGGCCCATTGAGTCCGGATCCTGCCCTCACAGTGGCCGACCAGATTCCTGTGGGATCTCGGTGCGAAAACAACTCTCGCCTCCTGTGGTTTCCAGCAACTGGGATCGTGGTTAAAAGGTAAAAGGGCCCCTGACCATTAGGTCCAGTCGTGGCCGACTCTGGGGTTGCGGCGCTCATCTCACTTTACTGGCCGAGGGAGCCGGCGTACAGCTTCCGGGTCATGTGGCCAGCAGGACTAAGCCGCTTCTGGCGAACCAGAGCAGCGCACGGAAACGCCGTTTACCTTCCCGCCGGAGTGGTACCTATTTATCTACTTGCACTTTGACGTGCTTTCGAACTGCTAGGTTGGCAGGAGCAGGGACTGAGCAACGGGAGCTCATCCTGTCGCAGGGATTCGAACCGCCGACCTTCTGATCAGCAAGCCCTAGGCTCTGTGGTTTAACCCACAGCGCCACCCTTTGTGGTTAAGTAGCCATTCATAGCAGTTTCCTCAATTATTTTCCCCACCCCATAACCTTTTTTAAAGCCATCTGAGTTGGTGGTTGCCACTGCTTCCTGTGGCAGAGAGTTCCGCAGGCTTTCTTTATCTGTCCTGAATCTCCCAGTGTCCAGCCTTGTTGGATTCAGGGCTTCCAGCGCTCGCAGAAACTCAGAATGGCAGAGCTGGAAGAGACCCCAAGGGTCATCTAGCGCAGTGTTTTTCAACCACTGTTCCGCGGCACACTAGTGTGCCGCAAGATGTTGCCTGGTGTGCCGTGGGAAAAATTGAAAAATTCAAAAGATTTGAAAATAAAGTATTTTATAATTTTTCATATTTCTGTTTACTTACTATTTCATAATAAAGTAATTATAAAATACTTTCTTTGTGTTTATTTGATTCCTATTCAAGAGAATTACTTTATATATAGTCAATATAGGCACAGAGTTACATTTTTGTAACATTTTCTAATGGTGGTGTGCCTCGTGATTTTTTTCATGAAACAAGTGTGCCTTTGCCCAAAAAAGGTCGAAAAACACTGATCTAGTGCAAGCTTGAAACCAGGAGCCTCATTCACTACTGACTGAGCTATCTCCCATTTCTGCACCAGTTTGTGACTTAAAAACAACAACACATGAATGTCCATGTTGTCAATTTATCCTAGCATACATTTCTGTATGCAATTCCCTGCCCCCAATTAAAAAGCACTTTTTGTTTTTGCAAATCAGTTCCCCTTAATACAGTACTCCGTCCCACTAATATATGCATTTTCCCACACACACTTCTCCCCACAATTTGCATTCTTGTCCAGATTTCCTGACTGGGGAACAGCCTTGCAAAATTAATGTATATACAGATTTTGAGCTGCAGTTGCGTTTCTGCCAGAGTACCATTTTGGAAACCCCATTGCTTTTTATATCGGTCCTGGAGGTCCTGCTGAACATGATTAGAAGGGACCAGTTGGTTATACAGGTCGGAGCCAAACAGTACAAATTGAGAGCATTTGCAGATGACTTAGTATTGACGTTTATAGGAGCCAGAATCTAGTACTAAAAGGATTCTAGAACTAATTCAAGAATTTGGTCAAGTGGCAGGTTTTAAATTGAACAAGTTAAAAACTAAGGTCTTAGAGAAAAATTTAACACCGATTGAAAGAGAGAGGTTTCAGAATGAGACAGGGCTGACTGTGGTTAAAAAAATGAAATACCTGGGGATTAGCATGACGGCTAAAAATGGGAACTTATTTAAAGATAATTATGAAAAATGTTGGACGGAAGTGAAAAAAGATTTAGAAATTTGGTCAAATTTGAAGCTTTCCTTGATGGGTCGAATTGCAGCTATAAAAATGAATGTATTGCCTAGAATGTTGTTTTTGTTTCAAACTCTGCAAATTGTGGACAAGATGGACTGTTTCAAGAAGTGGCAGAAAGATATTTCTAGATTTGTCTGGCAGGGCAAGAAGCCAAACCAAATTTCTCCTTCCCCTCTGCTCCTCGAGAGATGGCAGCCTCCTTATAAAAGCGTCGGCTAAACAAATAGTTGCATGATGTTAACTAACCCCCGTTTCTTGCACCACGAAACTCAAGGCGGTCTTAGGTCTGCCTCTCAGTTCCTGATATCCCCAAGCATAAATGCTATCCCTGCACCAACTTGCAATTTAATTTTAAAAAAACAACCCAGAGCAAAATCTTGTATTGTGCACATCCTGTCTCGTGCAAGCATTTTTTTTTTGCAAGCGATTTCCTCTAATATAGCCCCCCCCAATTGTTAGCTAATTTCCCCAAATATGTATATTTCCCCTTTAAAGGGTAAAGGGACCCCTGACCATTAGGTCCAGTCGTGACTGACCCTGGGGTTGCGGCGCTCATCTCGCTTTACTGGCCGAGGGAGCAGGCATACAGCTTCCGGGTCATGTGGCCAGCAGGACTAAGCCGCTTCTGGCGAACCAGAGCAGCGCACGGAAACGCCGTTTCCCTTCCCGCCGGAGCGGTACCTATTTATCTACTTGCACTGGTGTGCTTTCGAACTGCTAGGTTGGCAGGAGCAGGGACCGAGCAACGGGAGCTCACCCCGTCATTGCGGGGATTCGAACCGCCGACCTTCTGATTGGCAAGTCCTAGGCTCTGGGGTTTAACCCACAGCGCCACCCCTTTACATAAAGCTTTTTTGTTTTGTTTTACTGCATCGCAAGATTTGGGTAAGAGTGAGTTTCGTAGGAGTCAGACACGGCTGCAAGTCCCCCAGTGACACTCGAATCCGCCCCCCAAATAACACTGAAAAACAGGATTCCTTCCCAGCCAGCAAATTATTGGGGAGTCGGATAGGCAAGCCCCTCTGAACACCTTCACTATTAATCGAAGCGTACCCTACAAATACGGGGGCTAAAGAGACTGTCCCCAAAGATACGGGGGTTAGTCCACATCCCACCTGAAATTTACCGTATTTTTTGCTCTATAAGACTCGCTTTTTCCCTCCTAAAAAGTAAGGGGAAATGTGTGTGCGTCTCATGGAGCGAATGCAGGCTGCGCAGCTATCCCAGAAGCCAGAACAGCAAGAGGGATTGCTGCTTTCGCTGCGCAGCGATCCCTCTTGCTGTTCTGGCTTCTGAGATTCAGAATATTTTTTTTTTCTTGTTTTCCTCCTCCAAAAACTAGGTGCGTCTTATAGAGGGAAAAATACGGTAATCGTGGGATCCGATGGGAAAGTTCTCTGACCAATGGGAAAACGGAGTTCCGTTCACCCATTCCTGGTCGATCCACAGAGCTGGTGGATTTCTGGAGAGTTTGCAAGCTCCCCCCCTGACATCTAATCAACACCCAGGGCAGTTCTCCAAAATTGTTGAACTCCAGCTCCTGGCAACCTCCCAGGAAGGATGATGGGAGTTGGAGTCTATCCAGAGGACTGCAGTTCCCCCAACTACCGTATTTTTCGCTCTATAGGACGCACCAGATGATAAGACGCAGCTAGTTTGGGGGGGGGGAGGAAAAATGTACGTCCTATGGAGCAGAAAATACGGTAAGTTCTAAGGAGGTAGATTTCCATACTGCATGGGAGATGGGGAAGAATGCTTCTTAGACTGAGACATGAACACCTCTCCTTAGATGGAGAAAGGACTGCCTCTCCCAGGACGTATACTGCCACGGGGGCCAGATTAAATGGACCGGGGGGCCGGATTAGGCCCCCGAAATGGACTTTGGACATGCCCACCTTAGATTGAGAGAGGAATGCCTCTCCTTAGGCCAGCGGTTCTCAACCTGTGGGTCCCCAGATGTTGTTGGACTACAACTCCCATCGTCCCTGAGCTCTGGCCTTGCTAGCTAGGGGTGATGGGAGTTGTAGTCCAACAACATCTGGGGACCCACAGGTTGAGAAAGGCTGCCTTAAGCTCAGCTTACACCAGACTTCCTCAACCAGATGTTTTGGGCCTACAACTCCCACGATCCCTTGCTAGCAGGTCAGGGATGATGGGAATTGTAGTCTCGAAACATCTGGAGGGCCGAGGTTGAGGAAGCCTGGCTTATGCAGACTCTATGGAAGAGCTTCCCCTCTGTCCTCTTAGCTCAGCGGTTCTCCACCTGCGGGTCCCCAGATGTTGTCAGACTACAACTCCCATCATCTCTGAGCTCTGGGGACCCACAAGTTGAGAACCACTGCCTTAGACTCAGACGGGAAGCCCTCTCCTTAGATCGGGGATGGTGGGCACCCCTCCAGACATTGCTGGACCCAAACTCCCAGCACAGCCAAGGGGCAAGAAAGCTGTGAGTTCGAGTCCAGCAACATCTGAAGGGATACAGGTGAACTTTCTGCCCCGAGGGAAGCTGAATCCTACATCCTGAATCCGGATTTGAATGAATCTGGATCTCCTTTCATATAGTTCCATTTATCTTCTGAGGGTGGGAGAAGTCTCTATGGTGAGCTGGACCCCACACCTCCCCAGACTGGGGGTTTTTAAGGACATCTTAGCAGTTGCGGGAGCTGGGAACCGACTTTCATTAAAAGAAAACAAGGAGGGAAGCTGCTTATTTCAAGATAAAAGCCAAGCGTGCAACCGGTCTACATTTTTATGAAGGCCCAGCTGGGACACTTCCACGTTGGGTTCCTACACCCCCCAGGTTGCCCACACTCCCAGAGTTTTGGGGAGGGTGTTGGTGCCCTTGGGGCGTGGGGGAAGAGGGGGTTGGCCCATCTTGTCGCAGACGTGGTTTGGCACTCACCGTCTGGTCCGTGAGGGGCGGAAGCACAATGGTCTTCTCCATGGTGTTCATGACGAGTTTCCACAGCTCCTTCAGCACTCGCTTGAGGACGGTCTTCTCGCAGATCTTGGCAAAGAGGGTCAGGCTGAGAGAGAAGAAGACCGCCAGGGGGAAGCAGGTGAGCGTCACTCAGGGCCAGAGCGGGGAAGGAGGGGGGGGGGAATCTGAGGCAGCGAGCGTGTATTTGTTTCTTTGTGTGTGTGTGTGTGTTGTGTGTGGTGGTTGAGTGTGTGCTTGTATGTGTATTTGAGTGTGTGTGTGTTTGAGTGTGTGTGCTTTGTGTGTATGTGTATTTGTGTGTGTGTGTGTGTGTGTGTGTGTGTGTGAGAGAGAGAGAGAGAGAGAGAGAGAGAGAGAGAGAGAGAGAGAGAACCACCAGGACCAGGCGTTCCAGAAAGACTGGAAGAAATTCATGTTCCATTCAAAAGACAACTGTAAACAGTTAACATCCCTAGTCGGGTTGTGAGAAGTTTCAAAAGGATGAAATCATCATTTATTACTAAACGCAGTTCATCAAGTAATTTTATGAGGATATAATTTAACAGGGATGAGAAATATCGGAAAATGCAGGATATTGAGATTAAATTTGAAAACCATTTGTGGGGAGGAGGGGAGTCACAGCCTTATTTAAGCCAAATGTTTTATCTGTGCAAAGTACCGTATTTTTTGCTTTGTAAGACTCACTTTTTCCCTTCTAAAAAGTAATGTTTGTGCGTCTTATGGAGCGAATGCAGGCTGCGCAGCTATCCCAGAAGCCAGAACAGCAAGAGGGATTGCTGCTTTCGCTGCGCAGAGATCCCTCTTGCTGTTCTGGCTTCTGAGATTCAGAATATTTTTTTCTTGTTTTCCTCCTCCAAAAACTAGGTGCGTCTTGTGGTCTGGTGCGTCTTATAGAGCGAAAAATACGGTATGTTGTCGTGCAAGAAAACATCTGTAAAAACCAATAAAAATTATTATTATTAAAAAACAAAACAAAAGCCACACGCATGCCGCCATAGACTGAACCTGTGGTCCTAGACCTCAGCATCTATGGCATTGCCACTCACTTGCTATCAAGGAGGTCCATGATGGGCTGCAAGACGTTGTCGGCGTCTTGGGCGACGCTGCTGCAAGCGCTGGCCGGCACGTTGCCTGTGCCCTTCACCTGACTCAGAATGTCCCCCATCTGCTTCACGCAGTCCTCGATGTGCGGCTGGAAACTTGGGGGTGAGGAGATAATAATAATAAGAATTTAGAGAAGCGAGGTTGCAGGGAACCAGGCAGAGGGCCTTCTCGGTGGTGGCGCCCTCCCGCCGGATGTCAAGGAAATAAACAACTATCTGACTTTTAGAAGACATCTGAAGGCGGCCCTGTTTAGGGAAGTTTTTAATGTCTGGTGTTTTATTGTGTTTCAATATCCATATGGTACCCTCCCTGCCCACAGACTGTCTCTCCAGAATGGTGCATGCTCTGGTTATCTCCCTCTTGGACTACTGCCATGCGCTCTCTGTGGGGCTGCCTTTGAAGGTGACCTGAATGAGGCAGCTAGACTGGGGACTGGGAGCGGCTGCTGAGACCATATAACACCAGTCATGAAAGACCTACGTTGGCTCCCAGGACATTTCCGAGCACAATTCAAAGTGTTGGTGCTGACCTTGAAAGCCCCAAACGGCTCAGCAGACCTGAATGAGTGTCTCCACCCCGGACACCTGGGTCCATCTCCCAAGGGCCTTCTGGCAGTTCCCTCCCTGCGAGAAGCAAGGTTGCAGGGAACCAGGTGGAGGGCCTTCTCGGTGGTGGCACCCGCCCTGTGGAACGCCCTCCCGTCAGAAGTCAAGGAAATAAACAACTATCTGACTTTTAGAAGACATCTGAAGGCAGCCCTGTTTAGAGAAGCTTTTTAATACTTGATGTGATGTGATGTTTTTAAATCAGCCCAAGGTGAAGGTAAAGGGACCCCTGACCATTAGGTCCAGTCGTGGATGACTCTGGGGTTGCGGCGCTCATCTTGCTTTACTGGCCGAGGGAGCCGGCGTCCAGCTTCCGGGTCATGTGGCCAGCAGGACTAAGCCGCTTCTGGCGAACCAGAGCAGCGCACGGAAACGCCGTTTACCTCCCCACCGGAGTGGTACCCATTTATCTACTTGCACTTTGACGTGCTTTCAAATCAGCCCTTACCTGGTTGCAAACACTCGACTCAGCTCGTCCAAGACGTTGTTGAGTTTCACCTGTAGCTCCTTGAGGATGTCGCTGGCTTCTGTGTCCAGCTGAAACGGCAGAAGGAAGAGAGCAATGTTCATCCTTGGAAGATTAATAGGAACCCCTCCCTCCGAAGGGCAAATTCTCCAGCTAGAGACTTCTTATAAATTGGCATCTCTATCCTATTGAGGCCAAGCCAAGCGTAGATGAATGCTGAGTTGCTCGGGGGATTAAGTAGTTTGTAGTCAACCTTCTGTGAGGGAAAGGGAAGTTGTGAGTTTGGCAGGAGCCGAATACTCACGCAAGACAGTCTGGTCCATGGGCCCTCCCGCCAGCTTCAGTCTCCCCATAGCCAACCCCCCACCCACCTGCCTTCTTGCTAACAACCAGTTCAGCTTGTCAGTTTCCACCTCCTCCTCAGTGTTGCCTTTAATAATAATAATAATAAATTTTATTTATACCCCGCCCTCCCTAGCCAGAGGCAGGCTCAGGGTGGCTAACACCAATAAAATCACAGTAAAAACATAATAGGGGAAAAAGAGAGGGGGGAGGAAAGAAAAGGGGAACAAAACCCAATTTAAAATACGAGTCAAAATGCAATCTCATTTTAAAATAGCTGGTAAATCAAGACCATAAGGGGAGGGGAACATAAGGGTCAGACTGAGTCCAGACCAAAGGCCAGGCGGAACAGCTCTGTCTTGCAGGCCCTGCAGAAAGATGTCAAGTCCCGCAGGGCTCTAGTCTCTTGTGACAGAGTGTTCCACCAAGTCGGGGCCAGTACTGAAAAGGCCCTGGCCCTAGTTGAGACCAGTCTAACCTCCTTGAGGCTCGGGACCTCCAAAGTGTAGAACTCTAGTCCAAATGTGGATGATGGTTGAGGGTGAGAAGGAACATTCAGTGTGATGGCCTGGGAATCCGATTCAGAGGCTGAACCGGAGGAATCCCAGCCTGCACAGGAGTCCCCGCCTCCAGGGCTGGCTGAACTGGGGCAGGGCCTTGGATCTGAAGCGCCTGCACCTGTGCCGGATCCTCAGGAGCAGGCACCAGGTGATTCCACTCCAGCTCCAGAGGTGATTAAGGACACAGTGCCTACAGGTGCGCCTCTCCAGGCCCTGCCAGAGGAAGGAGAGTCTCCCCCTGGGTCCAGTAACCCTTCAGCCTCTCCTGAACTGCAGAGGCTCAGGGCATAGAGGTGGAGGGAACTGGTTTCTCCCAGGAGGAGTGCTCGCCTTAAGGCCAGGAGAGGCGGGTCTCCTGGGAGCCGGGACCGCCCCTGGCCTCAGAGAAGATAAAGGCCAGTCAGCCCGGTCCCAGGTTGTGGGAGCAACGTCGTTGAGTACCTGCTCCTGCCCGGACCCAGACCTGACCCTCCAGCATTCCTGTCCCCGCCCGGCTTCCTGCTTCGGACCTCGCCCCGCTCCTTGCGAACTGTTTCCAGGCTAGTGACCCAGGACCGGACTTTGACTACGCCAACGGTAACCTTCCCCTGGGACCAGCACATTCAGGCTGCAGGGAAGCTAGTGTTTGGCAGTGCCCCCTCCCCATTCCATCAAGAAAGGAAGAACAGCCAAGCTATTGGGACTTAAGTCTTCACCACCCCTGACAGCAGGTGGTGAGTTGAGGAGGCAAAGCTGTACAGGACGAAGAAAGACCTCTGCCTTTCCACATTTTCTCAGCTGCTCTGCGGCCACAGACACTCTCTCCTATGACCGGTACGGCCCCCGAAGACCTTTTAAGAAATGCAAACCTCTTTCCCCCCCATGGCTTCAAACATTTTCTCCAGTTGGACCCGCAGTTGCTGGATGTTGTTCATCAAGATGCAGGGCTACAAAGGGAGAAAGAAAATAAAACGGACACGTCGTTACGAAGGCACTAGGATAAAGATTCCTAGGAAAAGTGGAAACTTTCCTTTCTCTAATTATTCCGGGAAGTCGCCTTCTACATTGTGGAGGGAGCATGGAATAGAATTTCCGCCTTTATACAGGAGGCTAGTTTGTACACAAACACACACACACACACACACACACACACACTCCACTCTGTATTGCGCGTCCAGGCCAGCAAACACCATGATTAGAGTTCATGGTTTCTTTGCTGAGACAACATCTCCCACTGCTCAGCCTTCAGCACCGGGAGCTGTCCAAAGTGCTGATTTGGCTGGCCCAGGTTTCATATATCGCTGCCACCAATATCTCCATTCACCGGCAGGTCCCAGGGCAGGTTACGGCCATTTAAAATGCATTAATTAAAAATAATTTAAACAAATTGCTGTCCTGGGAATAGGCAGGGCCCTGAAAACATACACCCCAGCTCATTTGAGGCCCGCAAAATAAGGCAGGTATGAACGCTGACCTGTCAAATTCATCCAGATGGCAATGAAATTAAACTCCACATCTTTGGGGCTGCCGCAGAGAAGGCCCTGTCCCAGACTACAACCGCCCCAAACATCAGAGGGCAGTGGAACTAGCGAGAAGCTGCCCTCTGCTCATCTTAACTACTGGGAGGATCTGCAGAGAAGGAGCCGGTCTCTCAAACTTTGTGGCCCTGAGTTATTTAGGGCCACACCGCATGTCCCCAGCCCAGCCCCAGCCCCTTTGGTGCCTCGCCACTGTTCTTTGGGAAACCCAAATCCATGGGTAGGCAAACTAAGGCCCGGGGGCTGGATCCGGCCCAATCGCCTTCTTAATCCAGCCCGCGGACGGTCCGGGAATCAGCGTGTTTTTACATGAGTTGAATGTGTCCTTTTATTTAAAATGCATCTCTGGGATATTTATGGGGCATAGGAATTTGTTCATTCCCCCCCCCAAAAAAATATAGTCCGGCCCCCCACATAGTCTGAGGGACGGTGGACCGGCCCCCTGCTGAAAAAGTTTGCTGACCCCTGAAATCTGTCCTTTGGACACTTGGAGATGGAAGGGGGGAAGAGCTACAAAACAGATACATCACCACTTTTTCCTTCTCCTTGGAGCAATGGGAAGCAAAATCTTTGGAGATGATTTCGGCGTATTGCAGCAAGACGTTGCTAATGGTCTGGAAGGGAAAAGAGGAGGGGAGGCTGACGAGATGAGGAAAGCAGGGTGCTATTGCCTCCCATATATATATATATATATATATATATATATATATATATATACATACATATACACACACACCATATATTTCGCTCTATAGGACACACCGAGCCATAGGACGCACCTTGTTTTAGAGGGGGAGAACAAGAAAAAATAATTCTCCCCCTCTCTGCCCAGCGCCCCTTCAGCGAAGCGGCAGGAGGCGCTGCGCAGAGAGGGGGAGAATTTCCCCCCTCTTGTTTCCCCCCTCTAAAACAAGGTGCCGTTTAAGGCGCGTTCAGGCGGCTACCTTGGAAGCCTGGAGAGCGAGAGGGGTCGGTGCGCACTGACCCCTCTCTCTCTCTCCAGGCTTCAGGTTCCTTTCGACCTGCTCTTTGGGGCTGGCGGGGGGAAGCCCACCTCCAGCCCCAAAGAGCAGGTCAGGGAGCAGCGGAAATGCGCGAAGCCTCTCAAGGCTGCTGGGAAAGCCCGGGGCTATGGCTTCTTTAGCCCCGCGCAACCTCTCCGGCAATACCCCCACCTCCCGCAAAAGCCCACATGAGCCATGCACCCTTTAAGGAGCAGGCGGCTTCTGTGGGCTTTTCTACGAGGAGGGAGAAGGGACTGACTGGCCATGTCAGTCCCTTCTCCCTCCTGAGGAAAAGCCCACAAGAGCTGCGCGGAGCTTGTGTGCGGCTTTGGGGAGCTTTTCCTGCCTGCCTCCCACCTGCATTCGCTCCATAGGATGCACACACATTTCCCCTTCATTTTTGGAGGGGGAAAAGTGCTTCCTATAGAGCAAAAAAATAATTAAGCAATGCTCCTAAATTGCTGCCGTTGCACGGAACACGTTCTTACCTTGGCGAACCTGCGCATGTAGTGTCCCACAATCTGCGGGTCGGGGCATTCCAGCTTCTTGATGATTTCGAAGCTCTGGTTCAGCTGGGAAAAGACGTCGACCACCGAGCAGGAGAAAAGGGCATGCTCCGACGTTTGCTGGAACTAAAGGGGAGGCAGACAAGAGGGTCAGGAGAGTGGATGGGTCCCTTTTGGAGGAACATGGATCCCTTACAAAACATTTCATAGAAATGGGATTCCAGTGGTGTTTCTCCCTCTCAGTAATAATAATGTAGATGCCCAGATTGGCTGGGACAACCCAGCCAGATGGGTGGGGTATAACAACAACAACAACAACAACAACAACAACAACAACAACAACAACAACAACAATATTTATACATCGCCCATCTGGCTCGCTTGCCCCAGCCACTCTGGGCGGCTTCCAAAATATATACAAACACAATAAAACATTAAACCTCCCAATATAGGGCTGCCTTCAGATATCTTCTGAACGTTGTGCAGCTGTTTATCCCCATTGATATCTGGCTGGAGGGTGTTCCACAGGGAGGGCGCCACCACCAAGAAGGCCTCAGTCCTGTATACCTGAAGGAGCGTCTCCACCCCCATCGTTCAGCCTGGACACTGAGGTCCAGCTCCGAGGGCCTTCTGGCGGTTCCCTCCCTGCGAGAAGCGAGGTTACAGGGAACCAGGCAGAGGGCCTTCTCGGTGGTGGCACCTGCCCTGTGGAACGCTCTCCCACCAGACGTCAAAGAGAAGAACAACTACCAGACTTTTAGAAGACATCTGAAGGCAGCCCTGTTTTGGGAAGCATTTAATGTTTAATAGGTTTTTGTATTTTAATATTCTGTTGGAAGCCGCCCAGAGTGGCTGGGGAAACCCAGCCAGATGGGCGGGGTATGAGTAATAAATTATTATTATTATTATTATTATTATTATTATTATTATTATTATTATTAGGCCCTCTGCCTGGTTCCCTGCCACTTTGCTTCTGGGAACCGCCAGAAAGCCCTCGGAGTCGGCTAGCTGTTCTGCCCACCTCCTCATCCTGCGAAGAGCTTGTGGCTGTGTACATGACTCTCCAATCCTCACAACAACCTCACAATAGATTGTAATGGATTGCTTTGAAGCTAATTCAGCACCAGGTATTGGGGGGAGGTCACTCACAGGGTGGGTGCCACCACCGAGAAGGCCCTCTGCCTGGTTCCCTGTAAAGTCCCTTCTCGCAGGGAGGGAACCGCCAGAAGGCCCTCAGAGCTGGACCTCAGTGTCCGGGCTGGACGATGGGGGTGGAGACACTCCTTCGGGGATACTGGGCCGTTTAGGGCTTTTAATGGGAGCGCCAACACTTTGAATGGTACTTTCCCACCTTATAAATCTTCAAACATTAAAAACCTCCCTAAACAGGGCTGCCTTCAGATGTCTTCTAAAAGTCAGATCGTTGTTTATCTCCTCAACGTCTGATGGGAGGGCGTTCCACAGGGTGGGCGCCACCACCGAGAAGGCCCTCTGCCTGGTTCCCTGTAACCTCGCTTCTCGCAGGGAGGGAATTGCCAGAAGGCCCTCGGGAGATGGACCCCGGTGTCCAGGGTGGAGACGCTCCTTCAGGTCTACTGGGCCATTTAGGGCTTCCAAGGTCAGCACCAACACTTTGAATGGTGCTCGGAATTGTACTGTCACCACCCAACCCTTATCTGACACTATAATCCAGGCTTCATGGATTTCCAAGTAGCAAACCTGCGAAGAAGATCTAGGGGGTCTTAGTAGACCACAAGTGCGGTTGATACCCTACCCCATCCTTCTTGTCTCGTTCTAGGGCTCCGTGCAGGAAATCTCGCGAGACTTCCTCGTTCTCATCCAGCCACTGGATAACAAAAGGTTCAAACCACCTAGAAAAGAGAGAGAGAGAGAGAGAGAGAGAGAGAGAGAGAGAGAGAGAGAGAGAGGTAAGAAAATAATCTCAGTTTGGGGGATAGAGAAAAAAGAGAGAAATGGGGACTTACGCCGGATACTCGGGAACGCGACTCTTGAAAGAAGGGAGGTCTGTGACGTATTCGTTGTACAGCCATTTCACCTTAAAGTGCAGGTTCATGTAATCGGCACTTTTGCACAACCGGTGTTTGTCATGCTCTGCAGAAGAGGAGAAAAGGAGAGAGGAGCCTGTTTACACCTCGAAGCAGCTCCCCTGCTTCTCTTAAAGGCAAAGGGACCCCTGACACTTAAGTCCAGTCGCGGACGGCTCTGGGGTTGCGGCGCTCATCTCGCTTTACTGGCCGAGGGAGCCGGCGTCCAGCTTCTGGGTCATGTGGCCAGCAGGACTAAGCCGCTTCTGGCGAAACCAGAGCAGTGCACGGAAACGCTGTTTACCTTCCCGCCGGAGTGGTACCTATTTATCTACTTGTACTGGCGTGTTCTCAAAGCCACTAATATGAGTTTGACCAAACTGTGGAAGGCAATGGAAGACAGGAGGGCCTGGCGTGCTCTGGTCATGAAGAGGCGAACATGACTAAACGACCACACAACAACAACAACTGTAATTTTATTGGTGTTAGCCGCCCTGAGTCCAGCTCTGGCCGGGTTAGTATAAATTATTATTATTATTATTATATCACTCCTACGTCAGGTAGTCTGAGCTTGTCGCTGCTGTGCTCTCTGTTCTATAGCTCTCTAAACCTGTCTAGTCTTAGGTGAAGGGTGTGTGTGTAAGGAATAGTGTCCCAAGACACTGAATCTGCCAGCGGTCTCTCTCTCCTGGTGTTTCCTAGTTGTTCCTCACCCAATGTCTCCCAGCTTTCCCCCTCTGGACTGTGCTGGTCCCGGGGGGGAAGGTTACCGTTGGCGTAGTCAAAGTCCGGTCCTGGATCACCAGCCTGGAAACAGTTCACAAGGAGCGGGGCGAGGTCCGAAGCAGGAAGCCGGGCGGGGACAGGAACACTGGAGGGTCAGGTCTGGGTCCAGGCAGGAGCAGGTACTCAACGACGTTGCTCCCGCAACCTGGGACCGGGCTGACTGGCCTTTATCTTCTCTGAGGCCAGGGGCGGTCCCAGCCCTCAGGAGACCCGCCTCTCTTGGCCTTAAGGCGAGCACTCCTCCTGGGAGAAACCAGTTCCCTCCGCCTCTCTGCCCTAAGCCTCTGCAGTTCAGGACAGGCTGGAGGGTTACTGGACCGAGGGGGAGACTCACCTTCCTCTGGCAGGGCCGGGAGAGGCGCACCTGTAGGCACTGTGTCCTTAATCACCTCTGGAGCTGGAGTGGAATCACCTGGTGCCTGCTCCTGAGGATCCGGCACAGGTGCAGGCACTTCAGATCCAAGGCCCTGCCCCAGTTCAGCCAGCCCTGGAGGCGGGGACTCCTGTGCAGGCTGGGATTCCTCTGGTTCAGCCTCTGAATCGGATTCCCAGGCCATCACAGCGCAAACCGCTGTTCTAAATCAATACTGTCCACCTTCCCTTAGAAAGCTTCAGGAGAGGACACCTCCCACCATTCCTCCTCAGTCCAGCCCCTCAGAGGTGGATGGAGAAGGGACCCTTCACTGAGCGAAGGATCTCCAAAAGGAAAACAGCTCACCCCCTCCCTAACTCTCAAAGGAAGAAGAAGAAGAGTTTGGATTTGATATCCCACTTTATCACTACCCGAAGGAGTCTCAAAGCGGCTCACATTCTCCTTTCCCTTCCTCCCCCACAACAAACACTTTGTGAGGTGAGTGGGGCTGAGAGACTTCAGAGAAGTGTGACTACCCAAGGTCACCCAGCAGCTTGTTAGGATATTTCCATTCCACCTTAAAAGGGAGCAGGCTTTGTGAGTCACAGAGTCTGCGCATTTCCTGTTCACAGGATGTTTATGTTTGCTGTTGCTTTCGTTTTCCCTCTCTCGGTGCCTGAACACGCTAGCAGGCGGTCATGTTTTTCTTTGTTCTGACCAACGCTGAATAAACTTGTAAATATGCTCTCCTGCTGTGCAACTTCCGCTGTGTAAATTCTGCTGATAGAGTGTGCATCAGCCCAGGAATGTGGCAATCTATTTCTGGAGCTCGTGTCACTAATTGCTGATACTGTATCTACGGGAGGTTGATGGACGTCCGGAGTCGGCGTGGAGGCAGTGATGGCCTTTGTCTCCCTGGCAGTATCCCAACAACATATGGAGGAGCGGGGAAGCGAACCCGGTTCCCCAGATTACGAGTCCACCGCTCTTAACCACTACACCACGCTCACTCACCTTCCATTGCATATTTCATATCCTGAGCAAAAAGGCTCCACATCACTTCGGCGCTGATCTTCCCGACGTTCAGCTCTTGGGGGAACCTGGAGAGAGGGTCAGAGGTACCTGGGATGAGACTTCCTTGGGATAAACCTGCCACAAACATCAGCGGGGTGGCCGAACCCTCTGAGACGAGTCTGGACCAGACATTTGTGTACCTGGCTTCAGGGGGTGAGCCCTGCTAGACCAGATGAAAGGTCCACCTTGTCCAGCAGATGTCCACAAGCAGGAAGTTAGCTTGATAATGTTCTTAAGACCCTGAGAAATTGGGTTCCAGTTTCCAGCTGAGGTCCGCAGCCATTAAGACTAGGAGCTGTCAATGGACTCGTCCCCCCGCAAGCATTTCTTTGATCTGTTTCCCCCAACATTGTAAACATTCATCGTAAGGGAATTACGGCTATTTTCCACCCCGCACCTTTTCCCTGCTATAGAACGTTATTTTTAACGTGCGTCAGGCGGGACTGCACCGCAAAGGATCTTAAGGTCTTACTGGTTGAGGCAGGGTGTGTATGAGTTCTTATCTTCCTCGATGATGGAGACGATCAAGGTGATAAGCTTGGACCAAAAATCCAGGTTTTTGATGCTGGGGCCTTGTTCTTCTGGTGGGAGTTCTCCTTTCTTAGTCTGGAAGGACCCAAAACAAAAGACGTATCAGATTAAGCAAAGCTATGATCACAATAGCTCATTTCCTCAATCAAGAGGAGACTCTTGAGAGTCCCCTGGACTGCAAGAAGCTCCAACCTCTCCATTCTAAAGGAAATCAGCCCTGAGTGCTCACTGGAAGGAGAGATCCTGAATCCGAGGCGCCAAGACTTCTGCCACCTCAGGAGAAGAGAAGACTCCCTGGAAAAGACCCTGATGTTGGGAAAGGTGGAGGGCACAAGGAGAAGGGGACGACAGAGGACGAGATGGTGGGACAGTGTTCTCAAAGTGACCAGCATGAGTTTGACCAAACTGCGGGAGGCAGTGGAAGACAGGAGGGCCTGGCGTGCTCTGGTCCAGGGGGTCAGGAAGAGGCAGACACGACTAAATGTCTAAACAACAACAACAAATCATCACAATTTCCATCTTCAAGGCCCACCCCCCAGAAGTTATTTTCTTATTTTTTGGGGGGGGGACAAGAGGAACTGGAAATGCAGCTGGAATCCTATTGGGGGACAAAAGATTAGCTCAAGGAGGTTATTAGGCTTCGACTCCCCATCTTCCCTGAATATTTGGCATACTGGCTGCTGAGAAATGGGATCCTACAACATTTGCAGTCGAACAAGGTTTTCCTGTTCTATATCTAAGAGGCGGCATTCTTCCTCTCTCAGGAGAGAATGCCTCTCCGATATAGAGGTATTCTCTCCCATGTCTTGCATGCAGTAAGAAAATGCCACTCCTAAGACCAAGGCTATAATATATAATAAATATAAATTTACATAAAGGTAAAGGGACCCCTGACCATTAGGTCCAGTAGTAGCCGACTCTGGGGTTGCGGCGCTCATCTCGCTTTACTGGCCAAGGGAGCCGGCGTACAGCTTCCGGGTCATGTGGCCAGCAGGACTAAGCCGCTTCTGGCGAACCAGAGCAGCACACGGAAATGCCGTTTCCCTTCCCACCGGAGCGGTACCTATTTATCTATTTGCACTTTGACATGCTTTCGAACTGCTAGGTGGGCAGGAGCAGGGACCGAGCAACGGGAGCTCACCCCATCATTGCGGGGATTCGAACCGCCGACCTTCTGATCGGCAAATCCTAGGCTCTCTGGTTTAACCCACAGCACCACCCGCGTCCCATAAATTTACAGAAATGCAATAAATAAATGGCTCAAGGCTGGAGAGCAGATCCAGTTTTGGGGGACAAAGGGGAATCCCATCGACTGCTTGGTATCACTTGACAAACTGCCTTTCTGGTAGGATGGGGTAGTAGTGCAGTAAGCAGTGGGGGGGGGGGGAACCCCACTATATATAAGTCAGAAATGAAATTGTTATAACAAAAGAGGGAAAAAACCTCTATAGAAAACAGCTTAGAACTTTTTTTTGCTCTCTGGCGCCACCTGGTGTTGTGTGTTTATAACACATTCAAAACACTGTTTCTTGCCTTATGTAGCTAAGTCCAGGGTCAAAATGCCAGCAGCTCTGTCTTGGAACAGTCAAAGCCTAGGAAATACTGAGCTGCGGCTGCCGGGGCCGTGTCCCCCTGTAGCCTTATTAGACTTTACCGACTGGTGAGGTCTGCGTTGCTCCCGGACGGGAGGAAGGAAGTCAAATGACACCAAGGTTGATTCAGAGAAAGAGTTTATTCTGCTCTCCGGATAGCAGAAGGGACTTGCATGATCAGTTCCCAGCAAGTCCAAAGAAATGAGAAATTTCATGCAGTATATGTATCCTCCAGGCACCCTCTCCCCCCTTCCCCAGGAATCCAACCACATCAGCTTATACACGTAAGTTAACATCCATGACCATAAACAGATATTCCTGTTCCGGTACTCTTGACCATAAAAGGTTGTTCCTGTTCCTATACTCTTATCTTGGGGCAGGAGGTCACCAACTTTGAGAACACTCCTGGCACCATTCCCGGGTCTCTTGTCAGACCTGACAAGGTCTGTGCGTCTTTTGTGGTCAGGATGTAAGATAAGACTCAGACGTGCCATCCCTGCTCCACGGAACTGGCAAGGCCATCCATTGCCGTCACAGACTGATAAAGGAGAGGGCTTTGAGCACTTGTTTATACAGCTGGCTTTCTGACTCAAGTGCTCAAGTTAATGCATTTTAAAAATGCTCCCTTGGAGAAGGGAAAATGAGAATTTGGGGTCCCCTTTCAGACTGACTGCACAGAAACCCATTCCTTCACCCCCAGCTCAGATACCCCCAGCCCATCTCTCGGTGCCCTGAATGATAGAACCCCCCCAAAAGCTTACCGGATCGGTCTGGTACTCCCGACTGTAGAGCTCGTGGCAGTTGTTGAAGATGTACTCGTACGTGGAGTTGAGGCAGGCCTTCACGCAGTCCTTCACCACCTGGCTGGCTCGCGGGGGACTCTGGAGTTCCTGGACCTGCACGAAACTCACACTCGTTACTCCAGCCCCGCGGTGGTCGCAAAAACACAAAACACAGGGGAAGCTCAGGTCTCTGGGCATAGCTCAGGCCTCTTCCCCTGCCCTATTACAGTGGACGCTCAGGTTGTAGCCTTATTGGGTCTGCGTTGCTCCGGGACAGGAGGAAGGAAGTCGAATGACACCGAGGTTGGTTCAAAGAAAGAGTTTATTCTGCTCTCCGGATAGCAGAAGGCACTTGCGTGGTGAGTCCACAGCAAGTCCAAAGAAATGAGAAGTTTCATGCAGTATATTTATCCTCCAGGCACCCTCTCCCCCCTTCCCCAGGAATCCAACCACGTCAGCCTATGTACGCAGGTTGACATCACATATGTTCTTGCTCTGGTATTCTTAACCATAAAAGGGATTTCCTTCCTGTACTTCTACCATAAAAGGATCTTCCTCTTCCTACTCTTGGAGGAAGAGGCCGTCTGAGAACACGCTTTGTAATGGTTATATGGGGTTGCTCGTGCGTAAGTTGCCGCCACTCCTGGCTAGGTAGCCTGGTTAAACCTTTTCTGGCTGGACAGCCCTTCACTTCGTGGCTGTTTCAGTCGCTAGCAGAATCCGTCAGTGGGCGTTTCTTGAACTTCTTCCAGCAAAGAAGTTCTTTGACGCCAAGTCTACGCCTACTTTCCCTGCGCGGAAGTCTTCTGCGCAGGGAGGGTGTGGGTAGTGGAGGACCCGTGCTCTCCCCGCTGGTCTCCGGCGAGGAGTGCTGGAGCCCCCTCGCTGATTCCCCCTTCTGCCCCCCTTTATCCCTGGTGTTACGCTGATTTCCTTCCCCAGCCGATGAGCTCCCTCTCTCCCTGCTGGGCCCTTCTCCAGCATCGCTTGGGAGCCTTGCCTCCACCTCTGGCTCCAATGTTAGTTCCCTGACACGCTTCTGGCGTTGTTCCGGACTTAGGTCTGCGCGTCTTTTGTGGTCAGGACATAAGATAAGGCACGGACGTGTCTTCTCTGTTCTACTGGAACAGTCAAGGCCATCCTTGCCGTCACAAACTGATAAAGGAGAGGGCTTTGAGCACAGCCGGGTTTTTGTTTATACATTGTCTCAGAGCTCAAGTTAATGGATTTTAGCTAAGGAAAAATAGGGATTTTGGTGCAGTTTCAAACTGCCTTCACAGTCAGTTTTGGGTTTGGGAAACCCATTCCTTCAGGGTTGCGAACGTGATCCGAGCGGGATGCACATTGGCAACCCGCAGCGGTGCATCTGTGCACACGTGGGCTGCGATTCGGCGCTTCTGCACATGTGCAGAGTGCAATTTAGTGCTTCTGTGCATGCGCGACCCCGGAAGTAACCTGTTCTGGTACTTCCGGGTTTCTCTGGGCCCATAACCCAAAAAAACGCAACCTGAGGCATCTGTAACCCGAGGTATGACTGTACTTGGAAATGCCGTTGGGGACCGGAACTGGGTCCTCCTGCATCCGAGGCAGACCACGGAATTGTAGAGTCAGAAGGGACCCCAACGTTCATCTGGTCCAACCCACTCCCATGCCACTGAGCCGCACAGCTCTTCCGCCCAAACTCAGCAACGACGCTGGGAAACGCAGACAAGCGCTCAGCTCCTTGCGATCATTACCTTCATCCGGAAAAAAGTGATGCTGGTCAGGAGATCCACCGTCGATTTGAGGTCCTGCAGCCGCTCCGGGCTGCTGGCAGGGAAGTTATTCTGCCGGGGAGGAAAGCAGAAAGAGGGCATAGGTTATTCCCACCCCTTTTGCACTTCTAAACATGCCAGTTTGCATTTCTTAGTTCAGAAAGTATTGCTCTGATGTGGAGAGATCTCTCCTATTCTACTCAATTCAAAAGGATTCTGCAAGCTTCTCTGCGTGAAACAAACAGAAGGTTCGTGGTGTTTGGGTTATTCCTTCCGAGAAGCTGAGTACTTGAACTGGTCCCGTTATCTCTTTCTGTCAAGGTCACGCTGGCTATAAAAAATAAAGTCAAACCTCGGATTCCGAACGCCTCTGTTTTGGAACGCTTCAGCTCCTGAACGTCCTGAAAACCAGAAGTAAATGCTCCGGTTTTGAACGTCTTTCGGAAGCCGAAAGCTCTTCCGGAATGGACTACATTTGACAACCAAAGTTTGACTGTAGGGCTAGAAGGAGCCTGGGTTTCATTTTCTCTATCAATCTCTTTTCCTTCTCTTGTGGTGTCCTGTTCATTGCATCCTTAGTGTTAAGGTTTAAATTATATATATATAATTAAATTATATATATATTATATATAAATTATATATATATAATATAATTAAATTATATATATATATAATTGGTTTTACATATAATCACATTACGTAACCTCACATCCTTTTCTTTTATCTCTTTTGGCTCTTTTATCTCTTCCCTCCTTCCCGTCTAATGGTTCACAAAATTAAACTTTGTATCATTACATTTCCTTTCTTATCCTTTCCCTTTCCTAAAATATTAAATTACTCAGCCTGAATAGGAAGCAATTTCATCTTACAAATCTTCAGATAACTTTGCTAGTGATGTTTCACGTTCTCTTTCGCTCTCTCTTCTGGTGTCCTCTATTTCCTAAATAACTCGTAGGAAAGATCTCCCTGGTCCAGCCTCACGTTTCTCACATTGCATAACCAGATATTACATCTGGAGATTGCAGAAACTACAAGCGAAAGAGTTTTGGAGCCTGAGCTCGCTCGGTTTCCTCTTCCCTCCTCATTCCTCTTTCCTTTTGTGTCGTCTGCTTGGCCTCTGTTATTTTCTCCTACCGATAGGGAACCCACTTAAGGACTCTAGACAGGCTCTTGGGTACCCCGTAAAGAAGTGTTTTAAGTTTTTCTGAAACAGTTAATTGAAGTGGAATACAAAAAGGGAGGTGTGAGGAGGTGGTGGAAACAAGTGAATGAAAGATAAGATACTGAAATTATTGGATGAGTTTTAAATTGTGTTGTTAATTCAATGTTTTAGTGTTAGTGTAATGTAGTGTTTCTATTTTTGTATTGTATTGTTTGTTGAATTATTTTTCTTTCTTTTATAGTCTTTAAACTGTTAATAAATATTATTAAAAAAAGAAGAAGTGTTTTAAGTTTTTACTCTGTCGGAGTTCTGCTCCGGATCAACACCGAGCAGAATTCCACGGCACCTTTCTCAGCCGCAAGCAGTTCACACCCACAGACGTACCCGGTACATAGAGAGATCGATCCGTAGGGAGTTGTGCAGCTGATCCAAAAGTTTGACAAACCGTTCTTTCTGCAAAAAGAGACAGGCCCCAAAAGCAGGTAAATGAAGTCACAGAAGGGACAGAGCTACCACCCCCCTGGCCCCGCAAAAACAAACCTCCCACCCTATCCTTTTGTTTCAAACCCTCCTCCCTCCCCTCCACCCTCTCCATTAGGGAAATCCTGGCTTTTATTACTTATTTTTTGGAGAGAGAGAGAAAAAAATATGCAAGCGCCTCGGGGCAGGGACCTGTCACTGGGATGGAAAGCTAAGCACCTTCCTTATTGGAGCAATCTATGCTGAGCCAAAACCTTGCTCCCTGGAGGGTAGAATTCAGAGCACCCATTTATTCTGCTCTGGGCGCCAGTCTGCAAACAGTTTAAACCCCCTCCTGATCTATTTCACCTCATTTTGCTTGCTTTCCTCAAAGGGGGGCAGGGGGTACCCTAGACCTGGTGGGGGGGAGATAACTCTGTGCATGAAATTCTGTGCATGAAATTCTGTGCATGAAAACAGCACCCCAGCCCTCTTCTGTTTTCAAAGGGGTCCCCCTTTGAAACAGCTGCAATAGGGGGTCTTTTTCTCCCCCTGCTGAGAGTTCACGCTTGGAGCTAGCAGTTGTTGAACTCCTGGGCTTAACACCTTCAGGGCAAGTGCCTGATTTGGAGAAACTGCCTTTCCTTCACCCAGGGGGGAACCCAAACACTGTCCCTGCTTGCTTTGGGCCATACCTTCCCACTTATCTCAGCCTTTCCTCAACCTGTGAGTCCCCAGATGTTTTTCGACAACAACTCCCATCCCCCCTAGCTAGCAAGGCCAGAGCTCAGGGATGATGGGAGTTGTAGTCCGACAACATCTGGGGACCCACAGATGGAGAACCACTGAGCTAAGAGGATAGAGGGGAAGCTCTTCCATAGAGTCTGCATAAGCCAGGCTTCCTCAACCTCGGCCCTCCAGATGTTTCAAGACTACAATTCCCATCATCCCTGACCTGCTAGCAAGGGATCATGGGAGTTGTAAGCCAACAACATCTGTTTGAGGAAGCCTGGTGTAAGCTGAGCTGAAGGCAGCCTTTCTCCACCTGTGGGTCCCCAGATGTTGTTGGACTACAACTCCCATCACCCCTAGCTAGCAAGGCCAGAGCTCAGGGATGATGGGAATTGTAGTCCAAGAACATCTGGGGACCCACAGGCTGAGAACCAGAGATGCAATCTGGTCCCAGAGATGCAATCGTGACAGGGCTCTAGGGCCACTTCGTGTCACCACCTTTACTCCAGAAGAAGCTATTTTTTGGGGAGTGGGGGAGCCCATGGTTTTGACCCACGCAGGAAACAGAGATTGACCTGAGCTACATGCCCATGACATTTCCACCAAGATATCCCCCCCCCCTCCCCACCACCAAAGACTTGAGCAAAGCGGGAGGGGACGAAGGACTCAGCGTTTATGCGACATGGCATGCAGACAGCGAGAACAGTCCTTTAGGAGGGGGTCAGCCTCCCCACCCCCACCCAGCGACCTCCCCCAGATCTCCCCCACCCACCCAATTAAGCTAAGTCCCCGTACCCCACTATCTGCCTGACACCTGCTCTCCATGCCGCCCCCAGCCCCATATCTATGACTCCCCACTCGGTTGCTTCCCTGTTTCTTAATAACGCCGCGCATGCGCTCTTATGCGCAGCGCGAAAGGCAGGGGCAAAAATGAAGCATTGTGGGGCCCAGTGGAGAGGGCATCTCTTCCAACCCACCCACAAACGCTGCACGGCGATATTAAGAAACGGATGTCAGGCCTGTCGTCACGACAAGCGGTTGTGCACTGTGGCAGGGAATGTGTATTATGTGCCTACAAGTGTATGGGCAATATAAATGGTATTTTTGACCTGACAGAGTTGCCCTTCTTGTCTCTTGTTAAATTCTTTGACAAAGAAATCAGTTGGGAGGGAGTGCTAGTGCTGGGGACCTTCTTCGATGTTGGACATTGCTTTTTTTAAATAATAATAATGGGACGTGGGTGGCGCTGTGGTCTAAACCACAGAGCCTAGGACTTGCTGATCAGAAGGTCGGCGGTTCGAATCCCTTCAACGGGGTGAGCTCCTGTTGCTCAGTCCCTGCTCCTGCCAACCTGCCAACAGTTCTAATTTCACCGCAGGGGACAGGGAGCTGTGGAATGGAAATAGTTCTGCAATGTGATGAATGGACTTCTCCTAACATCCGTAGTCCAGAATGGAAGACAGACCTTTGCAAGTCAAGCTGCCGTCGTAAGCCTTGATTATTCATTACAATCAAGCCTTGATTCATTCATTACAATCAAGCCTTGATTGATTCATTCAGACCCTACTATAAGTCAATGGGCTTAAAGGCATAATGCCGTTGATTTGGGTGGGTTGTAATCCTAACCTGGGACGTGGGCGGCGCTGTGGGTTAAACCACAGAGCCTAGGACTTGCCGATCAGAAGGTTGGTGGTTCGAATTCCCGCAATGACGGGGTGAGCTCCCGTTGCTCGGTCCCTGCTCCTGCCCACCTAGCAGTTCGAAAGCATGTCAAGGTGCAAGTAGATAAATAGGTACCGCTCCGGCGGGAAGGTAAACGGCGTTTCCGTGCACTGCTCTGGTTCTCCAGAAGCGGCTTAGTCCTGCTGGCCACATGACCCGGAAGCTGTACGTCGGCTCCCTCGGCCAGTAAAGCGAGATGAGCACCGCAACCCCAGAGTCGGCCACAACTGGACCAAACGGTCAGGGGTCCCTTTACTTTTAGACCACATTCTGGTCCACTGAGTGGGGTTAATCTCATAGCCTATGTCGTCCTCCCATTGTTTTTTTGATTATGTCTGGGGGACGGACGGACACACATGGTCAACAAGGCCACGCCTTCCTTCCTTGGATGACGTGGAAGGAGCTGTCCAGTCCTCTGGTGCTGAAGTGAGAAGCAATTGCCTGCCATGTTGGTATTGTGCGCTGTCCAATCGGCCGGTGCTGAAGCAATGTTCAGCCTGTGCACCGTGCTAAAGGGACACCCTGTTGCGTATGTCTAAGAAGGGAAGCAACACTCTAACCTTGCCTATCACCCCAGTTAGCAAAATGTCTTTGGCTGGCCTCCAAGATCTGCCGTACACCCCCAAACACAGACCAACGAACACCCCTCCGGTACCCACTGTCTCTGCCTCCCCCCTCCATCTCTAGCTGAGCCCTCCTTTTCCCTCGACCCGCCCACCCCCTACCCCCCCACCCCACCCCCCGGTTCCTACATCTCCCTTGACCACTATGGTTGCGAGAGACAACGAAAAAGCAATCCTTGCAACAAAAAGAACATGGTTGCGCATCCGCCACAACACAGCCTCCGTAGCACCCCTTAGCACCGGCACACAGAGGGTTAAAGCGACACAGTCTGGTTTTTTGGGGGGAGAGGGAAAACGCCCAAATTTTAGGCTCTCTCTGAGAGGGAAAAAGAAGAAAGAAAGAAACACGGTTTGTACAAAGCCTAACATTTGATTTCTATCAAAATGATCTTTTTTTTCCTTTTCTTTTCTTTTCGAAGCCGCGATGGAGAGAAAACGAGAGACCAAGAAAACAAAGACAGTCCTATCAAGGGCTAAACACATCCCTAACCGCAAAACAGAATTGGTTTTATACAGAAGCAGAGCCGGAGGCTTGTTAACACACACACACTTTGTGGTAGCAGTCGGTAAATCAGACATTCCCCAGACATAAATTTCTCCAGTATTTTTGCAATGTTTTGCAGTTTTGTTTTTGCAATCGGTCGCCTTTGACAAACTAGGCAGGGCTGTTGTTCTTGGCCTTCAGAATTGGGTCGGGTGCAAACCTCCCTCTTCTCCACAGCCCTGATTTCTGTTAACGTGTTGAGGCCTCATGGCCTCAACCACTGACCCCCAATTTTGCGGCGTGAACAAGCCTCCGGCAGTTGACTTTTGGAAAATGCACAGAGAAGAGAAAAAACCTGTTTTCAAAAACTCCTGTTAAGTTAAAACGGTGTGGCAGAGTCATGGGGAAAGGGGCTCAATGTACAAGGTCACTTCCCTCAGGGCAACTGATATGCACCTCGCTGAGATTCCCACACACTCCCTGCGCATCAGAACTGAAATCCACGTTGCCGCTGGTCTATGTGTCCCTGTTGCCATGTGGGCCATAGCTGTCAACTTTCCCCTTTTTTAAAGGGAAATTCCCTTATTCCGAATAGGATTCCTCGCAAGAAAAGTTGACAGCTATGATGTGGGCTTCCCTGCCTCTGAAACTGCACCGTGGGGTTTTGTAGTCTTCCAGCTGCACCAGTGCATGCTGGGCAAAGACTACAAAGACCGCATGCAGTGAGAGTGCGAGAAAAGCGGACACCAGCCTGCCTCATATCTGCAATTCAATCCACTTGGCTGCCTGCCTCTTTGTGTTCTAAGAATGTAAGAATATCAGAAGAGCCTGGGGCCCGCCTAGTCTCACAGTGACCAACTAGATACCCACTGGAAACCAGAAACCAGGATTTGAACCCAAGACCAACTCTCCCCTCCTGTGATTTCCAGATGCTGGTTTTCAGAAGCACCCCAACTGTTGAGGCAGAGCTATGATCATGGCTAGCCGCCATCGATAGCCCTCTCCTCCACGAATTTGGCCAATCCTCTTTTAAAGAGCGGGTGGCACTGTGGGTTAAACCACAGAGCCTACGACTTGCCGATCAGAAGGTCGGCAGTTCGAATCCTGCGACGGGGTGAGCTTCCGTTGCTCGGTCCCTGCTCCTGCCAACCTCGCAGTTCAAAAGTGCATCAAAGTGCAAGTAGATAAGTAGGTACCACTCTGGCGGGAAGGTAACATGTTTCTGTGCGCTGCTCTGGTTTGCCAGAAGCGGCTTAGTCCTGCTGGCCACATGATCCAGAAGCTGCACGCCGGCTCCCTCGGCCAGTAAAGCGAGATGAGCGCCGCAACCCCAGAGTCGGTCATGACTGGACCTAATGGTCAGGGGTCCCTTTACCTTTACCTTAAGAACAGATGGCATCACAGCCTCCTGTGTATGGGATACATAAATAGCAGTCAAGTACAACATTCCTAGAGTGGACATGAAAGGGGATGTTTGCTCCAGCCTGTTGAAACTTCCTGTTTCCTCCTGGGCTAGGGCAAACTTCCTCTGCCTGTGAAACGACAGAACTGAGACATAGTCATCCTTCAAAAAATTCACATTCATCTGAATTTTCCAATACAGTTCTCCAAATAAATGGTGTTTACCAAAATGCATTTATTGAGTGGAGAAGTGTGCCTAAAATAATAATAATAATTTATTCATACCCCGCCCATCTGGCTGGGCTTCCCCAGCCACTCTGGGCGGCTCCCAAAAAAATATTAAAATACTGTAATACATCAAACATTAAAAGCTTCCCTAAACAGGGCTGCCTTTGGACGTCTTCTAAAAGTCTGGTAGTTGTTGTTCTCTTTGACATCTGCTGGGAGGGCGTTCCACAGGACGGGTGCCACCACCAAGAAGGCCCTGTGCCTGGTTCCCTGTAACTTGGCTTCTTGCAGCAAGGGAACCGCCAGAAGGCCCTCGGCGCTGGACCTCAATGTCTGGGTAGAACGATGGGGGGGTGGAGATGCTCCTTCAGGTATACTGGACCAAGGCGGTTTAGGGCTTTCAAGGTCAGCCCCAACACTCTGAATTGTGCTCGAAAATGGTGTACAAATATGCATTATGCTAGGAGAAATTACTTGCACGTTTGTGTTGGTTGTCTAACGTGTACATTAGCAAAAGGTTGTTCAGTGAGGGGGGTGGGAAATATATTTAAGTCAGAGTGGGCGCATCAGCGTGAGCGGTAACTGAGGCGCCGAGCTCATCGCAATTTTCCAGTAGATTCCTCCTCCCATTCGGCTTCAACTTTCTGCCTTCCCCTGCTCCCAAACCAGTTGCAACCCAGAACGTGGTTCGCCAACCTGACCCCCAGACAGGATTTCCTTCTGACTGCTGGACAGCTCCCCACCTACCGTATTTTTCGCTCTATAGGACACACTTTTCCCCCTCCAAAAATTAAGGGGAAATGTGTGTGCGTCCTATGGAGTGAATGCAGGCTCCTTGGCTTCAGCGATAGCAATGGGAAGCCTCCGAAGCGCAGAGGGAGCACTCCCTCTGCGCTCCGGAGGCTTCACGTTGCTTTTGCTGAAGCCTGGCGCACCAACCCCTCTCGCTCTCCAGGCTTCAGGGATAGCAGCCTGAAGCCTTTGGAGCACAGCGGGAACTTGCACTGCGCTCCGAAGGCTTCGGGTTCCTTTTGCTGAAGCCGGGAGAGCAAGACTCTCCTGGCTTCAACAGAGAGGGAGAGCTGCGCAGTGCCCCTTCAGCCAAGCGGGAGGAGAAATGGAAGGGGCTCCGTTTCTCCTGCTGCTTCACTGAAGGGGCGCTGAGCAGAGAGGGGGAGAGATTTTTTTTCTTGTTCTCCCCCTCTAAAAAAAGGTGCGTCCTATGGTCGGGTGCGTCCTATAGAGCGAAAAATACAGTATCTGGCGTGAAAGCTCAATTTCTCCATCATGCTTTCCAAGATAAGGCTCAAAATGTCTCCCTTCACTAAGTATCCCTTCTCAGTCTTTGCAGGCGACAGTAGTTGCACTGGGGGAAATGAACTCCGGATCGGCACCTTTCCAGACTTTGCCACGCCTTTCCCGCAAGGCACAAACCATCGCCTTCCTGAAGCATTCCTGACTTAGTTGCCGTCTTTGTACATCTATATATCAACATATTGAGGCCAGGGGATGAACTTCCTTGCTCATAACAAAAGCCAGGAATTCTCCCGGAGGGAAGCAAGGAGATATTTCAGACCTTGCTCCTTCATCAGTGGAAATTATTATTTCACTTTTGTCTTATGAGCTTTCTTCCATCGTGGAACGCAAGACGGTGTACATTAAGCCCTCAATCTCTCATCTGGGGTCTCTCATGTGCGCTGTGGCTTGTGTTCGTGGGATTATGGTAGGGTTGCCATGTTTTGAAGAGCGAAAAAGAGGACACATTTTCCGACTTCTACTTTAAGCTACAGATCGCTGTTGTGACAACTCTCCTTTTAAATACCCCTCCTACATGTAGGGGGATGCGGGTGGAGCTGTGGATTAAACCACAGAGCCTAGGGCTTGCCGATCAGAAGGTCAGCGGTTTGAATCCCCACAATGACGGGGTGAGCTCCTGTTGCTCGGTCCCTGCTCCTGCCAACCTAGCAGTTCAAAAGCACACCAGCGCAAGTAGATAAATAGGTAGCGCTCCCACGGGAAGGTAAACAGCATTTCCATGCGCTGCTCTGGTTCGCCAGAAGCGGCTTAGCCCTGCTGGCCACATGACTACATGGTCTAAACCACTGAGCCTCTTGGGCTTGCCGATCGGCAGTTTGATTGTCACTTGTGGACCTTAAGGTCCTCCGCAGGGCATACCAGGAGAGGCGGTCTCGTAGGTACGTGGGTCCTAGGCCGCATATGTCAGCAAGACCTGAAGAGGGCATGTCCTGGAAAAGGATGACATATGGCAACCCTAGATTGTGGCCACCTCCACTTCTGTCCATGCCCACCATTGGTGTGCGGCCTCTGAACGGTGTCATCTTGTAGCCTTATTAGACTTTACCTATTGGTGGGCTCTGCGTTGCTCCCAGATGGGAAGAAGGAAGTCAAATGACACCGAGGGTTGGTTCAGAGAAAGAGTTCCTTATTTCTGCTCTCTGGAGCATCAGAAAGGCACTTGCGTGGTCAGTCCACAGCAAGTCCAAAGAAATGAGAAATTTCATGCAGTATATATATCCTCCAGGCGCCCTCTTTCCCCCCTTCCCCAGGAATCCAGCCAGGTCAGCTTGCACACGCAGGTTGACATCACAGATGTTCCTGCTCCGGCACTCTTAACCATAAAAGGGTTTTCCTGTCCCTACTCTTATCTTGGAGCAAGAGGTCACCATCTCCAAGGTCTGTGCGTCAGAGTGTGTCCAGGACATAAGAGAAGACCTAGACGTGTCATCCCTGTTCTACCGGAACAGTCAAGGCCATCCTTGCCGTCATGAACTGATAAAGGAGAGGGCCCTGAGCACTTGTTTATACATCTGGGGTTTTGTTTATACATTGACTCAGAGCTCAAGTTAATGGATTTTAGCTAAGGAAAAATAGGGATTTTGGTGCCTGTTTCAAACTGCCTGCACAGTCAATTTTGGGTTTGGGAAACCCATTCCTTCAATCTCTCGGTTGAGGCTACCTCGTTGGGTTAATCGTGCAGTTCACGAGGGGAGAAGAAACATGTACACAATCCTGAGCTCCTTCGAGGAAGGCACGACGATATATTTAGATATGAACGGCACTCCTAATAACTCGAGCGCCTTAGGTCGACTAAGCCAGGAGACCTCAGTCCAGTTGCAGGCTGTGACCATTTCTACAGAGGACTCCAACAAAAAAAGTCGCCGCAGAACAGGCCAGGTGGAATTCCCACAATTTGCCTCTTATTAAATTATATTATTTTAGCAGAGTTGAAATTAGACCATGTTTCCCAAACATACTGGCCAGCTCCCAGTCACACTGCATCATGGTTTTGGTAGCACCTCGCCTTGTGTGCCCTTTCCAATTCTTCCCCATTGGGTTTCTGGCCGCTTTTGGACTACAGTCCCCATCATCCCTGACCACTGGTCCCGCTAGCTAGGGATGATGGGAGTTGTAGTCCGACAGCGACTGCTGGAGAAACCCTGTGATTACCGTATTTTTTGCTCTATAAGATTCACTTTTTCCCTCCTAAAAAGTAAGGGGAAATGTGTGTGCGTCTTACGGAGCGAATGCAGGCAAGCAAGCACAGCTATCCCAGAAGCCAGAACAGCAAGAGGGATTGCTGCTTTTGCTGCACAGCGATCCCTCTTGCTGTTCTGGCTTCTGGGATTCAGAATATATTTTTTCTTGTTTTCCTCCTCCTAAAACTAGGTGCGTCTTGTGGTCTGGTGCGTCTTATAGAGCAAAAAATACGGTATAAGGTCGCAAAGCCTGTGCTAAAACGCCGCCGCCGATTCCTGCTCTGCAAAAACTGTCGCAGCGTTTCATGGGGAAGAGGAACAGCCGGTGTTTCTTCTTTTGCCGAATTTCTGACTTTGCGGCGATGGGTTTTTTTGGTAGGGTCCTCTCTACCGCCATGCACCCCCTCCCCCCGGGGGAAAAAGGAGAGAGTAAAAGTAAGAAATGAGTGTTCTACGCACCATCGGACTTACCCCGAAATTGGACGCGGCAAAACGGTCAGAGGCAGAGACGTTGGTAGAGGCAGTTGTATGAGCGTAATAAGCGTTGATGTTGGCCAACAGAGTGCTCATGACTGCTGGCACCCCGGGGCACATATATTTCGAAGACAGGCAGGCAAAATGCCTGGAAGAAAAAGAAAACAAGGGAAGGAGGAGGGGGAAACCGCAGTCAACACAACTCGGGATTTAGGAAAGCGGCCTGAAACCTTGGGCTTGGCACCATTGAAAGACAGCTGCGACAGAGAAAATGGGACATAGCCTGAGATTTCGTCAGGGACTATTATTATTATAGAAGGAGCGTCTCCACCTTCATCGTTCTGCCTGGACACCTGGGTCCATCTCCTGAGGGCCTTTTGGCAGTTCCCTCCCTGCAAGAAGCGAGGTTGCAGGGAACCAGGCAGAGGGCCTTCTTGGTGGTGGCACCCGCCCTGTGGAACGTCCTCCCACCAGATGTCAAGGAGATAAACAACTACCTGACTTTTAGAAGACATCTGAAGGCAGCCCTGTTTAGGGAAGCTTTTAATGTTTAAGAGACCACTGTATTTTAATACAGCTGCCCAGGGTGGCTGGGAAGAGTCAGCCAGATGGCGGGGTATAAATAATTTATTATTATTATTATTATTATTATTATTATTATTATTATTATTATTATTATTACATTTGTGTACCACCCTATATCTGCAGGTCTCAGGGCAGTCAACAACATAAAATCACAATACTGTATTAAAACACAAAATACAGAAGGAGGAGGAGGAAGAGGCCCTCTACCTGGTTAACTATAATTTCACTTGTTTATTTCCTTTACTTCTGATGGGAGGGCATTCCACAGGGCGGGTGCCACCACCAAGAAGGCCCTCTGCCTGCTACCCTGTAACCTCACTTCTTGCAGGGAGAGAACCTCCAGAAGGCCCTCAGAGACCTAGAAGACCTACACAGGTATCCCTGAAGGAGCGTCTCTACCCCCATCGTTCTGCCCGGACACTGAGGTCCAGCGCCGAGGGCCTTCTGGCGGTTCCCTCCCTGCAAGAAGCGAGGTTACAGGGAATCAGGCAGAGGGCCTTCCCGGTGGTGGCGCCCTCCCTGTGGAACGCCCTCCCATCAGATGTCAGGGAGATAAAGAACTTAATGACTTTTAGAAGACATCTGAAGGCAGCCCTGTTTAGGGAAGTTTTTAATGTTTGGTGTTTTATCATATTTTTACTACTCTGTTGGGAGCCGCCCCACATGGCTGGGGAAACCCAGCCAGATGGGCGGGGTATTAATAAATAAATTATTATTATTACTATTACTATTACTATTACTATTACTATTATTATTATTATTATTATTATTATTATTATTATTATTAATATTATCATTCCCTCAGGGACTCACGTCATGGCCTGATAGATGGACTCCACTCCATATCTCATAGCAAACTCGTCCACAATCTCCTGGGCAGTTTCGTCGAAGTACACTTTCCACGCGTCGTCGCCCTTCGCCTCGGGTATTTTCACCACGCCGTTGTTTTGGATGTCCGTCACGAAATGGAAGAGGTTCTAACGAGACATTGAGAGAGGCAGGAGTTTGGGGGGGGGGTTAAAATTAAAACAGAAAAGTCATGTACCTATGGAGGAAGCTATACTACAAACAGTCCTACTTATAAACACCATCTCCCCAGAAAATTCCATCAACGGTGTCTCTGAAAATGTTTACACATCACTTGGGAAGACAGGCGAACTAATGCCAGTGTACTGGAAGAAGCAAAGATCACCAGTGTCAAAGCAACATCAACTTTGTTGGACTGGTCATGTTGTGCGGATGCCTGATTATCGTCTTCCAAAGCAACTCCTCTATTCCGGACTTTAAAATGGAAAGCGTAATGCTGGTGGTCAACATAAGAGGTTCAAAGACTCTCTCAAGGCAAATCTTTAAAAATGTAGTATAAACGCCGACAACTGGGAAACACTGGCCTGCGAGCGCTCCAGTTGGAGAACAGCCTTTGCCAAAGGTGTCATGGGCTTTGAAGACACTCGAACTCAGGACGCAAGGGAGAAATGTGCCAAGAGGAAGGCCAGAAACCTATGTCCCCACTGTGGAAGGACGTGGGGATCCAGAATTGGCCTCCACAGTCACTTACGGACTCACTGCTAAAACCATGTTTATGGAAGACAATCTTACTCGGCTACGAGGGATCGCCAAAGAAGACGACGACCAGAAACAGTATACAGTGGTACCTCGGGTTAAGTACTTAATTCGTTCCCGAGGTCTGTTCTTGACCTGAAGCACCACTTTAGCTAATGGGGCCTCCCGCTGATGCCGCGCCACTGGAGCACGATTTCTGTTCTCATCCTGAAGCAAAGTTCTTAACCCGAGGTACTATTTCTGGGTTAGCGGAGTCTGTAACCTGAAGCGTATGTAAGCCGAGGTACCACCGTATAGCGATGGCAGCTGAAGCTTGCAATATTACCCAGTTTAATGGGTTGTCATACGTCCAGATTTTCCCAGACGTTTCAGCGATTTCCCGCCCGGACACTGTTTCCGACGGCCAAAGAGAAACACCAGCCCTGTCTTCTGAACTAATTCAGGACCCACTTCCAGGGAGGGGAAGGTTTTTCTGCACTTTCGGGTCCAGGGAATGACAACACACCCCTGGCAGATCAGAGAGGGCCTGTGCAAAGCGCTGGTTCCTAGTGAAGCACGTGAACGTAAGCAGGTACTCGCTTGGTGTTAAATAAGGATCAGGCAGACTCAGCAATGGAGAATAAGAAGGTGAAGTTTATTGCCAGGCAATAAGGACCCAGTTTGGAATCTCTTCCAAAAGGAACCGGGACCCCGATTGACAGAAATCCAGAGGTCTTTATACCTGAGCAGATCACAGCAAATCATAGATCATGAGACAACCATGAGGCAGTCACGATATTGCCAGCGAAAATTAGCCAATTAGCCAGCTTCTTGCCATGCTACCAGCTCCTGGTCAAGCACGGAGTTCTAATTCTGCTTTCCGATGCTTGCAGCGACGCTCCGTCTAACCTCTCCCCTAGTTATGACAGGACAGGGAGTTTGGAGATTTTGTGGTTTTGCTCTTCCTGTCCTGTGGATTAATTTAGCCTGTATCTGAGGGGATTTTGTTCCCAAATCTCTGATTCACGTCTTCCCCTTGTCCAGGGTACACGGATGTTTGTAGGGGAAAGGTCGGCTCCTAATTTTGCTGTTTCAAGCAGTATGCAATTAGCTAAGGCACGGCTGCCCTTTGATTCAAAATGGATTATAAAATACACAATGGATTATAAAATCCACACCTGGCTTGAGAGCAGTACATGTGAAAAGGATCTAGGAGTCTTGGTTGACCACACACTTGACATGAGCCAACAGTGTGATGCGGCAGCTAAACAAGCCAATGCAATTCTGGGCTGCATCAATAGGAGTATAGCATCTAGATCAAGGGAAGTAATAGTGCCACTGTATTCTGCTCTGGTCAGACCTCCCCTGGAGTACTGTGTCCAGTTCTGGGCACCACAGTTCAAGAAGGACACTGACAAACTGGAACGTGTCCAGAGGGGGGCAACCAAAATGGTCAAAGGCCTGGAAACGATGCCTTATGAGGAACGGCTAAGGGAGCTGGGCATGTTTAGCCTGGAGAAGAGGAGGTTAAGGGGTGATATGATAGCCATGTTCAAATATATAAAAGGATGTCACATAGAGGAGGGAGAAAGGTTGTTTTCTGCTGCTCCAGAGAAGCGGACACGGAGCAATGGATCCAAACTACAAGAAAGAAGATTCCACCTAAACATGAGGAAGAACTTCCTGACAGTAAGAGCTGTTTGACAGTGGAATTTGCTGCCAAGGAGTGGGGTGGAGTCTCCTTCTTTGGAGGTCTTTAAGCAGAGGCTTGACAACCATATGTCAGGAGTGCTCTGGTGGTGTTTCCTGCTTGGCAGGGGGTTGGAGTCGATGGCCCTTGGGGTCTCTTCCAACTCAATGATTCTATGATTCTACTGTAAGCCCTGATTATGTGTGAGCATATAAGAATATATTGATTACTGGTAACTGATTATATGGATAGCATAGGGGTAGTCCTTCTTCCTTGCTTCACTACCACAGCATGGGTGTGGATCTGTGCTAGAACAACAAGGGCATCAAGGCCTTGTGTACCCTACTTACCTCATGTAGGCAGGTGTATTGCACATGATACGGCGCCACTTTCTCCTCGCCTTTGATCTCCACGCTGATGTGCAGGCGGATCGCCCCAGAGACGGCCGATTTGTCCGTCCGCTTATCTGAAACAGTCCAGGGGAGAATTTGGTAGCAGGCATCGCGTTTGGAGAAAGGTCAGTTATGTCGCGCAGGTGTGCAGAGAACGAGTTGCCTGATAATGATGGCATTCAGGGAAAATTTCTGCGATCTCTGCTGCAGGTACCCAACTGTGTCCCCAACCCCATACTTCTGTTAGAAGCTGGTGAATGCCCAATTTCATCTAAAGCGTGGTGGGCTGCCCTAAAACATTGGCTCAGGATTTCAGTGTTTGATCTCGGGAAGGGTTTGTACCAACGCCTGACCAATGAGGAATTTGTCAACAAATGGCAGAAAACCATGGCTAAAAAAGCCACCTCTATTGGTCTGTCACCCCCCAACTGTATTACCTGGGTTGTGACCTGGGTTACAGACTCATTGTTAAAACCGTGTTTATGGAAGACAATCTTACTCGGGTATGAGTGATCGCCAAAGAAGAAAGAAGAAAAGAAAAGAAAGAAGGAAGAAGGTGAAGAGGAAGAAGGAGAAGGAGAAGACGAAGAGGAAGAAGAAGAAGAAGAAGAGGAAGAGGAGGAAGAAGACGAAGAGGAAGAAGTAAGAAGAGGAGGAAGAAGAAGGAGAAGGAGAAGAGGGAGAAGAAGAAGAAAAAGAAAAAGAGGAGGAGGAGAAAGAAGAAGAGGAAGAAGAGGAAGAGGAAGAGGAAGAAGAAGAAGAAGAAGAGGAAGTAGAAGAAGAAGAGGAAGGAGAAGAGGAAGAAGAAGAAGGAGAAGGAGAAGGGGAAAAAGAAGAAGAAGAAGAAGAAGAAGAAGAAGAAGAAGAAGAAGAAGAAAAAGAGGAGGAGGAGGAGGAGGAGGAAGAGGAAGAAGAAGAGGAAGAAGAAGAGGAGGAAGAAGAAGAAGAAGAAGAAGAAGAAGAAGAAGAAGAAGAAGAAGAAGAAGAGGAAGAAGGAGGAGGAGGAGGAGGAGGAGGAGGAGGAGGAGGACGGGGGGAAGAGGAAGAAGAAGAAGAAGAAAAAGAGGAGGAAGAAGAGGAAGGAGAGGAAGAGGAAGAAGAAGGAGGAGAAGAAGAAGAAGAAGAAGAAAAAGAGGAGGAGGAAGAAGAGGAAGAAGAGGAAGAGGAAGATAGTTCAACAACCTCTGCAGGACCACAGGTTTTCCCATCGCTGCTCTAGAGCTTAACTTGTGCCCAGCTTGGACTCTGCAACTGCCTCAGGCCCACTCAGATGGTTGGACAACCCCCAGGGTGTTGGGACTCAACAGTTCAGGGGAGTGCCCCTGCCGCCTTCACAGTCGCTTACCCAAATTGTACCAGACGTCCATCTCCCCGCTCAACGTCCGCACCTCGATGATCGTCTGGCCCAGAAAGTCGTCGGATTCCCTCTTAAAGCGCTGCTTCACCCTAGACTTGATGTCGTCGTCTTCGTCCCAGACACGCACCTTGATTCGATCGGAGGAGTTATGGCATTCACTGTTGTTGCGGGAGAAGAAGGCAATGTCACGAACGAGAGCTGTTCGAGATCCTCAGCTCGCAGGGCTACGGTTCCCAGAGTCCCCCCCCCCCCCGCAAAACTTATTCTCTGAGGAGATCACGACAGGGTGTGTGGTTCTTCCCCACACCTCCATGGCTTTACCCCCCACAAGAACCCTGCGAGGTAAAGGTAAAGGGACCCCTGACCATTAGGTCCAGTCGTGGCCGACTTTGGGGTTGCGGCGCTCATCTCGCTTTATTGGCCGAGCGAGCTGGCATGCAGCTTCCGGGTCATGTGGCCAGCAGGACTAAGCCACTTCTGGCGAACCAGAGCAGCGCACGGAAACGCCGTTTACCTTCCCGCCAAAGCGGTACCTATTTATCTACTTGCACTTTGAGGTGCTTTCAAACTGCTAGGTTGGCAGGAGCAGGGACTGAGCAACGGGAGCTCACCCCGTCATTGCGGGGATTCGAACCGCCGACCTTCCGATCGGCAAGTCCTAGGTTCTGTGGTTTAACCCACAGTACCACCCGCATTCCTAACCCTGTGAGGTAGGTCAGGCTAAAGGACAGTGTCTGCCGCAAGACTGCCCAGTGAGCTTTGTGGCCAAGTGAAGATTTGAACCCTGGTCTCTAGGTCCTAGGCTGATACTCTAACCACTTTGCCACACTGGGTGACAGGTTCATCTCTTGCTGCACCTAACTGAGCAGTCCTCAAACTTCCCCTGACCGCTAAAGCTCTTGAAAATTGCTGACAGTCTCTAAGTCTGGGAGGAGAAAGAGAGGAACAAAGCTGTTTATATATTGTGGATTAAACTCCTCAGTGGGACTTAAGAGCGACAGCTTCGTAAAATTATGATGGAAAGAGCGATGTTATCTATGAAGGAGATGATATATGGAAACCATCTGGACTTGGATTGGAAGAACGGGAAATTCACACAGGATTATTATATTGGTGTTTATCGGCTTAAGGAGACTATCAGAAGAGATCATAAAGAAAAAAGAGAAAATATATGGACAAGATGCGATGTGGAAACAGCAAGATAAGACTGGATAGAATTATGAACTCTGTTTGGACTGATTGGGACTGATTTGGACATTAATGCAGTAGCAAGAAGATGATCAGAATCCCCCTTCGGATCTGATCATCCCCCAACAAAATTCAAAATTTGGCTTTGTAATTCGGAATTTATGTGATGCGATTTAATTTGATGTGATTGGCCAGTTAATAAAAATTATTTTTTTAAAAAAATTGCTGACAGTCTCAGTGGACCACCTAGATGCTGTCCAGATCTTCACCGAATTTTCTGTTGCTTCTTTTATTTCACATCCTGCATGCCATAGAAGCCCAACCAATTTGAATGGTAAGCGTGGGCTCCTTGAATGAAGCCCATGGACCCGCCGGCAGTCTACGGACCACAGTTTGGGAACCCCAGATTTGATACATGCTAGAGACGAAGACCCCGGGATATCAACTCACAAGTGGAAATTCTCCTCCCAGATCGGGTTCAGGTTGCCGTAGATGGTTTTGGTCCTCTTTTTCGTCTTCCCGACCTGGACGGTGACATACGGGTCGCTGGACCCGGTCTTGTCCTTCGCCTGAAGCCCTTGCGCGCAAACCACTGGTCGAGCGATCCCATGCACAGCCGAGTGCCGTTTCGATGGGTTTCATGCGCACCCACGGCCGGGGGCGACCCCCCAAAGAACAGCCACAAAACACAAAGAGAGAAAAATGAGGGTGGAAATAAGAATAATAATCTGGCTGAGTTTCCCCAGCCACTCTGGGCGGCTCCCAATCAAGTGTTAAAAAGAGTACAACATTAAATATTAAAAACATCCCTGAACAGGGCTGCCTTCAGATGTCTTTTAACGATAGGATAGCTGCTTATTTCCTTCACATCTGAAGGGAGGGTGCTCCACAGGGTGGGTGCCACCACCAAGAAGGCCCTCTGTCTGATTCCCTGTACCCTCACTTCTCGCAATGAGGGAATCGCCAGAAGGCCCTCGGCGCTGGATCTCAGTGTCCGGGCTGGACGATGGAGGTGGACATGCTCCTTCAGGTATACAGGACCGAGGCCATTTAGGGCTTTGAAGTTCAGCACCAACACTTTGAATTGTGCTCGGAAATGTACTGGGAGCCAATGCAGATCTCTCAGGACCGGTGTTATGTGGTCTCCACTCCGAGTCCCCAGTCTAGCTGCCGCATTCTGGATTAGTTGTAGTTTCCAGGTCACCTTCAAAGGGAGCCCCACGTAGAGCGCATTGCTATAGTCCAAGCGGGAGATAACCAGAGCATGCACTACTCTGGCCAGTCAGTCCATGGGCAGGGAGGGTCTCATCCTGCATCCCAGATGGAGCTGCCCTGGACAAAGAATTAACCTGCGCCTCCATGAACAGCTGTGAGTCCAAAATGAATCCCAGGCTGCGCAGCTACTGAGGGGCAGGTGCAAGGACCCAACATCACCAGCTCGCTCAGTTAGAGGGCAGAGACAAAAGAGCCTGCCCACAGCTTGCATCTCTATTTGTAGGTGATGAGACTGGGAAGGGAATTGCTGGATTTACGTATAAGCTAAACAAGCTATAGCTTAGGGCCCCACTTTCTTGTCCCCACTGTGGAAGGATGTGTGGATCCAGAATTGGCCTCCACAATCGCTTATGGACTAACTGTTAAGACCGTGTTCATGGAAGACAATCTACAGAACCGCCTCTCCTGGTCTGTCCCGCAGAGGACCTTAAGGTCCATGAATAACCATAGTTTAGAGGTCCTGGGCCCTAAGGAAGTCAGGCTATCCTCCGCCAGGGCCAGGGCCTTCTCAGTGATGGCTCCGACCTGGTGGAATGCTCTGTCCCATGAGACCAGGGCCCTGCAGGATTTAACCTCCTTCCGCAGGGCCTGTAAGACAGAGCTATTCCACCTGGCCTTTAATTTGAATTCAGCCTGATCTTTTATTTCCCTTCTCTTCCCTCTCCTTTTATGAAGATCACCCGCTCTGAGACCCCACAGCTAATTCTCTCCTGGTCTCCTCGCTGGCTCAAGTAGGACCAATTCAGCCAGCTAGCCCTGGGGATTATCTAATTGGTTTTTGAATTTTATTGTTATTTATGTCTTTATACTGTATTTTATGCTGCTTTTATAATTACCGTATTTTTTGCTCTATAAGACTCACTTTTCCCCTCCTAAAAAGTAAGTGTGTGCGTCTTATGGAGTGAATGCAGGCTGCGCAGCTATCCCAGAAGCCAGAACAGCAAGAGGGATTGCTGCTTTCACTGCGCAGTGATCCCTCTTCCTGTTCTGGCTTCTGAGATTCAGAATATTTTTTTTCTTGTTTTCCTCCTCCAAAAACTAGGTGCGCCTTATGGTCTGGTGCATCTTATGGAGCGAAAAATACGGTAAGTGTTTTGAAGTGTTTAAAATTTGTTGTTAGCTGCCCTGAGCCCAGTTTTTGCACCAGGAAGGGCGGGGTATAATTAAAAATTTATTATTATTATATTACTGGGCCACAAGGGAGCCTAGAAGAAGATTTCTCTACGCTCATCTGGCTACCAAAGGAGAAGATTTCTCTATGCTCATCTGGCTACCAAAGGAGAAGATTTCTCTATGCTCATCTGGCTCTCTGTGTTTGCACATATCTACATGCCTGTCTGTATAAACGGCCACTGGCTTGACGTACCTGTGATGCTAATCTTGGCTGACCACTTTGAGGTCCCATCCAGAACGCTCTGCTTCACAGCTTTCATCTGCTGGGTGTGAGTGGTCTTGGAGACGGCAAAGATCTCCTGGATCAGCTCAAAGATCTCGGGCTTATTGCGCTCCCGGATCTTCATACGATCTTTCAGCACCATGATAATATTCTGCGTGCGGTCCTCAGCCCCGTGCTTGGAACTTTTCTCAGCCGCCCCTGGACAGAGGGAGAGAGATTTGACGTGGGCGGGTTACCACCGCCCTCACTGCAATCCATTCTGATTATTCCACGCATTAGGGAACCTGTTCTACATTTCCTAGAAGCAGGTTAAACCACAGAGCGTAGGGCTTGCCGATCAGAAGTTCGGCGGTTCAAAACCCCGCAATGACGGGCTGAGCTCCCGTTGCTCTGTCCCTGCTCCTGCCCACCTAGCAGTTCGAAAGCACGTCAAAGTGCAAGTAGATAAATAGGTACCACTCCGGCGGGAAGGTAAACGGCGTTTTCGTGCACTGCTCTGGTTCGCCAGAAGCGGCTAAGTCCTGCTGGCCACATGACCCGGAAGTTGTACGCCGGCTCCCTCGGCCAGTAAAGCGAGATGAGCGCCGCAACCCCAGAGTCGGTCACGACTGGACCTCATGGTCAGGGGTCCCTTTACCTTTATTTATCTACTTGCACTTTGACATGCTTTCGAACTGCTCGGTTGGCAGGAGCTGGGACTGACCAACGGGAACTTACCCCGTCGCGAGGATTCGAACCGCCGACCTTCTGATCGACACCCATCTAGATACACCATTGGCCTAATCTAGGAGACTCTTGTTATGATCTTTTAATAATAATAATAATACAACGATGGTAATAAAAAAAAAGACATCGTATTATTTTTATTGGCAGATTGCCTTTGCGAATCTCAGTGGTGAGAAGCTGCAGATTTTGGAAACGCAGGTTGTGTATTTTGTTGTTCTCAGTTCAGACAGAACTCTACAGCCTCCGACCCCAAGACAAACCAAGTGAACAAGGCACCCCCTCCTCACTTTGCAGGCAGTCGGCGTTGAGCAGGTCTTGACACTTCTCGTGGCACTTGACTCCGCATTCTGTACACCGCATGCCTTGGCGCGCAATGCCCCAGAGCAGACCCTCGCACTCGTAACAGTAGGTGGGTGTTGTGGCGGTCCACACCTCGAAGTTGTGGGGGGTTGTGCAAGAGATGGGGTAGATTAAGGCTTGGAGGGTCTTCTTGTAAACATGGTTTTTCTGGAGGGAGACAACGAAAAACACACGATCGGGATCTGGCTCTATGACCCTCTCTCGACTCTTTATAAAACAACGGAAATGGTTTAGTGAATACAGTCGTACCTCGGATCAAAAACTCCTCGGCTCCCGAACAAATTGGATCCCGGACGATTGAAACTCGGAAATGAGTGTTCCAGTTTTTGAATGATTTTTGGAGGCCAAAAGTCCGGCGTAGCTTCCAATTGGCTGCTCCTGCAGCCAATGGGAAGCCGTGCCTTGGTTTTCAAACTGTTCCGGAAGTTGAACGGACTCTGTTCTAGAACCAAGGTACGACTGTATTTACAAACAAACTGTAAACAGATAAGAACATTGGCAGGTTCGTTGTAATAACCTTCAGTTTCATAAGAGTATATATTTAAAGAAGACGAATAAATGAATAAATTAAGTTAATTTGGAATATGCAGAAAATATTGAAAATAAATCTAAGGAACTGCAGAAAGAGGGGGAAGGAAGTCAAGTTTTGGAATGTTAAAATGACTGTAAAATTATTGAAATGTATAAACCTGAAAATATCTCTCTCTCTCTCTCTCTCTCTCTCTCTCTCTCTCTCTCTCTCTCTCTCTCTATATATATATAGTGTACCCCATCACAAGTTGCCTGATCAGACAAGGTATGACAGAGGCAATACTAAAGAAATCTTTGCTAGCCCCTTTTAAGCCTTCAGGGGACTCTAGTCCTTTGCTTAGACAACATCTGTTGTAGCTCAGCCAGCAAAATTCACTGGGAGCTGTCCAGAGTGCTGACCTGGCTTGCCAAGCCTTCAGGAGACTCTGCTAAACAGATCAGCCAGCAGTGTCCTGTTAGAGTTCAGTCCTAAGCAAACTGAGGAGATCAAGGTCTCCCCAGAGGAAGACACCCCTCCCAAGCAGATCTCCAAACTGCCGGTGACCCTGAAGAGCTGTTGGATCTGGGCATCTCTGCTCCGGGACTGGAGGTCTCTGCGTTGGCCACCTGAGATCCCAGCTGGCTCTCAGACACCCCTTTCCCTACTGAGATCAGAGCTGATGGTCACCAGGAAAGACCTTCAGGGTTGATGCTGTAGAGTCTGGCTAGCAATGCATGAGGCTACATGCAGGAAGCATATTTGACCACATCAGGGCAGCCAGGAAAGGGGTAGACCCTGTCATGACTAAAGTCTTTGAGGGCCGAAACTGGAAAGTGCTGGAAGATTCTAGAAGGTTCATGTCAGGGAACTGCCATCGGAGCGAGAGGCGGAGGCAAGGATCCCAAGCGATGCTGGAGAAGGGCCCAGCAGGGAGAGAGGCGGCTCATCGGCTGGGGAAGGAAAACAGCGTAACACCAGGGGTAAAGGGGGGCAGATGGGGGAATCGGCGAGGGGGCTCCAGGACTCCTTGCCGGAGACCAGCGGGGAGAGCACGGGTCCTCCGCTGCCCACACCCACCCTGCCCAGAAGACTTCCGCGCAGGGAGACTTGGCGTCAAAGAACTTCTTTGCTGGAAGAGGTTCAAGAAACGCCCACTGACGGATTCTGCTAGCGACTGAAACAGCCACGAAGTGAAGGGCTGTTCAGACAGAAGAGGTTTAACCAGGCAACCTAGCCAGGAGTGGCGGCAACTTACTCACGAGCAACCCCTATAACCATTACAGTTCACTTCACCGGTAAATATTGTTTTGGCTATCTCAAGGTCACGCTGAACCAGGAGACAGAAATCCCTGTGCTCAGCAAGCTGCTCTCTCTCTCTCTCTCTCTCTCTCTCTCTCTCTCTCTCTCTCTTGTTTGTACCTCGTGCGCCTGAAGTTTTTGTAACAAGCCTTTGCTTTTTAGTAAAAAATAATAATATCATTCTGGAACTTCTGACTCTACGCGGTCTTTTTTCATTTACTGCAAGACGCTGTCCGTCAGAGTCTCCTTCTCCCACACAAGCTCCCTGTCTGAACTGTTTCACTGCTGAAGCAACATCTCCCTTATAACTCCCAGCACTAGGGATATGGAGCTGTCCATGGTCCTGAACTTTCATGCCTTGCTCAGACTGGAAGACACACTGCTTATTGCTTCCACATCTCCTGTGGGGTCCCAGTGTAGCTTTATTAGACTATACCGATTGGTGGGGTCTGTGTTGCTCCTGAGAGGGAGAAGGGAAGTCAAATGGTGCTGAGGTTGATTCAGAGAAAGAGTTTATTCTGCTCTCCGGATAGCAGAAGGCACTTGCGTGGTCAGTTCACAGTAAGTCCACAGAAATGAGAAATTTCATGCAGTATATATATCCTCCAGGCACCCTCTCCCCCCTCCCCCAGGAATCCAGCCACGTCAGCTTATACACGTAAGTTGACATCCATGACCATAAACAGATATTCCTGTTCTGGTACTCTTGACCATAACAGGTTGTTCCTGTTCCTATACTCTTATCTTGGGGCAGGAGGTCACCAACTGTAAGAGCGCTCCTGGCACCGTTCCCGGGTCTCTTGTCAGACCTGACAAGGTCTGTGCGTCTTTGTGGTCAGGATGTAAGCTAAGACCCAGACGTGCCATCCCTGCTCCACTGGAACAGCCAAGGTCATCCATTGCCGTCACGGACTGATAAAGGAGAGGGCTTTGAGCACTTGTTTATACAGCCGTCTTTCTGTTTATACATTGACTCAAGAGCTCAAGTGAATGCATTTTAGAACTGCTCCCTTGGAGGAGGAAAAATGGGGATTTTGGGTCCCGTTTCAGACTGACTGCACAGAAACCCATTCCTTCACCAGGACAAGTTCTCCTAACGCAAAAGAACCACCACCCAAGAGCATATATGTATATAAAAAAGGAGGAACTGGGACACTTACTAGCTCTTCATTGTTTAAAGTGCTTGATGCGAGTGCTGATGTGATACCAGCTTTCCTGGACTGGACCAAGGACTGTTGGAAGGAAGCATAAAAGGAGAAGCATGTCAAGAATGCAGTGCAGAAAAACGACAACAACAGAAGTTAAGACCCTGCATTCACAGGGTCTTATGTCAGCATCGCCTTTGAGCCAGTGCCACCAACTGGACTCATCCACTTCAGCCCCGACTGGGCTAGGCGAGCTGGGTAGCACTTCCAGAGACCACAATCTGGACAGGAACAGGTCAAAGTGTTGTGGACTCACAGCTTAGAGTTGTGAGCACCAGATTCACTTCCACAAGAAGACAATCGTCACACAGCAGAGTATAGCAGAGCATAAACGACTCGGAGAGCAGCTCTGTAGAATATTTTCTTTATTCTATCTACAACTATAATACACAACTATATACAGAGCTAAATGAGGTCTAAACGAAAAATGCTGAACTGCACTGAGTGTCTGCAGCTGCTCTTAGCAGCAACCTTATCTATGCAAACAGAGAGAGATCGTCTAACACTCAGTCTCTCTCTCTCTCTCTCTCTCTCTCTCTCTCTCTCTCTCTCTCTCTGATGTGAGGCTGGAGCGGAATAAGTAGAGAGCAGAAAACCGCCCCCTCCTCTTTGGAGAATGAGCAGAGAACATCAGCAGATTCTTGGATATGGGACGGGTGAAATCTCCTCATCTTCACCTAGGCATGGGATGGGGGGGGCGGATTAGGATGCGTGTGTGGCCCTCCAGCATGGCTGAAACCACATTCCCCATGTGGCCGTGAAATCATGTCTGCTGACACCAATGTAAGAAGCTGGGAACTTTTGGAGTTTCTCCCTGCCTCCAGAAGTGATTCATAAACTCATCAACATCAAAGCTATTTATAATCAAGCGGTTTTGGGGAGTGTTGGCCATCACTGTTCTTATTTGGGAGTCAGATTTGCGAGCCCTGAGCAAGAAAGAGAAATAAATAAGGAGACAAAGACTCACCATAGCCTGCAAAGGCGTGTTGGTCAACGGTTGAGCAACAAAGGAAGAAATGAGATGTTGTTAGGAGGACTCAGACAACCAGGTATATATATATATATTTATACATAAAAGACCAAGCTTGTCCCCGTGACAATTTCATTCTGCATTCGTAAGCAGCAGAATTCCCTGTCACCCACTGTGATGGCCTGGGATTCAGACTCAGATGCTGAACCTCAGGGATCCCAGCCTGCACAGGAGTCCCCGCCTCCAGAACCAGCTGAGCCGGGGCTGGGGCTTGAGCCTGAAGGGTCCTCACCTATGCTAGATCCTCAGGTGAGTCTGCTCTGGCTCCTGAGGTGATGGAGGACCCATTGCCTGCAGGTGCTCCACTCTCAGCCCCGTCAGGGGAAGGTGAGGTTGCCTCTGGGTCCGGTAACCCTCCAGCCTCTCCTGAGCTGCAGAGGCTCAGGGCAGAGAGGCGGAGGGAACTAAATTCCTGCAGGAGGAGGGCTCACCTCCCGGCCAGGAGAGGCGAGTCACCTGTGGATCGGGGCTGCCCTATGCCTCGGGGTAGATAAAAGCCAACCAGCCCCAGTCCCAAGTTGTGGGAGCAACATTGTTGGTTGCTAGTTCCTCCCTGAACCCTGTCCTGCTTTCCTGCCAGAGCTCCTGACCCGCCCTGGCTCCCTGCTTGCAAGCCTTTTCCTGATGACACCCGACTCCCTGCCCTGCACCCAGCTTCAGCTACTATGGACTGCCTCCACGTTGCACCTTCGACCACGGACCGGGCTTGGACCTCGCCTCTTGGGTAACCCACAGGACCAGCACACCCACTACCTAAACATGTTGCAGCCTTTGTTATTCTAAATCAGGGCTGGATCACATTCTTCAGCCTGCAGGGGCCTCATTCCCTCAAGGGTTAACTTCCGGGGGCTGCATTCCAGCAGTGGGCGGGGCCACGGGGAAAGGAGTGTGGCCAAAGTGGCCCGTCCCAAAGGCGTGGCTCTTACCTTTGCCCAGTAGGCTAGATCGCAGCCATGCCAAAGTCAGTGACTTGGGATGGTCTGGCAAGTTGGGCTGCTGCCTGGGGGCCAGAACTATAGGTCTGAGTGTCTGGGTTCAGTCTATAACCCGCAAGGTTCTCCACCCCTCTTGTAAAACAGGGTGGAAGTCAACTACACAGGTGGAATTGGACCCTATTTCATTTCAACGAGGCTAGAAAAACTAAATAGGGAAAGGGAACCCTGACCATTAGGTCCAGTTGCGGACGACTGTGATTGCGGCGCTCATCTCGCTTTATTGGCCGAGGGAGCCGGCGTACAGCTTCCGGGTCATGTGGCCAGCAGGACTAAGCCGCTTCTGGCGAACCAGAGCAGTGCACGGAAATGCCGTTTACCTTCCCGCCGGAGCGGGACCTATTTATCTACTTGCACTTTGACATGCTTTCGAACTGCTAGGTGGGCAGGAGCAGGGACCGAGAAATGGGAGCTCACCCCGTCATTGCGGGGTTTTGAACCACCGACCTTCTGATCGGCAAATCCTAGGCTCTGTGGTTTAACCCACAGCGCCACCCGCGTCCCTAGAAAAACTAAATACAAATGTGATATTTTGGGTCTCTTTTGTTAATCACCCACAAGTCACGTCTCGCTCAATCTCTTCCCCCCTCAACCGCACAGGCAATGTCTTCACACGTACCAGATTTTTCAGGCGATGGTTTGGAAAAACAGACACAAACCGCAGCCCCTACCCGCCTCAAAAAAACCCATCACATGCAAGACAGAGGCATCAGCAATCCCAGCTTCAGCATTTGGGGTTTATACAGCAGGAAATACACAAAGTAAACACAGGCAACCAGTAGGAAAGCTCGCGGAGGGGAAAGGCAGACCGAGATAGGGAGGATAGTCAAAGCTAGACGTTGCGAGAAGGGAGCGAGAAAGCGAAGAGAGGCTAAACACAGGAGCTGGGCAAGAGAGCACGAAATGTTGGCATTTTTGGCTATGGCAAAGCGGCGCCCGGCAAGGATTCATTTTGCGATGACCAAGGGGATTGTGGTTTATTTAAAATAAAATGAAATGAAGGCACCGAGATATAATAAAAATTAATAATAATTTATTATCTATACCCCGCCCATCTGGCTGGGCTTCCCCAGCCACTCTGGGCAGCTTCCCAAAAAATATCAAAATACTGCAATACATCAAACACTAAAAGCTTCCCTAAAGAGGGCTGCCTTCAGATGTCTTCTAAAAATCTGGTAGTTGTTGTTCTCTTTGACATCTGGTGGGAGGACATTCCACAGGGCAGGTGCCACCACCGAGAAGGCCCTCTGCCTGCTTCCCTGTAACTTGGCTTCTTGCAGCGAGGGAACCGCCAGAAGGCCCTCGGAGCTGGACCTCAGTGTCCGGGCTGGACGATGGGGGTGGAGACGCTCCTTCAGGTATACTGGACCGAGGCCGTTTAGGGCTTTAAAGGTCAGCCCCAACACACTGAATTGTGCTCGGAAACGTCCTGGGAGCCAATGTAGGTCTTTCAGGACCAGTGTTATGTGGTCTCCACTCCCAGTCCCTAGTCTGGCTGCCGTATTCTGGATTAGTTGTAGTTTCCGGGTCACCTTCAAAGGGAGCCCCACGGAGAGCGCATGGCAGTAGTCCAAGCGGAAAATTTTCCTCTTGCCCTCTTATTTGGTCACCTTAAGTCATAGCCAAGTGGCCGTGGAAACTGTAGCTCCCTGAAAGGTTTGGGAATCTCTCCAAATTTTGGTACTCACCAAATGCTACAATTCCTCAAGGTTTCTTGGCTAAGCTGAGCATAGGTTCCGATGCAGCGGTCTTGGGAACTGTAGTTCCAGGTCTCTCTAATGCAGGGTTCATATTACTGGGGCAAAACTACAGTTCCTACGTTCCCTCGATCCAACACCAATGTAGGAGCCCAGGAGACCCGTTCTATGGTGCTCAGGAGATAATAGTTTCCCAGGGTTCCTTGACTGTAGTTTGTTAACTCTGTTCAGAGCTTCCAGTTAAGGAACCGTGGGAACTGTGGTTCATTGATCTCTGTCTAACACTGAGAGGTCAAACGCAGACACAGTTCCAAAGTTTCCTTGGCTGCAAAGGAGTATAAGAGGTAGGAAAGACCCTTGTACGTTCAGCAACTGTATACAGTGGTACCTTGGTTCTCAAATGCCTTGGTCCTCAAACAACTTGGAACCCAAACTCTGCAAACCCGGAAGCAAGTGTTCCAGTTTGTGAACTCTTTTCGGAAGCCGAACGCGCTCTGTTTTGAGTGCCACACTTCCGATTTGATTGTTATGCTGAGTTCTGTCTGTTTTTGTTATTTATTTTGCCTTTTCCTTTTTTTCGCTCTTTTTCATTTTCTTGCTGTGACGGTGTATAACCCAGTTCAGCTACTGATCGATTGATTGTGTGACTGCATCACATTGTTTATCGCTTTTCTTTTATGGATCAGTGGTCTAGTTAGATAGTAAAATTCATGTTAAATTGCTGTTTTAAAGGTAAAGGTAAAGGGACCCCTCACTATTAGGTTCAGTCATGGTCGACTCTGGGGTTGCGGCGCTCATCTCGCTTTATTTGGCCAGCAGGACTTTGGTCATGTGGCCAGCAGGACTAAGCCGCTTCTGGCGAACCAGAGCAGCACACGGAAACACCGTTTACCTTCCCGCCGGAGCGGTACCTATTTATCTACTTGCACTTGGACGTGCTTTCGAACTGCTAGGTGGGCAGGAGCAGGGACCGAGCAACGGGAGCTCACCCCATCGCGGGGATTTGAACCGCCAACCTTCTGATCGGCAAGCCCTAGGCTCTGTGGTTTAACCCACAGCGCCACCCGCGTCCCTAAATTGCTGTTTTAGGGGTTGTTTTTAAAAGCCTGGAACGGATTAATCCATTTGGCACTCCTTTCTATGGGAAAGCGCGCCTTGGTTTTGGAACACTTTGGTTTGGAAACGGACTTCCGGAACGGATTAAGTTTGAGAACCAAGGTACCACTGTAGAAGAGTGAACTTTTGCCATGAAAAAAATCATGCCTAGCTGAACATCTCATGGCTTAACACAGCCCTTCCCAAACTTGCTCCCTCAATATGTTGTTGGGCTACAGCTGGAATTGATGAAAATGAAAGAAGATGGTCTCCTGATGGCTGCACCCCTCTCCACAGCCTTTGGAATGCAACACAGAGATGTTGCCGGGCTGTCAGCTCCCACCCTAAGAGTTGGGGGGTTCAGAAACACACAGAGGGCATGATTTTGGCCACCTCCGGTCTATGCGGACTGCCGCCAGGTCTTTAACGGAAGAAGCCGGGCATTGAACATGGGACCTTAACATGCAGGAAACCGGTGCTCTGCCCACTGAGCTATGGCTCCTGGTAGCCCACCTGGAGTTGTCAACAAAGGCAAGCATGCACAGGTAAGGTTTGAGGTAGACAATGCCAACCGCAGCATTGGAAAGGGGGTGCCTTTATTCACACAACGACGGAGGGCTATCCCTTGGGAAGGGTTGGGAGCGCCAGGGCACGTGTTGGAAGGGGAGAAAAAGGAGGATATTCAGACGCGGGAAGAGAGGCTGATGTTCCTCATTGGACAAGGGTTCCGTGCGGCTTCTGTTAAAGCGACAGCGCCGTATGAAAATACAAGACAACCGATCCCGAAGCCTCTTGTAAGCTCACTGTTTTGGCAAGCCTGGCAACATGGAGGGGAGATCTCCAGAGTCTCTGTTCCCCCACCCCCAGGCTGTCCGTTAGGTGTGGTCAATGCTGCGTGGGATGTAATCCACTGGGAGCAGTCAAGTACAACATTCCTTGTTTTCCTAGAGTGGACATGCAAGGGGATGTTTGGTCCAGCCGGTCGAAACTTCCTGTTCCTCCTGGCTGGAGCATCCTTCCTTTTGCATGTGATAGAAGGTGGGTGTGACCTCACCTGTCCAGGTAACAAAAGGACGAGTCACGCAGCACTCTCTCTCTTTTTGACTTCCTTCTTCGTTTGACCAGCTTTCAGCTAAGACTGCTCTGCTAGCTCTCAGCTAGCAGAAGCACTGGAATTATTCCCCCATATGGAGTAGATCCACATGCACATATTTGTAACTAAGTCTGCCTTTGGGAATCCAACTGTGAACTGATGTGAGTAAAGTTCTTCTAATGACTTTGAATAAGATTGTGGTGTCTTTATTCTTTTAAGAGGCATCTAAGGGTACTTGCCAGGAATGTACAATTCAATCCGAGACAGACTGAATTGTATAATAGTGAAAGGCTTACACGAGCCTGCAACCAGCCATCTGCTGTGCATGTAAAAGGGGAATGTAAACTCTGCTAAGTAAAGGAACTTGCTAGCGCAAGTTAGGAAGGATATGAATAAACCATATATCCTCTCCTGCCACCCGGAACATTCCCACAAATGCTTAGTGTTAATGTTTAGACTTATTACAAGTTATTTTAAGTTAAAGTCTGCTGCAACTGGATTTCTTATGGACAGCACCAACCCTGAAATTATTGGATTTGTGACCATTATGTTCATTTGCCTTCAGTAGCGGTAAAGCGCTGCTGGATGAAATTCCATTTGCATCAGGTCTACTCTGGAAGAAATCCTGCAATGTGTTTAAGTTTTTACTCTGCTTAACGATACAGTGGAACCTTGATTCTCAAACGGCTTAGTTGTCGAACAAATCGGCTCCCGAACGTTGCAAACCCGGAAGTAAGGGTTCCGGTTTGTGAACGTTTTTTCGGAAGCCAAATGTCCGGCTTCCAATTGAGTGCAGGAAGCTCCCACAGCCAATCGGAAGCCGCGCTTGGTTTTCGAACGGTTTCGGGAGTCGAATGGACTTCTGGAACGGATTAGGTTTGAGAACCAAGGCACATTACTCTGGATCAATACTGAGTAGGATTCCATGACCAAATTTGCCAGTGTACAGTGGTACCTCGGATTACATACGCTTCAGGTTACAGACTCCGCTAACCCAGAAAGAGTGCTTCAGGTTAAGAACTTTGCTTCAGGATGAGAACAGAAATTGGGCTCCAGCGGCATGGCAGCAGCAGGAGGCCCCATTACCTAAAGTGGTGCTTTAGGTGAAGAACAGTTTCAGGTTAAGTACAGACCTCCGGAACGAATTAAGTACTTAACCTGAGGTACCACTGTATAGGCATTCTGCAAGTAATCTCCCCTATTAATACTTCTCTGTATGCCTCTCTTAATAATAATAATAATAATAATTTATTATTTGTACCCCGCCCATCTGGCTGGGTTACCCCAGCCACTCTGGGCGGCTTCCAACAAAGATGAAAGATACACTAAAATGTCACATATTAAAAACTTCCCTGAACAGGGCTGCCTTCACATGTCTTCTGAATGTCAGGTAGGTGTTTATTGCTTTGACATCTGATGGGAGGGCGTTCCACAGGGCGGGCGCCACTACCGAGAAGGCCCTCTGCCTGGTTCCCTGTAACTTGGCCTCTCGCAGTGAGGGAACTGCCAGAAGGCCCTCGGAGCTGGACCTCAGTGTCCGGGCAGAACGATGGGGGAGGAGACACTCCTTCAGATATACAGGACCGAGGCCGTTTAGGGCTTTAAAGGTCAGCACCAACACTTTGAATTGTGCTTGGAAACATACTGGGAGCCAATGTAGGTCTTTCAAGACCGGTGTTATATGGTCTCGGCGGCCGCTCCCAGTCACCAGTCTAGCTGCCGCATTCTGGATTAGTTGTAGTTTCCGGGTCACCTTCAAAGGTAGCCCCACGTAGAGTGCATTGCAGTAGTCCAAGCGGGAGATAACCAGAGCATGCACCACTCTAGCGAGACAGTCTGCAGGCAGATAGGGTCTCAGCCTACGTACCAGATGGAGCTGGTAAACAGCTGCCCTGAATACAGATTTGACCTATGCCTCCATGGACAGCTGTGAGTCCAAAATGACTCCCAGGCTGCGCACCTGGTCCTTCAGGGGCACAGTGACCCCATTCAGGACCAGGGAATCCTCCACACCTGCCCGCCTCCTGTCCCCCAAAAACAGTCCTTCTGTCTTGTCAGGATTCAACCTCAATCTGTTAGCCGCCATCCATCCTCCAACCGCTTCCAGACACTCACACAGGACTTTCACCGCCTTCACTGGTTCTGATTTAAAAGAGAGGTAGAGCTCTTGGTGTGCACATGTGTGTACATGCATACACAAACACGCAAGTGCATGTGTGTGTCCCCCAGCCAACTCGGGAACCCCAAATCTCCCCAGACCAGGCTTGCACCAAATTGGTGGCGCTTCCAAGAGAGCTTGCTGGATGCGGGTGACGGGAGACCCATACGATGCTCTCGCTTTAACCACCTCGTTCCTCACCAGGTCGCTGATGACTAGTGGGAGAGATTTGCATCCAGGCCTAATGTCAGGCATGCTGTCTATGCAGCGCAGAAACTTGACCGCCGCTCCCCTGGGGGACGGAAGCAGCCCAAAAAACGTCCCAGAGAAGAAAGGGGGGGGAAGAGAGAGGGTGGAAACAGAAACAAGAATGAGCTGTATTAGCGAAGCGAAGCGAAGGCGAACTCAGCGAGGTGTGTGCCACCGATGAGCCGAGATAATGGAGGGCAAGGCCTTCAAACCTGTGAGACAGTTCCCATTTTTTCTTCTTCTTGTTGTTTTTTGTTTATTAAAGATTTTGTTGATTTACAAAAGTGTGCAATGTCTCTCTCTCGTGCCCCCCCCATGTAACCTTTTTGAAATCATTTTCATTTGTTGAGACATTAGGAAGAAAAGGGGGGAAGAGGTGGAGGGGGGGAAAGACGGGGGAGAGTGGGGTTGGGTGGCGATATTTCTATTTCACTTATTATATGTAGGGTTTGGTGTCAGCGTTGCTTGTGCAGGTTCTTTGCTGTTCGCTTGTGTTCCCTTTGGTGATGAGAGGGTTTGGGGTTGGTGTTGGCCTAGGGTGTGGTTGTTCATTTGTGGTTGGCTGTGGTGGTCTTTGTTTTCATGTGTGAGTGGGGTAGGTGGGTGTTTTGGATCAGGTTAGCCATATTGATTTGTATGCTGTTGGTGGATTATTGGAGTATAGCATCTAGATCAAGGGAAGTAATAGTGCCACTGTATTCTGCTCTGGTCAGACCTCACCTGGAGTACTGTGTCCAGTTCTGGGCACCACAGTTCAAGAAGGACACTGACAAACTGGAAGGTGTCCAGAGGAGGGCAACCAAAATGGTCAAAGGCCTGGAAACGATGCCTTATGAGGAAGGGCTAAGGGAGCTGGGCATGTTTAGCCTGGAGAAGAGGAGGTTAAGGGGTGAGATGATAGCCATGTTCAAATATATCAAAGGATGTCACACAGAGGAGGGAGAAAGGTTGTTTTCTGCTGCTCCAGAGAAGCGGACACGGAGCCATGGATCCAAACTACAAGAAAGAAGATTCCACCTAAACATTAGGAAGAACTTCCTGACAGTAAGAGCTGTTTGACAGTGGAATTTGCTGCCAAGGAGTGTGGTGGAGTCTCCTTCTTTGGAGGTCTTGAAGCAGAGGCTTGACAACCATATGTCAGGAGTGCTCTGATGGTGTTTCCTGCTTGGCAGGGGGTTGGACTCGATGGCCCTTGTGGTCTCTTCCAACTCTATGATTCTATTGTCATTGTCTTGTTGGGCTGTGTATGTGATAAAGGGGAGCCATACAGGGGTAAAGGAATCTTCTTCCGTGTCAGTTTCAGTTTATTGGTTAATTTTTCTAGTAGGGCTGTTCCCATACTATTTGGTACCATTGGTCCATGCTTACTCCTGACAGGTCTCTCCAGTATCTGGTTATGATGTTTTTGGCTGCTGAAAGTAGGTGGGTTATGAGTTCTTTGTGGTGTAAATGGGCATTGTTGTCTTGGAAGAGGTTTAGTAAAGCCAATTCTGGGGTGATTTCTAATACTTGCTTGGTTATTTTACTTATTTCTCGTAAGGTTGTTGTCCAGAATGGTTGGATTTGGGGGCACTCCCACCACATGTGGAGGTATGTGCCTTCTTCGTCTTTTTGTTGTGGCAAGGGGGTGGTTTAGCAGTGGCAGAGGGGCAAGGAAACCCTGCAAATCGTTCGCCTGTGGAAGTTACTATATTTGCAATCAGCCATAGATGTTGCATTTGATAACAGCTATTATTGGGGGAATAATAATGATGATGATGATTCTTCAACATCAACTTCATTGGACTGGTCATGTTGTGCGGATGCCTGATTATCGTCTTCCAAAGCAACTGCTCTATTCCAAACTTAAAAATGGAAAGCGTAATGCTGGTGGTCAACAAAAGAGGTTTAGAGACTCTCTCAAGGCAAATCTTTAAAAAATGTAGTATAAACACCCACAACTGGGGAACACTGGCCGGCAAGCGCTCCAGATGGAGAACAGCCTTTACCAAAGGTGTCATGGGCTTTGAAGACACTCAAACTTAGGACGCAAGAGAGAAACGTGCTAAGAGGAAGACACGCTTGGCAAATCCACACCGTAATCAACTCCCGCCCAGAAACCTATGTCCCCACTGTGGAAGGATGTGTGGATCCAAAATTGGCCTCCACAGTCACTTACAGAGTCACGGCTAAAACCCTGTTTTGGAAGACAATCTTACTCGGCTATAAGGGATCACAGAAGAAGAAAAAGAAGAAGGGGGAGGAGGAGGAGGAGGAGGAGGAGGAAGAAGGGGAAGAAGGGGAAGAAGAGGAGGAAGAAGAAGAAGAGGAGAAGGAAGAAAAAGAAGAAGAAGAAGAAGAAGAAGAAGGAGGAGGAGGAGGAGGGGAAGGGGAAGAAGAAGAAGAAGAGGAGGAAGAAGAAGGGGAAGAAGGGGAAGAAGAGGAAGAAGAGGAGGAAGAAGAAGGGGAAGAAGGGGAAGAAGAGGAAGAAGAGGAGGAAGAAGAAGGGGAAGAAGAAGAAGAAGAGGGGGAAGAAGAAGAAGAAGAGGGGGAAGAAGAAGGGGAAGAAGAAGAGGAAGAAGAAGAGGAAGAAGAAGGGGAAGAAGAAGGGGAAGAAGAAGGGGAAGAAGAAGAAGAAGAAGGGGAAGAAGAAGGGGAAGAAGAAGGGGAAGAAGAAGAAGGGAAACGAATAAACACTTATCTGTGAGGAGATCTACTTTGAATTTAATCAGAAAATTAGCGATTTACTGCTGAGACTTTCTTAGTATGCTGCTAGATACAACTGAAGGGCAGATCAACTCCTAATCTGATAACTTGATGTTAATATAATGGTGGAGATGGCTTTTGTTTGGGGGGGGCGACACAACTGTTTCTGGACCTCTCCAAACCTTCTGAGTTGCAGCCTCTTGGTCAACTGTTTGCCAAGTCTGTGGTTGAGAGAAGATTTGAACCCAGGCGTTTCCTGGCTACTAGGTTAGCCCAGGTCTTGGGCTACAGAAAGGTCAGCACCTCCCCAGTGTTAACCCTGGTTCAGGACAGAGTTGATGGTTCTGGCCTGGAATGCGGCTCAGTTAAAAGAACTGTCTGCAAGGTATAGCTTTGCCACTCCTTTATCCCAGCTCCAGAGGGGGACACGGCAGAACTCCAGTGGCGTTTCCAGAGAAGGTGAAGCTAGCAGCTGCCAGAGAGAGAGAAGGAAAGAGAGAGAGAAATGGAAATGGGAGGAAAAACGTTAAGAGAAACCTCACCAAATCGCTAACTAGGGGGATGGGTTTCCTTTTGCGAATATCAGGCATGCTATCAATTATGATGAGCCCGCCGCCCGGTCTGGAAAAAAGACAGAAACAGTCAGCACAGGGCGAGAGGAGAAAGGGAATATTGGGTTGGGGAGAGAGAGAAAGAGAGGATAGTGAGGAAAGGAGAGAGAAGTGGGGAGAGGAAAAGAAAGGGGAGGGGAGAGGAGGAGGAAAGAAGAGAGAAGAGGGGAGGGGAGAGGAGAGGGGGAGGGGAGAGAAGGGGGAGGGGAGAGAAGGGAGAAAGAGGAGGGGAGAGGGGGAGGGGAGAGGAGGAAGGGGAGGAGAAGAGAAGAGAGGGGAGGGAAAAGGAGAGGAGAGGGGGAGGGAAAAGGAGAGGAGAGGGGAAGGGGAGAGTAGAGGGGAGGGGAGCAGGAAAGGGGAGGGGAGGAGATGAGGGGAGGGGAGAGGGAGGGGAGGAAGGGGGAGGAGAGGAGAGGGGAAGGGGAGAGTGGAGGGGAGAAGGGGGAGAGGGGAGGGGAGAGGAGGAGGGGAGAGGAGGGGAGGAAATGGGGGGAGGGGAGGAAATGGGGGGAGCGGGGAGGGGAGGGGAGGGGGAAGAGGGGAGGAGGAAAGAGGAAGGGAGGGGAAGGGGAGGGGAGAATTGTGCTAAACGGACTCAGAACACCAATTCACATCAAATGTCCACATTCCAACTTCGCTCATTAACAAATATCAAGAGTTATCGGCATTGATCATGATTAAGCATCTTAATTATATATCAAACCATTAACAGTTATTACCTTTATTTGTTATAACCGTCCATTGCAACCATCATTCATCATTTTTCTCTTGCCTGTCCCTTTTCCGGGAAGGGCAGGTTCCCAAAGCATTAAAATGCAATATTAAAATCAGATTTCTAAACAACAACAGCAACAACAAACAGATTTGCAAATCTGTACATGCAATTTGGAGGTGGTTATGGGAAATTAAGGTAGTGGGTGAGAAGGTGAGCCAATTTAAGGGTTAAGAAAGGAAGGGAATCTGGGGTCAGAGATGGAGATAAGAGAATTGGGGATCAATCAATCAATCAATCAATCAATCACTCACAGCCACCTGAGACCCATAGAAAGGCATTTTGAATTTGGGCATTCAGAGACAGCAACTCACCCGCCTTTAAACCACAGGGATTTCGATTCTCCAGATCCTTCACCCCGAGCCTGTGAAATAGAAAGGATCAGTTAATAATAATAATAATAATAATTTATTATTTGTACCCCGCCCATCTGGCTGGGTCTCCCCAGCCACTCTGGGCGGCTTCCAACAAAGATGAAAGATACACTAAAATGTCACATATTAAAAACTTCCCTGAACAGGGCTGCCTTCAGATGTCTTCTGAATGTCAGGTAGATGTTTATCGCTTTGACATCTGATGGGAGGGCGTTCCACAGGGCGGGCGCCACTACCGAGAAGGCCCTCTGCCTGGTTCCCTGTAACTTGGCCTCTCGCAGTGAGGGAACCACCAGAAGGCCCTCGGAGCTGGACCTCAGTGTCCAGGCTGAACAATGGGGATGGAGACGCTCCTTCAGGTATACAGGACTGAGGCCTTCTTGGTGGTGGCACCCTCCCTGTGGAACAACCCTCCAGCCAGATATCAATGGGGATAAACAGCTGCACAACGTTCAGAAGATATCTGAAGGCAGAATGATGGGGGTGGAGACGCTCCTTCAGATATACAGGACCGAGGCCGTTTAGGGCTTTAAAGGTCAGCACCAACACTTTGAATTGTGCTCGGAAACATACAGTTATTCTCTCTGGTAGGGTCTTGATCCTAGGAGACATTTCTCTGCACACGCTCCCCCCCACCAGAGTTCATTCCTAAACAGGGCTGCCTTCAGATGTCTTCTAAACATTAGACAGTTGTTTATTTCCTTGACATCTGAAGGGAGGGTGTTCCACAGGGCGGGCGCCACCACCGAGAAGACCCTCTGCCTGGTTCCCTGTAACCTCGCTTCTCGCAGGGAGGGAACCGCCAGAAGACCCTCGGAGCTGGACCCTGGTGTCCGGACTGAACGGTGGAGATGGAGATGCTCCTTCAGGTCTACTGGGCCATTTAGGGCTTTCAAGGTCAGCACCAACACTTTGAGTTGTGTTTGGAAGAGTCCTGGGAGCCAATGTAGGTCTTTCAGGACCGGTGTTATACAGTCTCGGCGGCTGCTCCCAGCCACCAGTCTAGCTGCCGCATTCTGGATTAGTTGCAGTTTCTGGGTCACCTTCAAAGGTAGTCCCACGTAGAGCGCATGGCAGTAGTCCAAGCGGGAGATAACCAGAGCATGCACCCCTCTGGTCAAATAAGTTTGGGAACCTCCGATCTAGAGGGTCGCTACTTCCCCACCCCTGGCCTACAACATTGGCTCCATTCATGAAGAACATCTAGCTTGGTTTTGTCCATACAGATGGGCAGAAGTTCTCAAGGGCTTCATTCTGGAGCATTTTATAAGGTGCCAGGGGCCGAACGTGGGACTTGGCACACTGGGAAAAGATGCTCTAACAAGGAGTGATGGCCTCTACTCTACACACTGTGATAGGAACTTTGAGGTCTTAGATATATGGTAATGTTCCTAACTGCACGTACATAGATCAGCACAGGAAGACCGACCTGAAGCCATTTTGATTCCTAAACTGAGCAAATGTTTTCTTTGCAAGGTCAAAGTGGGAAGCCTCCCTGTTGTCTTTTCCTTCACAAATCCTGTCTTAAGGGTATGTCTGTGTTTGAAGAGGGTGTGAGCCTGTGACCTGGCCCAGGAACTAAGTATTTATCACTACAAAAGAATGGCCAGGCTCCCCAGGCAATCCAATCAAGTAACCTGCCAGACAGGAGATAAACAAGGACAGGAGAAAAACAACCTTCAAATTTCCGCCTTTTCTGTGATGGAGGTGTGATGTATCTTAGGGGTGGTCTTAGGTTGCACCCCTTCTGTGATGTATGTATGATGTTTCTGGGGGTGGTCTTGATCTACAGGGTGGCAATTTCAAAAGTCTTTATAAGGCCTTGCATGCCATTTTTCTGGGTTCCTCCTCTCTCCTGCGGGTGAGGGGAGCACCCTGTTGCGACAGATCAATAAAGATCAGGCTTACTAGCTGCTTTGCTTCTCAATATTCTCTGGTTGGCCTCTGTTATCTTCTCCTACCAATAGGGAACCTACGTAAGGACTCTATATGGGCTCTTGGATACCCCATAAGGGAAAAGGGCAATTTTTTTATTTACAACAACGCAACCTAGGTTTCTAGTCCTCATGGCGCTGGATACATGTAGGAAGCTGTTTTGGGGAGATTTTCAGGGGACTTCTGGCAGCGCTTGAGGAAACACTTACCTGCATTCCCAGAGGGAGACCGAGAGCGATGGAGACACAAAGATGGTGGTGGCTCTGAGCAAACTGAAAGTGAGGGTGCCCCCAAGTGAGGGCAGCTTTGGGGCCAAAAGAAAATGAAGAAGAAAAAGATGGCGGGTGGAGTCTACAAGCAAAACAAAACAAAACAAAAATTATAGGTACGGTCAGAACTCAACAAATGGGTGAAGAGGACCAAAGAGGGATGGGAGGAAGGTACAAACTTAAATATAGACACTCTGGTGAGACATGGAATGGAGATGTGAGTGCAGCGCAGGGTGGTCCATTAAGATAAATTGGGGGCATGCTACCCCAACCTCGCCAGGGACGCGGGTGGCAATGTGGGTTAAACCGCAGAGCCTAGGGCTTGCCGATCGGAAGGTTGGCGGTTCAAATCCCTGCAACGGGGTGAGCTCCCGTTGCTCGGTCCCTGCTCCTGCCAACCTAGAAGTTCAAAAGCACGTCAAAGTGCAAGTAGATAAATAGGTACCGCTCTGGCGGGAAGGTAAACGGCATTTCCGTGCACTGCTCTGGTTTGCCAGAAGTGGCTTAGTCCTGCTGGCCACATGACCCGGAAGCTGTACGCCGGCTCCCTCGGCCAGTAAAGCGAGATGAGCACCACAACCCCAGAGTTGGCCATGACTGGATCTACTGGTCTGGGGTACCTTTACCCCACAACCTCAGTCTGCCCTCCACTAGCCCCCACCTGTGTGGGATGTAATCCACTGGGAGCAGTCAAGTACAACATTCCTTGTATTGCTAGAGAAGACACGCGAGGGAATGTCTGGTCCAGCCAGTCTAAACTTCCTGTTCCTCCTGGCTGGAGCATCCTTCCTTTTGCATGTGATAGAAGGTGGGTGTGACCTCACCTGTCCAGGTAACAAAAGGATGAGTCACGCAGCACACCTCTCTCTTTTTGACTTCCTTCTTCGTTTGACCAGCTTTAAGCTAGGACTGCTCTGCTAGCTCTCAGCTAGCAGAAGCACTGGGATTATTCCCCCATATGGAGTAGATCCACATGTACATATTTGTAACTAAGTCTGCCTTCGGGAATCCAACTGTGAACTGATGTGAGTAAAGTTCTTCTATTGACTTTGAAGAAGATTGTGGCATCTTTATTCTTTTAAGAGCGATTCAAGGGAACTTACCAGGAACGTACAATTTAATCTGAGACAGACTGAATTGTACAATAGTGAGAGGCTCACACGAGCCTGCGACCAGCCATCTGCTGTGCATGTAAAAGGGGAACGTATTCCCCCATATGGGGTAGATCCAAATGTAAATACTTTGTAACTAAGTCTGCCTTCAGGGATCCATCTGTGAACTGAACGTGTGAGTAAACTTCTGACTGAATTGTATAATAGTGAGAGGCTCACACGAGCCTGCGACCAGCTATCTGCTGTGCGTGTAAAAAGGGGAACTTGTTAGCGAAAGTTAGGGAGGATATGAATAAACAATATATCCTCTCCTGCCACTCTGAACATTCCCACTGTGGCGATCAGGTGGGATTGCTTTGAGGTATCATGTCAGATGGGTCAAGTCCAGTCAACGCAATGCTTTCGTTGCGGACACAATGGTTTGCTCCACAATCTGCTTGTCTCCTTACATACGGGTAAGGCCAGAGGGCGAGCCTGGCTCTAGGAGTTTCCTTCTCTTCCTTAGTCTCACCGTTGCCTTTCCAGAACCCAACAGGAAGGAAGGTAAGGATGGGTAGTTGGCTGTGCCTCTCGTTGGCTCTGGTGCCCCCTACTGTTGACCTCCCTGCCTCAGAAGGTCACCCAGAAGGCAACCTCAGGGTGAATGAAAGGAATCTAAAGCTCTCCCAGACTGCGCCGCACGCATGACTAAGAACATCGTAAGAGCCTGCCGGATGAGACCAATGGCTCTTCTATCCCAGCATCCCGTTCTCAGGTTTTAATTCACTGTATTTTTCGCTCTATAAGACGCACCAGACCACAAGACACACCTAGTTTTTGGAGGAGGAAAACAAGAAAAACAAATATTCTGAATCCCAGAAGCCAGAACAGTAAGAGGGATCGCTGCGCAGCGAAAGCAGCAATCCCTCTTGCTGTTCTGGCTTCTGGGATAGCTGCGCAGCCTGCATTCGCTCCATAAGACACATTTCCCCTTGCTTTTTAGGAGGGGGAAAAGTGAGTCTAATAGAGGAAAAAATACGGTATTTAATTCGGAAAATTAAGCAGGCGGGTGCAAATTTGCAGAATATCACAAAATTAAATTCCCAGCGCACTGCCTCCCATTTCTGTAAGCGAAAACAGCTCAAGTAGGAACTCTCAAATCTGGAGGTGTAAAAGATTTGGATCGTCTGGAGGAAATGGTTTATAATAGGACCCACAAAGGGGAGGAGTCAAGGAGATTCCTTGAAGTCGCGTTTTTATGTCCCGCGTTCGATATACGGCTGTAAAATTGCAATCCGAAAAAAGCAAACGAATAAATCTTTTTTTTTTAAAAAAAAAAGAACTCTCGAATCTGCAGAGAATTTTGGAAGCGCCTATGACGCGAGGGAGTTCGGTACAGTTGGGAAAGTAGGCGGGGCTTCGCGGCCAGGGGAGGAGCCTAAATCGACTGCATTTGAATACGGGAGATGAGGGAAAGTGACCGGACGACCTTACCTCTTGAAGCTGCATGCATACTTTGTTGAAGGCCCTCAGCCAATTCGCCTTCGCTCGGGCTTTCGGGTCCACTGGTTCTGCTTCTACCTTCTCCCTGCAGCCGAAACGAACAGAATGATATATAACCGTGTCGAAACCAAGCCCCGCCCACTTTTGCTTCTGGCCCCGCCCACCACTCGCATGTGGCCCCCGCCTGAAAGTTCCCCAGAAGTTAATGTGGCCCCTGATCTCCTTTCCCCTGATGTGCAGTTTATGAGTTCCACGCATTTGATTTTATTTGCAGGTATCGGTATTAACCAGTAGGGATAAGGTTGCCGCATTTCAAAAAGTAAAAACCAGGACACCTCGAAAGTTGACGGGCTTTCTTACGGCAAACCCCAAAGTTGTTGAGCAGCAAAATACCCCAAGATTTTTCCACTGACTTGTCTAAGATCCAGGACAAAGTGGAAATTCCCTGCCGGACATCAATTCCAGCTATTAAATCCCAGTAACGTCCGTGTTATAAGAATTCTAAGGTCTCAAATATAAAGTTTGACGTTCCTAAATGTACGAGGCAAACACATACATAGCTATATAAACCACGTGTCTGAAATAGTACAGGGGAGCAATCCGGAAGCCATTTGGACTCTCCCAGGTAAAAGGTAAAGGGACCCCTTCCCTATTTATCTACTTGCACTTTGTTGTGCTTTCGAACTGCTAGGTTGGCAGGAGCTAGGACCAAAGAACAGGAGCTCACCCTGTTGCGGGGATTTGAACCACCGACCTTCTGATCCGGCCCCCGGATTGGGCCGTATCCGGCCCCCAGGCCTCAGTTTGCCTACCCATGCTCTAGCGAGCCATTTCCAGCCACCACAAACCTCCCCGCCCTTTTCCACCCGCGTCTCTTACCTCTCCTCTTCCTTGGGGGGTTCTTCCTCCTGGGGGGCTTCCTCCGGGGCGGGGGCCTCTTCCGCCGGCGCCTCCTTCTGCTGGCCTGCCAGAAGCTCTTCCGCCGTCTCTTCCGGCACCTTCCGCTGCTGTTGCGGCGGCTGCAGCGGCTGCAATGATTGTGCCGGCGGCTGCTGCTCTGCTTTTTGCTGCTGCTGTGCTTGTTGTGGCTTCTGCTGTTGTTGCTGCTGCTGTGCCTGTAGTGGCTTCTGTTGCTGTTGCTGCTGCTGCGCCTGTAGTGGCTTCTGCTGTTGTTGCTGCTGCTGCTGTGCCTGTAGTGGCTTCTGCTGTTGCTGCTGCTGCTGTGCCTGTAGTGGCTTCTGCTGCTGTTGCTGCTGCTGTGCCTGTAGTGGCTTCTGCTGTTGCTGCTGCTGTGCCTGTAGTGGCTTCTGCTGCTGTTGCTGCTGCTGCGCCTGTAGTGGCTTCTGCTGTTGTTGCTGCTGCGCCGGTAGTGGCTTCTGTTGTTGTTGCTGCTGCTGTGCTTGTAGTGGCTGTTGCTGCTGCTGTTGTGCCTGGAGTGGCTTCTGCTGGGATGGCACGACTTGCGGCGGCTGCGGCGGCGGCAGCTGGCCCTTCTGCTGCTGCTCTTGCTGCGGGTAGGCCTCCCCGGGGTAGGTCTCGGGTTCGAGTTCCCCCACCTTGTCCTCGGGGTAGTACTCTTCGTTGTCACTGTACTCTTCATTGAACTCGTCCTCGTCCAGGTAGAGGTCGTCTTCGTCCTCGTCCCAGCGCGGCGAGTCCTTGTGGTAGCTGACCGAGCTGTGGCAGGAGTGGTACGAGTCCCCGTCCCGCTCGTCCAGGCTGATGTCGTCGGGGTCGAAGTCGTCGCTCAGCTGAGAGCTGCCCTGGCTCAGCTCCGCCGACGAGGCGTAGCGGCTGCTCCCCGTGGGGCTGCAATGGTGCGTCGGGGTTAGAGAAAGCAAGCGGGGAGAGACAGACAGAGAGGCTTAGCAAGGGAACGACCTCGCAAGCAGAAAACCCCACATTCAGACCCCTTCCCTCCCCGGATAGCATTGGGAGAGAGAGAGATGCTGCCAGTCAGTGCAGGCAGCATTAGCTATACGGACCCAGTTGTCTGATTTGCTCTAGAGCACCTACCTACGTTCCGGAGGGGCATATGGACATTAGGGTTATTCTTTCATTTTCAAATTTACCGTATTTTTTGCTCTATAAGACTCACTTTTCCCCTCCTAAAAAGTAAGGGGAAATGTGTGTGCGTCTTATGGAGCGAATGCAGGCTGCGCAGCTATCCCAGAAGCCAGAACAGCAAGAGGGATCACTGCTTTCACCGCACAGCGATCCCTCTTGCTGTTCTGGTTTATGAGATTCAGAATATTTTTTTTTCTTGTTTTCCTCCTCCGAAAACTAGATGCGTTTTGTGGTCTGGTGCATCTTATAGAGCGAAAAACACGGTGTTTGATTGTTCAACTTAAAATTTGACAGAGATACAGCGGGAACCTCGGAAGTCGAACAGGAACCGTTCCGGAAGTCCGCCCGACTTCCAAAATGTTTTAAACCAAAGGGCGGCTTCCGATTGGCTGCAGGAAGCTCCCGCAGCCCATCGGAAGCCGCGGACGACGTTCGGGTTCCAAAGCAAATTCACAAACCAGAACAATCACTTCTGGCTTTGCAGCGTTCGGGAGCCAAAACGTTCGACTTGCAAGGCGTTTGGGATCTAAGGTACAGCTGTATATCAGACATAAATGGTAAAAACAAGATTCAAAGGAATCTTCTGGACTTGCGTCTTCCACTATGTGGGTCCTATTATTAATCCTTTCCTCCCGCATCTTTTACGATACTGCTATCATTTAATAATAATTGTTTAATAATAAACCTATTACTTCTTCCATTATCTCCAGAATCAGCCTTAAACTGCAAGTGCTATTCCAATCCTACTAAAAACTTTAACTGTTTACATAGGTCTTTAAGTTATAATTTCCCCCCAATTCCTTGTTAACATTTTGGTCTTCCTGACTTCTGACTTTTCCGGTCATTTTAGCCATCGATCCATGAAATGAAAGCAATAAACAATGTACTGCAGTCACACAACCCATGAATCCACCAGTAGCTGAACTGGGTTCCACACAGTCACAAAAACCAAAAAAGCCACAAAAACGCAAAATAAAGAGCAAAAACAGACGTAACACTCAAATCGGAAGCGTGACACTCAAAACGGAACACGTTCGGCTTCCGAGAAGAGTTCGCAAACTGGAACACTTAACTTCCGGGTTTTCAGTGTTTGGGTTCCAAGTTGTTTGCATACCAAAGGCGTTTGAGAACAAAGGCACCACTGTGCTTTAAAACACACGGAAGTTAAAATACTAACGCAGATTAAAATTTCCTCAGGTTTCTAAGCCTCTTGTCTAAACAAGGCTACCCCAAACGACCAGGGTTATAAAAACCAACACATGCTCCCAGAGCAAATTTGGGTGTCTCTGCAGATTTCAGAGGCCCAGTTAACGTGCTTGTGAGCATCTGTGAGGAATGGGTCGGCTGTTATAAGAGGGGAGCACCCCATCTTAAGGTCGGGATGAAGGGATGGATCTGCCAGATTCCCATCATCTGAGGTCCAGCTCTGAGGGCCTTCTGGCGGTTCCCTCCCTGCGAGAAATGAGATTACAGGGAACCGGGCAGAGGGCCTTCTCGGTGGTGGCGCCCGCCCTGTAGAACACCCTCCATGGGCTGTTTTGCTGCCGTTGGACGTCATGAATGGCAAGACCTGCTCCCTGCCTCTCCCCATTGCCCCCCAAACCCCATTCCCTGTAGCCACCTCCTCCAACTCCTTCTGGCCCCACAGATTTCCCCCCCACCCAAGCCGTTACCAGCGATGAATCACACGAACACACACACACACACACAATTAAGAGAGAGCAGCCGGGGAACACAGAGCCACAGGACCACAAACACTGCCCTGTCCTATTATTTATTATTATTATTATTATTATTATTATTATTATTATTATTATTATTATTAATTATATCATAGCTGTCAACTTCCCCCTTTTCTTGCGAGGGATCCTATTCGGAATAAGGGGATTTCCATTTAAAAAATGGGAAACGTTGACAGCTACAATCATATATAAAAGGACAACCCTCTGCACATGGAAAGCTAGCCTGTCAAGGAAAAAAGGGGCTCGCTCCATTTTTAACACGCACCCTCGTTCTCAGGGGGGCCAACTTGAATAAAAATATGGGGGGGCAAGTTCCGTGTAATCGATCATATGACACCATTCGAATGGCAATGCCCATCAACTTTAGGAGGGGCCTGCCCCCTCAAATATTTAATATTTTTTTTGGGGGGGTGAAGACCCCTCAGGCCCTAGGAGTTGGTTCCTATGCCTGTTCTGAAGTGGCGTAATTCATCCGACCGCCTCAGGACATAGCGGGAGGGACTGAGCCGAACGACGGTATTTTTTGCTCTATAAGACTCACTTTTCCCCTCCTAAAAAGTAAGGGGAAATGTGTGTGCGTCTTATGGAGCGAATGCAGGCTGCGCAGCTATCCCAGAAGCCAGAACAGCAAGAGGGATTGCCGCTTTCGCTGCGCAGCGATCCCTCTTGCTGTTCTGGCATCTGAGATTCAGAATATATTTTTTCTTGTTTTCCTCCTCCAAAAACTAGGTGGGTCTTGTGGTCTGGTGCGTCTTATAGAGCGAAAAATACGGGTATTTCATTTCTGATACACAAATCCCTTTTCGAAACCGCTTTGAAATCGTTTCCGGACACATCTTATTGCAGAAGAAACATAGAGATCAGGGCTGGGAAGCACACAGAAGGCGGGGGGGAGAAGGGGCCACAACGATTCACGGTGGGTGGAAGACGAAAGGCCTTCGGCAACCCCATGACAGCTACCAGTCACCACCAGAACACCTCTGAGCAAGCGCAGAATTCTACGGGAAAGCACATGCAGACAGGATACAGGGGACACTCCTGGATTAGACCGGAACCACGCCTCCAGCTCTGGCGTAGGTGGGGGCTTAGGGTGCCCACCCCAAAGATACCTCCAGGGACTTTGGGTTTTTTGGAAACGGACAAGCTCCCTTGGGGATGGCGAGGCAGAGAGAAATAGTTGGGGAATATGTTGAAATTCTCTCCGGCCCAATTTCTCCCCGGGGTTTTGGAGTTCCGGACAGGCATAGCTGTCAACTACGTCTCGTGAGGAATCCTATTCGGAATAAGGCAATTTCCCTTTTAAAAAGGGGAAAGTTCTGTTTCCAAAGCGGAAACAAGTCCCTAGGCTTCGTAGCACAGGAAAAACTCATCTCCTACAACCTCCTCAAAATGCAGGAATTTCAGCTAAAGCATCCCTGACCATCCACCCTCTGTTTAAAAAAACTCCAAGGAAGGAAATTCCCCTTCCATCTCTCACTGCCGTATGTCTCTTGCTGTTGCAAAGTTCCTCCTGATGTTTTCATCTCCTTCCTCGTCGCTCGAAGCCACGGGTTCGAGTCCTACCATCCCGGAGCAGGAGGAAACCAGCTTGCTTTGTCTTTCATGGGGCAGAGAATTTTGAAGATGGCTCTCTCCTATCTCCTCTTCCCCAAGCTAAACACCCCCAGCTCTTTCAACTGTTCCTCATCAGGCACTTTTGACCATCTCCACCCAACCACCCAACTCCCTTCCCCAGAGGTGGGTCGAGTCGGCCACAACTGGAAGGATGTTACCAGCCTAACCCAGGGTGCAGAACGCCAAAGAACCACGTTACTCTGCGAAAAAAATAATAATAAAGGCACACTTCGAGAGACACAGAGATAGAGACAGAGAGAGAGAGACCCACCTATCCGATAGGTCTAGGGTGCGCCTGCTCTCGAGCGAGGGCTGGCGACTCGTGTGTCTGCTCGAGCCGGAAGCAGACTCAGCGTCGCTGTGTCCGTTTGCGGCAGAGTCTACGCTACCGTAGCGTCTGCCGGAGGATTGGGGAAGGGGGAGAGGAAGAGGGTCAGAATTTTGACAAGTCAGAGAGAGAGAGACAAGACCAGCTTCCCCGTCACGTTCAAAGACCATTTCTGCTTCCAGAGGGTGAGGGGAGAGGGGAGAGGCAAAGGGAAAGGCACACACATTCATCGACTTGGAGAGGGACCCTGGGGTCATCTAGTCCAGCCCGCCACACGGCAGGAATCGCAGGCGGTCAATAGAATCGCAGAATGGTAGAGTTGGCAGTTGCGCGCTTGGGAGGTCGGTTCGGTGACGTTTTGAGGGATGGAGGGTGCTGAGCTTATACTTGAACCACAGTTCCCCCCCCCAAAAAAACCCCAACACACCCCCAATAGCGTCGTAGGAAGCGACCCAAAGGATCTTCAGATCTAACCCCCCGTAAAATCATGACGAAATCTGCCTGGACATAACGCTGTTGGAAGAGACACCGCTGCGATTGGACCATAGATTTATCCAGCCCAGGGTTCTGGTGGCCAATGGAATTTTGAACCTGTATGATCCGATCTAAACTTGTGGTTCCCAGAAACTCGTAACCGTGGGTCAACTACTGGGAACCCTACGCAGCCATCAGAACTCGTAGCCATGGGTCGCCTTATAAGAAGCTCAGAAAAGAACCTGCAAAGGCCCATCTAGTCTCGCAGTGGCCAACCGGGTGCCCACTGAGAGTGACAGCCCACCCTCCCCACTTGCGATATTCGGGGGGCATTTACTCCCTCCCAACAGCGGAGGGATCAGCACCGTGGCAAAAAGCCAACAATGGCCTCTTCCCATGGCAGTGAGTTCCGCAGGTGAACTCTGTTCCACGTAGAGAATGATTTCCTTTTGTCCCTCCTGAATCTCTCCTAACGGTCTGGGGTACCTTTACCTTTTTATTATGAGCTTAAAGTGTCATGGGAGGGACATGGGTGGCGCTGCGGGTTAAACCACAAAGCCTAGGAATTGCCAATCAGAAGGTCGGTGGTTCGAATCCCCGCAATGACGGGGTGAGCTCCCGTTGCTCGGTCCCTGCTCCTGCCCACCTAGCAGTTTGAAAGTACCAGTGCAAGTAGATAAATAGGTACTGCTCCGGTGGGAAGGTAAGTGGGGTTTCCGTGTGCTGCTCTGGTTCGCCAGAAGCAGCTTAGTCCTGCTGGCCACATGACACGGAAGCTGTACGCCGGCTCCCTCGGCCAGTAAAGCGAGATGAGCGCCGCAACCCCAGAGTCGGCCACGACTTGACCTAATGGTCAGGGGTCCCTTTACATTTCTAAGGTGTCATGGGCTTTGAAGTTACAGGTAGGTAGCCTTGCTGGTCTGCCGTAGTCGAAACAAAATAAAATAAAATCCTTCCAGTAGGCTTTGAAGAACTCAGGACTCAAGGGAGAAATGTGCTAAGAGAAAGGCACGCTTGGCAAACCCTCACCAGGATCTACTCCCGACCTGGAAACCAATGTCCCCACTGTGGAAGGACGTGTGGATCCAGAATTGGCCTCCCCAGTCACTTATGGATTCATTGTTAAAACCTTGTTTATGGAAGACAATCTTACTCGGCTACGAGGGATTGCTGAAGAAGAAGAAGAAGAAGAAGAAGAAGAAGAAGAAGAAGAAGAAGAAGAAGAAGAAGAAAGAGGAGGAGGAGGAAGAGGGAGGAGGAAGAGGAAGAAGAAGGATCTCCATAGAAGAAGAAATAGCAGCATTCTTCGTAGGCTTGGTTCCGTTCTGGTGGTGGGGCCCATCTACCTGCATCCTAAAACAGAGCCCTGGGCTTGATCAACCTTTGGTCCGATCTACTCCAACCTTTCCCTTCCAACAACCTGGTGCCCGCTTCTGGCCAAAGCTCCCCAGCTGGGATCAGGCCCACCCCACCCCACCCCTGCCCCATGGAGGCTTCTCACGCCTTTCCCCAGCAAGGTCCCCATCTTCTGTCCAGCCTACCTCATGGGCCGATGGTCAGAGTAGTCCATGTCGTAGCTCTGCATGGAATCGGGGTAGGAGTCCCGGCCTGCTCTCTGCTGGTGCCTCATGGGGTATTGGTGGACCGAAGCGTTGGGTTGGGAGGTGGTGTAAAAAGGAGGCGGGATGCTGTTGCTGGTCTCGCTGCGGTAGTCGCTGTCGCGGTCATCCATGGTGCTGTCTGGGTCATCATCTGGAGAAGAAGGTAAAGGTAAAGGGACCCCTGACCGTTAGGTCCAGTCGTGGCTGACTCTGGGATTGCAGCGCTCATCTCACTTTGAGGGAGCCGGCGTACAGCTTCCGGGTCATGTGGCCAGCAGGACTAAGCCGCTTCTGGCGAACCAGAGCAGCGCACGGAAACGCCGTTGACCTTCCCGCCGCAGTGGTACCTATTTATCTACTTGCACTGGTGTGCTTTCGAACTGCTAGGTTGGCAGGAGCAGGGACCGAGCGACGGGAGCTCACCCCGTCGTGGGGATTCGAACCGCCGACCTTCTGATCGGCAGGTCGTAGGCTCCATGGTTTAACCCTCAGCACAACCTGCGTCCCTCTGGAAAGGAGGAGGAGCACCCAATTTCACAAGTTAGGAAAAGGCCCGTTCTCATATCAAGGGGTGGCCATCATTGTGTTCAGGCCTGGACATCTAAGGTGCGTGCAAATGCACACCTTTGCATATTTGTCTTTCCTTGTTTGTTTGTTTTCTTGGGGACATTAGAGAGGGGAGGTCAGGATTCAGGAAGGGGGGGGGAACATCTCGACTGGGGGGCGGGATGGGATTCGGGGAGAACAACGGTACTGGTCGATGGCAGAAGAGAACGAAGGAGGACACTGAGAGAGGTGGACGGAGCGATGGGGAAACCCAGAGAACTGGAGGCCTTTTCGCCCGGAAGCAAAAGTTGGAAGGGACCCAAAGGGCATCTATTCCAACCCCCATGCAATGCTGGTCCGCAAATTTGTTTGTGCCACCCATGGCAGGGGACGAGCACCCTGCGTCTTAGCTACCAGGAGGATGGAGAAGTGAGAGGAAGATGGGTCACAGGGAGATAAGACATGAGAAGGAACTGGAGTTTCCTGATTATGGGGGAAGGCGAACCCACACTGCTCTGGGGAGGTAAAACTCGATCTGCAATCTGCTTAATAATAATATAATAATATTTATACCCTACCCATCCGGCCGGGTTACCCCAGCCACTCTGGGTGGCTCCCAACAGAAGATTAAAAACATCAAACATTAAAAACTTCCCTGAACAGGGCTGCCTTCAGACGTCTTCTAAAAGTCAGATAGTTGCTTGTTTCCTTGACATCTGATGGGAGGGCGTTCCACAGGGCGGGCGCCACCACCGAGAAGGCCCTCTGCCTGGTTCTCTGTAGCCTCAGTTCTCACAGGGAGGGAACCCCGAGAAGGCCCGCGGGAGATGGACCCAGGTGTCCAGGGTGGAGACGCTCCTTCAGGTCTACTGAGCCGTTTAGGGTTTTCAAGGTCAGCACCAACCCTTTGAATTGTGCTCGGAATTGTTCCGGGAGCCAATGAAGGAAATAAACAACTATCTGACTTTTAGAAGACGTCTGAAGGCAGGGACGTTTTTTAATGTTTGATGTTTTTAATATTCTGTTGGGAGCCATCCAGAGTGGCTGTGTAGCGAAATGGGTAGAAATTGGGGGTACGGAGGTCTAGAAGTGGTCATATACTTACTTTGTTGATCTCTCCAGCCAAAATAATTCCAGTTGCCTATGAAAAAAAAAAAGAAGACCAAGAAGACATGTCCCTTTAAGAGACAGGCCAAGTCTAAATAAAGCCAGTAACCTTTCAGCCCCAAAAGGAAGAGTTAACTGGACGATTCCAGAAGAATTTAAATCCTTCTTTGAGGGCATTATACAAGTAACATATCTAGGAAACAGAAAGGCGGTCTACAACAGAAATCTGAGTGCTTTGTTTATCTCCTGTCTGGCAGGTTATCTGATAAGGCCTTATCTGATTGCCTTTCCTGGTAGTCTGCCCATTCCTTTGAGATGGTGATTACCCAATTCCTGAGACAATGGGAAGGTTCCCTCACCTCCCTCCCTCCTTGCAGAGAAAACATCTGGTCAGTTTGGGAGTCAAAGTGGTTTCAGGTCTGTCTTGCTGTGTTGATCTATGTACATGCTTGGTTGGTACATTTATGAACATTTATAATATATCTAAGTACCTTAAAAGAAGAAGAAGAAGAGTTTGGATTTGATATCCCGCCTTTCACTCCTTTTAAGGAGTCTCAAAGCGGCTCACATTCTCCTTTGCCTTCCTCCCCCACAACAAGCACTCTGTGAGGTGAGTGGGGCTGAGAGACTTCAGAGAAGTGTGACTAGCCCAAGGTCACCCAGCAGCTGCATGTGGAGGAGCGGGGAAGCGAATCCAGTTCGCCAGATTACGAGTCCACCGCTCTTAACCACTACACCACACTGGCTTAAAATTCTTATCACAGGTATCTCTGTAAAACTGATAAAAAATGGGAGCAATCTTTTGTTGTGGGCTGCTTCCTGCCTCTTCCATGTGGTGGGTGGTGTGGGATGTGAAACACAACAGCAGTCAAGTACAACATCCCTAGAGTGAGCATGTTTTGACATGGGGAGGGATGTTTGTCCAGCCAGCAGGTAAACTTCCTGTTTCCTTTTAGGCTGGGACAGACTTCCTCTACATGTGACCAGAGGTGAGTGTGGCGTCACCTGTGCAGGTAATGACAAAAGCACAGGGCAGGGCAGCCATCTCTCTCTCTTTCACTACATGCATCAAAGACACAACATCTACTGAGCGAAAGGTGCCCTCTTGGATCCCAGCCCAGAGAGAACAAAGGGACCATCTTCTTATAAGATAGATTCCAAATGTACGTTACTTCATTAAGCTTAAGTCTGCCTTCTGGGATCTGATTGTGAACAGAATGTGAGTGAGTAAACTCTTTTAATACTTTTGTAAAAGACTGTGTCGTCTCTTCTGTTTTATGAGGGAATAAGGGGAAACTACCAGAATAGTTATTATAGAGGCTTTGGCGAGCCTGAGCAAACGCCGCCGTTGCAAACTTAAAATAAAGGGGAATGTTTTACTCTGCTGAAATTGGGGAACTTGTTAACACAAGTTGGATAAGGATATAATCAGACAGTATATCCTCTCCTGCATCCCTGAACATTTCCACAGGTGGAAGTCCTGCTGCAACAGTCCTTAAAAATAAAGACCAGACCTGGTGGCTGCTGTTTTGCTCCTCTATTCGGGCTGGTGTCTTTGTTTGGTAATTCAAGTGTTACAGAAATTACAAATATTATACCTGAATGTATCCTTTCAACTTCACAGCTCAGGGAAGTTACCTAGCTTTAAAAATACAGTGGTGCCTCGCAAGACGAAATTAATTCGTTCCACGAGTCTTTTCGTCTTGCGAGGTTTTTCGTCTTGCGAAGCACAGTCAGTCGCAACTGCACCTCTTCAAGCGGTTTTAAGAAAAAGGAAACAAACTCGCAAGACGTTTTCGTCTTGCGAAGCAAGCCCATAGGGAAAATCGTCTTGCGAAGCAACTCAAAAAACGAAAAACTCTTTCGTCTTGCGAGTTTTTCGTCTTCCGAGGCATCCATCTTGCGAGGTACCACTGTAATACAAAATCAACTCCTTTGCCAGTTTCCTCCATTCCAAAGCTATTTCCCCCTTGAAAAAGGACTCCAGGAAGTTGCCAGAGGTGACAATTGCTGAGCTGATTGTTGGCCAAGAAAAGCGTAATCCCATCACCAGGCTTGCCAAGGGGCTGGACATGCAAAGGAAGTTCTATTGTACTTTGGGTGTTGGGACTTCAGAGGTGTTTGCCTATGCTCATCTTATACCTGGGTCTTGCCCTGACATGTCTGCTTATGCTAATCTTAATAATAATAATTTATTATTTGTACCCCGCCCATCTGGCTGGGTTTCCCCAGCCACTCTGGGAGGCTTCCACAAAGACCGAAAATACACTAATATGTCATACCTTAAAAACTTCCCTGAACAGGGACCAAGGACATGTCTGGACATGTTTGCCAAGGTTAAACTAGTGTAACCCCTGTCTAAAGGTAAAGGGACCCCTGACCATTAGGTCCAATCGTGGCCGACTCTGGGGTTGCGGCGCTCATCTCGCTTTACTGGCCAAGGGAGCCGGCGTACAGCTTCCGGGTCATGTGGCCAGCAGGACTAAGCTGCTTCTGGCGAACCAGAGCAGCACATGGAAACGCTGTTTACCTTCCCGCCGGAGCGGTACCTATTTATCTACTTGCACTTTGACGTGCTTTTGAACTGCTAGGTGGGCAGGAGCAGGGACCAAGCAACGGGAACTCACCCCGTCACTGGGATTCGAACCACCGACCTTCTGATCGGCAAGCCCTAGGCTCTGTGGTTTAACCCACAGCGCCACCCACATGCCATGTCTACCCCTCCCCTTTTGTGACATGTCAGTGATGCAGCAGTGATGCTGTACGAACTGTATTCTGGGATATGGCGGGAAAGTTTTAAAAGTCCTCGTCATCCCATCCTTGGGGTTCAAAATTCCTCTTTGAACCTGTTGCGCAATAAACTTTAGTCTACAGCTAATTTGCTCCAGTTAGTGGCTGGACTTCTTCCTTTATTCCGTAGGGCACTGCCCGATGAGCTTGGTGACTGAACAGCCTTGCACCTAGATTTTTCCGTATCACAAGCAAGCCCAAGGATTTTCCTATAACAGATCTCCGAACAGCAGTTCCTAGCCCAGGTACTGTATTTTTCGCTCTATAGGACGAACGGACCATAGGAGGGGGAGAACAGGGGGAAAAAATTCTCCCCCTCTCTGCTCAGCGCCCCTTCAGCGAAGCGGGAGGAGAAACGGAGCCCCTTCCATTTCTCCTCCCGCTTCGCTGAAGGGGTGCTGTGCAGAGAGGGAAAACTGCAGCGCCTCTCCAGCAAAGCGAAGCCTGGAGAGCAAGAGGGATCAGTGTGCACTGACCCCTCTCGATCTCCAGGCTTCAGGCGGCTATCCGCAAGCCTTCGGAGCACAGCGGGAACTCCTGCTGTGCTCCGAAGGCTTGCTGATAGCTGCCTGAAGCCCCCAGAGCGCAGCAGGAGTTCCCTGCACTCCGGCGGCTTCAGGCGGCTTCAGCGAAAGCAACCTGAAGCCTCCGGAGCGTGGGGGAAGATCTCCCTCTGCGCTTCGGAGGCTTTGCGTTGCTATCGCTGAAGCCAAGGAGCCTGCCTTCACTCCATAGGACGCACACACATTTCCCCTTCATTTTTGGAGGGGGAAAAGTGCGTCCTATAGTGCGAAAAATACGTACTTTGCTCCCAAACTCGAAACTTTCCTGAGACTTAAAAGTGGGGCAGGGTGGGAGAGAGACATAGCAGGGAGGGGGGACAAATGGGGATAAGGGAGACACAGAGGGGAGGGTCAAGAAGCAAGGGTGGGACTTCTGCCAACCAGGTGACCCCCTTTTTGGTGGCCAAGCCCTCCAAGCGAGGTACCTTCCAAACCAGAGATGGAGAGTCATGGAAAGACCTTCATAGATATAGCCTGAGTCAGGGGTGCAGAACGTGTCTTGTTGGACTCCAACTCCCAGAATCCATTGCAGCCACCAGCGAGGATGCTGGGACCTGGAGTCCAGCAGGTCACAGAGGGACAGGAGCTGGTTAGGCCATGGGGGAAGCGAGATCGAATTCCCTAAAATTCACAAGCGAGGCAAACACTTACAGCACTGAGATCCGGGTACGGGAAGTGGCTTCTCCTGTGTCAACCCGAGAACGGGAACGGGAACCCCAAAATTTAGAGAGGGGGGAGCAGGCGGAGAGAAGAGGGAAGGGGAAGAGTCAGCGTCAATCTGAGAACAACTTAAAATACCTTTTAAAAAATACTTGACAGTTACAGTGGTCCCTTGGTTCTCAAACGCCTTGGTTCTTAAACAACTGGGAACCCAAACGCTGCAAACCCAGAAGGAAGTGTTCCGGTTTGCGAACTTTTTTCAGAAGTCCAACGTGCAAAATTTTGAGTGTTAATGCTGACAATTTGAGTGCCACACTTCCATTTTGAGAATTACGCTGAGGTCTGTCTGTTTTTTCTATTTATTTTGTGCTTTCGTTTTTGCGGCCTTTCGACTTTTGTTTTTGTGACTGTGTGGAATAAGTCCAGCTACTGATGGATTGATTGTGCGACTGCAGCACATTGTCTATTGCTTTCATTTTATGGATCAACGGTCTCGTTAGATAGTAAAATTCATGTTAAATTGCTGTTTTAGGGGTTGTTTTTGAAAGTCAGGAACGGATTAATCCATTTTGCATTCCTTTCTATGGCAAAGCGTGCCTTGGTTTTGGAACGCTTTGGTTTTGGAACGGACTTCCGGAATGGATTAATTTTGAGAACCAAGGTACCACTGTATTAAAAAAAAACACGATCACAAAACATCTAATAAAAATAACAGCAATATGTCATTAAAATGCAACAGAAGTTGCTCATATTTAGATTTCCAATCAGTCTGCATCAGAAATCGTCCAGGTTTTTGTGTCTCTTAATATTAACTGGGAACTCAACTACATTAGGGACGCGGGTGGCGCTGTGGGTTAAACCACAGAGCCTAAGACTTGCCGTTCAGAAGGTTGGCGGTTCGAATCCCCGCCACGGAGTGAGCTCCCGTTGCTCAGTCCCTGCTCCTGCCAACCTAGCAGTTCAAAAACATGTCAGAGTGCAAGTAGATAAATAGGTACCTCTCCGGCGGGAAGGTAAGCGGCATTTCCGTGCGCTGCTCTGGTTTGCCAGAAGCGGCTTAGTCCTGCTGGCCACATGACCCGGAAGCTGGACACCGGCTCCCTCGGCCAGTAAAGCAAGATGAGCGCCGCAACCCCAGAGTCGGCCACGACTGGACCTAATGGTCAGGGGTCCCTTTACCTTTACTAGATCTAGCCTCGGTCTAGCCTGAGCAGGAAATAGTTGGAGGCTAACCCTCTGAATCTATTGGTTGGCTCCAATGTTACCCCTATTCAGGCTAACAAGGTGTGCCCATTGAAATCAATGGGCATGGCTAACTTAAAGGTAAAGGGACCCCTGACCATTAGGTCCAGTTGCGGACGACTCTGGGGTTGCGGTGCTCATCTTGCTTTACTGACCAAGGGAGCCGGCGTACAGCTTCCGGGTCATGTGGCCAGCAGGACTAAGCCGCTTCTGGCGAACCAGAGCAGCGCACAGAAACGCCGTTTACCTTCCCGCTGGAGCAGAACCTATTTATCTACTTGCACTGGTGTGCTTTCGAACTGCTAGGTTGGCAGGAGCAGGGACCGAGCAACGGGAGCTCACCCCGTCATTGCGGGGATTCGAACCGCCGACCTTCTGATCGGCAAGTCCTAGGCTCTGTGGTTTAACCCACAGCGCCACCCGCGTCCCATATGGCTAACTTAGATGTCTTTATTTCAATAGGTCTAGTCTGCATAGGGAAAAACACACACACAAACACAACTATGCTAGTAAGAAGACCATGAATGCTAAAGGCCAGGAAAGAATCTGGATGAACAAGTCTCCGCCCGGAAGCATCCATGCTTCAGATAAGGCTAATAATAATAATAATAATAATAATAATAATAATAATAATAATAATTTATTATTTATACCCCGCCCATCTCGCTGGGCTTCCCCAGCCACTCTGGGCAGCTTCCAACAAAATATTTAAATACTGTAATAGATCAAACATTAAAAGCTTCCCTAAACAGAGCTGCCTTCAGATATCTTCTAAAAGTCTGGTAGTTGTTGTTCTCTTTGACATCTGCTGGGAGGGCGTTCCACAGGGCGGGTGCCACTACCGAGAAGACCCTCTGCCTGGTTCCCTGTAACTTGGCTTCTCACAGGGAGGGAACCGTCAGAAGGCCCTCGGAGCTGGACCTCAGTGTCCGGGTAGAACGATGGGGGTGGAGACGCTCCCTCAGATATACTGGACCGAGGCCATTTAGGGCTTTAAAGGTCAGCACCAAGGTTACACACACACACACACACACACACACACACCCTCTTAGGAACTTACATCATCCTGATCTCGCATCGCATTGAGCCTCTCAAGTTCTTTGACCCAGTAGCGTGCTTCCTCCTCAGGTATATCTGCACAGGAAAGAGGGGTGGAATAGGAGGCAGTTCAGTTGACGGAATTAAAAAGAAGAAAAAAACCACGTCTTTCCTGGACTGGACCATATATAGAACATAAGAAGAGGGGTGCTGGATCAGCCAAACAGCCCCATCATAGAATCATAGAGTTGGAAGAGACCCCAAGGGCCATCGAGTCCAACCCCCTGCCAAGCAGGAAACCCCATCAGAGCACTCCTGACATATGGTTGTCAAGCCTCTGCTTAAAGACCTCCAAAGAAGGAGACTCCACCCCACTCCTTGGCAGCAAATTCCACTGTCAAACAGCTCTTACTGTCAGGAAGTTCTTCCTAATGTTGAGGTGGAATCTTCTTTCTTGTAGTTTGGATCCATTGCTCCGTGTCCGCTTCTCTGGAGCAGCAGAAAACAACCTTTCTCCCTCCTCTATGTGACATCCTTTTATATATTTGAACATGGCTATCATATCCCCCCTTAACCTCCTCTTCTCCAGGCTAAACATGCCCAGCTCCCTTAGCCGTTCCTCATAAGGCATCGTTTCCAGGCCTTTGACCACTTTGGTTGCCCCTCCTCTGGACACGTTCCAGTTTGTCAGTGTCCTTCTTGAACTGTGGTGCTCAGAACTAGACACAGTACTCCAGGTGAGGTCTGACCAGAGCAGAATACAGTATCGATCCCATCGATCCCAGTATCCTCTTAGAATCATAGAGTTGAATGGGACCATTAGGTTCATCCAGCCCAACCCACTGCTATTACAGGAAACTTTTGCCCAAGGTGGGACTTGAACTCGCTACCTTGAGGTTTAGATCCGCATGCTCAGCCGACTGAGCTATCCCTCAGTGGCCAACCCAAACTTTGCATGACCTCTAGGCCGTGCAGACCCCTAGTACAGTGGTCCCTTGGTTCTCAAACGCCTTGGGACTCAAATAACTTGGAACCCAAACACTACAAACCCGGAAGTAAGTGTTCCGGTTTGCAAAAAAATTTCAGAAGCCAAACATGCTCCGTTTTGAGTGTTACGCTTCCGTTTTGAGTATTACACCCAAGTCTGTCTGTTTTTGCTATTTATTTAGCATTTTTGCTTTTGTGGCTCTTTTTCTTTTGTTTTTGTGACTGTGTGGAACTAAGTTTAGCTACCGATTGATTATGTGACTGCAGTACACTGTTTATTGCTTTCGTTTTAGGGATCAATGGTCTCGCTAGATAGTAAAATCCATGTTAAATTGCTGTTTTATGGTTTGTTTTTAAAAGTCTGGAACGGATTGATCCGTTGTGCGTGACTTTCTATGGGAAAGCACGCCTCAGTTTTGGAACGCTTTGGTTTTGGAATGGACTTCCGGAACGGATTAAGTTTGAGAGCCAAGGGACCACTGTATTGGGGTAAGCACACACACACACACACCACTTTACAACCCTACCAAGCGGGAGTTCAAAGCGAGTGTCCAAAAGGATGCGGTGGAAAGTTGGGTCCTTGGTCCCAGAGATCTCATTGTCCGTCATGATGACATGGGAGTCGAGAGTCAGCCATTCCCCCGGACCCTCCTGGGATGGAAGGAAGAGGTCTGGATTTAGCCCAGCCATTGCAAAATGCGGGATGTGGTACATAAGTAGCAGTCAAGTGCAACATTCCTTGTTTTCCTAGAGTGGCCATGCTGGGGAATGTTTGGTCCAGCCAGTCAAAAACTTCCTGTTTCCTCCTGGCTGGGACATCCTTCCTTTGCATGTGAATAGAGGTGGGCGTGGCCTTACCTGTCCAGGTAACAAAAGGACAAGGCACACAGCCATCTCTCTCTATCTTTGACTTCCTCTGTAGTTGGAGCAGCTTTTTAGCTAGAATTGCTCTGCTTTTGGCTTTTGGCTAACAGAGGACACTGGATAGATCCACATGTATATACTTTGTAACCAATTCTGCCTTCAGGGATCCAACTGTGAACTGATGATGTGAGTAAACTTCTTTTATAATACTTTACACAAGATTGTGGCGTGTTTATTCTTTTACGAGGGATATAAGGGAACTTAAAGGTAACGGGTAAAGGGACCCCTGACCATTAGGTCCAGTCGTGGCCGACTCTGGGGTTGCGGCGCTCATCTCGCTTTACTGGCTGAGGGAGCCGGCGTACAGCTTCTGGGTCATGTGGCCAGCAGGACTAAGCCGCTTCGGGCGAACCAGAGCAGCGCACGGAAACGCCGTTTACCTTCCCGCCGGAGTGGTACCTATTTATCTACTTGCACTTTGACGTGCTTTCGAACTGCTAAGTGGGCATGAGCAGGGACCGAGCAACGGGAGCTCACCCCGTCATTGCAGGGATTCGAACCGCCAACCTTCTGATCGGCAAGTCCTAGGCTCAGTGGTTTAACCCACAGCGCCACCCATGTCCCATAAGGGAACTTACCAGGAACCTAATAGCGAGAGGCTCACACGAGCTTGCAACCAGTTATCCGCTGTGTGTTTAAAAGGGGAATGTAAACTCTGCTAAGTAAAGGAACTTGCTAGCGCAAGCTAGGAAGGATATTAATAAACAGTATATCCTCTCCTGACTCCCTGGACATTCCCACACTTTCCACGCACCTCGTTGGATTGCCGGATCGTGCTTAGCGGAATCCACACGGTCCCCACCATCGTGTCCCAGATTAGACCCTTGTTCCACACTTCCACTGTCAGCCCGAGGTCCAGGCGGTTGATTTCGCTGCAAGAGAAATGTAGTTTTAATTGCACAGCACCCATTCTCAGGAACGGCCAATGCCTTAAGAATATATGGACAAGTCAAAGTCAAATTTTATTAAACGGTCACAGACCAGATTGACTCGTACAGCTAGTCAGCGAAGCATAACACCGGAAAAAACAAAGGACAGTTTTAAAACAGATCAGGCCATAACAGCAATTTAGAATTAGACAGCATAAATAAAATTAAGTATTTGCCTTTGCCTGCATATTGACATTGGAAAGCTCTTGTTTCCTATGCCTAATAGCGGCTACACAGAATTTGGCAACATTGATTGTAATTTCAGGAACCTTATCTTCTACCAAGGCTCTCATACGTTGGAGTTCTGGTTCATTTTTAAGCTTTTGTAGAACTGGGGCAATAAAGGTCAGGCGTAGATCCTCATAGTAACTACAGTGCAGCAATACATGCAGACTTGTTTCCACTTCCGATGAGCCACATGGGCAAACACGTGACTCATATGGTTTGCCCTCATATCTGCCTAGCAGCAGGGCAGAGGGCAGAACGTTGAATCTGGCCAGGGTAAAGGAGTGTCTGTACTTTATATGGACAAGCCCCTGGTTTCCCGACCTCCTCTCCAGGGCCAGATTTAGGTTTGATGTGGCCCTCAGCTCCTGAAGGTAATGGGGCCCTTTCTATATCCAGCTGCCCTTTGTCAACAACAAATTGTCGCTGTCTTTTGTGTTGAATATATGCTTATATGGCAATTGATGGACCTCATAGGTATCTCAAGCCATTTGCCCATGTTGCCCTGCAACCAGTCCATGCAGAATGTAGGCACCCTATATATAGAAAGGAGAAAACCAGGGATATTTTAGGGAGCAGGCGGAGCCCATGACTTACATCCTAGGAGCCTACACAACACAAAACACAGTTGCTGGATGTAGGTTTTATTTCATTTGTTTTTTATCTTATATTTTGGAAATGTACATCTAGTAGGTTTTTTCCCCTTTAATTTTTTTTGGGGACCCCCAAGAAAGTGGGGCCCTAAGCTATAGCTTGTTTAGCTTATACATAAATTCGGCACTGCTGCTTGAAATGAACTGGTACAGTTTTAGCAAAGTTCACCAAATTTGTTGAAAAACCTCTAAAGGGCTCACAACAGAATATTAAAATCACAATAAAACATCAATTGAAAACTTCCCTAAACAGACCTACCTTCAGATGTCTTCTAAAAGTCATATTTTATGGGAAAGTTTTCAATGATAAAGAAATAAAGTGATATAAATATAAATAAAAAGGCAACAAAATGTGTAGAGAAAGAAAGAAAACACACACGGAAAATACCTTAACCCATACATTGATATTATTAGCCTAATACAGATGTAAATATGAATAGCCCAAGGGGTTTTCTATAAACTCATTCCAAATATTGAATTTATCCAAGCAAACTTAATAGGCAGAATGAGGGCTCCCTGTCCACACTCTCCTCTCTCCTTTCTCAAGGAGACCCACTATTGAGCTCCAAACCAGAACCAACAGCAAGAAACAGCCAGAAACCCAGATTGCTGTTTGTTCCAAATGAGCGCTAGAGAGCAGCTCCACTTACAACATGAAGTCTTGCTCCCAGCACGGAAGGTTTCCTCGCACCGCTATCGTCGTGCTCTTCACATTCTGGACTTTGAGGGTGACGTACGTGTTGAATTTTTCTGTACGGGGGGGGGGCATAGAATAGGATAGGTGGAGAGAGAGAAGAGAACCGGTGTCTGTCAGAGAATAGCCCTTTGTCTGAATGAAAAACAGCCCCAGCAGTGGGAAAGTGGGGAGGGCCTGAGGGATCTTTGCACCACAGCGCCAGATATGCTTAAGATGGCCCTGATCTGGGTAGATTGTTCTGACAAGGTAGAGCTTATTGCTCAAAGAAAGCACATGGGAAGACAGAAATCCCCTCTGATATTGCGTCCTGGCTTGGACGAGCCAACGTTTGGTTGCTGCTAAGCCGCAGCAACAAGGCTCTCAACGTGGGGCAATGGTTAAAGGTAAAGAGAGCCCTAACCATTAGGTCCAGTCATGGCCAACTCTGGGGTTGCAGCGCTCATCTCGCTTTACTGGCCGAGGGAGCCGGCGTACAGCTTCTGGGTCATGTGGCCAGCAGGACTGAGCCGCTTCTGGCGAACCAGAGCAGCGCACGGAAATGCCGTTTACCTTCCCGCTGGAGCGGTACCTATTTATCTACTTGCACTTTGAGGTGCTTTCGAACTGCTAGGTTGGCAGGAGCAGGGACCGAGCAACGGGAACTCACCCCATCCATTGTGGGGATTTGAACCTTCTGATCGGCAAGTCCTAGGCTCTGTGGTTTAGACCACAGCACCACCCGCGTCCCTGGGGGCAATGTTTAGTCATTCTCAACAGTCACATGACTCCCCGATACAACAAGGAGAAGAGGAAGGACTCACCTTGGGGGCCGTCAAATTTGGCTTTCTTGACTGGAAGGGAAAAGGAGAAAGCAGAAGGGTTAGTTGTACCATCCAATATGTGCTCTCTTTTTCTTTCACTTGATTTTAAAATTGATTTATCATAAAGATATGTCCAAACTAGCACATGACCGTGTAAACAGAACCATACACAAAGTATATTCAGTATACCTATGGGACTGCCTCTCCTGATATGTCCCACAGAGGAACTTACGGTCTTCAAACAAAAACATCTTGGAGGTCAAAGGCCACAGAGAGGTTAGGCTGGCCTCAACCAGAGCCAGGGCTTTTTCGGCCGTGGCCCCGATCTGGTGGAACGCTCTGTCACAAGAGACTAGGGCCCTGCGGGACTTGACATCTTTCCGCAGGGCCTGCAAGACAGAGCTGTTCCACCAGGCCTTTGGCCAGGGCACAGCCTGACTCCCTCCTTTGGCAATCCTCACAGAACTCTAGCTCAATGGTTGCCATTAATCTGTTTTGAATTAATTTTATAATGAAATGATTTTAGAATGTTTTTATCATTTTACTGTTGTTAGCCGCTCTGAGCCCGGCTTCGGCTGGGGAGGGCGGGATATAAATAAATTATTATTATTATTATTATTATTATTATTATTATTATTATTATTATTGTGGTACGTTGGTTCTCAAATGCCTTGGTTTCCAAACGCCGAAAACCCGGAAGTGAGTGTTCCGGTTTTCGAACTATTTTTGGAAGCCGAACGTCGGGCTCTTCTGATTGGCTGAAGGAGCTTTGGTCTAAGGTAGCACATTCTAAGGTAGAATCTTTTTTTTTTGATAGAGCGAAGTGTCTCACTCAGAACTCTCCATGGTGCTGAAACGCTCCTCCTGCCTTGCTACCTTGGGAGCTGTCCATTGTGCTACCTTAGACCAAGCGCTTTGGTTTCCGAACGTTTTGGAAGTTGAATAGACTTCCGGAATGGATTCCGTTCGACTTCTGAGGTACGGCTGTATAAGCAAGGGCACTCGCAGCACCCAGCACAACCTGAAGCCCTGAGAATTTCACCAACATTTTCTCTGATGTGTTTTGAAGGCGACGCCTTCTCCCATTCATAGAAGATTAAAAGAAGAAGAAAGTGGAACAATTGATTGGCCCAGCACTCTTCCCATCGCTCTCTTAAAGGAACCCGGCAATTCTTCCTTCCTCTGTTTATTTGCCCTAATTCTCGGCTGGCTAAGGGACTGGGTTAAATCCATTTCCCTCGCTCCCAGAAATCTGGTGACCTACTTCTGAGCCGTCAGAGTGACATTGCATTTTGCATTGCCGCGGAGCCTCTGGGCAATGAGGGGAACATGTGGGAAGATGGATTCTCTCTCGCACTTGAACTCCTCTGCTCCTGAATGGCTCAGAACTGGTTTGAACCAGCTTTTTCTTTCCTCTCGCATCTTCTGGAACGCTGTCAACTCCGTCTCGCTTTTGAATGAATTAACCACTACAGTCTCGGACCGACGAAATAAAACACACAATATAATGCAACTAGTTGATTTTTTTTGGACACATATATAAAAAGATTCCCTTTTTAAAAAAAGAAGCAGCAGCAGCTGGTGGTGATCTTTACACTGAAGTAAGAATTACTATTATTTTTTTGCAACCCAGCTAATGTAATGAGGCAGTTGTAGAGTGGAAGACCAGGGTTCAAATTCCAGCTGGGTGTTGTTGTTGTTTTGATAGAGACAAGTGTCTCATTCAGAGCTCTCCATGGTTCTGAAACGCTTTGCTGCCTTGGGAGCTGTCCATTGTGCTACCTTAGACCAAGCGACTCACTCGGCAGCCAGAGATGATTATTATTTTTTACTAGCCAGGCATTTGTATAAAGGGGGGGGGGCAGGGAGAACTATTTTTAGCTGTGGTTTTCCCTGACATTATTCGCTGCCGAATTGTTGCTGTTAGGAGCTTGTGGTTTCAACGATGTGCTGTTGCGTATGATGGTTGAACCTGTCAGCTGTTAGCCACTCTGAGCTCCGGATGGGAGGAAGGGTGAAATATTGGAATCATGAATGAATGAATAAACTAGAGTTCACAGTACCAAGGCCCATGGAACCACAGCCAGCAACCTCATAGGTGCCTTTCACTGGTGCCTCCCCAATTTATCCAGAATGCGGCAGCTAGACTGGTGACTGGGAGTGGCCACAAAGACCACATAACACCGGTCCTGAAAGACCCACATGGGCTCCCAGGACGTTTCCAAGCACAATTCAAAGGGTTGGTGCTGTATCTTAACAATTGTTAAGATACAACGCAATCCCTTACAGGTGGGAATTTCCTCAAGGTCTGTCATTTACCTATAAAGGAAAGAAGGTAAGAATCAAAACGCCAGAAGACCACCAGAGGTTCCTACACGACAACGAGGAGGACCTCCAAAAGAGAGCCGCAGATTCTTGGCCTCCACCACCGGGATTACCACCAGGATCCATACCATCTGGAGGCGGCCCGGCACCACAGCTTCCGGAAAAGGACGACAAATTAGATACCCAACTGTGATACCCAAGAAGTAGACCGGGATGTCTCTACAGCTTCTTAGTTGGAATATAAATGGCGGGAACTCTCCAGAAAAACGCAGAAAAGTATTTCATATTTTGAAAAAAGAACAATTGGATATTATTTGCCTGCAAGAAACACATGTGACAAGACTCCATAGAAAAGTGCTAATCAATAAAAGGCTAGGCCAAGAATTTATTTCATCGGATAAAGTTAAGAAAAGAGGAGTGGTGATTTATGCAAAGGAGAACTTGTCCCCAAAATTTGTATTTAAAGACGAACAGGGCAGAATTTTGGCAATTGAAATCCAGACACAAGGAGAAAAGTTTTTAATTCTGGGAATTTACGCCCCAAATGATGGAAAATCGGAATTTTTTAAGAAGCTGCATGAGATTATGCTGGACTATTTGGACTATAACAACATTATCATGTTGGGAGATATGAACGGTGTCGCCTCAGTGAATATGGATAAGTCACAAAGTGCTAATATAACGAAAGATGGCAGACTTCCAAAAACCTTTTTTGAAATGACTGACAATTTGGATTTGATTGACATATGGAGGATCAAGAACCCTCTAGGGAAAGAAGGAACTTTCTTTTCCGAGGCCCATATGACATGGACGCGAATCGACCAAATATGGATAACTAGAGGGCTGGCACCTAAGACCAGAAAAGTGGAAATCTGCCCAAAAACCTGCTCCGACCACAATGCCTTGAGAATGGAACTGAGACTAAATACAACCGGATCGTTCAGATGGAGAATGAATGACGCCTTGTTAAGAGATCAGGAGATTGTTAAGAAGGCCCAAAAAGTTCTAAAGGACTATTTTGAAATAAACTTAAAGACAAATGTGGAAAAAAGAATAATCTGGGACGCAAGCAAAGCAGTGATAAGAGGGTTTCTAATACAACAGAACACGATTAAAAAAAGACTCTGGAATGAAAAGAAGGAGAAGATCTTGGAGAAAATAAGAGAAGGAGAGAGAAAACTGAGATCCAGGCCTAAATCGAAGGAAGTATTGAGAGAAGTGAAGTTTTTCCAGGCACAATATTCGAAACTGATAAATCAAGAGGTGGAATGGAAAATTAAACAAATGAAACAAAGATCCTTTGAATCTGCAAACAAATGTGGAAAATTGTTAGCCTGGCAGTTGAAAAAGAGACAAAAACTTAACACAGTTACAAATCTAGAGATTGAAGGGAGAATGGTTCAGAAACCCGATGAAATCAGAAGGTCCTTCCAGAAATATTTTAAAGAACTCTATTCTCAAAGGCCACAAAAAAGCTCAGAGGTGGACCAATTTGTTATAACTAATGGATTACAAAAAATACCCCAGGAAATGAGAGCAACCCTGAACTGTAATATTACAACCCAAGAAATTGAATGCGCCATTCAGAACCTCCAACTGGGCAAATCTCCGGGACCTGATGGGCTTACTTCCAAATATTATAAGGTACTGAAGGACTCATTGACACAACCATTGCTGGAAGTTTGCAACCAGATTATGGAGGGGAGGAAGGCACCGGAAACGTGGAAAGAAGCCTTCATCACGTTGATCCCAAAACTAGAATCTGAAAAAACTCAACTTAAAAACTACCGTCCTATCTCACTCCTAAATGTGGATTATAAAATTTTTGCAGACATTTTGGCAAGTAGGTTTAAGAAAGTCTTAAATGAAGTTATTCATAAGGACCAAGCAGGCTTTCTCCCTGGTAGGCATTTATTTGACAACACAAGAAACATCATTGACATTTTGGAGTTTTTACAGATTAATTCAAACACAAGAGCGGTGTTGATTTTTATTGATGCGGAGAAGGCCTTTGACAACATTTCTTGGCTGTTTATGAAGAAAAATTTGGAAAGGATGGGAGTAGGGCGGGGGTTTGAAAATGGAATAGAAGCAATTTATTCAGAACAAAAGGCCAAATTGATAGTAAACAACGTGGTGACAGAGGAGTTTAAAATTGAAAAAGGGACACGACAGGGGTGCCCTCTATCTCCTCTGCTGTTTATTTCAGTCCTGGAGGTGCTACTGAACATGATTAGAAACGACCGGTTGACACAGGGAATTGTGGTCGGAGAGAAACAATATAAACTGAAAGCTTTCGCAGACGACTTGGTATTAACATTACAGGAGCCAGCCTCTAGTACTAAAAGAGCGTTAGAATTAATTTCTGATTTTGGTCGGGTGGCGGGATTCAAGCTGAATAAACAAAAAACTAAAGTTTTAGCAAAAAACTTGACAACTACTGAAATAGAGGAGTTCAGAAAAGAAACAGAACTAAATGTGGTTAAAAAAGTAAAGTACCTAGGGGTGCACTTGACCTCCAAAAATTTGAATTTATTTAAGGACAACTATGAGAAATGTTGGTCAGAGATAAAAGGAGATCTGGAAACATGGTCAAGATTAAAACTTTCCTTGTTGGGCAGAATAGCTGCTATAAAGATGAATGTATTGCCGAAAATGCTATTTTTGTTTCAGTCCCTCCAGATCGTGGATAAGGTGGAATGTTTTGGAAAATGGCAGAGGGATTTATCTAAATTTGTCTGGCAGGGCAAAAAGCCCCGAATAAAGTTTAAAATACTAACAGATGCGAAAGAAAGAGGGGGGTTTGCCCTGCCGGACTTGAGGTTATATTACGAAGCAGCAGCCCTCTGCTGGTTGAAGGATTGGATCCTATTGGAGAACACCGATGTCCTTGACCTGGAGGGATTTGATAATGCTTTTGGGTGGCATGCATATTTGTGGTATGACAAGGTTAAAGTTCATAAATTGTTCAAAAACCATATTGTCAGAAGGGCAATTTTCATGGTCTGGTCAAAATATAAAGACTTATTGGAGAGTAAAACTCCGAGGTGGCTCTCACCGATGGAGGCCAAAGCACGTAAAAGACTCAATATGGAGGCCCACTGGCCTAAATATTGGGAAATAATTGAAAAAATTGGAGATAAATGGAGGTTACAGAGTATGGAAAAGTTAAAAAACAAGGTGCGAGATTGGTTGCATTATGCTCAAATCCAGGAAGTTTTTAAAGCAGATAAAAAAGTGGGTTTTCAGGAGGAAAAATCGAAACTAGAAACAGAGTTGCTTGAGCCAAAATCCAAGCTAATTTCGAGAATGTATAACTTGCTGCTTAAATGGAACACACAGGATGAGATTGTCAAATCCTCTATGATAAAGTGGGCACAGGACTTGGGGCATAACATTATGTTTGAAGACTGGGAAAGGTTATGGAACACCGGAATGAAATTCACGGCATGTACTGCCTTGAAGGAAAACATTATGAAAATGATATACCGGTGGTACATGACCCCAGTCAAGCTTGCAAAGATATATCACCTGTCTGATAATAAATGCTGGAAATGTAAGGAAGAGGAAGGGACATTTTTACACCTCTGGTGGACCTGCCCGAAAGTGAAGGCCTTCTGGGAAATGATACATAATGAACTAAAAAAGGTGCTGAGATTCACCTTACCTAAGAAACCGGAGGCCTTCCTTCTGAGCATGGTAGACCAGAGGATGGTCAAGAAAGATAGAACTTTCTTTATGTACGCTACTACAGCAGCGAGGATTCTGTTGGCAAAGCACTGGAAGACACAAAATCTACCCACATTGGAAGAATGGCAGACGCAGCTGATGGACTATATGGAGTTGGCTGAAATGACTGGCAGAATTCGAGACTCGGGAGAAGAAGAAACGGAGGAAGTTTGGAAAAATTTTAAGGACTATTTGAAAAAGCATTATAAGTTGTATGAATGTTAAAAAATGCTCCTTTCTAGGAAGGTATAGCTTCAGTATCGGCAAATTTCTGAATTGATAAATAAGACATTATAAGACAGAAGTGAGGTAACGAAATATTTTTATTGTGTGGAAATTAAAAATTAATGCAATTGTATCGAAATGTTTACATCAGATAACACGATAAAATGGAAGATATATTGTTATGTACAAAACAAGTCAACAAATTGCTGAGGTTTTGGTTACACAGGGAATGCAGTGCTCGGGAGATGGGGGAAGTCCATTGGATTCATGGAAGTATGTATTTGAAAGTGGAAATTTGTTTAATAAAAACCTAATAAAATATTTATAAAAAAAAAAAAAACAAAGGGTTGGTGCTGACCTTGAAAGCCCTAAATGGCCCAGTATACCTGAAGGAGCGTCTCCACCCCCATCATTCAGCCCGCACACTGATGTCCAGCACTGAGGGCCTTCTGGCAGTTCCCAATCGAATATAAAATAATATAAAGCTTGAACAGGCTGTATGTGTTTAACCCCCCGAAACTTTTCCTGGTCTTTTCATGCCGGGCCAGCTATTATTTTCAGACCTTGAAAGCCCTAAATGGCCCAGTATACCTGAAGGAGCATCTCAACCCCCATCGTTCAGCCTGAGGTCCAGCTCCAAGGGCCTTCTGGCAGTTCCCTCCCTGCAAGAGGGACTGTGATGGCCTGGGATTTGGACTCGGAGGCTGAACCTGAGGAATCCCAGCCTGCACAGGATTCCCTGCCTCCAGAACCAGCTGAGCCGGGGCTGGGGCTTGAGCCTGAAGGGTCCTCACCTGTGCTGGATCCTCAGGTGCAGGCACCAGCTGAGTCTGCTCTGGCTCCTGAGGTGATGGAGGACCCATTGCCTGCAGGTGCTCCACTCTCAGCCCCGTCAGAGGAAGCTGAGGTTGCCTCTGGGTCCGGTGACCCTCCAGCATCTCCTGGGCTGCAGAGGCTCAGGGCAGAGAGGCGGAGGGAACTAAGTTCCCGCAGGAGGAGGGCTCGCCTCCAGCCCAGGAGAGGCGAGTCACCTGTGGACCGGGGCCGCCCTATGCCTCGGGGCAGATAAAAGCCAGCCAGCCCCAGTCCCATGTTGCGGGAGCAACGTTCTTGGTAGCCAGTTCCTGCCTGCACCCTGTCCTGCTGGATCTCCTGACCTCGCCCAACTCCCTGCCTTGGACCCAGTTTCAAGCTTTGACAGACTGCCTCCATACTGCACCCTCGACCTCAGACTGGACTCGGACCTCGCCTCACGGTTATCCCACAGGACCAGCACAGCGTCTCCTGTCTCTGAGCTCTGCACTTGTGGCTCAGCAATGAGACTACAACAGGTGGGGTGGCTGGCTGTAGGCAGGCTGAGCTTAGTGGGGCAACTCCTTAGCCACCCGAACAGACCAGCTTGCAAAGCTTTCCACTCCCAGCCCTTAAGACTCCATCAGCCTTGAACTGACAGAAGTGTGATGGTGGGCAGGTGTAGGACAGGACCCCTGAGATAGAAACAGGAGCCCCCCAAGAGGTCTGACAAGAAAATTGGCTTCCAGGTGGAAAAATCAAAATTGGAAACAGAACTGTTAGATCCCAAAACTAAGATTCTGTCAAGGATGTATAACTTGCTGTTGAAATGGAACACTCAGGATGAAACGGTGAAATCTGCTATGATAAAATGGGCACAAGATGTTGGACATAACATTATGTTGGCTGACTGGGAACAGTTATGGACCACAGGTATGAAGTTCACGGCATGTAATGCCTTAAGAGAGAATATTATGAAAATGATATACAGGTGGTACATGACACCAGTCAAGCTTGCAAAAATCTATCATTTGCCCGATAATAAATGTTGGAAATGTAAAGAAACTGAAGGTACATTCTTTCACCTTTGGTAGACGTGCCCAAGGATTAAGGCTTTCTGGGAGATGATCTATAATGAAATGAAAAAGGTATTTAAATATACCTTCCTGAAGAAACCAGAGGCCTTTCTCCTGGGCATGGTCGGCCAATTGGTGTTAAAGAAGGATAGAACTTTTTTTATGTATGCTACAACAGCAGCAAGAATACTTATCGCAAAGTAATAATAATAGTAATAATAAATTTTATTTATATCCCGCCCTCCCCAGCCGAAGCCGGGCTCAGGGCGGCTAACAACACCAAAATAGTGCAACATTATAAAAACATTATAAAAATTAATTAAAATCAAGATTGATGGAAACCATAAAGTTTTGTAACGGTTGCCAAAGGAGGGAGTCAGGCTGCGCCCTAATCAAAGGCCTGGCGGAACAGCTCTGTCTTGCAGGCCCTTCGGAAAGATGTCAAGTCCTGCAGGGCCCTAGTCTCTTGTGACAGAGCATTCCACCAGGTTGGAGCCGCAGCCGAAAAAGCCCTGGCTCTAGTTGAAGCCAGCCTAACCTCTCTGTGGCCTGGGACCTTCAAGGTGTTTTTGTTTGAAGACCGTAAGTTCCTCTGTGGGGCATACCAGGAGAGGCGGTCCCGTAGGTACGAGGGTCCTAGGCCGTATAGGGCTTTGAAGGTTAAAACCAGCACCTTAAACCTGATCCTGTACTCCACCGGGAGCCAGTGCAGCTGGTATAGCACCGGATGAATGTGATCTCGCAGCGAAGACCCCGTAAGGAGTCTCGCCGCGGCATTCTGCACCCGCTGGAGTTTTTGGGTCAGTGTCAAGGGCAGCCCCACGTAGAGCGAGTTACAATAATCCAGTCTGGAGGTGACCGTCGCGTGGATCACAGTGGCTAGGTCAGGGCGAGAGAGGTAAGGAGCCAACTGCTTAGCTTGGCCGAGATGAAAAAATGCCGCCTTTGTAATAGCTGCAATCTGCGCCTCCATGGAGAGGGAGGTATCGAAGATTACACCCAAACTCTTAACGGACGGTGCTGGCACTAATTGCACCCCCGCAAGAGATGGGAGTATTGGAAGACACAAGATCTACCCACCCGGGAAGAATGGCAGATGAAGGTGATGGAGTACATGGAACTGGCGGAAATGAATCCGAGACCAGGGAGAAGAGTCGGCGGAAGAAGATTGGAAGAAATTTAAAGACTATTTACAGAAACACTGTAAAATTAAGGAATGTTAGAAGGATGCTGGAATGAAGTTATGTGGTTTTAGCAGTAATGTTACAAAGGAGTATGTAAAAATGGATTGTTAACAGGTGAGAATGTAAAGTTTACAATATATTAAGATAAATTATTAAGATAAAAGCAAAAATGGAAAGGATTTGCTGAAATAACTAATTGAACTAGAATACAAAAAAGGGAGGTGTGAGGAGGTCAGGGAAACAAGTAAATGAAAGACAAGATATGGAAAGATTGGTTTGTTTTTAATTGTTTTTATTTTTCTGTATTTTGTATTTTTTTGCTTTCTCTCTTCTTTTTTCATTTTTGTAACTTTTTTGAAACTTCAATAAATATTATTTTTTTAAAAAAAGGAGGTCCCCAAGAGGTCTTGGGTGTGTTACCCCACTGCCACGATGCACCCAGTATGATAGCAGGGACCACTAAAATGGCCCTTGCCTTGGTGCCTTTGTGCAAGTGGCTCAGCTGGAGCTCTCCGTGGTTCTGATTCGCCTCAACCTGCCTTCCTCTATGAGCCTCCAGATTGGACTAGGAGGCTGGTACATACAGAATGGTTTTGATTCCAGAAGGCCAGAAAATATTGTTGTTGCTTTTCCAGGCTCGTCTCCTTCCAGAGAAGAGGAAGAAGGCTGCAGCAAAAAAACAACAAAACACTGGGTGCTGAGCGAAATATGGAGCCACCCACGGAACAGGTGTCCTGTCTCTGCCGCCGTCTCTGTTGACTCGACGAGATATCATTCTGCCCGCATCAAGAAATATCACTAACTCCTGGCACAGCTCCCAACCACTGTGATTTAAGGGAGGGTGCCAATGTTTGCCCCATAGGGGTGTCGCGAAGTCCTTTTCAATGTCTGAACTTAATGGTCTTACAGCACGCACACTCCCTTTTAGATGTTGTTGTTTAGTCATTTAGTCGTGTCCGACTCTTCGTGACCCCATGGACCAGACCATGCCAGGCACTCATGTCTTCCACTGCCTCCCGCAGTTTGGTCAAACTCATGCTAGTAGCTTTGAGAACACTGTCCAACCATCTCGTCCTCTGTCGTCCCCTTCTCCTTGTGCCCTCCATCTTTCCCAACATCAGGGTCTTTTCCAGGGAGTCTTCTCTTCTCCCGAGGTGACCAAAGTCTTGGAGCCTCAGCTTCAGGATCTGTCCTTCCAGTGAGCACTGATTTCCTTCCGAATGAAGAGGTTGGATCTTCTTGCAGTCCATGGGACTCTCAAGAGTCTCCTCCAGCACCAGAATTCAAAAGCATCCATTCTTCGGCGATCAGCCTTCTTGATGGTCCAGCTCTCACTTCCATACATCATGACTGGGATGATAATGATATGTATTAAATTTAGATAATGATATATATTAAATTAAATAATTCAAATGGGTTTATTCGGGGCTGGCCGGGGGTCATGTGGCCAGCAGGACTAAGCCGCTTCTGGCGAACCAGAACAGCACACAGAAACGCCGTTTACCTTCCCACCGGAGTGGTACCTATTTATCTACTTGCACTTTGACGTCCTTTTGAACTGCTAGGTTGGCAGGAGCAGGGATTGGTTGAGATAGGTGCAAATTAAGTTAGATCATCTACACAACCATTTATTCCATTTCCCCAACTTTCTCTGCCTTTCACACAATGCAAGAAGCCCTTCCAGAAATCTAGCAGGATCTACCGGAAGAGATGGAATTTGGGGTGAGGTTACCAGATTTTTTTCCGATGAATCCACTGACACTTTTCAACTGAGCTTCCTTCAAGGCACCCCAGGACGCCACAGAAAATGGGTTTAATTCCATTTCGAAGAGGTCTGCTCACTGCACCATTGCTTGGAAGAACAGTGGGATAGAAGTGTTTTAAAATAAAAAAACACACACCAAAATGTTCTTATTCCTCTACCTCCCTCTCTTGCTGCTACTGTGAAAGCTCCTTTATTCCCTTCTCTGCTAGATTCTGCCTCTTAAAGCCTTCACATTTAACAGAACTATTTTTAATCTCCTCCTCGTTTTCACTTCCAGATGGCATGTGGCTGCCGACATGCCGACACACACACACACACACACACACACCCTTTCTCTCTGTACTTAGAAGTGAGAGGACATGAGGCCATTTCACGAAGCCCCACAAAAATGTGGTTGGCATCTCTCTCTCCAGAAGCTCAGATTGCAAAAATCTGCCATACCTGCATCTCAAGATCCTTCTGTTTCCCCAAAACAGTCGACTGGAGAAGCCCAGCCGTCAACGCAGGCTGGTCCGTTCAGACCAGTTAAAGGACTGGTTAGCTCAGTTGGTTAGAGCATGGTACTGATAACGCCAAGGTTGCAGGTTCGGTCCCCCATATGGGACAACTGCAAATTCTTGCGTTGTAGCGGGTCAGACTAGAGGACCCTCGCTGTCCCTTTCAACTCTATGATGCTAAGCGGACTGTCTGGCCAGAGTGGTGCATGCTCTGGTTATCTCCCGCTTGGACTATTGCAATGCGCTCTCCGTGGGGCTGCCTTTGAAGGTGACCCAGAAACTACAACTAATCCAGAATGCGGCAGCCAGACTGGGGACGGGGAGCGGCCGCCGAGACTATATAACACCGGTCCTGAAAGACCTACATTGGCTCCCAGGACTTTGAGCGCAATTCAAAGTGTTGGTGCTGACCTTGAAAGCCCTAAATGGCCCAGTAGACCTGAAGGAGCGTCTCCACCCCCATCGTTCAGCCCGGACACTGATGTCCAGCTCCGAGGGCCTTCTGGCGGTTCCCAATTGAACCAATCAAATATAAAATAATACAAAGCTTGAACAGGCTGTATGTGTTTAACCCCCTGAAACCTTTCCTGGTCTTTTCATGCCAGGCCAGCTATTATTTTCAGCAACTCGCCCACTCTGCTTAACAATGGCTGGGTAGATTTCAAAGCCAAAATTGCCTGGCAGAGAAATGTTAGATCCATTTTAAGCTCGGAACAAATTGTCATGTGAAACATCCACCTATTGAAGCGAGGAACAGAAGGAATGGGGCGGCTTGGGGTTTCTGATCTAAGCTTAATGGTTGCGGCACCAATATATCTGAAAGGGAGCGGTGCCTTCAGGGATCAATGGGCACCCCAGTTTCTCCCCCAAAATTCTGAACTCTTTCCCGCTGCCAGAGGGAACGACGCATGGGGAATAAGTCTCCGTCGTTTCATTTGAAAGATTTCTAAAATTGTACATCAGGGGTACATTTAATCCAGCAAAAGGCTGTGTTGGAGTGTCCGCCTTTGCACTCAGAATGCCCTGGGTTCGATTCTCGGTGCCCCCAGATAAGGCTAGGAAATGCTTTGAAAAATGGACCAGAAGTCTGAATTGATCATAGTATTGTTCAACCCAGACATTAAGGTCCAGCTCTGAGGGCCTTCTGGCAGTTCCCTCACTGCGAGAAGTGAAGTTACAGGAAACCAGGCAGAGGGCCTTCTCGGTGGTGGCGCCCGCCCTGTGGAACGTCCTCCCATCAGATGTCAAGGAAATAACTACCTGACATTTAGAAGACATCTGAAGGCAGCCCTGTTTAGGGACGTTTTTAAATGTTTGATGTTTTAATGTATTTTTAATATTTTGTTGCAACTTGAAGCCATGGGTTCGAGTCCTGCCCTTCAGAGCAGGAGAAAACAAGCTTGCTCCCTCTTCAATGTGATATTTGAAAATGCCTCTCCTATCTCCTCTTTTCCGGGCTAAACATACACAGATCCTTCAACTGCTCCTCGTCAGGCTTGGTTTCCAGACCCTTGACCATGGGTAGGCAAACTAAGGCCTGGGGGCCGGATCTGGCCCAATCGCCTTCACAATCCGGCCCACGTACGGTCCAGGAATCAGCGTGTTTTTACATGAGTAGAATGGGTCCTTTTATTTAAAATGCATCTCTGGGTTATTTGTGGGGCATTGGAATTCGTTCATTTATTTTCAAAACATAGTCCGGCCCCCCACAAGGTCTGAGGGACAGTGGACCGGCCCCCTGCTGAAAAAGTTTGCTGAATCCTGCCCTTCACCATCTTGGTCACCCTTCTGGACCATCCTTCCAGCTTGTCAACGTTCAACAGTGAAACAGACTTGTTTGGGAGATGGCTGGCGGTTTTGAAGCGGAGATTCGCTGGCCATCTGTCAGAGATTCGCCAGCTGCGATTCCTGCCTTGCAAAGGGGGGTTGGGCTAGATGACCCTTGGGGGTCCCTTTAGGGGTTCGATGAATCTACAATTTCTATCCTAAAAGAAGGATAGAACATTTTTTATGTATGCTACAACAGCAGCAAGAATACTCAACGCAAAGTATTGGAAGACACAACATCTACCCACCTTGGAAGAATGGCAGATGAAGGTTATAGACTATATGGGACTGGCAGAAATGACTGGCAGAATCCAAGACCAGGGAGAAGAGATGGCGGAAGAAGATTGGAAGAAATTTAAGGACTATCTTAAGAAACATTGCAAGATTATTGAATGTTAGAACGATGTTGATTTAGAAATTAGGGGGGTTTTAGCTGTAATGATTATGTAATTAAGACAAGAAAGATAAAAAATTAAACAGAAATTAGGGGAAGGATTTGCTGAATTGGCTTAATTAGAGATTGGAATACAGAGAGGGGAGGTATGAGGAGGTCGGGAAAGTAAGTTATATGAATATAAGGGATTGAAATTATACCTGTTATTGTATTCGTTTTGTATGTATGTTTGTTTTATTGTTTTTTTCTGTTTTTTTTCTTCTTCTTTTTTGGTTTTTACTCTATATAATTTCTTGAAAACTTTAATAAATATCTTTTTAAAAAAATATATGAATCTACAATTTCTTCCCCTGCCAATTCTAGAGGCTGGAGCCACGTCCGCTCCTCCTTCAGACCTTCCCTTCCCCCAAAAAAACTAACCACACCTTTGCCGTGTGTGTCGTTCGAGGCGGGAGACAATGCTGAGATGCTGGATTTCAGCTGCATGCCTCTGCATCTTGAGGAGTGGGGGGGCGATGTCCTAATTTTTAAAAATGCAGGAGGCAGCTGCAAAGGAGAGTTCTATTTATTTCTCCCCACTTTCACCACGCATCACAAATCCTTGCAAGCTTGCGTACCGTCAGCCGAGCCTTACAATTAACAGCTCTCGGCAACGTCTGATTTTCCAGCAGTGTCAGTTTTAGGCTCAGTGCCAGAAATAGATTCGTTTCAGAGGCAGGGGAAGGAAAAGAGCTTACACCCCAATTCAACACCCTCCTCTTAGGAGACCAAGATCCAGAGTAGGGGCACTGATAATCCAGATGTTGCAGGGAAATTCTGGACACGGGTTTACTCGTTGGGTTTGCCACTCTCCTGGCCAGCTAAAGGAGGAATCTCCAGGTAAGTGAAGAAGCAAATCAGTAGACCTTTGTTGTTGCAACAAGGTTCAAACACACATGGACAGGGCTGGATTTAGGTTTGATGAGGTCATAAGCTACTGAAGGTAATGGGGCCTTTCTATGTCCAGCTGTCCTTTGTCAAGAACAAATTGTCGCTGTTTTTTTGTGTTGAATATATGCTATATGGTCATTGATGGACCTCATAGGTATCTCAAGCCATTTGCACACATGGCCATGAAACCAGTCCATGCAGAATGTTTAGTCGTTTAGTCGTGTCCGACTCTTGGTGACCCCATAGACCAGAGAACGCCAGGCCCTCCTGTCTTCCACTGCCTCCAGCAGTTTGGTCAAATTCGTATTAGGCGACGATCAAGGGCCTGGAAGCCAAGCCTGATGAGGAACGGTTGAAGGAGCTGGGTAGGTTTAGGCTGGGAAAGAGACTGAGAGGAGATAGGAGAGGCATCTTCCAATATCTCAAGGGCTATCCCATGGAAGTAAAAAGCAGAGACATCACCTTGCCAACAAAGGTCCATATAGTTCAAGCTCTGATTTTCCCAGTAGTGATGTATGGAAGTGAGAGCTGGACCATCAAGAAGGCTGATCGCCGAAGAATGGATGCTTTGGAATTCTGGTGCTGGAGGAGACTCTTGAGAGTCCCATGGACTGCAAGAAGATCCATTCTGAAGGAAATCAACCCTGAGTGCTCACTGGAAGGACAGATCCTGAAGCTGAGGCTCCAAGACTTTGGCCACCTCATGAGAAGAGAAGACTCCCTGGAAAAGACCCTGATGCTAGGAAAGATGGAGGGCAAAAGGAGAAGGGGACGACAGAGGATGAGATGGTGGGACAGTGTTCTCGAAGCGACCAGCATGAGTTTGACCAAACTGTGGGAGGCAGTGGAAGACAGGAGTTCCTGGCGTGCTCTGGTCTATGGTGTCACAAAGGACTGGACACAACTAAACAATGAATCCTATGGAAGATGGAGCAAGCTTGTTTTCTCCTGGAGGGTAGGACTTGAACCATGAGAGCAGATTGTTGAGATTTTTGGAGTGGGGATTCTGTCCCAAAAAAGCAAAGAGGGATACTTAAACACACAGTTCCTGGTTCTATTGGAAACAACTCAGATATTTTGAGGGAACTGGGTATGCTTAGCCTGCAAAAGCGGAGACCCGCTGGTCATTCTCCAACATCTGAATGGCCGTCTCATGGAAGACGGAGGTAATGACTACATCACCACTGCTGCCAAATCTCTAGAAGGAGCCTTCCGTAAGGACATTCATTCATAAACTGTTCCCAGAAAGCACATGTCTCCAGAATGGCTGACAAGCCTGGCCCCATCGGACACTTCTGATTTATAGATTTGTGCCGATGACTATCATTAACCTTTTTCCCCCTTTCTTTTTTTGCAGACTCGGTCCTCACCAGCTTCTACCAAGCGATGAGATTTCTGGGAGGACGTCCCCTTAGGAATCCTGCCTGGGTGTTTAGACGACCTGCTTTTAACCCGAGTTTGTTTTTGTTTGAACCTTTTTAAGCATTGCTTTTAAACACTCCTTTCCCTCCATAATCTTATTGATACATCCTTGCCGTAGAACTGCGCTGAGGATTTTCTTTATGCCCAAGCCCTGTACAAATCTGACGAAATAATAACTGTAATGGTTCTAGGGGTTGCTCGTGCGTAAATCGTCACCACACCTGGCTGGGCTACCTGGGTGAACCCTTTCTGTCTGGACAGCCACTCACCCGTGGCTGTCTCAATCGCTGGCAGAATCCGTCAGTAGGCATTTCTTGAACTTCTTCCAGCAAAGAAGCTCTTTGACGCCTAGTCTCCGCCTACTCTCCCTGCGCAGAAGCCTTCTGCGCAGGGAGGGTGTGGGCAGCGGAGGACCCGTGCTCTCCCCGCTGGTCTCTGACGAGGAGTCCTGGAGCCCCCTCGCCGATTCCCCCATCTGCCCCCCTTCTCCACTGGTGTTACGCTGATTTCCTTCCCCAGCAGATGGGCTGCCTCTCTCCCTACTGGGACCCTCTCCGGCATCCCTCTGGAGCCTTCCCTCCGCCTCGGGCTCCGATGGCAGTTCCCTGACAATAGCAATAAATTTTTATGTATACCCCGCCCTCCCCAGCCAAGACCGGGGCTCAGGGCGGCTAACAACCAATAATAAAAACAAGTTGATTAAAATACAATTTAAAAAGATTAAAATACAACATTAAAACATTAGGATGCAGTCTCTTTAAGTAGTAAAAGCGTCAAATTCAATGCAGACGCTGCCTCTTTTTCTAATATGCACTGCTGCAAGACTGTCCCACATTTCTTTGGCAGTTTTCTTATTTCTTATATAGACTACTTGCTGGTCGCTGACGGCCAAATTAATTATCGCCCTGGCTTTTGCATCTCCTTTCGACCAAACATTAGTTACAGGGTCAGGAGGGTCATCAGTTACATAGGTCCATACTTCTCTAGAGGTCAAAAGCGCCTCCACCCGAAAAGACCATAAACTATAGTTCTCATCTGTCAGCTGTGGAAAGACCAGAGCCTTCTCAGCTTCTGGAACCCGGTCAACCGGAAATCTTCCAGACCCACAGAATATGCCAACAGGAGAAGGAGTTTTCAAACCTTTCTCAGAGTCCAAAAATATGCAGTCATCCACTCAGCAGCTGGGCCCATAACCAAAGATGTTGGCTGTTTGCAGTATGGTAGCGCTGCAGAGAGCTTGCTGGGGAGACCATGCATTAAAAAGGGACTCAAAAATAACTTAAACAAGGTTTTAATTACAAAAACAAAAACTCCATTTACACTAAATACATCAACAACAAACCACCTGCTATGTTTCACAGCTGTAAAGCTGGGTCTCGTTATTTAGCTCCGGCCCCTTAAAGACATACACATCGGGTGGAACAATGATGAACCTTTACATTTAAAGAAACCATTCAACATGCCTTTCCACCAAACCACACACACACACAAACACCCTGCCCCGTATTCATTTAACCTGGAATGCCAACTGCCTGAAAAAGCACAAGGGGACAGGTCTCTGCTCAAATAACATCTGATCCCACCAGAACAGCCCTTTATTAAGCCAATTAATGAGGACTAGAATCCTGATCTACCTTTTGGAAGGATGACAGCAGCTGAGCAGCAGAATACCTGCTTGCCCCAGCTTTGGTCCCTGATCTGTCTCCTGGTTAGGGTTCCGGCGACAAGCTCCAGCCTGAAACCCAAGCGTGTCGACATGGCTGGATGGCCTAGTGGTCTGACATGGTTTAAAGGAGCTGCCTAGGACTGGTCAGCGGTTCGAATCCCCATGATGGGGTGAGCTCCCGTTGCTCGCTCCCTGCTCCTGCCAACCTAGCAGTTCGAAAGCACAAAGTGCAAGTAGATAAATAGGTACCGCTCTGGCGGGAAGGTAAACGGCGTTTCCGTGCGCTGCTCTGGTTCGCCAGAAGTGGCTTAATCCTGCTGGCCACATGACCCGGAAGCTGGACGCCAGCTCCCTCGGCCAATAAAGCGAGATGAGCACCACAACTCCAGAGTCAGTCACGACTGGACCTAAGGGTCAGGGGTCCCTTTACCTTACTAGGACTGCTATGTTGTGGGGAGAGGGGCGAAGCCTCTGTTCTCCCACTCCAGAAGGCATTTGGCACCCAGGGGCGTAGCTAGCTGTTCCGGCACGTGGAGAGCGGGGTGATCTGCGCACGGGGGCGCTGCAAGGGGCCGCCATGGCAATTCGCCCAGAGAGGTGGCACGGTGAGCTGGCCACAGAGTCCGGCAGGTGGGCTCAAGCCCTACGCTGCCACTTTGGGCAGCGCAGGGCCGTGAGCAACCGTGTCACTCCCTGGAGAGAGACATGTGACTCAGGTGTGCTGCAGGCCAGGCCATGTGATAATAATAATAAATAATAATAATAATAATAATTTGTTTATATCCCACCCTCCCCAGCCAAATCTGGGCTCAGAGCGGCTAACAACAATAAAAGTAACACAGCATTCTAAAATCAATTCATTTTAAAAGCAGTTCAAAATCAAATTAATGGCAACCATTGGGCTAGAGTTCTATGAGGATTACAGAAGGAGGGGGGCTCAGACTGCCTTGGCCAAAGGCCTGGGGGAACAGCTCTGTCCTGCAGGCCCTGCGGAAAGATGTCAAGTCCTGCAGGGCCCTGGACTCTTGGGACAGAGCGTTCCACCAGATCGGGGCCACAGCCAAAAAAGCCCTGGCTCTAGTTGAGGCCAGCCTAACCTCCCTGTGGCCCGGGACCTCCAAGATGTTTTTGTTTGAAGGCCGTAAGGTCCTCTGTGGGATGTACCAGGAGAGGCGGTTCCATAGGTACGAGGGTCCTAGGCCGTATAGGGCTTTAAAGGTTAAAACCAGCACCTTGAACCTGATCCTGTACTCCACCAGGAGCCAGTGCAGCTGGTATTTGTTCTTTAGTCGTTTAGTCGTGTCCGCCTCTTGGTGACCCCCTGGACCAGAGCATGCCAGGCCCTCCTGTCTTCCACTGCCTCCCGCAGTTTGGTCAAACTCATGTTTGTAGCTTCGAGAACACTGTCCCACCACCTCGTCCTCCGTCGTCCCCTTCTCCTTGTGCCCTCCATCTTCCCCAACATCAGGGTCTTCTCCAGGGAGTCTCCTCTTTTCATCAGGTGGCCAAAGTCTTGGAGCCTCAGCTTCAGGATCCGTCCTTCCAGTGAGCGCTCAGGGCTGATTTCCTTCCGAATGGAGAGGTTTGATCTTCTTGCAGTCCATGGGACTCTCAAGAGTCTCCTCCAGCACCAGAATTCAAAAGCATCCATTCTTCGGCGATCAGCCTTCTTTATGGTCCAGCTCTCACTTCCCTACATCACTACTGGGAAAACCAGAGCTTTTACTATACGGACCTTTGTTGGCAAGGTGATGACTCTGCTTTTAAAGGTTCTTTTTGAAGCTGGTATAGCACCGGGTGAATGTGATCCCGTGGCGAGGACCCTGTAAGTGATAAGAGCTGAACCCCTCAGGGATGACACCTGGGGCTGACCGCACCCCCCCACCCTCCTTCCTTCCTATGCCCCAGTTTGCAGCCTGCAACCCAATCGGACGTCTCTGCCCCCTACTGGTTCCTCTCCTTGCCAGTTTCCCCAAGCAGACTGGCACTGGTAGCTGCGCTCGCGGTTTTGGCAGCCAAACCCCAAAGAGAGGCCCGTTGCATTTTTTGTGAATGAAGCCGTTGCAGCCAAGTATTTTGGGCAGGGCAAGAGAGCCTGGGTGATCTAATAGCAAATCAACAGAGGAGTGTGGAATTCTTTTATTTCTTTTTTAATTGATAAAGCAAGACAAGAAAAAAACACAGGAACAACAATAGACACAGAATTTTCTTAAATAAGGCATAAATTGATCTTAAAGACCCAACCTTCTGTCTATTCCATTTTTCGATTTCATATAACACACTTATCATAATTATACTTCTTCTTAATATATCTTCTTACATCTGCCTTGCAACGATTACTGAAGTTCCTCAAATGCTGCAGCCGAGTTTAAACTGCTATATTTATATTCTAAATATTCTTTGAAAACCTCCGATTTTGAAACAAATCGCTGTTTTGATTCCCCCCCCCTTTGTTTTTTTCTGATAAACCATCTGATTCTGCATATTCCGTCAGCTTTTGAATCCAATCTTGTATAGAGGGGATTTCATTGCTCTTCCAGAATTCTTCCTTCTTTTAAATGAGCTGCAACTTAAAATACACTCACACACCACATCTTGCACATATAGTATTTCCTATAGAGCTACAAAGCTTTCAGCCGAATGGGACATACACAGCTTTGCAGACCCTCCAAGTGCCCCTGTTTTCTAGGGTTTACAGAAACCATCCCGGTTCCTGATTTGAACCAGCTTTTCCTTAAGGACGTCCCTATTTTCATTAGGGAAATGTTGGAGGGTATGGAGTTATCCAACCCCGCCCCTCGGAGCCGTCCGAATACAGCCCTGTATAGGCAACTTTTAAAATGTTTAATATTAATAATAATTTTTTTATACCCTGCCCATCTGGCTGGGCTTCCCCAGCCACTCTGGGCGGCTTTCAACAAATTAAAATACAGTAATGCATCAAACATTTAAAAGCTTCCCTAAACAGGGCTGCCTTCATATGTCTTCTAAGGTTTGTTATTACATATATGAATCTATTGGAGTGGCTGGGACGACCCAGGCAGATGAGTTGGGGGTATAAATAGTAAATTTTTTGTGGAATAGAATTAATAATAATAATGTGAGAAGCGAGGTTACAGGGAACCAGGCAGAGGGCCTTCTCGGTGGTGGCGCCCGCCCTGTGGAACGCCATCCCATCAGATGTCAAGGAGATAAAGAACTACCTGACTTTTAGAAGACATCTGAAGGCAGCCCTGTTTAGGGAAGTTTGTAATATTTATTGTTTTTAACACTTGATTGGAAGCTGCCCAGAGTGGCTGGGGAAACTCAGCCAGATGGGCGGGGTATAAATAATAAATTATTATTATTAAGGGAAGTTTTTAATGTTTGATGTTTTATTGTGCTTTTAATATTCTGTTGGGAGCTGCCCAGAGTGGCTGGGGAAACCCAGCCAGAAATGGGGGTATAAAGAATAAATTATTATTATTATTGTTATTATTATTATTATTATTATTATTATTATTATTATTATTATTATTTCTGTGGGAACCAATGGGAGAATGGAAAGGGGTCATGGAGACCTCCACACACCCCTAAGGGTGATCTATTCCAATTCTCTGCAGTGCAGGAATATGCAGCTGTCTCGTTCAGGGAATCGAACCTGCAACCTTGGCTTTTATCAGCACCACGCTTTAACCAACAGAGCTGCCCAGGCTCCATTGACCACGCTGGTTGCTGGGAGATATAGTTTAACAACCACTGGGGGGTGGGGGTGGCAGATGTTTCCCATCCGTGTTGCACAGAACTTTAAAAAAAGAACAAAAAACCAGATTAAGAACAAGAACCTCTCAATATAGATACAGGATCACACCGAGTCCGTCTAGCTCCGTATTTCCAACACGGACTCCCAGCAGCTGACTAGCACAGCCTAGCCGCAGATCCACAACCTTTCTCCGGATAGGTAGAGATCCGACTCAGCGAAGACCCGCCAACGCCAGCCAGTTTCAGAGTAGACCTATCCATGGGCATAGATCTTCCTTACTCCTATCCATTTCAGCGGGCCTACTCTGAGCACAACCTAGTTAGGAGCTCCCCAATGGATCTGATCCACAACAGCCAGGATCGGACGCAGCCCCTTTGGCTGTACAGAAATATCTTTTAAAAACCTTGCCAGGCGTAGGCATGCACAGATATAATACGGTAGCTTTTAAAATCCTTTTTAACCGCACTGCCTTTTACGCGCGCAAGGGGAAACCTTGAAAATTAGCGAGGAGGGGTGCAAACCACCGACCCCGGATCCCCGATATTTCCATTTAAATGGTAATAACGGGAACGTGTGGGATAGGTGCGAAATTCACACCTTCCCCCGTGCCAGCAGGGGGAGGATTAATTCGGCGCCTCGATTATCAGAGGGGAGGGGGAATCATCTGGAGGGATGAAATGGAAGGAAAATGAGAGAATTAGCCCTGATCCTTCTTCAGCTAAGCTTTCCTCGTAAAACCGAAGCGAGGAGATTGTCCGAGTCGGAGGAGCGCATCTCTCAGCCACACACACAGAGATGTACCACACCCTCGGCTCCGCCACACACACCTCCCATTCATGAAAAATGCCTGCCTTTTAAATATGCCCCAGAGACGAGGTTCCCCTCTTCCACCGACACACCGAGGAGCGTCCGTAACCGCAAAACGCATCGCTATATATCCCTCCACACAAGAGACAAATATCCCTGGATACAACAGCAGAATACGCACCGCACCGCACCAGAAAAACACATCTCCCCCCACCCACCCAAAAAAACCCCCCACCAACCGCCCCATCTTTTTGCTGTCAAATCGCACCCCCCGCCTTCGTTTTCGCAGAGGCACGAGAATCTAATTTCTAATCCGGATCACACCGACATTGAAACCCATATATGAAATAATTATTTGGAGAGATAATGGGAATAGACTCTGAATTGGGTTTTTTAAAAGACACCTTACCTCCAACACAAAGCAAAGACATGGTCCTTTCTTAATTTCTCTCTCTCGAAAATATTTTGTTATCCCTTCCCTTCGGCGAGGCTGGCTTTTCAGATTTGGCTCTCAGCTCGGACCTGGGTTGGGAGAGGCTGCGCGTTGTCGTCGCCTTCTGGGAAATTGCATACTTCTGGAATTATTCCACCTTCCTTGGGTTCCTCTAGCAGCCAGCCATTTTATTTCAGCACCAAGGCCTTTGGACAGCTCCTGACGTCAGGGTGATGAAAGAGAGAAAGAGGGGGGGGGGAGAGAGGAAGACCAAAAAAAAAGGAGGCGGATTTATAAAGGACCACCTGATCTGGGCTGAGATTTCACATCTTAAAGGCACCCGTTATAAGAGGCCGTAGTTATGCTGCTGAAATGCCTCTATGTTAACCAGGCAGATCTCCACACGCTTTTGAAATTTTGTAATCTGCGATACATTGACGATATTTTTATCATCTGGACACATGGTCAACAGACCCTGGACACCTTCCACCAGAAATTCAATGGTTTTCACCCCACAATCAACCTAACAATGAATCAATCTATGCAAGAAATACATTTTTTGGACACTACTATAAAAATACAGGATGGGCACATAGACACCACCTTATACCGTAAACCAGCTGACCGACAAACATATCTACATGCCTCTAGCTACCATCCCAAACATACCAAACAGTCCATTGTATATAGCCAGGCACTACGTTACAGCCGCATCTGTTCCAATTCTACAGACAGAGACTCTCACCTAAGAGATCTACAGCAGACCTTTTTAGAACTAAAATACCCAGCAGATGAAGTTAGACAACAGATCAACAGAGCCAGACTGATACCCAGAGAGAACTTGCTGCAAGACAGACCCAAAAAAGAAAATAACAGAACACCTCTAGTCATCACATACAGCTCCCAAGTTAAAACAGTACAACGCATCATCAGAGATCTACAACCTCTCTTGGACAATGACAGTTCTCTTTCTCAAGCTCTGGGAGGAAGACCTTTCATTGCCTACAGACAGCCACCCAATTTTAAACAACTCCTAACCCACAATAATACTACAACCAGACCTAACACGGACACTGGCACCAGAGCCTGCAATAAACCCAGATGCCAACTTTGCTGCCACATACACCCGGACAACACCATTACTGGTCCCAACAACATCACACATACCATCTCGGGACTATTTAATTGCTCATCGTCTAACATTGTGTATGCCATCAAATGCCAACAGTGTCCTTCAGCTCTCTATATTGGACAAACAGGCCAGACCTTACGCCAAAGAATAAACGGACATAAATCGGACATCAGGAATCACAAAACAGAGAAACCAGTAGGAGAACATTTCAATCTCCCAGGACATTCTATACAAGATCTCAAAGTAGCTGTTTTACTACAAAGGAATTTCAGAAATAGACTGGAAAGAGAAGCTGCTGAATTGCAACTTATCACCAAACTTAAAACCATGGAGAGACCTGGTCTGAACAAAGACATTGGATTCTTATCTCATTATACATGACAAAGCCATTTTTCACCTTCTCACCCCTTGCTTCTTCCTGTAATACCTATTGCAGTCGTTAAGAGTCGTCAACAGGCTCATCACAGCTATCTGCCCATCACCCATTCCCACCACCCTTCTGAGTAATACCCCTCCCCACCTTCTCACTATATAGAAGGGTCTAGAAACTTCTGTTTCAGTGTATCTGAAGAAGTGTGCATGCACACGAAAGCTCATACCAAGAACTAACTTAGTTGGTCTTTAAGGTGCTACTGGAAGGAATTTTTTTTTGTTTTGAAATTTTGTCACTCAGTTACGTAAGGAGGAAACCTTGTGTTTGGGCAAGGCCGAAGGAGACCCATTTTTGCCCGCTACAGCGGTCAAGCAGGTGTCCCAAAGGGAAGCTGAGTGAAACCGGTTTCTGATTCTTGATCCCAGAGAAAGGGCTTTGAGGAACCAAAGACCCATCTGGCCATAGAATCAGAGTCTGAAGGTTCATGTGAGGTTCATCTGGTGCAACTTCTTGCAATGCTCGGACCTGCAACCTTGGCGTTATCGGTGCTCTAACCAGATGAGCTCTAACACCCTCTTATCCCGGACAAGAGATATGGGGAACCCCGGTGGCTTCGAACCTAGCAGTTTGAAAGCACACCAGCGCAAGTAGATAAACAGGTACCACTGCGGGGGGAAGGTAAATGGCGTTTCTGTGCGCTCTGGTTTCCGTTATGTGCCAGAAGCAGTTCAGTCCTGCTGGCCACATGACCCGGGAAGCTGTCTGTGGACAAACGCCGGCTCCCTCGGCCTGAAAGCGAGATGAGCGCTTCAACCCCATAGTCGCCTTTGCCTGGACTTAACCGTCCAGGGGTCCTTTACCTTTTACCTTCCTGTGACCCTAATTTGGGGACCCTGCATCAGCTCACACGCTCTCAAGTGACCCACCTCCCTCCGCTGCCCAGAATCCAACCATCTCAGCAGGCTGGGTTACGGGTATCAAAAACTCTCTTCGACCTACGGCAGGACAGTAAAGGCATGCACAATTTCCGAGCACAATTCAAAGTGTTGGTGCTGACCTTGAAAGCCCGAAATGGCCCAGTATCCCTGAAGGAGCGTCTCCACCCCCATCGTCCACCCCGGACACCTGGGTCCATCTCCCAAGGGCCTTCTGGCAGTTCCCTCCCTGCGAGAAGCGAGGTTACAGGGAACCAGGCAGAGGGCCTTCTCGGTGGTGGCGCCCGCCCTGTGGAATGCCCTCCCATCAGGTGTCAAGGAAATAAACAACTGACTTTCTCCGCCATGCTAAGCAGTTGGTCTCTTACCTCTCTCATCCTAATCTTGCCACTGTGGTCAATGCGACGGTCACCTCTAGGCTTGATTATTGTAACTCGCTCTACGTGGGGCTGCTCTTGGAACTGTTCCACCAAGGGCAGGGTTCTTTCCAGATTTGAAGACAATACGCACATCAGTGGACAAATAATAATAATTTATTATTTATACCCCACCCATCTGGCTGGGCTTCCCCAGCCACTCTGGGCGGCTTCAAAAAAAATATTAAAATACTGCAATACATCAAACACTAAAAGCTTCCCTAAACAGGGCTGCCTTCAGATGTCTTCTAAAAGTCTGGTAGTTGTTGTTCTCTTTGACATCTGGTGGGAGGGCGTTCCACAGGGCAGGTGCCACCACCGAGAAGGCCCTCTGCCTGGTTCCCTGTAACTTGGCTTCTCGCCTAAGGTTAACAGATAGCAGCAGGCATACAAAACGCAAATTATAGCATATCGGACAGAAGTCGCACACATTCTCCCCTTCAGCTGTCTGGAGCTCTAGGTAGAGCAGCGAGAGACCTCAGCTGACAGTCTCACAGCAACTGGTACCTTAACCTGTGGAGAAGCCATAGCTGTCAACTTACAGATTTGAAAACAAGGGACCAGCAGCCAAAATAAGGGATTTTCCGCCCACAGGTATGTTCAACTTCTGAGCCCCTCCGAGCCAAAGGCAGAAAGCCCAGCCAGCAGCCAAACGAAGCCTCATCAATAAGGGACAGCAGAGGGACATGGCGCTGGGATAAGGGACTGTCCTGCCAAATAAGGGACGCTTGACAGCTATGGGAGAGGCTCTGTGAACTCCTTCAACCTACAGCTTTTATAGCCAACTTTGATTGACTTGATTGACTGCACATGATTAGCAGGCGTCACTCATCATCAGCCCAGGACACCGGGTGTGACTCAACAGGAATGCAGAGCAGCTGAGAGTCCTCAACCCAGTTCAATGCACCTGGGTACCCTCCCCAGTAGCCAATCAGCACTTAGAACACAGGAAACTCCTGACACAGGTGTGTGGGAAACAAGTTATACCAGCATCAATCGGCAAACTTTAAACCAGGGATGTAAAGGGAAAGAGATATGTCATGGGTAGGGAAACAAAGGCCTGGGGGCCGGATCCGGCCCAATCGCCTTCTCAATCCGGCCCATGGACCGTTCGGGAATCAACGTGTTGTTATGTGAGTAGAATGTGTGCTTTTATTTAAAATCCATCTCTGGGTTATTTGTGGGGCATAGGAATTCGTTCATTCCCCCCCCCCTTCCGAAATATAGTCTGGCCCCCACAAGGTCTGAGGGACAGTGGACCGGCCCCCTGCTGAAAAAGTTTGCTGACCCTGATCTAAGTCCTGTAAATTACAATGGTCTTCTGCCTAATGGTGCCTAATGATCATCTTCCAAGGCAACTCCTCTATTCCAAACTCAAAAATGGAAAGCGTAATGCTGGTGGTCAACAAAAGAGGTTTGAAGACTCTCTCAAGGCAAATCTTTAAAAATGCAGTATAAACACCGGCGACTGGGAAACACTGGCCTGCGAGCGCTCCAGTTGGAGAACAGCCTTGACCAAAGGTGTCGTGGGCTTTGGAGACACTCGAACTCAGGACGCAAGGGAGAAATGTGCCAAGAGGAAGGGACGCTTGGGAAATCCTCACCGGGATCAACTCCCACCCGGAAACCTATGTCCCCACTGTGGAAGGACGTGTGGGTCCAGAATTGGCCTCCACAGTCACTTACGGACTCACGTGTTTATGGAAGACAATCTTACTCGGCTACGAGGGATCACCAAAGAAACAGAAGAAGAGGAAAAAGAGGAGGAGGAAGAGGAGGAAGAGGAAGGGAAGAAGAGGAAGAAAAAGAAGAGGAGGAAGAAGAGGAAGAAGGGGAGGAAGAAGAAGAGGAAGGGGAAGAAGGGGAAGAGGAAGAAGGGGAAGAAAAAGAAGAAGAAGAGGAGGAGGAGGAGGAGGAAGAAGAAGAAGAGGAAGACGACGTTCTCCCAACCCCCACCCACCCCCCGCCTTGAAAGAGGTGCTGATGTGCTTCTTCAACTCCAGATTTCCCAAGGCGTCTCTGAACACCCAGGACAATTGTTGCCAGGTTGGCTGAAGATTGAAGGGTCCGTGTGGTTATCTGCAATTACAACGGGCAGGAAAATAACACAGTGCGGCTGGGAGAAGGGGGGGGGAGTCGCCGCCTCCCACCTCGTGCGAAGGGTACAGGGGGCGGGTTCGGAACCAGAGGGCACCCAAATAGCTCTGACGCGGCCAGTGTCAGATTCATATATGAGCTAAAGAAGCTATAGCTTTGAGTATCCCTCTCTGCTTTTTGGGGACAGAATCCCCACACTCCAAAAAATTCTCCTCTCATGGGTTTGAGTCCTAACCTCCAGGAGAAAACAAGCTTGCTCCATCTTCCATGGGATTTGTTGTTTAGTCGTGTCCGCCTCTTCGTGACCCCCTGAACCAGAGCACGCCAGGCCCTCCTGTCTTCCACTGCCTCCCGCAGTTTGGTCAAACTCATGCTGGTCCCACCATCTCGTCCTCCGTCGTCCCCTTCTCCTTCTGCCCTCCATCTCTCCCAACATCAGGGTCTTTTCCAGGGAGTCTTCTCTTCTCCTGAGGTGGCCAAAGTCTTGGAGCCTCAGCTTCAGGATCTGTCCTTCCAGTGAGCACTCAGGGCTGATTTCCTTCCGAATGGAGAGGTTTGATCTTCTTGCAGTCCATGGGACTGGTAGCTTCAAGAACACTGTCCCACCAGGAAGGAAAGGGGGATGGAGGCCAGGGCTGCCTGCGGGACCCCTGACCATCATTCAACGCACCCCAGGGTGCCACAAGACACCGGTTGAAAACCACTACTTTAACAGATCAAGATCCCCACTGCTCTGCCAGCGAAGGCCAACCGAAAGCTTGCAGATCCTTCTGTCTGCCCGCTGCAGCTCTTTTTCCAGAACACACCTACCTTCCCCCTCTACAACCAGACACGATCTCCTTACCCTCTTATTCATTCAAATATAAACAGGGAGGGAGGGAGAGGGGGGGGAGTGAAGGAAACGGCTCCCAGGAACCAACCATTTACAGTTCGCTCTTACACCCCCACAGAGATGCAACCTCTTGAAGACTTTTGGCCACCCACATGCCAAGGGAACGGCTACAAGTTTGGTCTAGGTCCATTCCAATGCAATGTGCTTTTCGCTTTGATTTTTTCAATATATATATAATCTGCCCTGCTTCTCCTTTTTTTAAAAAAAGGAAGGAAAGAAACCCGTTCTACGAAAGACACAAATTAGCTAGAATCGTCAAATCGGTGTCGCTTTCGAGAAAATTGCACCAGGTTCTGTTCCTGCAAGGTTTTGTTTTTTTCTTTCCAGCTCTGCTTTTCTCGGGGTTCAACAGAACCGAAGCTGCCGTCAGCAGGGTTGTCTGGGACTTTTCAAGGATGCCAACGCGAGTTGACCGGCGATTGAGGCTGACCGCAAGATCTGGGAGCTTCTGGTCGGGATAAGGTCGCCCAGGACAGGGATTTTGCCGTGGTTCCGTCCAGTGGCATGGAGTTCCCAAGATCCACTGGGGCGGCCGGGCAGAGTGGGGAGAGTGCTGTGAAATGGCAGCTGTGTTATGACATGGCAGCTAAGACCTGGTGGATGGTAAGTAAAGGCAGCGTGGTGCGGTCAAATTACCTGCAAGGCTTAAAAGAATCTGTTTTCTGCCTTAGTCTGAAATATTCGTGGACAGGCTTAAACCTGTTGGAGTTTCGGGATTTCTTTCCAAGTCCACCTACAATTAACAATATCTATGTTTCCACTTTCTGTCTTGGAAGATTTGAAGATGAAGGGGCAATTAATAGGGGGAGGTTAATTCTTACGGCAGGTCCTTAGTTTTGAAAGCCATAACACCGTGAATCAGCTCGCAAAATTTGGCAAATTGTCTCCAGCGAATTTCCTTTTTTAAAAAAATTAATTAAATTTCCAAAAAATCCAATATATTGTCAACTTCCCATTCCCATTTCCCATGATGTTTTTCCTAATATCCCCATTTTCTGCACCCCAACTTTCTTCTTTTTAACATAGTCGTAACACAATGATCTTTTAATTATTTCCGTAGTTCGAAACCCGCTCTCGTATTTTTCATGCTGTAGTGTTCCTTCAAATAATCCGAAAACGGCTTTCATTATTCCAAAAGAAAAGAAAAAAATAATCATCATCAGATTCTCTTATTTTAGCTGTTAGCTTTCCTGAATTTCCAGGTAATTCCCACTCAGAGTAAACCCACTGAAATGAATGGACCCAAATTAGTTCAGCGACACCCCCACAATGGCTCTACTCTAATCCTTTGGCCCTGATCTGAAATGAGTTCAATCGCATGGCAATGCCAGGGCAAGGAAATCGCATTCCGTTCGTTTGAAGGGGACTTTTGTATACAATGTTTGTGCGTGTGTTTTGATAAGAAAACCTGTTTTCAGATTCGCGGCCCCCATAGCACGTTTAGATGGAGAATTCCCCTTCCCAACCCCCGGGTTTGAATCCGATTTGCAACTTTAAGAACAAACACAAAAGCAATTTATAATGCAGGTTTCGTTGGAAAGATGGAGAAGAGGTGTGTTTATTTTTGTCATTTGGAAAAACAAAATAAATGGGTGGTGTGATGGTTGTAATCTGGAGTGGATCTGTAGTAATTGTTGTTGTTTAGTCGTTTAGTCGCGTCCGACTCTTCGTGACCCCCTGGACCAGAGCATGCCAGAGCATGCCAGAGCATGCCATTCTGTCTTCCACTGCCTTCCGCAGTTTGGTCAGACTCATGTTTGTAGCTTCGAAGACACTGTCCCACCATCTCGTCCTCTGTCGTCCCCTTCTCCTTGTGCCCTCCATCTTTCCCAACATCAGGGTCTTTTCCAGGGAGTCTTCTCTTCTCATGAGGTGGCCAAAGTCTTGGAGCCTCAGCTTCAGGATCTGTCCTTCCAGTGAGCACTCAGGGCTGATTTCCTTCAGAATGGAGAGGTTGGATCTTCTTGCAGTCCATGGGACTCTCCAGAGTCTCCTCCAGCACCAGAATTCAAAAGCATCAATTCTTCAGCGATCTGCCTTCTTTATGGTCCAGCTCTCACTTCCATGTAGTAATACTCAGGTTTAAACAGACAGGGGTGTAAACAGAGGATGGAGAGATGCAATCGTTTTAGAGAGTCGAAAGTGGTTGTAGATGGTATTTTTACAGCTTTTTCCGCCTCTCTTGTTTGACAATGCTTACACCTCTGGTTACTTTGCCAACAAAGGTTCGTATAGTTAAAGCTCTGGTTTTCCCAGTAGTGATGTATGGAAGTGTGAGCTGGACCATCAAGAAGGCTGATCTCCAAAGAATGGATGCTTTTGAATTCTGGTGCTGGAGGAGACTCTTGAGAGTCCCATGGACTGCAAGAAGCTCCAACCTCTCCATTCTGAAGGAAATCAGCCCTGAGTGCTCACTGGAAGGACAGATCCTGAAGCTGAGGCTCCAAGACTTTGGCCACCTCAGGAGAAGAGAAGACTCCCTGGAAAAGACCCTGATGTTGGGAAAGATGGAGGGCGCAAGGAGAAGGGGACGATGGAGGACGAGATGGTGGGACAGTGTTCTCGAAGCTACCAGCATGAGTCTGACCAAACTGCGGGAGGCAGTGGAAGACAGGAGGGCCTGGCGTGCTCTGGTCCAGGGGTTCACGAAGAGTCGGACACGACTAAACGACTAAACACCACCACCACCTCTGGTTCAACAGGTTCAGGTGGTTTTGGGGAAGGCCACGAAAACTTACCGAACCTGTTTTGCCCGAGCTGAGAACTGTATATAAGCACCAAATGCAACCAGCCCTCTCGCAAAAGGCGAAGTAACCACCTCACTGTTGTCTGACCCGAGAGCCAAAACCTCACGAGGTAGACTTGATCGGAGATGGAGGCTAGACATTGCCACTTTTAAGAGGGAAGTCTGGGCTCGGTTGGTGAAGCAAGTTAACTGCTGCGAATCTTCCTTGGGCTCCTTCGGGTTGGGGGGGGTGATAGAAACAAAGGCAACCTCCTTCTGCCACAAAAGCAAACAATTTGCTAGGAGCGGGGAGGTTGGTGTGTTCTAATTGCCAGTTTGGATCACGGATACGCAGGAGAAGTCTCCCTGGGTGGCCCTGTTCACCGAGGCCGCGGCGAAAACAAAGCGCTGCATGGGATAAAAGGACCGATTCATAGAATCGGGAGGGAACACAAGGTTCATTTGTAGTCCAGCTTCCTGCAGTGCAGGAATCTGAACCCGCAACCCTGAGATTAACATGTCTGCTGCTCTAACAACTGAGCTACCCCAGCTGGGTTGATCAAATACAGTGTTACCTTGTTTCTCAAACGCCTTGGTTCCCAAACACAGAAAACCTGGAAGTAAGTGTTCCGGTTTTCAAACCTTTTTCTGGAAGCTGAACGTCCGACATGGCTTTCGGCTATTGTTTCCAGGGTGCCTGCGGCAATCAGAAACTGCGCCTCGGTTTCCAAACGTTTCGGAAGTGAAACGGACTTCCTGAACGGATTAAGTTTGGCACTTTTGTTTTTGCTATTTATTTCGTGTTTTTGAGGCTTTTTCAGTTCATTTGTTTCTATGACAGTGTGGAACCCAGTTCAGCTGTTGATTGAGTGAGTGAGTGAGTGAGTGAGTGAGTGACTGCGGAAAGGTATAAAAGCCCCCCATCTGGATGGTCAAGTCCAGTCAAAGTCAACTATGGGGTTGCGGCGCTCATCTTGCTTTCAGGCCGAGGGAGCCACGTTTGTCCGCAGACAGCTTTCTGGGTCGTGTGGCCAGCAGGACTAAGCTGCTTCTAGTGCATGACAGAAACCAGAGCGCATGGAAATGCCATTTACCTTCCCGCCGCAGTGGTACCTATTTATCTACTTGCGCTGGCGTGCTTTCAAACTGCTAGGTTGGCAGGAGCAGGGACCGAGCAACGGGAGCTCAGCCCGTCATTGCGGGGATTCGAACCGCCGACCTTCTGATCAGCAAGCCCAAGAGGCTCAATGGTTTAGACCACAGTGCCACCTGTGTCTCTGAGTTGAACATGTCAGCCTAGATAGGTTGGTTGGTTAGAGCATGGTGCTGAGAACACCATGGTTGCAGCTTTGATCCCCGTATGGGACAACTGAATATTCCTGGATGAATCTCAGGGTCCTTTCTGATTCCATGATCTCTATGAGCATTCTATGATCTCCAGAGCATTTGATTTGGTGACCTTAGATGGCCCTGATGGTGCTGAGCATTTCGGTTGTTTATTAAGAGCATTGAAATGGACCTTCTTCTCTGCAGAGGATTGAAGATGGAAGTCCAGAGGCTGGGGAATTTGAGTTCCGGAAAAGGATAAATGGATCCGACCGAAACGAAAGAACACCACTCAGACTCTTGATAAATAAAACAGCGCAATGGCGAGACCAAAGGTCTACCGGCCTGCCTCTGGGAGTGAACAGCTAAAGACTTCTGGGAAACACCCGGGCTCTGAGCTGTGTGGGAATGTTCAGGGAGGTGGGAGAGGATATATTGTTTATTAATATCCTTCCTAACTTGGGCTAGCAAGTTCCTTTACTTAGCAAAGATTTACATTCCCCTTTGACATGCACAGCAGATAGCTGGTTGCAGGCTTGTGTGAGCCGCTTAATATTGGATTCCTGGTACGTCCCCTTATCTCCCCATTAAAAAGAATAGACACGACACAATCTTGTGTAAAGTATATAAAAGAGGTTTACTCACACATTCAGTTCACAGATGGATCCCTGAAGGCAGACTTAGTTACAAATATGTACATGTGGATCTACCCCATATGGGGGAATACATTCCCCTTTTACATGCACGGCAGACGGCTGGTCGCAGGCTCGTGTGAGCCTCTCACTATTGTACAATTCAGTCTGTCTCAGATTGAATTGTACTTTTCTGGTACATTCCCTTGATCCCTCTTAAAAGAATAAAGACGCCACAATCTTCTTCAAAGTCAATTCAGTATTTTAATGTTTTTTTGGAAGCCGCCCGGAGTGGCTGGGGAAGCCCAGCAAGATGGGTGGGGTATAAATAATAAATTATTATTATTATTATTATTATTATTATTATTATTATTATTATTATTTATTATTAAAAGAACTTTACTTACATCAGTTCACAGTTGGATTCCTGAAGGCAGACTTAGTTCTAGATATGTACATGTGGATCTACTCTATATGGGAGATTTGAACCAGTGCTTCTGCTAGCTGAGAGCTAGCAGAGCGGTCCTAGCTAAAAGCTGGTCAAACGAAGAAGGAAGTCAAAAAGAGGGAGGTGTGCTGCGTGACTCGTCCTTTTGTTACCTGGGCAGGTAAGGCCACGGCCACCTCTAGTCACATGCAAAGGAAGGATGCTCCAGCCAGGAGAAAACAGAAAGTTTCGGCTTGCTGGACCAAACATTCCCCAGCCTGGCCACTCTAGGAAAACAAGGAATGTCGTAATTGACTGCTCTCAGTGGATTACATCCCAGAAGCTGTTCTCACCACGCTCCTAGAAGCTGGCATTTCAGAGACAACCGATTGCTTTATGATACACAGAATATACCCATCGATAGCAAGTACAGCGGTTAGGATTTTTGTTATAGCCCTAAAATTTCAGGCGGGAGAGGTCCCTAAGGAGCGGAAATGGCAACTTAAACAGATAGAATATGCAGAGGTAGCAGGCCTAACTAGCAGAATAAGAGACCAAGGAAATCGTCTCTGGCCAGGAATGGGGAAACCCAACCAGATGGGTGGGGTATAAATAATACCGTATTTTTCGCTCTATAAGACACGCCAGACCACAAGACGCACCTAGTTTTTGGAGGAGGAAAACAAGAAAAAATATATTCTGAATCTCAGGAGCCAGAACAGCAAGAGGGATCTCTGCGCAGTGAAAGCAGCAATCCCTCTTGCTGTTCTGGCTTCTGGGATAGCTGCGCAGCCTGCATTCGCTCAATAAGACGCACACACATCTCCCCTTACTTTTTAGGAGGGGAAAAGTGATCCTTATAGGGCAAAAAATACGGTAAATTATCATTATATTATTATTTATTGCCCTCCACCCACCCACTCATCCAGGGAGTACTGAATGCCTGTATTTAATGCTGTACAGTGGTACCTCGGGTTACATACGCTTCAGGTTACAGACTCCGCTAACCCAGAAATAGTACCTCGGGTTAAGAACTTTGCTTCAGGATGAGAACAGAAATCGTGCGGCGGCAGCGGGAGGCCCCATTAGCTAAAGTGGTGCTTCAGGTTAAGAACAGTTTCAGGTTAAGAACGGACCTCCGGAACGAATTAATTACTTAACCCGAGCTACCACTGTATTGTTTTTAGCACTCGATTGGGAGCCGCCTAGAGTGACTGGGGAAACTCAGCCAGATGGGCGAGGTATAAATAATAACAATAATTTATTGGAACTGATGGGTCGTTGTTCGGAGCCTCTTATAGCTGCCTCCTCCGATCTGCCTCCTAGGAGCTCTTTCGCCCCACAGTTTGCATTCAAGCCTCCCTTCCCTTTTGCAGAACCCAGCTGTTAGCAATTCAGGTTTGCCCCCGGGGCCAGCAGAGCAATTGAGGTCAGCAAGTCACTCATTTAATTTTCCGAGGACTCCATCTCGGTGCGGAAGTGGAAAAGGGGCTTCTGGGGTTTTAAACGGGACGGCTCGGCTGCCTGTTGCCAGACTCTTTGCTCTCTTTGGGGGGGGGTGTTCTCCGAATTGGCAACATCTGTCCTCCCAGCTGTTGAAGCAGCCGTCACCTGCTAGCTGTGTTAACGGAGAAATCTGAGGGCTCCCTTGGACAAAAAACAAGGACACCAGCCAGGAATACCTGAGCAAAACAGCCGCCAGTAGGCGTGGTCTTTACTGAAGACGGTCGCGACAGGACTGCCACCTGCCACCAGGTGGAACAAGATGGAAGCCCCAAACAAAAGAAGACCCCAACTTTTATTAGCTACTAATCCCCCAACCTCTTGAGAGTCCCATGGACTGCAAGAAGATCAAACGTATCCATTCTTAAGGAAATCACCCCTGAGTGCTCACTGGAAGGACAGATCCTGAAGCTGAGGCTCCAAGACTTTGGCCACCTCATGAGAAGAGAAGACTCCCTGGAAAAGACCCTGATGTTGGGAAAGATGGAGGGCACAAGGAGAAGGGGACGACAGAGGACGAGATGGTGGGACAGTGTTCTCGAAGCGGCCAACATGAGTCTGACCAAACTGCGGGAGGCAGTGGAAGACAGGAGGGCCTGGCGTGCTCTGGTCCAGGGGGTCACGAAGAGGCGGACACAACTAAACGACTAAAGAACAACAACATTAATAGTGAAATGCTTATCAAACTTTAGCTTAAAATGATTAGCTTATGTTTAATTCATTACAAACTTAATAATGCAAACTCATTGGGATTTGGCAATGACAAAAGTTCCTACAGAAGCACAATTTACAAAGACTAGTCTCTTGCTATAACATGAAATAATAATAGGTGTAAATATATGGTGCAAACTACTAATAATTATAAAATGGGGGGGCTCTTTCCCTGAAAGTTTGATATTGGGGAGGGGGAGCGCACTGGATCACTTTAGCCACTAGGTGGCGGTACAGCAGCATATAAGTCTGAGCTTGGAAACGAAGCTGTTGTTTGTTGGAACTCTAATTCCCAGCAGCCCTAGCAGTCAGCAAGGGCTGATGGGAGTTGTAGTCGAGAACTCCCTGTCCCTCTGTTAGGCGGTGTTGCAAATTAGGGGTGTGCAAGGACACATAGAGAGACTCGGGTAGCGCTGTGGGTTAAACCACAGAGCCTAGGACTTGCTGATCAGAAGGTTCAGTCATGACCGACTCTGGGGTTGCGGCGCTCATCTCGCTTTACTGGCCGAGGGAGCCGGCGTACAGCTTCCAGGTCATGTGGCCAGCAGGACTAAGCTGCTTCTGGCGAACCAGAGCAGTGCACGGAAATGCCGTTTATCTTCCCGCCAGAGCGGTACCTATTTATCTACTTGCACTTGGACGTGCTTTCAAACTGCTAGGTTGGCAGGAGCAGGGACTGAGCAACGGGAGCTCACCCCGTCATTGCGGGGATTCGAACCACCAACCTTCTGATCGGCAAGCCCTAGGCTCTGTGGTTTAACCCACAGCGCCCCCTGCGCCCCCTTGAGATACCTATGAGGTCCATAAATTACCATATAGCATAGATTCAACACAAAAGCCAGCAATCATTTGTTGTTGACAAAGAACAGCTGGACATGTTGTTGTTGTTTAGTCATTTAGTTGTGTCCGCCTCTTGGTGACCCCCTGAACCAGAGCACGCCAGGCCCTCCTGTCTTCCACTGCCTCCCCCAATTTGGTCAAACTTATTTTAGTTGCTTCGAGAACACTGTCCCACCATCTCGTCCTCTGTCGTCCCCTTCTCCTTGTGTCCTCCATGTTTCCCAACATCAGGGTCTTTTCTAGGGAGTCTTCTCTTCTCCTGAGGTGGCCAAAGTCTTGGAGCCTCAGCTTCAGGATCTGTCCTTCCAGTGAGCTCTCCGGGCCGATTTCCTTCCAAATGGAGAGGTTTGATCTTCTTGCAGTCCATGGGACTCTCAAGCACCATATAAAGGACATATAAAGGGCCCCATTACCTTCAGTAGCTTAGGGCCTCATCAAACCTAAATCTGGCCCTGGGTACAACAACAACAACAGGACATTCATATTTCCATCAGACAAAAGTTGGGAGTTTTGTTCTTTCTCTTTGCTCCCAGCGATGGCCACATGGGATATGATCTCATCCTGGCCCTGAGAGACACCTTCTCCAACCACAGAGTCGGAGGAGGAGAAGAAGAGTTTGGATTTGATATCCCGCCTTTCACTCCCTTTAAGGAGTCTCAAAGCAGCTAACATTCTCCTTTCCCTTCCTCCCCCACAACAAACACTCTGTGAGGTGAGTGGGGCTGAGAGACTTCAGAGAAGTGTGACTGGCCCAAGGTCACCCAGCAGCTGCAGGTGGAGGAGCGGAGACGCAAACCCGGTTCCCCAGATTACGAGACTACCGCTCTTAACCACTACACCACACTGGGGGCATTTGCCAGCATGTTCCCGGGTCATTTGGTCTGGGCCCAGCAAGATTTCCTGGTGGAGCACGTTACCTGTGAGCCAATAGCTCTGGGTGTGGAACAGAAAGGGAAGGAAGGAATACCAGCCAGCAGAGGGCAGGCAGGGAAGGAGTTGAGACACGAGACCAAAAGGCGTTGGCTGGGTCTTGGAGGAATCAAAAATCGTCAAGTTTTGATCTTGCTTTTAAATAGTTGGCACAGGCCGCAAGCTGTGTTCATTGAACTGACCTGCCCCCTTTGCAAAGGAAACAGAGGCGCCGATGGAAGACAAGGGAGGTATCTTAGCACAGAGGTGGGGGACATTGGTGCCCCCCCAAATACTGCTGGACTTCGAATCATAGATTTGGAAGGGACCTAGGCGGGGTCATCTGGCTGAACCCCATGCAATGCTGGATTATCCAGCTGTCCCATATGGGCGTCGAACTTGCAACCGTGGCATGCTCTGGTTATCTCCTGCTTGGACTACTGCCATGCGCTCTACGTGGGGCTGCCTTTGAAGGTGACTTGGAAGGAAGGAAGGAAGGAGAGAGAGGGAGAGAGAAAAGAAAGAGAGAGAAAAAGAAAGAAAGAAGAGGGAGGGAGGGAGGGAGGGAGAAAAGGAAGGAAGGAAGGAAGGAAGGAAGGAAGGAAGGAAGGAAGGAAGGAAAGAGGGGGGGAGAGAGAAAGAAAGAGAGAGAAAGAGAGAAAGAGAGAAAGAGAGAAAGAGAGAGAGAGAGAGAAAGAAAGAAAGAAAGAAAGAAAGAAAGAAAGAAAGAAAGAAAGAAAGAAAGAAAGAAGAGAGAGGGAGGGAGGGAAGGAAGGGAGGAAGAAAAGAGAGAGGGGAGAGAGAGAGAGAGAGAGAGAGAGAGAGAGAGAGAGAGAGAGAGAGAGAGAGAGAAAGAAAGAAAGAAAGAAAGAAAGAAAGAAAGAAAGAAAGAAAGAAAGAAAGAAAGAAAGAAGAGAGAGGGAGGGAGGGAGGGAAGGAAGGGAGGAAGAAAAGAGAGAGGAGAGAGAGAGAGAGAGAGAGAGAGAGAGAGAGAGAGAGAGAGAGAGAGAGAGAGAGAGAGAGAGAGAGAGAGAAAGAAAGAAAGAAAGAAAGAAAGAAAGAAAGAAAGAAAGAAAGAAAGAAAGAAAGCGAGCGTGCCTATCGCCCACCCCCATTCCACATCCTCCTTTCAAAGGACCTAGGGAGATTAGTTGTCCAAAATTGATTGGCGGCCCCTTTGCGTTTCTCTCTCTCTCTCTCTCCACCCCCCACGCCACGCACTTCTCTCCCTCCCACAAGTGAAAAGAGGGCTTTGGAAAAGGGACAGCGCCAATTGGGAGAACTGGGGGTGGGATGGCCGAGGCGGAGTTGCAAAGGGGGGGGGGGAGAGAGAGAGAGAGAGCAGGCAAGTCCGCCTCCTTAATGACCAACAGCTGTTGCAAACCTTTAATCCGTGCAGAGTTTGGGAACAAGCTGTCCCTGCGATTATATAAACCGCCTCGGCTGTGTTTGTTTAATTCGGTTTGTGTGTGTGTGCGCGCGCTCGTGTTTTTGGCTGGGTTTTTTTTTTGCAAGCGCACGGCCAATGGCGATGGGGGGAGTGGGTCTGAAAGGGACAGGAGCAGTGACCACCCCCTTCCCCCCCTCTCTCCTCCCTTCTCCTCCTCCTCCGCTAGTTGGCTTCTAACCTCCAAACGCTACGCACCAAAGGGTTTTTCTGCAGAAAACCTTGGCGCTTCGGTGGAAAAACCAACCCTCCCCAGACGGGGGGGGCGGTTTTCTGCTTGCTTCTTCCCCCAGATTGCAACATTTCCTGCTGGGGACACGTCCAGATGCTAACACACACACACACACACACACACACACGACACAAGCCATTTCAGGTCCCCTCCAGGGCATCGTCCCAAGCCGAGGGCAGACCTGACGTCAGATCCCAAGCTGCGTCCAATTCACCAAAGGCCTGGAGCTTGCCAACTTCCCTCGCCTGCCTCTGCTCCGCTGCCTGGCAGGGCAGCCTGGGATGGCAGTGCCGGGTTTCCCTATAAACTAAACAAGCTCTAGCTTAGTGCCCCACTCTCTTGGGGGCCCCCAAAAAAATTAAAAGGGAAAAAACTGGATGTGCGTTTCCAAAATATAAGCTAAAAAACTACATACAACAGTGTTTTGTGTTGTGTAGGCTCCTATTTGCTATGTGCAAATGGATTTAGATACCTATTTTTGTTTAGTCATGTCCGGCTCTTTGTGATCCCCTGGACCAGAGCACTCCAGGCCCTCCTGTCTTCCACTGCCTCCCACAGTTTGGTCAAACTCATGTTCATAGCTTCGAGAACACTGTCCCACCATCTCGTCCTCCGTCGTCCCCTTCTCCTTGTGCCCTCCATCTTTCCCAACATCAGGGTCTTTTCCAGGGAGTCTTCTCTTCTCCTGAGGTGGCCAAAGTCTTGGAGCCTCAGCTTCAGGATCTGTCCTTCCAGTGAGCACTCAGGGCTGATTTCCTTAAGAATGGAGAGGTTTGGTCTTCTTGCAGTCCATGGGACTCTCAAGAGTCTCCTCCAACAAACTCTAGCTTAGGGCCCCACTCTCTTGGGGCCCCCCCCAAAAAATTTAAGGGGGAAAAACTGGATGCGCATTTCCAAAATATAAGATAAGAAACAAATAAAATAAAAACTGCATACAGCAACAGTGTTTTGTGTTGTGTATGCTTCTATTTGTTATATATTTTATGAGAATCCTCCGGAAGAACAATCTCTCAAAGGACCTGTTGGTGGCATTTTACCATTGCACTGTGGAGAGCGTATTAACTTATGGTCTGTGTGTGTGGTTTGGGAGCTGCACGGCCAGGGAAAAAACAATGCTGTCCAGGGTTGTAAAGACTGCGGAGAGAATAATTGGGCGCGCTCTTCCCACCTTGGGCCAAATCTATGCTGCCAGGTGCCATAAGAAAGCGGCAGAGATAGCGCAGGATAGTGCGCACACCGGAATATGATCTCTTTCAGCTTCTGCCTTCTGAAAGAAGGTACAGGGTTATAAAGACCAGGACTAGCCGCCTGAGAAACAGCTTCTATCCAAATGTGATTTTGGTTTTAAACACAGTGTAAGGTAGTCTTTATATGAGTATATTGTATTCAATTATGGGGTATCAGAGTTTTTAGGGGGCAAACCTGGCTGAGCTAGCAGGCTTGTGGTTTTTTGACCGTCTGATGTAGATTTTTTTTCAATTTTGTTGTTCTGTATAGGATAATGACAATAAAGATTATCGTATCGTATCATACAAATGGCTTTGGAAACCTATTAGGTCCATCATTTAAAGGTAAAGGGACCCCTGACCGTTAGGTCCAGTCGCGGCCGACTCTGGGATTGCGGGGCTCATCTCGCTTTATTGGCCGAGGGAGCCGGCGTGCAGCTTCCGGGTCATGTGGCCAGCAGGACTAAGCCGCTTCTGGCGAACCAGAGCAGCGCATGGAAACGCCATTTACCTTCCCGCCGGAGCGGTACCTATTTATCTACTTGCACTTTGACGTGCTTTTGAACTGCTAGGTGGGCAGGAGCAGGGACCGAGCAACGGGAGCTCACCCCGTCATTGCGGGGATTCGAACCGCCGACCTTCTGATCAGCAAGTCCTAGGCTCTGTAGTTTAGCGAGATAAGCTTGCTGTTAAAAGTGAACTGAATTAGCTGTCTCCTCGATGGCTGATCATCGATGGGACTCTATATCCAGGGCAGCCGACAGTCCAATCTTTCCACCGACTGAGATGAGAAAGCAACAAATTGGAGCAGGAAGTTGAAAGTCCGCCGCTGTTGAAACTTGCTGGATGGTTCTTGTCATGTCTTGATCGGATTCCCAGGAAATCTGAATGGTGATTTATAGCTCGCTTGGCGTTGGCATGTGTTGCTAAATCAGACCAGGGTGTCTCAAACAAATGCACCCATTTTAACAGACACATATCTGATCCCATAGGAAACCTCTCTCTAGTCTGTCGTCTCCCTAGCCAAATTCTGCACCTCCTTTGTCGGGTGTCTTAACCTGAAACTGTTCATAACCTGAAGCACCACTTTAGCTAATGCGGCCTCCTGCTGCCGCTACGCCGCCACTGCACAATTTCTGTTCTCATCCTGAAGCAAAGTTCTTAGCCTGAAGCACTATTTCTGGGTTAGTGGAGTCTGTAACCTGAAGCGTATGTAACCTGAGGTACCACTGTAGTTGGGTTCCGATGTCACTGCCAAGACATTCATCATTGCCCATGGTGTTGGTGTTGACCTTTAAAGCCTTAAACAGCCTCAGTCCATTACAATGGTACCTTGGGTTACAAAAGCTTCAGGTTACAGGCTCCACTAACCTAGAAATATTACCTCAGATTAAGAACTTTGCTTCAGGATGAGAACAGAAATTGTGCGGTGGCAGCAGGTGGCCCCATTAGCTACAGTGGTGCCTCAGGTTAAGAACTGTTTCAGGTTAAGAACGGACCTCCGGAAGGAATTAAGTTCTTAATCCAAGGTACTACTGTATACCTGAAGGAGTGTCTCCACCCCCATCGTCCAGCCCGGACACGGAGGTCCAGCTCCGAGGGCCTTCTGGCGGTTCCCTCCCTGCGAGAAGTGAGGTTACAGGGAAGCAGGCAGAGGGCCTTCTCGGTGGTGGCGCTCGCCCTGTGGAACGCCCTCCCATCAGATATCAAAGAAATAAACAACTATCAGACGTTTAGACGACATCTGAAGGCAGCCCTCTTTAGGGAAGCTTTTTAATGACTGATGTTTTTATTGTGTTTGTCTTTGTTGGAAGCCGCCCAGAGTGGCTGGGGAAACCTAGCCTGATGGGTGGGGTATAAATAATAAATTATTATTATTATTATTATTATTATTATTATTATTATTATTATTATTTTATTTATTTCATATAGTTGTCCTTCAATGCACAGCACGCTGTAAATTTTACAATCTCCCTCCATAACTTTTCCCAAGATGAAAATGGGATATTGCGCCCAAGTGTGCCAATTACTTTACGGGCATGTGGTTGGGACTGCAAGAATATTACACAGCTCCCTGTTGGAAGGCACAGAAACACACACGAAAGCAGAGTGATCTTGCAAGCCTGTATAGCTCAGTTGGTTGGAGCGTGGTGCCAACACCAAGGTTGCGGGTTCGAATCCCCAGCTTCACATTCTTGCAGCTGATCCTCAGAGTCTCTTCCTGTTCTCCAATTCTACAATTCCAACCTGAAAATTAAAAATAAAGGAGCTGTGTGGTTGGATTCCTAGGAACGGTCTGCGGGCACTGCAAATGCCCCCCGGATTATCTCCTTAATCTCGTTACCCAACGAGATTATACACAGACACAAATGAGTGAATGGCTGGTTATTTGAGAGCAGTCGGAGATCACGATGATTTAAGGTCATGGAGGGGGAGAGAGAATAGGGTTGGGGAGCTATTCCCAGCGGCTGGCGCTGGTAAAGAACGATGGCACCAAACCAGCCAGATGGGGCACATGAAACGGGGAATATAAAATGAATCTTCTAAAAGTCAGATAGTTGTTTATTTCCCTCTGATGGGAGGGCGTTCCACAGGGCGGGCGCCACCACCGAGAAGGCCCTCTGTCTGCTTCCCTGTAACCTCACTTCTCGCAGGGAGGGAACCGCCAGAAGGCCCTTGGGAGATGGGCCCCGGTATCCGGGGTGGAGACGCTCCTTCAGGTATACTGGGCCTTTGAGGCCGTTTAGGGCTTTCAAGGTCAGCACCAACCCTTTGAATTGTGCTCGGAAACGTACCTGGAGCCAACCTATGTCTTTCAGGAATGGTGTTATATCGTCTCAGTGGCCGCTCCCAGTCACCAGTCTGGCTGCCGCATTCTGGATTAGTTGTAGTTTCCGGGTCACCTTCAAAGGTAGCCCCACATAGGGCGCATGGCAGTAGTCCAAGCGGGAGATAACCAGGGCATGCACCACTCTGGCCAGAACGTCTGTGGGCAGGGAGGGTCTCATCCTGTGTCCCAGATGGAGCTGCCCTGGACACAGAACTGACCTGCGCCTCCATGGACAGCTGTGAGTCCAAAATGACCCCCAGGCTGCGCACCTGGTCCTTCAGGGGCACAGTCACCCCATTCAGGACCAGGGAGTCCCCCACACTCACCTGCTCCTGACAGTCCTTCTGTCTTGTCAGAATTCGACCTCAATCTGTTAGCCGCCATCCATCCTCCAACCGCCTCACACAACAATAATTGTTGTTGTTGTTGTCCCAACTCCCTGAGCTTTGACTCTTCTTCCCCAGTTGGTTCATTCTTCTCTATCCAACCAAACCATGACATTTTGCTTCCTAAAATGATGCAAATAGTTAAATAGACCTTCCTTGCTGCAGGGTGGGGTGGGGACCGATGACTCACCAGGAGCTCTTCTGAATCAGCAAAAATGCCTCTGGGAAATCTCCATTGGAACCAGGCCTGGGCTGGTAAGAAGGACTTCCTTTTAGTTTGTGTGCGTTTAAGTTTCCCCCGAGGATGATGTTGTTGTTGAGTTGTTTAGTCGTGTCCGCCTCTTGGTGACCCCCTGGACCAGAGCTGGCCAGGCCCTCCTGTCTTCCACTGCCTCCCGCAATTTGGTCAAACTCATGCTGGTAGCTTTGACAACCCTGTCCCACCATCTCGTCCTCTGTCGTCCCCTTCTCCTTGTGCCCTCCATCTTTCCCAACATCAGGGTCTTTTCCAGGGAGTCTTCTCTTCTCCTGAGGTGGCCAAAGTCTTGAAGTCTCAGCTTCAGGATCTGACGCAGTCAAAATATATAAAAATATTTAAAAGATTGTCCAGTAGCACCTTGTTGTTGTTTAGTCGTTTAGTCGTGTCCGCCTCTTCGTGACCCCCTGAACCAGAGCATGCCAGGCCCTCCTGTCTTCCACTGCCTCCCGCAGTTTGGTCAAACTCATGCTGGTAGCTTCGAGAACACTGTCCCACCATCTCGTCCTCTGTCGTCCCCTTCTCCTTGTGTCCTCCATCTTTCCCAGCATCAGGGTCTTTTCCAGGGAGTCTTCTCTTCTCATGAGGTGGCCAAAGTCTTGGAGCCTCAGCTTCAGGATCTGTCCTTCCAGTGAGCACTCAGGGCTGATTTCCTTCCGAATGGAGAGGCTTGATCTTCTCGCAGTCCATGGGACTCTCAAGAGTCTCCTCCAGCACCAGAATTCAAAAGCATCAATTCTTCGGCCATCAGCCTTCTTGATGGTCCAGCTCTCACTTCCATACATCACTACTGGGAAAACCATGGCTTTCTTCAAACGGCGAAGAAGTCCACAGTTGGGCACGATTCTCCCCAAGCCCTCCAGACAGCTTCGTGCAGAAGCCGTTCTTCATCTGAGCTTCGCAACACTGGAGGGTCTGGTCCCATTGGGATGAATGGGGAGCTGCCTGCCCCCAGCCAGCCCACACCTGCCCGCCTCTTGCCTTACAAAAAGTCCAGGGCGTGTCACTGCCTTTCAGCCCCATCCTTCCCCTTAGTCTCGACCCAAGCAAACTGGAGCGTGACGACAACCTTATGTTTAGATGCATATAGGCAGAAAGTATGGGCACCTCCTATCTAGACAGTCTCGAGAATATTTTGCTAAAGGTCCCGGGCAAAGCTAGTCATTCAGCTGTTGTTTTTTATTATCAAGAGTTGCCCATCGGGAATTTGTGTGTGTTCTTGTGTACAACAGAGCATTCACTTCCGGGTTTTCGGCGTCCGGCTTCTGAAACGTTCGAAAACCTGTGAAATTGAATCCAAGAGAACTGTGGTGGAGATAAAGTAGTGAGGAATAACTATAATCAGCAGCAAAGTTTGAAAATTTGGAGAACCCATGGAGGGGCGAAAGGGGAGTCCAATGTTAAAGGTAAAGGGACCCCTGACCATTAGGTCCAGTCGTGACCAACTCTGGGGTTGCGGCGCTCGCTTTATTGGCCGAGGGAGCTGGCGTACAGTTTCCGGGTCAAGTGGTCAGCAGGACTAAGCCGCTTCTGGCGAACCAGAGCAGCGCACGGAAACGCCGTTCACCTTCCCGCCGGAGCGGTACCTATTTATCTACTTGCACTTTGACGTGCTTTCGTACTGCTAGGTTGGCAGGAGCAGGGACCGAGCAACGGGAGCTCACCTCGTCATTGCGGGGATTCGAACCGCCAACCTTCTGATCGGCAAGTCCTAGGCTCTGTGGTTTAACCCACGGCGCCACCCATGTCAGTCCAATGTTAATTGACTGCTAATTGGGAAATGTTGTATTCATTTGATTCTGGTGTTGTTGTTTTTTAAAAATAGAAATATTTTTTTAAAATTTTACTTTTTTAAACACACCTCTCCTTAGCTCCCAAAGGACCAACGAAAGGTCAATACCCACCCCCTTTGCAGAATGCAAGCTCCATCTAGGACAGACGGCATAGCCACTCCCTTGCCAGCTGACCTTGGGCATGGCCAATGCCATCTCAGGTTGACAGGGGGCGAAAGGGCAGCGGGGACGCTTCCTCTCCCGTTCCGCTAATCTTAGGGATCAAATCAGCTTGAGCTGGGCCAGCTGCTAAGAGCCCAAATCCCTGTGTGCGGTTAAAAATAGCCGTGGGGCTCAGCGTCGAGAGCCAGGCACGCCAACGGAACCTCAGATGGCATTTTAGCATTGTCTGCGTCGGACACCTTGTGTTTTTTTTTAATACATGGCCTGAACTTCATGTTGGCATTTGTTGGTCAAAAGCCACCTCTGTCTATCGAGTTGGCAGTAAATTTCTCCTGAGGCAGCAGCGAGCGACCTCTTTTTCTGTCGAGGGATACAAATCCTTCTGGGGGGGTGGATTTTTGGAGTCCAAAGTGCCCCCCTTTTCTCTCTGTTTCTACCACTGCCTTATAAGAACACCCAGGGCCAGATTTAGGTTTGATGAGGCCCTCAGCTCCTGAAGGTAATGAGGCCCTTTATATGTCCAGCTGTCCATTGTCAACAACAAATTGTCACTGTCTTTTGGGTTGAATACATGCCATATGGTCATTGATGGACGTAAAGGTACCCCTGGCCATTAGGTCCAGTCGCAGATGACTTTGGGGCTGCGGCGCTCATCTCGCTCCATAGGCCGAGGGAGCTGGCATTTGTCCGCAGACAGTTTTTCTGGGTCAAGTGGTCAGCATGACTAAGCCGCTTCTGGCGAACCAGAGCAGCTCACGGAAACACCATTTACCTTCCCGCCAGAGCAGTACCTATTTATCTACTTGCACTTTGAATCAGAAGAGCAGGCCTTTCAGGACCAGGGACAGCACCAAGATGACAGACAAGTTGCTCTCTCTGAGAAGCTAAGTAGCCATTTTTTGGTGCTGATGGCTGTCAAACTGCTTAGGGACTCGATCTGGCCTGGAGCATCTGCTGCTAAGTAACCTCCAGCACACCTGCTTTCAGGCAGGGATTCAGGAGGGAACAGAAGCCCTTGTTGCAGAGTTCGGATTCCATCTCTCGGTGTGTCAAATGAGTGCAGCCCTAAGGCCACAGGTGAGCCTCGGTTGCTAAGGAACCCTGCACCTGTTGTGTTTGCTCTTCAACCTGTCTCTCCCCCCTGTTCCTCGCCTTTGTTCTCTTGGCTTCCCCTGTGTTCTGGTCCCAGCTGGCATCACGCCCTGTGATCTGTGCTCCTGCCCCCGGGAACTGCCAAAGAGAACATACCAGCTCTTACGAAGCCGGCCCCAGGCGAGATAACAAGGTCTTCCCCTTTGCCGCTCTCCCCCACACCTACAGAAACCAGGACAGCTATATAGGGGGTAGGGGGGAGGCCTTGCAGGGCTTTGGAGAGAGGGGTTTGCCAAACAGACCACAGCTAGGAGCAGTCAGAGGATGGAAGCACGGCGAGATTTCTGGACATCTTCTTTTGATGGGTGAGGGCAGAGCATTCGAACGTTGACGTACGAAAACCAGAATGCCTCTGTTGTTTTAATTGTTTAGGACAGCGTTTCAACTAAATCATAGAACTCTAGAGCTGGAAGGGACCTCAGGGGTCATCCGTCCCCCTTTGCAATGCAGGAATCTCAGCTAAAGCATCCATGAGAGATGGCCATTCAACCTCCAATTCGCCCATATGGCTGGGTTCTGCCAGCTGCTCTGGGCGGCTTCCAATAGAATACTAAAAACACAACAAATACATCAGACTTAAAAAACTTCCCTAAACAGGGCTGCCTTCAGATGTCTTCTAAACATTAGACAGTTGTTTATCTCCTTGACATCTGCTGGGAGGGTGTTCCACAGGGCAGGTGCCACCACCGAGAAGGCCCTCTGCCTGGTTCCCTGTAACTTGGCTTCTCGCAGCAAGGGAACCGCCATAAAGCCCTCGGCACTGGACCTCAGTGTCCGGGCAGAATGATGGGGGTGGAGATGATCCTGTTTAGGGTTTTCAAGGTCAGCACCAACACTTTGAATTCTGCTCGGAAACGTCCTGGGAGCCAGTGCAGATCTTTCAAGACTGGAGTTATATGGTCTCAGTGGCCGCTCCCAGTCCCCAGTCTGGCTGCCGCATTCTGGATTAATTGCAGTTTCCGGGTCACCTTCAAAGGGAGCCCCACGGAGAGTGCATGGCAGTAGTCCAAGCGAGAGATAACTAGTACATGCACCACTCTGGTGAGACAGTCTGCAGACAGGGAGGGTCTCATCCTGCGTACCAGATGGAGCTGCCCTGGGCACAGATTTGACCTATGCCTCCATGGACAGCTGTGAGTCCAAAATGACTCCCAGGCTGCGCACCTGGTCCTTCAGGGCACAGTTACCCCATTCAGGACCAGGGAATCCCCCACACCTGCCTGCCCCCTGTCCCCACAAAACAGTCCTTCTGTCTTGTCAGGATTCAACCTCAATCTGTTAGCCGCCATCCATCCTCCAACCGCCTTCAGGCACTCACACAGGACCTTCACCGCCTTCATGCACCACTGTAGTGGTTGCTCAGGGTGGGATGAGCTGTGGTCTTTGTGCCCAGAATTTGCCAGCTTCCTGGAAGCTGCTTTTGGGAGACGTACCTTGGCCCTTGTGTGCCGCAATCACATGTTGTCAACGAGTGCAAATCAAGCCTGGGCGCTCTGCTTGTGTGATTTTTTAAAATGGCGGGCTCGCCAGAGGTGGTTTGAGGGTTGCAAAGGCCGGCTTGCTTGCGCTGTGGCCAGGCCAAAGATCTTTGGGTTACCATTAAAATAAACCCATAGCCAAGTGTGGGCAACCTTTGTGGTGTGCGTGCCTAGACGTGTGTGTCTCTGTGTGTGTACATAAGTGAGAGAATGGGAGAGAGGGATTAAAATGAGCTTGTAAAAAAACCTAACGTGATTGTGTCGAGATTTCTGCTTCCCATGCAGCAGGGCGGGTGACGCTTTGAAGGATAACCACGTAGGCTTTTTAGCTGAGGCCAGCAATTTGAAAGTTCATGTTAAGTGGTTTGTGTCACCATAAATAAAACTGAAACTCTCCTTCCCTCCCTCCCTCCTCCTCTCTCTCTGCGTGGTTATTTTTTTAAACAAGGCTTCCCCCCCCCCCCCAGACTGATCAGTGCGCAGGCCGTTCCGTTTTAATCGAGATGCAAACTGGTTGCCGAAACGATAAATATTTGCCCCTCTCGGTTTGCAACGTTTTATTTATGTTGCTTCTCCTGCAACATTGCTCCTTTTGGGGGAGGGAAGAATTCATCTCCAGCTAATTATTTTATTTTATTATTATCTGTATGTGGTGTGGTGGTTAGAGTGTCGCACTAAGACCTCAGAGACTAGGGTTCGAATCCATGAAGTTTACTGGGTTGCCTTGGGAAGGGAATCACTGGCTCCTCAGGCCTCACCTCCCTCACCTCACAGGGTTGTTGTTAGGACTGAGGAGGAAAAACCACCTCGAGCTCTTTAGAGGAAAAAGGTGAAATACGAAAAATATTTCATGACCAAGTGGGAATTTGAACCCTGGTCTCTGAGGTCTTAATCCAACACTATAACTCAGCAAACTTTTTCAGCAGGGGGCCGGTCCAGTGTCCCTCAGACCCTGTGGGGGGCCGGACTATATTTTGAAAAAAAATATGAACAAATTCCTATGCCCCACAAATAACCCAGAGATGCATTTTATATAAAATCATGCATTCTACTCATGTAAAAACACCAGGCAGGCCCCACAAATAACCCAGAGATGCATTTTAAATAAAGGGACACATTCTACTCATGTAAAAACACGCTGGTTCCCGGACCGTCTGCAGGCCAGATTGAGAAGGCGATTGGGCCAGATCCGGCCCCCGGGCCTTAGTTTGCCTATCCCTGGTCTAAGGCTTGCCGATCAGGAGGTCGGCGGTTTGAATCCCAGCAATGACGGGGTGAGCTCCCGTTGCTCGGTCCCTGCTCCTGCCCACCTAGCAGTTCGAAAGCACCTCAAAGTGCAAGTAGATAAATAGGTACTGCTCCGGCGGGAAGGGAAACGGCGTTTCCGTGTGCTGCTCTGGTTCGCCAGAAGCGGCTTAGTCCTGCTGGCCACATGACCCGGAAGCTGTACGCCGGCTCCCTCGGCCAGTAAAGCGAGATGAGCGCCGCAACCCCAGAGTCTGGACCTAACAGTCAGGGGTCCCTTTACCTTTACTAGTGATGTTCAGAGTTTTCCCATTAAGGAGGAGATATCATTCCTCTCTCTCTCTCTCTCTCTCTCTCTCTCTCTCTCTCTCTCTCTCTCTCTCTCTCTCTCTCTTTCTCTCTCTCAGCACCAGCAATTTCATTCCATTGTCTCTCCCTGCATATAGGAGCCAACCCCCAGGAGCTGAGGTCCCTCTGCCTTGCCCCCCCAATAAAATACTTGAGGGGGGAGGGCCCCCCAATGTTGATGTGCAGTGCCACTCAAATACTGTAGTGTGGCATAGCCAGGATTTATGGGGTTTTTTTGGAAGAACCTCAGTTAAGTATTTTTATTAATTTATTTAGGGGGTAGCTGCCGCCACCCTTGGCTGGACCCAAGTGTGTGCAGTGTCTTGTGATTGAGGAGGGTCTTTACTTGCCCCCTCCCCAATATTTTATTCAAGTGGGCATCCCACCTCCTTACCCAGGGCCGGATTTAGGTTTGATGAGGCCCTAAGCTCCTGAAGGTAATGGGGCCCTTTATATGTCCAGCTTTCCTTTGCCAACGACAAATTGTCACTGTTTTTTGTGTTGAATATATGCTATATGGCAATTTGTGGTGTCTCAAGCCATCTGCACATATGTATTTTATCAGGGTTTTGGAATGCTTTGGTTTTGGAACGGACTTTTGGAGCGGATTAAGTTTGAGAACCAAGGTACCACTTTATATAGAAAGGAGCAAACCAGTGATATTTTAGGGAGCAGGCGGAGCCCATGACTTACATCCTTGGAGTCTACACAACACAAAACACTGTTGCTGTATGCAGATTTTATTTTGTTTTTTTATCTTATATTTTGTAAATGTACATCCAGGTTTTTCCCCCCTTTTGTTAACGGAGAAATCTGCAAAACAGCAGCCAGTTGGCTTGGTCTTTATTGAAGACGGTCGCGACAGGACTCCCACCTGCCACCAAGTGGAACAAGATGGAAGCCCCAGACAAAAGAGAACCCAAACTTTTATTAGCTGCTAATCCCCATGTTACACACATCCCCAAACTACATCACTCATACATCACTAATATATCATGAAAGGGGAGGTCTGGTGGCCGTAATCTGAGCATCCTGGACCCTGCCCCATGGTTCCCCTTGCCCTCCACCAAACACCCATCAAGTGGAACAAAAGAGATCTTTACATTTCCCTGTTTCCCAGCCAAGTTCATCCCACCCTTTTGTCTTCATCTGGGCTTGTTATTTCTGGAATGGCTACCTGTCTGGCCCTCAGGTATCAGGAGGCCAGGGATTATCACTCAGGCAGAGGGGCTGCTGAGGAGCTGAGCTCACATGTCTAGATGAATTTCTGAAGTTTCCCAGTGAGCCAGTACATAGATACATTGATCAGTGAATTCTTACATTTGGTATAGTGCAGCAAAGGCCCTTTGAATAGATAGGAAGAAACTGAGATGAAGTGTTTTGTGGGGACAAATCACAAAAGTCACAAAAGCGATTGTGCTGGTTTTGGTAGTGGGCTGCATGTGCATGATATCTGCTGGAGGGGCAACCCCCCAACCTATACATAAATTCCTGCAACACTTTAATTGGGGGGGGGGCAAGAGAGTGGGACCCTAAGCTAGAGCTTGTTTAGCTTATTATACGTAAACCCGGCCTTATCAAACCTCCTTGGTCCACCTTTGGGAGCTAAAGGAAGAAATAGAGAGAGGGGGGTTAACTCGAGGGAGATTCTCTCAAATGCCACCTCCCTCTCCCTCACTCGCATCCTGGCGCTGCCAGACTCCTCAAAGCCCCCCCCCCCGCTCCTCCCCAGCCACGCGAGAAAGGGGAGGAGCCAGGGGCGGAGCCTAGCAGCCCAGGCAGGGAGGAGGGAGAGCGCGCGCGCAAGAGAGAGAGGGAGGTCGGTCATGGGTGCCGCCGCCGCCGCCGGAGCCCTGCTCACCCAGGGAGGGAGCGGGTAGCTGTGAGGGTTCCCTTGCCAGCTTGCCAGCCAGCTACCCATCCAGTCCCCCCGCCCTCCTCACTCTCTCCGGATTTTCTTTGCAAAAAGCGAAAGGAATCTTGCCGATGCTGCGCCTGCTATTTCATTTCCCAACCCTGGCCCCCCCAATCTTGTTTTGAGAAAAACACGAGGTTTGAACCAGGAAGCTAGGTATATATATATAACCATAAGCAACAAAAAGAGAGAGCTTCTGATTATTTTATTATTATTATTATTATTAGCAGTAGTGTTTTTAAATCTCCGCGCCCCCAGCGTGGCGTCCCGTGAAAAGTGAGGTCTGTCTCTCCTTTCACCCCTCCCGCAAGACATTACTTTTTTACGGCTGTCCCGTCTCACCCGCTTCCACCGCCCCCCCCCCCCTTTATTAAGAACCCCCTCTATAGAGTTAACAACCACCAAGTCCTCAGCACACCCCCCTCCCCTGTCTTCACAACCCAGGAAGGATTTTGGTGTGTGCGTCCCCCACCCTCGGCGATGTGACCTAGCAACTAAATAAACCCCGGATTATTATTTTTTAAAATTATTTTACCAAAAAGAGAGAGAGAGAGAGTGAGGAGGGGGGGGAGGGGGGCGAGAAACCACCACCTCCCCTACTTCACTGACATCTGGGGAGGGCCATGGCGCAGCGGGTTCTCCTGAGCCCGGGACCTTAAAAGATGCTGTCGACCCAGCCGCTGAAGGCGCCTCGACAGAACTGACCCGACGCTGAAGGGAACGAAGATCTGGCCCCGCTTTTCGGGTTATTTTTTTTTCCCCCTCTCTGTCTCCAGGGAGGAGATGAGGTCGTTCCCTTCCCTTCGCCCTCCGCAAATTAACAACAACAACAACAACAACTTGGTGGGACCTTAAAAATAAATAAATAAGACCCTTCTCTCTCTGCCGCCGGCCGCCACCTTAGTTTCCTGTTGGCATTCAGCCGCTCTACCGCCCTGGTCAATTTCGCTTGGGTGATGGTAAGTTTTTCGCGTCACTTTCCAAATCCTTTTTTTTTTAAATAATAATAATAATAATAATATCCCCCCACACACACCCTGATTTCCTCGGTGGGGTGTGGCGGAGGAGCGGGTGGGTGGGCAGAAGAAGTTGATGGAGGTGGGGGTTTTTTTTGGGGGGGGAGAGAGAAAGTCCAAGGCAGGTGGGCTTGGGGTGGGGAATAGGGTGCTGGCGGTGGGGGGAGGGGAGAGCCTTGTTAGAGTCAAAACAGAAAGGATCTTGGCACGACCAGGGTGGTTGGAAGGAGACCCGGGGGGGCGACGACATTACTCTGAGTGTTCGGGGATGCCCCGTTCCGGAAAGAACGCGCCCCTATTCGGAAAGCCCCCGTCGCGTTTTGCCGTAGTGCCTTGCCTAAATGAAGACCACCCCCCCCCACACACACCATACCCGTCCTTGGTGCAAAGTGTCAGAGTTTAATGGGGGGGGGGACTGGTGCGCAGAGGTGGAGAACGCAAAGCGCTATAAAGTCTGCGGAGTGTCCTACCTCTCCAAACCCGGTGCGCTTTTACGCATGGAATTGGGGAGGGGGGGAGAATGCGTAAGAATCTGCGATGGAGGAGGAGGGGGGGAGAGAGAGAGACGGGGGAGTGTGTGTGGCAATCATCTCTCCCCCCCTCCCTCCCTTCCCCCCACCCTCTCTCTTTCTCTTGGCAGCTAGCTCAGCAAACGGTAGATGTAGCGGAAAATGGCCGCTCTGGCGAAGGGGGCGGAGGAGGAAGGGAGGCGAGCTGAACTTGAACATGACGCCTAGCGGAGAGCAGGAGAGACCCGGAGAGAGGGAGAGGGAGACGCCGGGTCTTCTCTGGGCGCCGCTAACTGCTGCCTTTGGCCCCGATCCAGCTCTCGAGCTGGAGAGGGCCCCCTCCCTTTCCCCTCCAACCTTGGAAAGATCTCCCTCTCTCCAACGCCCTCCCCTTTCTCTCTCCATTCTGCGCGTAAAAATTAACTCTCTCTCTCTCTCTGGCTAAGCGAGCTGGGCCCTGCGGCAGACTCGGCGAAGGCCGCTTCGTCAGCAGTAAGATCTTGAGCTCTGCGGAGCCCAAGGTGGACGGGAGAGCGAGAAAGGGGCGCGCGCGCGCGTGCACACACACAGAGAGAGACACACACACACACCGGCTGGGCTGCAGCCTTTGCAGCACCAGACCCGCTCCGCCCGCCCCGCACGGGAAAAGGAAAAAAAAAAACAATTCCTCCTCGCTCTTCTAACCTTTACCCTCCTCCGTCCATTTTCCTCCGCACACCCAACTCCAAGCCGGGTTCAATTCTAAAAATAGACCTCTTTCTTTTAAGTGCGGCGATCTAGCCTTGGGAAGCGAAGTCGCAGCGAGTTCAAAGGGGATGTCTGTCGCCTCCCCACTTCGCGCCTGGGTATTCCGCAGGGAGCCTTCGATCGAAGGCAACGATCGCTCGATTAATCGATGGCGATCGGTTTCTGTATCCCCGCGCTGCCCGAGCCTTCCTCGGATGAGCTCCGGGCTCCCCCCCCCCGACCCTCTCGCGCGTTTACTCTAAAGTAAAAGCTCTTTGGAACTCAACGGGACTCACAACCCCCTAGGTAAAAGCGTGCCACCGCCGGAGGGCACTTCGTAAGAGTCTCGAACTGTTTCGCTCAGGAACAAAAGCTCCATTGCTGTCCTTGGGAGCTTACTCCCGAGTAAGCACGTGCTAGACGGATTTGCCCTGCAGGGCCGCTGCCAACTTTAAGGTGGCTTTGCTCAATATTAAGTCGGCGGGCTGCTCAGAAGTCGGCGGTCCTGCACCCATCTACCTGGAAGTAAACCCCATGGGGCTTACTCATGAGTAGGCACTATAGGGTCTATTCCCAGGCTAAAGTTCCAACGGGTCCTTTCAAAACCAGCGGGGCTTCCTCGCGAGTAAATCTGCCTTTTGTCCTGAGTCAGGAAGTTTTTACATGGGATGAGCCACGGTCTTGTAGAAGCTTGGGGAGTATTTTTTTTTTTAAGGGCACGATCCTCATTCGCTTACCTGGAAACCTCATGGAACTGAATGGGGCTTGCTTCTGAGCAGACACGCTTAGGATCGGGGCGGCTGCGGGGGGGGGGGGAGCGCCGTGAAGTTTGCGAAGGGGGAAAGTGCCGCAGTTGGTCCGAATACTTTCCTCCCGTCGCCGCCTCTTCGAATCGCACCTCATTTCCCCCCCCAAAAAAACTCATCCCAAATTCTTTGACTTTGAAGGAAATCTGGAATTTTACGTGGCTGTTCTCGACAGCCGAATAATAATAATAATAATCCCCGCGCGCCGTGGCTTGGCTAAGCGGTGAAACTCGCGTGTCACCTCCCAAACTTTTAAAAATCCGGATTGCGTGGAACACCCTCCCTCCCCCCAAAAAAATCGGAGTAGGAGAGAAATGAAACGGGAGGGGTGAGCAGAAGAAGGATTGAGGCTCCCATTAGTGATATAGATTTGGCTTTTGGAGTGGGGGCTAAACGCCAGCCGAGGCCAAAAAAATGAAATACTTCGTCGTTTGCAATGTGGAGCAATAATAATTGTAGGAGCTTAGAGAGGGAGGATGTAGAAAAATGTTGGAATGAACGTATGAATCACAGCCCTCTCCTCCCAAAGCAAACACATTCTAGACAAACCACCCATATATCGAATTATCGGCATGTTTGATAGTTCACGTGAACAGTGGTTGTCTGAATGCAAGTCTGCATCTCAGTAAATGGCCCGTGAGGTGATAGGTCTCTGGTTGGAGGCCCTACCTCTACAAGACTGGAAAGCGGGGCTCCTCATACACGGCTGAAGATCACCCATGCCCCAAAATAAAATAAAATAAATCCCTGCAGATAGAAATCTAGTTCCACAGGGACAGCCCTGTCTGTCAGTTGCAGCAAACGGGGGAGAGGCACTTCAAAGACTGGCAGTTTGACGGAGCCAGAGGCCTTGCAGCGGCCGGAGGCAGCGATTTCCTAGTTCCCCCTCTTCCCCTAACCTTCCCCCGACCGCAGAATTATGGCTAAATTCTTAATGAAAGGCTACTGTATAAATCATTCTCTCGTATATGGCAGTCCTGTAAACAGAGTCGAAAGTCCAGCCCTGCGGATCAAAAAACAACAACTTGATATTTCAGGGCTATATGTCCCTTTTCATATTGAGAGAGAGAACTGTTTAAATTAACCAGGATTATTATTTTTTTTACGCTTCTTCAGCGCAGCTATCCAATTGCGGCATTAGAAAGCTTCCCCCTCTGCTCCAGCAAGGCGCTAGCCCTCATTGTGAGCTCATTTTACGCTTCCTATTCATCCTCCTCCTTATTTTGCGCCGGTTTCAGAAGTAAACAGGGCCGCTATTATTACCTCCAGGCGGATCCTTAACTTCCTAAGCGAGGCAGCGAACTCGCCACGCTTTGGGGAGTTCCCAAACCTCAGCCTTCCTTAAGAAGCCGACCTCAAGTCAGAAATCATGCGCCTTTCTCATGCGTTATGGTTCCATTTCTACAGAAACTCACACCCCTTTTTTAAAAAAATAAAATAAAAACCCTTCCCCTTTCGCCCTTCTTTTTATTTTATTCTGCTTCCAACTGCCGGCCGTGTCCGGAACAAGAGTTTTGTGGTTCGGGGAAAGTTTGGGAGCCGAGTTAATTTTTCTTCTCTAAACGCCTGGCAGAGAAAGGAGCTGGGCCGCGTTTTCTCTTTTCGGGGAAGGAAATGTCAACCTCTATCCACCTCTCCTCCGGGGTTTTTTGAGGTGGTTTGGTTTGGGGTTTTGACACCCCTCCCCTTTGCAAATAAGGAGGTGAAGTTGGCCAAGGAAACATATAGGTCTTGTGAAATCTGCAACTGGCGAAGGGAAATGCAGGAGATTGGAGGTGTGGGATTAAGTCAATCGCGCCTCTTTCTGGGATTGCGCCCTGGTGTGTGTGTTGTGTTGTGTGTGTGTGTTGGTTTGGGACACACACACACACACACACAGAGAGAGAGAGAGAGAGAGAGAGAGAGAGAGAGAGAGAGAGAGAGAGAGAGAGAGAATGAGTACCACCTTGGCCCTGCGACCCCGGGTGCCCTGCAGCGTGCATGGCCCTGGCACCGAAATTTGTGGGTGCCCTTAATGGGGAATTTTGTGGGTGCTCGCTGGCACCCAGAGGGTTAGATCTTGTGCTGCGGTGATCATTCCTAGCCGGTCTCTGAGAAATCTCTCTTTGTGATCTTCACGACCCTTTGCAGACAGAGCCCTGAAAGAACTCCCGTTCCAAAAGAATAGGGGGGGGTCTCCTTGTGTGTTTGCTTTTTTTTGTACGGGGGTGTCTCCCCTTGTCGTTCGACTTGCTTGCTTGCTCGGCCGCTTTGCAGCATCTACTAAAAGTGGTTTTCCAGGGAGCGAATCATTTCACTTTCTATTCGGGGTGGGGTCTGGACAGATCTCCAAAACCCATCGACGCCGTCTCCCACCCCACAGCCCCTAATTACACGACCAGCGCCTCTCCTCCCAAAATCCACCCAAAAGGCAATTCTGTGGGTGCCTACTCGGAAGTAAAGCCCCATTGAATTCAATGGGGGGGTCTTATTCTCAAGCCTATAAGCAGCTGAAGGCCCCATTGAACTGAACGCCCTTCTGAGCAGTTGGCCTGAAAGGCCGCGATCCTGCGCACATCTTCCTTACCTGGAAGTAAGGCCGGCGAGACTTCGGAGCAAACATGCCCATGGTTATTATGTTGAGAAACATCCTGGTTTTATTGTTACTGTTACCAGAATCAACAGCCCGCTGTTACATTAGCTTACCAAAATATATGATTTTTGTTGACGCTGGGGCGGGGGCAGAAGGGAATAGAGGTTAGGAGAGAGTTGTGACTTCTTTGCCGAGAGCTAAAAACTGGGCTGGGGGCGTAGGAGGAAAGAAAAACTACTTTAAGTTTGGAATTCCCTCCTCTTCAGATGATAGGTGTCTATATACAAGCGCCCTTTCAGGCAACTGTGCGTCGCTCAGTCCTGACTTAGGAAACTTTGGGTACGCGTGCGTGTTTCGCTTCGCAAAGTGCGTGCGGAAGGTCGGTGGCAATAATGGGATTTTTTTAAAGGCGAGAAGGAGGGCGAGAGTGCTCCAGAATAGGAAGAGGTTTAGTTTAGTCCTCTCGAGAATCCCATTCCCTCGCGAAAGGTGCACGCGAATGGGTTGCTCCTGAGCTGAAAGCCTTGGAGACGCGATTCCTGCAGCGCGTCGTTCCCCTGTTCCGGCGATTCTCACCCAAGATCTATTCTAGAGGACTGCTGAGTCCAGCCAAGTTCTACTCGGAAGTAGAGCCTCTCAAGGAAATGGGGAGGTCCTCTTCTCTCGGTTGGAGTAACGCCGCGCGCGCCTCACGCACCCCTTTCTCGGAGGACTTGATTCAGATTTCTAAACTCTCCAAAAAAAAACCCAACAACACTCGGAGAAACAACCGAGTTTCTTTTCGGGGAGTCTAGCTGTAAGGATCTATGCAAATCCAGGTGATTTTTTAAAAAACAAACACTTTTCTCTCACTCCAAAGTTTGCTCTTTTATTTCAAATCCCCTCCCAGAGGGAGAATATGGGAGTTTTCTCCACCGCTCCGAAATGGACATTTGGCTGATTATTATTATTATTATTATTATTATTATTATTATTATTATTATTATTATTATTATTAGCATCTCAGGCCTTTTGCTTCACACCTTATAAAAATTCCCAAGTCTGCATCTCAGCTTTTTCTTTTCTTTAAAGTGGTTTTTATGGGTGGGTGGGGGGAAAGCTCCATCTCTTCCCCAACGTTCTTCCCTTCCCTAGGATGTTAGTACAGCATTTATGGATTATTATTTATCTTAAAAATCATATTATTTTTAGCCCCTTCCCTGGTTGTGAACCTACCCCCCCTTTTAAAGCCCATAAGTAAATATTAAAAAAATAAAATAAAAATTGTGGACCTTTCCTCTTTCCCCGGAGACGTTGCCGGAGTCGCATACGATCTCATTTCATTATATATATATTTTTAAATCGCCTGCGTAAAGGCAAGATCTTTGGGCACGTCTCCTCGCGAGGAGGAGGAAGGCGCTCCCCCCCCCCCAGCCCCGGAGTTCGACAGGACCTTTGCTCCTAGCTGAAACGTGGGTGCGGGATCGCAGCCTTCGGGTGCTTTCGTGCCGGCAGCTGTGATCCCCTACTTACTTACGTACCTACCTACCTATTATTATCGCTGTGAATTACCACCCCAGCTTTCCACCTTTTCTCGAAAAGCGACGCGTTAACTTTTTACCAAAGCGCATTGCATGCGCGCGCCCTGTGCGCGCTACGCGTAGGGTTGGATACGATTGCAGCTACCCCTTCTAATTTATTTTTTAAAAAAGTTGGATTTTTATATATAATGATTCTCCTTCGGAGGGCTAGGCGTGCTTTCCTTTCTCTCTCTCTCCCCCCCCCCCACGCTCTGCCTGGTCCCACCCCCTCCCCTCGGACACCCTCCCCCTCGCCGTCTCCTCCCCTCCCCCCCCCCGCACCGATCCATCGCCGGGAAAGAGAGAGTGAGAGTGTATGTTGGAGAGAGAGAGAGAGGGAGAGTGTGAGAGGGGGAAATTGTTCCAGCCTCCGAAATGACTCAGTAACTTTTACGCTTGGAGCTGCTTTCTCAAGCCTCTCTCTTCTCCCCCCCCCATTAAAAAAACCCTCCTCAACGGTTTACTCCGCGACAGCTAAGAGATGTATTCTTCACCTCTCTGCCTCGCCCAGGTAATTAAGGCCTTTTTCCTCCCCCCCCTTTTATCAGAGATCTCCTTTCCACCCCTCCTTCCTTCCTTCCTTTTTGCATTGCTAATTTGTATCATTTTTGGGGGGGGGGGAATTGAAATCTGTTTCCTCTTCGCAGCTCGGGGCCTTATTTTCTTTCTCTCACCCACCGCCCCCCTCTCAAAATCCTTTCTCTCCACCTCACCCCACCGGAGAAAAGAGTTTTGTCCATTGCAGAAAATGCGTGGCGGGGCTGCGGGCTTGTGGCGCGCGCGCTGGGGGGGGGGGGGGCGCGTTGGAGAGAGCGAGAGAGCGGGTTGTGCATTCGTCCGCCTCTGAGTCAGTTGAGCTTTGCAAAAGGCGCCCGATTTCTGTCAAACCAACCCCCCCCCCCTTTCCCACTTTGCAGGTCGATTGCAATAAGTTTCTATTTGTTTCCTTCCCTCCTAAACCATCTCCTCCTCCCCCCCCCCGGAAAAAACCACCCTCCTGGTTGTTGTGTTTGGAGCCGAACTGCTGGGTTTTAGCAACGCACGAGTCTGGATCAGTATAATATGTGGGGAACAGGACACCCCCCCCTAATCTGTACTCCTTAGGCAACATGGGCTGGTGGTCTGGTGACCGCAAGAACACTGTCTCTTTCCACACTGGGGTGTGTGTGTGTGTGTGTGTGGAGTGGGTGGCTAGGGTTTTTCGGTGCGGGAGAGGAGAGACTTAATATCAACTGTTTCCCCAACTATGCACCAAGTTCTGATAAGTTGGCAAAGAGAGAGGGCTGTGTATGTGTGTCTGAGAGAGCGCATTTTTGCAAGAATGCAGAGTGCATAAGTCCCAGTGTGCCGGAGTTTGCAAGGCTATTCCATGCCAGCGTGCGTAGGGGTTAATTCAGTGTGCACGCCGTGCGTTTGTAAGTATCGGTGAGCCTTTGAGTGCCCCAGAGGTCTCAAAATCCACCCCAGTGCGCCGTAGCGAGTGTGCAAATGCGCCGTGCACTGTTGCCATAGGCCTCATGTTCCCCCCTGCATGGGAAGATGTGAACCTGCGCACATGGAAGTGAGAACGCTGGTATGTGCCAGACGAGAGTCAGGCGGCGTGCAAGAGCTCGGGCGTGCGAGTGTGCAAATGCATTGTGCGCTGGTGCCACAGGCCTCACATTCCTCCCTGCATGGAAGGATGTGCCCAGGAAGCTGGGCACATGGAAGTGAGAACGCTTGTGTGTGCCAGATGAGAGAGAGGCGGTGTGCAAGAGCACGGCGGTCCGGCGCACGTGTCACCCAGACGATAGTGTCCATGCGGGGCCCTCGTGCAAAGGCTGCGCTCCATGCAAGCGTGTGAGAGACAGCTGATTACAAGCAAGGGGTGTGTGTTTGTTTGTGTGTGTGTGTGTGTGTGTGTGTGTGTGTGTGTGGCTTCCTGTGCCTACCCCCCCACATGCCTGTGGCATCGATGTGCGCCGGCCACTGATCTGCAACGACACCGTTGCACCACGAGGCATGAAATATTGACATGCCATGCTGTATATTTCATGGGGAAAGTCGCTGGTCGGGTTTGCCAGGCGTCATCTGAGCAAGCACAGTTTCTTACATTCCTGTTAATTTTCGGAGGTCCCTTTTCTTGGTTGTGAACACATTTCGGTCTCCCCACAAACCTGTCTTCCTGCAGTGCCCTCGTTGTGTTGCCAGTCACGGGATGTCGCGTGTTTTTCCTCGGCCGTTTGTTTTCCCTCTGTGTGTGTCAAAATCCATTGTGGGTTGCAGATCTCCCTTTGGAAAGGACACAATGTTCGCCCTTCCCTCGACATGGCCAGCTATAAAGTCTTTTCCCCACATAAAGTCTTTTCCCCACATGTGAGTTTTCCTTAGCGGTGAAGCGTTGTCTTATTGTGCCCAGGGCCTGATATTATTGCGGGCTCCTTCCGACTTTTGCAGCGTACTCTCGCGTCCCCTCCAGCGGGGCAGCCTCTCCTCCCTCCCCCCCTGATCGATTCTTGATATTTTATTTTAATTATTGAACACCCGGCCTCTCATGTAACGACTTCCTTGCTGCAAACTAAGGGTGATTCTTCTGATAAGTAACTCCTAAACAAAGCGGCGTCTCGCAAGAACCTTGACATCCTTTTCTATCAAGGGCATGGATTTTATTTTATTTCTAAGTGCATTTGTTGTGTGTGTGTGTGTGGGAGGGGGGAACAAACTGATAGCAAACTCAAGGATTTTTCCTGCAGCGGGGAGCGATTTGAATTAGGCCACCCAAAAAACATAGAGAGGCGTTTAGAACAGACAAGGCCCGTGTTGATACAAGCTGGCCTGAGCTTTTGACAGTAGATGTGCAAAGATGTGGCCCAGCCAAGCCAAAATTTGCCCCAGTTTCAATATTCCGTTATCAGAATTCTGGACTCCCTCTTTTAAAAAAACAACCCAAAAACTGTTTTTGAAAGCTTTGAGACTTAAATCTTGCCCATTGCTTGTAAATCCTTTTTGCTGTTTTTTTTAAATAAAAAAAAACAGCCTGGTGTTCAAAGTCCTGTCCTTGAGATCGAATAAAATGCCTGGCTTTCCGAGTTTCAGAATAAAAAAAGTGAAAAATCTTGACTTAAATCTTCACCTTGGATTAAACACATATGAGCCTGGGTAAAATATCAGCCAGTAGTTTCAAAACCCTGCTCTGTGAAACAGTTGCGGTCATGCTTCAACAAAGTGAGGTTCTTTCAGAGTTGTTGTTTTTTTAAGAGTTTTGTTAGTTCAGAACACTTATCCATGTAGGAAGCTGCCCGCCGCAACCCTGTACGATGTACTGCTCTCACCGGGGGAATGGGACGGGTAATTTTGCACCAGATATGGTTTGGTGCAGTCCATCATGACAGATAACAGGGGCAGAACAGGTTGCCCTGTGCCGAAGAGGGTACCCGTTGTGTGTCTGCACGAGTCTCTGCTCTAGATTGGCTCCTCTTATTTTTAATCCTGTTGTCTTTGTCTTTGCAACGACAAACCTAGACAGCATCTTAAAAAGCAGAGACATCACCTTGCCAACAAAGGTCCGTTTAGTAAAAGCTATGGTTTTCCCAGTAGTGATGTACGGAAGTGAGAGCTGGACCATCAAGAAGGCTGATGGCCGAAGAATGGATGCTTTTGAATTCTGGTGCTGGAGGAGACTCTTGAGAGTCCCATGGACTGCAAGAAGATCCAACCTCTCCATTCGGAAGGAGCCCTGAGTGCTCACGGGAAGGACAGATCCTGAAGCTGAGGCTCCAAGACTTTGGCCACCTCATGAGAAGAGAAGACTCCCTGGAAAAGACCCTGATGTTGAGAAAGATGGAGGGCGCAAGGAGAAGGGGAGGACGGAGGACGGGATGGTGGGACAGTGTTCTCGAAGGTGCCAGCATGAGTTTGACCAAACTGCGGGAGGCAGTGGAAGACAGGAGGGCCTGGTGTGCTCTGGTCCAGGGGGTCACGAAGAGGCGGACACCACTAAACAACTAAACAACAACAAATTTTTATTCCAGGCAAAAACCAGCTCACTGTTATCCAATGGTTAGGAAACAGCAAACCAAGCAGAACACTATTTTTTAAAATGAATGTAACCGCCTTAAAGTTCCATATTTATGGAATGATGTGGGGGCCATATTTGCAACGGGGGAATATTTACGTTTTGCAAGTTTGAAATGCAGAGATGTGCTGTGGATCACTTTCAGTTTCAGCTGTGGGGGGCCAAGGTGTGCGGTTTGGACCCAGGAGCCAATTGCTAGGGCCCGAGGGGGCCCTGCCAATAAAATATTTGAGGGGGCTAGCTCCCCCCGAAGTTGACCATAGCTGTCAATGTTTTCCTTTTTGTAAGGGAAATTCCCTTATTCCGAATAGGATTCCTCGCAAGAAAAGGGAAAAGTTGACAGCTATGCAATTTCCCAGTACAGTGGTACCTCAGGTTAAGTACTTAATTCGTTCCGGAGGTCTGTTCTTAACCTGAAACTGTTCTTAACCTGAAGCACCACTTTAGCTAATGGGGCCTCCCACTGCCACCGGAGCACAATTTCTGTTCTCATCCTGATTTCTTAACCTGAGGTACTATTTTTGGGTTAGTGGACTCTGTAACCTGAAGCGTATGTAACCCGAGGTACCACTGTAGTGATGTATGGAAGTGAGAGCTGGACCATAAAGAAGGCTGATCGCCAAAGAATGGATGCTTTTGAATTCTGGTGCTGGAGGAGACTCTTGAGAGTCCCATGGACTGCAAGAAGATCCAACCTCTCCATTTGGAAGGAAATCAGCCCTGAGTGCTCACTGGAAGGACAGATCCTGAAGCTGAGCAACAGCACAGTGTTTTGTGTTGTGTAGGCTCCTGTGATGTAAGTCATGGGCCCCGTTTATTTCCCTGACATCTGATGGAAGGGTGCCACCACCGAGAAGCCCTCTGCCTGGTTTCCTTCAACTTTGCTTCTTGCAGGGAGGGAACCACCAGAAAGCCCTCGGGAGATGGACCCAGGTGTCCGGGGTGGAGACGCTCCTTCAGGTCTACTGGGCCATATAGGGCTTTAAAGGTCAGCACCAACACTTTGAATTGTGTTCAGAAACATCCTGGGAGCCAATGTAGGTCTTTCAGGACTAGATGGTCTCGGTGGCCGCTGCCAGTCCCCAGTCTGGCTGCCGCATTCTGGATTAGTTACAGTTTCGGGATCACCTTCAAAGGTAACCCCACATAGAGCACATTGTGGTAGTTATGACCTTTAAAGACCTATACGGCTTAAGCCCAGGCTATACGAAGAACTGTATTCTCCCGTACGAACCTGCCCTGGCTCTGAGATGTTTGGGTGCTCCCTTCTCTCGGTCCTGCCAACCTCACAGGCTTGTTTGGTTGGGGGTGCAAGACGGGGCCTTCTCTGTGAAGGCTCCTCCGAAACAACTTTGGAACTCCCTGCCGAGAGAAACCAGGCTGGCTCCCTCCTGGCTTTCCTCCCTCCGGCAAGCGAAGGCCTTTCTATTCCAACAGGTGCCGTTTTGAAAGGCAAGGGCTTTCAATAGTGCTGCCATGCCTCTATTCTATGCATTTTAATAGATACTGTTTTAATTTTATTAGGGTTTAATGAATGATGACCTTTTATAGGTTTGTAGCATTTGTGCATTATTATCTGTGGCTGTTTTAGACTCCCTGATCTGGGGGCTGGAGGGGAAGGCAGGATATAATAAAATGATGATGATGGTATTCATGTAATTAAAATAGTAAAAAATAAAAATATCCCATGATGGTCAGTGAATGAGGGCAGCTATTCTGAAGCCCATTGGAAGTTCAGGTGAGGTTCAGGTGATTTTCCAAGCCGATTTCTCTGTGTTTCATGGAGGAAGAGGGAGAGAGGGCCTCTGAGTGTGTACAGAGTGCATTGGCTATGTCTCTCAAAGGAAAATGAATGCTGCTTTTAAAATGAGCCCCCCCTTCCCATTTTACTAGGGAAACTGTCTTCTAAGACAGTGTTTATCTTAACAGCTGAATTTTTTAGATGTACACACACACACACACAGACCGACTCAATTTGGAAGCAAATTAAGGAATCCCCCCACCTCTGAGCATACCCAGAGTGCCGCCTCCCCTCCCCCGCAGCCGCCCAATAATACCCAACTCCGGGAATTCAGGACACCGGGGTCCATCTCCCGAGGGTCTTCTGGCAGTTCCCTCCCTGCAAGAAGCGATTGAACTAGGCAGAGGGCCTTCTCGGTGGTGGTACCCTGCCTTCAGATGTCAAGGAAATAAACAACTCTCTGATTTTTAGAAGACATCTTAAGGCAGCCCTGTATTGGTTTTAAATGTTTGACGTTTTGTTCTGTTTTTAATCTGTTGGGAGCCGCCCAGAGTGGCTGGGGAAACCCGGCCAAATGGGTGGGGTATAAATAAACAATGATTATTATTAATTATTATTTTGCCCCTTTCTCTCTTTCCATCCCTGCACCCCCAATATACAACTTCCAACTGAGCGATTTTAAACCCTTGGCAAGGAGTTTGCGCAGAGAGATTTCTTGGGACGGGGACGTCGTCTCGCCTTCGGGAACGTCTGCCTAGCTGGCAATGCCACAGCATCCAAAAATAGCCCTGGCACACTCGGTGCCACTCCTAGCCAGGACGACGCACTGACCTGCTTGATTTGAGTCCAGGCCCTTGATGGCAAATTCTCTCTCTCTACAGCTGTCTCTCAGCACCTTGGGACTTTCCCTGAGCTCAGCCACCTCCTCCCTTGATGCCGCTTTTAGAAACCTAGGTCATGATTTTGCATTTCTTCTTCTTCCTGGCTTCCCCGACCTTCTGGTCTCCAAGTTCGTTTGCTTGTTTACTCTCAGGGCAAAACAACAACCCAGAGACACACATCCCCTCCAACGTTTCTCCCCTGAAAATAGGAACGTACTATTCCATCCCCTCCAACGTTTCTCCCCTGAAAAGAGGGACGTCCTATTCCATCCCCTCCAACGTTTCTCCCCTGAAAATAGAGACGTCCTATTCCATCCCCTCCAACGTTTCTCCCCTGAAGATAGGGACGTCCTATTCCATCCCCTCCAACGTTTCTCCTGTGAAAATAGGGACGACCTATTCCATCCCCTCCAACGTTTCTCCCGTGAAAATAGGGACGTCCTTTTCCATCCCCTCCAACGTTTCTCCCATGAAAATAGGGATGTCCTAAGGAAAAGCCTGACCTTTCGGGATCAAATCAGAATCCGGCACTGCTTCTGTGAATCCTGGGCTGTCCCTGAAAAATAGGGACGCTTGGAGGGTCTGCCTATTGCTTCTGCATGAGTTTCTGTTCTGAGCGGGCCTCCCGATCGCAAGATCGGGGACTCGTGCAGAGACATGGTGAGCTTACACAATTCAAATCTTGGAGTTTTTCCGCAGCAGAGTCTTTCTTGAAATGCGAATACGGTACAAATGTTGGAGTCTGTGCGTTTGTATCGAAATCTACTAACTCCGCCCTTGGTGTCCTTCGATTTTAGCTACGTTTTCCCAATTCCCTGTGCTTTTCTAAAATAAAAATAAAAACAGAAGGTGAGGGGGCTTCTCAAAGAGTTGTTGTTGAGTCGTTTAGTGGTGTCCGCCTCTTTGTGACCCCTTGGACCAGAGCACGCCAGGCCCTCCTGTCTTCCACTGCCTCCCGCATTTTGGTCAAACTCATGCTGCTAGCTTCAAGAACACTGTCCCACCATCTCATCCTCCGTCATCCCCTTCTCCTTGTGCCCTCCATCTTTCCCCACATCAGGGTATTTTCCAGGGAGTCTTCTCTTCTCATGAGTTGGCCAAAGTACTGGAGCCTCAGCTTCAGGATCTGTCCTTCCCGTGAGCACTCAGGGCTGATTTCCTTCAGAATGGAGAGGTCTGATCTTCTTGCAGTCCATGGGACTCTCAAGAGTCTCCTCCAGCACCAGAATTCAAAAGCATCCATTCTTCGGCGATCAGCCTTCTTTATGGTCCAGCTTTCACTTCCATACATGAGCTATGCCGTGCAGGGCCACTCAAGATGGACAGGCCATAGTGGAGAGGTTTGACTAAACGTGATCCACCTGGGGGAGGAATAATAATAATAATAATAATAATAATAATAATAATAATAATAATAATAAATTTATATCCTGGCCTCCCCAGACGAAGCCGGGGAGCCACTCCAGTATCCGGCAAGCCGCTCCAATATCCCTGCCAAGAAAACTCCATGGACAAAGTCAACAGGCATACATAACGTATAATATTTTCCAAATCTTCCACATTTTAAGCTCAGATGCGTCCCCTTTGCTTTAAACCAGGGGTGTCCAACTTCCAAGAGTTTGCAATCTACTCCCACTATAGATAAACTGACAATGATCTTCTGGATTGACCAGAGTTTGTAAGGTGTTTTTTTTTGGGGGGGGGGGTGGACAGGCCTGCTCAGTGGCATAGCGTGGGGGGTGCAGGGGGGGCCGGCCACACCGGGCGCAACATCTGGGGGGGCGCACTCTCGCACTCGCAGCTCTCTGCCCCTACCTGGCTCACTCACTCTCTCTCACTGCAGTGCTGGCTGTGTGAATCCGATCCCCAGGTCGCCGCCCACTGTGGAGGGGTGGGTGCCAGGGGTGCGGAGAGAGAGTGAGGGACTATCTGGGGGAGGGACAGTGCAGCGGCCGCCCAGCACTGAGCGCGGGAGAGAACCACACCAGACCAGACCAGGCAGCAGCAATAAGAAGCTGGCAGCGACGGCAGGTTAGGGGTTAGGGGGCGCAAATTACTTGCCTTGCCCCGGGTGCTGACAACCCACGCTACGCCACTGCCTAATGGTCAGGGGTCCCTTTACCTTTCCCTTACCACTGTACACCCAACCAACCAACCCCCCCAGCCCTCTCCCCTCTTGTAGTGCCCAGAATTCGGTGGTTAATTAACAACAACCTCATACCCTGCCCATCTGGCCAGGCCTCTCAAGCCACTCTGGGCAGCTCCCAACAGAATATTAAAAACACAATAAAACATCAGACATTAAAATCTCCCCTAAACAGGGCTGCCTGTATAACAGGTTGAGGTTGAATCCTGACAAGACAAAAGAGCTCTTTTGGGGGGCCGGGGGGCCAGGTGTGGGGGACTCCCTGGTCCTGAATGGGGTGAATGTGCCCCCGAAGGACCAGGTGCACAGCCTGGGGGTCATTTTGGACTCACAGCTGTCCGTGGAGGCACAGGCCAGTTCTGTGTCCAGGGCAGTACCATCTGGTACGCAGGATGAGACCTTCCCTGCCTGCTTTAAACAAACAAACAAAAATAATAATGCAGATCTCCTTGGTAGAGTTTAACCGTTTATCATGGAATATTCCTAAACCCAAGCTTATCTCCTGGGCCACATAAGACAAAAAAAACACACACAAACACAGCTAACCGTGAGGACATAAAGTAAAATATTATAAGGATGGGGGGTACAGCTAGTCTGGTGCCCACTATAACCAGTTCCCCTTTCATGGATCACTGCCTTGCCGTGGCGAAGCGGCTTGAATGACTCAGAGAAGCTATGAGCTACGCCGTTTAGGGCCACCCAAGACAGACAGGTCATAGTGGAGAATTTTGACCAAACGTGATCCACCTGGAGCAGGAACCGGCAAGCCACTCCAGTATCCCTGCCAAGGAAACCCCATGGACAAAGACAACAGGCGTAGAAAAGTTATGATGCTGGAAGATGAGCCCCTCAGGTCGGAAGGCGTCCAACATGCTACTGAGGAAGAGTGGAGGACAAGGACAAGTAGATTCAGAGCTGATGAAGTGGCTGGGCCAAAGCTGAAAGGTTGCTCAGTTGCGGATATGCCTGGAAGCGAAAGGAAAGTCCAATGCTGTAAAGAAAAATATTGCATAGGAAGCTACCAGCATGAGTTTGACCAAACTGCGGGAGGCAGTGGAAGACAGGAAGGCCTGGTCCAGGGGGTCACGAAGAGGCGGACACGACAAAACGACTAAACAACAACAAAACCAGAGTTCATTGAACAGGAAATGGATGTGAATACTCACTTCCTCCTTTCCCCCCTCGCTTTGGCCAATTTTGCTCTGTTTCCCCTCTCCATCCTCCCTAAAGGTAAAGGGACCCCTGAACCATTAGGTCCAGTCGTGGCCGACTCTGGGGTTGCGGCGCTCATCTCGCTTTACTGGCCGAGAGAGCCGGGGTCCAGCTTCCGGGTCATGTGGCCAGCAGGACTAAGCCGCTTCTGGCGAACCAGAGCAGCGCACGGAAATGCCGTTTACCTTCCCGCCAGAGTGGTACCTATTTATCTACTTGCACCTTGATGTGCTTTCGAACTGCTAGGTTGGCAGGAGCAGGGACCGAGCAATGGGAGCTCACCCCGTCATTGCGGGGATTCGAACCGCCGACCTTCTGATCGGCAAGTCCTAGGCTCTGTGGTTTAACCCACAGCGCCACCCGCGTCCCCTCCATCCTCCCTAGTAAGGGGTATTTAAGGTCAAGAGCGGGGCAGGCTGCTTTGAAGATCCTACCCCTCCCTTTCCTTTCCTAGTGAAAGTTGTGTCCACGGCATCTGGTCAGCAGACGGGGAAGTCAGAACGAACGCAGTCCAAGCGGGAAGGAGCGAGGGAGGGAGAGCGAAGCTAGAAGGAGGAAGGGGATTTCCAAAGAAAGGGCCCAGTGTTTTCTTTGAACAATGCTCAGCAACTAGAGTGGGGGAGGCTGGAAGAAAAAAAAGTTGTGCAATCTTATCTCTGCCCTTCTCCTCTCTGCGCACACTCCCTCCCTCTCCATGCTTCGCAATCCCGCCCCGTAACTCCCTGGCCAAGTCAAGGATGCAGTTATTTTTTATTTTCCTTTCGGCATGTGACGCTCTCCGAACAAATTGGGACGGCGAGGGGGAAGGCCCGAGGGAGCTCCGAGAGGAAGAGGGGGAAAACGCGCCTTCAAAATCCAGACGGGGTCTCTCCAGGTCATCCAGCCTGATGATCTGTAGGAAGGCAGAGAATTCTGAAATTACGGAGGGCTGTGGAGATCTCTCTGTGCCATTGCGGAACGGCTCTTGCTGACGTTCCCCCGAAATCTAGTCCCCCACTGTAACTTCTTCTTGTTGTTTAGTGGTGTCCGCCTCTTTGTGACCCCCCTGGACCAGAGCACGCCAGGCCCTCCTGTCTTCCACTGCCTCCCGCAGTTTGGTCAAACTCATGCTGGTCCCTTCAATAACAGTGTCCCACCACCTCGTCCTCTGTCGTCCCCTTCTCCTTCTGCCCTCCATCTTTCCCAACATCAGGGAGTCTTCTCTTCTCCTGAGGTGGCCAAATTCTTGGAGCCTCAGCTTCAGGATCTGTCTTCAGGATCACTTCCCCCCATCTCATCCTCCGTCATCCCCTTCTCCTTGTGCCCTCCATCTTTCCCCACATCAGGGTATTTTCCAGGGAGTCTTCTCTTCTCATGAGTTGGCCAAAGTACTGGAGCCTCAGCTTCAGGATCTGTCCTTCCAGTGAGCACTCGGGGCTGATTTCCTTCTGAATGGAGAGGTTGGATCTTCTTGCAGTCCATGGGACTCTCCAGAGTCTCCTCCAGCACCAGAATTCAAAACACTGTAACTTAAGACCTGGTTTTCTGCTGTGGTTTTGTCAGCGGGAATCTCAGAAGCTGCCTTTTGTAGCCTGTCAGGTTGTCGGTTCCATCAAGTTCAGTCCTGTCTGCACGGTTTGGCAGCAGCTGTCCTGGGTTTCAGGCAAGGAATCTCTCCCAGGATGCCGTTGGATGTGAAGCCAGACGTTCTGCATGCAGAACACGTGCCGTTCCTTCCTCTACAGATAAAGTAAGATTAATAATAACAATCATTAACAACATGAATAATTTATTATTTACACCCCGCCCATCTGGCTGGGTTTGCCCAGCCACTCTGGGCGGCTCCCGACAGAATATTAAAAACACGACAAAACATCCAACATTAAAAACTGCCTTCAGATGTCTTCTAAAAGTCAAGTAGTTGTTTATTTCTTTGACGTCTGATGGGAGGGTGCCACCACCGAGAAGGCCCTCTGCCTGGTTCCCTGCAACCTCGCTTCTCGCTGGGAGGGAATAACCAGAAGGCCCTCGGAGCTGGACCTCAGTGTCCAGGCTGAACGATGGGGGTGGAGAAGCTCCTTCAGGGATACAGGGATGAGGCAGTGCTGGTGGAACGCAACTATCCTGGCTAGTATAGCCTTATCTTCCTCTTTTCTAATCTGCTTTTAAAGCTTTCAGAATCGGTGGCTGTTACTTCTCTCCTGAGGGAGGGAGTTCTGCAGTTTAACCATGAAGAAATCTGCCGTGACTCTTCTGAAATACTGAGCAGAAAAAAAGGATAATTCAGAGCAGGTCCTTCAAAGGAATGTGTTGAGTAGCTTTTAGGAACAGGGCAAGGGCTGTAGCTCAGTGGTCGGGCAACCGCCTCCTGTGTCGAAGGTCCAGGTTCAAATTTCGGCGTCTCCATTTGCAGTAACCAAGACAATTGCCTTTAGCGTACGGAATAAGCGGTGCCCGACTTCTGAACTTTGGTTAGATAGTAGACTTTTTGCCATCAAACACAGAGCTTCTTGTAGGTAAGAAAACAATGAAGTTGCTTATGTGGTAGAAAAGGTTCTTGTTGTAGCCGTAACTTTCTCGCCTTGTGGGAGGGAGTTTCGTAGACCGACAGCGTGAAGGAGTCATTTCTCTCATCCGACACTCAGAGGGAGAAAAAGCTTTTCCTCTATCCTCTTTTTTCCCATGCCACGGAGGATTATACAAACATCTATCCTGCTGCCACTTGCTTGCCTCTTTATCAAAAGTCCCAAATGCCTCTGATCGCAGAAGAATGGATGCTTTTGAATTCTGGTGCTGGAGGAGACTCTGGAGAGTCCCATGGACTGCAAGAAGATCCAACCTCTCCATCCTAAAGGAAATCAGCCCTGAGTGCTCACCTGAAGGGCAGATCCTGCAGCTGAGGCTCCAAGACTTTGGCCACCTCAGGAGAAGAGAAGACTCCCTGGAAAAGACCCTGATGCTGGGAAAGATGGAGGGCGCAAGGAGAAGGGGACAACAGAGGATGAGATGGTTGGACAGTGTTCTTGAAGCATGAGTTTGACCAAACTGCGGGAGGCAGTGGAAGACAGGAGTGCCTGGTGTGCTCTGGTCCAGGGGGTCACCAAGAGGCGGACACGACTAAACGACTAAACAACAAAATCCTGCCGCCACTCGCTCGCCTCTTTCTCGTAAGTCTCAAATGCCTCCAGCTTTCCTTGCAGGGACGGCGCTCTCTGCGCAGCCCGCCTTTCAGAGCTGTTGTGAGGTGGGCGATAAACACCGCAAGAACTGGCTGGTTGGCAACCTCACCGCCAGCATCTATGGACCAGCAGCAGTGTCAGGGTCAAGGATCCATAGTTTCCGGGATGTTTCTGTGCCACGAATAGATTTATTGGCTATCGAATCGCCCTCCTTCACCTTCTTGCGATTCCTGCCCTTTCCCCCTCCTCCCGAAGAAAATCAGCATTCGAGAGGGAAACTGCTTGCGTCTGGGGTTTCTTTCTTGGTGCGTGCGGGTGTTGAGCGTGGGTAGAGAATCGTAGAGGTGGAAGGGACCCCGACGATCATCTAGTCCAACCCCCTGGAATACGCAGGGATATCCGCAAAAACGATTTCCAAAAATGCAGGAATATGCTCTGCAGCTGTTCCGTACGGCGCTCGAACCTGAAACCTTTGCATTATCACCACCTTGCTCTAACTGACTGAGCTATTTTTCCTCCCTCCAAACATACCGTTAATAAAGTTATTATTCAGGTAGGGAGGCTGTGTTGGTCTGACGCAGTCAAAATATATAAAAAATTAAGAAGATTGTCCAGTAGCACCTTGTTGTTGCTGAGTCATTTAGTTGTGTCCGCCTCTTTGTGACCCCCTGGACCAGAGCACGCCAGGCCCTCCTGTCTTCCCGCAGTTTGGTCAGACTCATGTTTGTAGCTTTGAGAACACTGTCCCACCATCTCGTCCTCTGTCGTCCCCTTCTCCTTGTGCCCTCCATCTTTCCCAGCATCAGGGTCTTCTCCAGGGAGTCTTCTCTTCTCCTGAGGGCTGGCCAAAGTCTTGGAGCCTCAGCTTCAGGATCTGTCCTTCCAGTGAGCACTCAGGGCTGATTTCCTTCAGAGTGGAGAGGTTTGATCTTCTTGCAGTCCATGGGACTCTCAAGAGTCTTCTCCAGCACCAGAATTCAAAAGCATCCATTCTCCGGTGATCAGCCTCCTTGATGGTCCAGCTCTCACTTCCATACATCACTACTGGGGAAACCATAGCTTAATTGTCCAGTAGCACCTTAGAGGTCAACTAAGTTCGTTCTTGGTATAAGCTTTCGTTTGTATCTGAAGAAGTGTGCACGCACATGAAAGCTTATACCAAGGACAAACTTAGTTGGTCTCTAAGGTGCTACTGGACAATTCTATTTTTATTTTTTATATATTTCAAAAATTATTATTATCATTATTAATTTTAAAGGAGAAGAGAAGGGGCTTCAGAGAGTGGTTTTCTGAAATGCCTCCCTCTTTCCGTTAAACTTTTTTTGGCGGCCACATTTCACAGCGAGTAGAGATGCTCCGCAGAGCAGTTTGCTAAACTGCTCCCTGAAGCTCCTCTCTGCTATTTCTTAAGCAGAATCCTTGCCTCCCATTCTGCTTGCTTGCTCACCCGCCTCCCTGTTTGTTGTTGACCACGCAGGAGTTGACATGGCCCCCTACTGGCTGAAAAACTGAACTTCAGCGTGACGACAGACTTAAGTTTCAATGGATATAGGAAGAAAGTATGGAGACACTAAAGTCCCGAGAATAGTTGGTTTAAATGAATGGGGAAAGCTAGATACTTGTTCGTGTGTGTGTTTTTTTAAAAAATCAGTGGTGGCTAGTCCAATGGGGCAAATGGGGCACTGCCCCACCAGCCTCGGTTGTGTTTTGTAGGTCAAAACCAGGAATTGGAGTCCGGAAAGTGGTAGCCAGCTCAGTGCGGCCAGGATTGCTGTTACGTGCTCAGACTATTTTAGAGTCATAGAATTGTAGAGTTGGAAGGGACGCTTAGGATCATCTAGTCCAACCCCCTGAAATGTAGCTGACCTGTACAAGGCTCGAACCTGCAACCGTGGTATTATCAGCACCAAGCTTTAGCCAACTGGCTGGCAGGCTACCTGGCTGCTGAATTCTGCACCAAATGCAGCTGTTAACATTACAACCAAGGTCTTTTTTTCAGTACCGGCACCTCTCAGGTTGCCGTTCTAAGAGAACGAGGGAGGTGTTTGTGCTGAGTCCCAGAACCTCTTTTTCTGGTAAATAATAGCACTGATGATAACATTCCTGGGGGGGGGGGGGATTCGCCGCTAGAGAAATTCATGGAGGAGAAAAAGGCTATCGAAAGCCACTTGCCCCAGGGGCTATGTTTTCTCTCAGTGCTTTTGTGTTGCGGTTCTTGCAAATCGCAGGAGACGGTTTGCTTCAGGCGAGGTGTGCTGGTCCTGAGGGTTAACCGTGTGGTGAGGTCTGAGTCCAGTCCGAGGTCGAGGGTGCGGTATGGAGGCTGTCCGTCAAAGCTGAAGCTGGGTCCAAGGCAGGGAGTTGGGTGAGGTCAGGAACTCTGGCAGAAGAGCAGGACAGGGTTCAGGCAGGAACAGGCTACCAACAATGTTGCTCCCGCAACCTGGGACTGGGGCTGGCTGGCTTTTACCTGCCCTGAGGCATAGCGTGGCCCCGGTCCACAGGTGACTTGCCTCTCCTGGCCTGGAGGCGAGCCCTCCTCCTGCGGGAACTTAGTTCCCTCCGCCTCTCTGCACTGAGCCTCTAGCTCAGGAGAGGCTGGAGAGTTACTGGACCCAGAGGCAACCTCAGCTTCCTCTGACGGGGCTGAGAGTGGAGCTCCTGCAGGCAATGGGTCCTCCATCACCTCAGGAGCCAGAGCAGACTCACCTGAGGACCCAGCACAGGTGAGGACCCTTCAGGCTCAAGCCCCAGCCCCGGCTCAGCTGGTTCTGGAGGCGGGGACTCCTGTGCAGGCTGGGATTCCTCAGGTTCAGCCTCCGAGTCCGAATCCCAGGCCATCACATGAGGTGTCCCCGAAGGAAGTCAGGGCAAGACGAGGGACCTGAGCGTGCAGGCCAAAAGAAATCGAAAGATCCATCTGTCTTGAGACGGTCTAATCTCTTTAGCAGGTCTGGGTTCTTATTTTTGAAAGGGAGTGGGGGGAAAGAGACAAAGAGAGAGCTCTGACCTCATGGCTATAGATAGCCAGGGTGTAGAAAGAGCTTTGCAGAAGTCCAGCTCCCTCCCTTTCCACCCAGATGCTTATGGGATGGAGTCACTGGACTGTGAGTGACGGCGCAGGGCACCCACTCATGGGACACAGCGTCAGAAACCCAGAGTGGGAGGCGATAGACAAATAGGAATGGAAGGGTTTGGAGGCAGCCATGCCAAACGATGGTCGCAAGAATTGCCTGCTTGGGGGTTGTTAACGGAAAAATTCGAGGGCTCCCTTGGACAAAGAAACAAAGACACCAACCAGGATTACTTGGAGCAAAACAGCAGTCTGTAGGCTTGGTCTTTATTGATCTGTTGCAACAGGGTGCTCCCCTCACCCGCAGGAGAGAGGAGGGACCCAGAAAAATGGCACGCAAGACCTTATAAAGACTTTTGAAAAGTCTTTTATAAAGACTTTTGAAATTGCCACCCTGTAGATCAAGACCACCCCCAGAAACAAAAAAATTCCTTCCAGTAGCACCTTAAAGGCCAACTAAGTTAGTTCTTGGTATGAGCTTTCGTGTGCATGCACACTTCTTCAGATAATAATTATTAATAATAATAATAATAATTAATAATAATTGGTATCTGAAGAAGTGTGCATGCACACGAAAGCTCATACCAAGAACTAACTTAGTTGGTCTTTAAGGTGGCGCTGTGGGTTAAAGCCTCAGCGCCTAGGACTTGCCGATCGAAAGGTCGGCGGTTCGAATCCCTGCGGCGGGGTGCGCTCCCGCTGCTCGGTCCCAGCGCCTGCCAACCTAGCAGTTCGAAAGCACCTCCGGGTGCAAGTAGATAAATAGGGACCGCTTACCAGCGGGAAGGTAAACGGCGTTTCCGTGTGCGGCTCTGGCTCGCCAGAGCAGCGATGTCACGCTGGCCACGTGACCCGGAAGTGTCTCCGGACAGCGCTGGCCCCTGGCCTCTTAAGTGAGATGGGCGCACAACCCCAGAGTCTGTCAAGACTGGCCCGTATGGGCAGGGGTACCTTTACCTTTTTAAGGTGCTACTGGAAGGAATTTTTTTTGTTTTGACTATGGCAGACCAACACGGCTACCTATCTGTAACCCCCAGAAACATCATACATCCATCACAGAAGGGGTGTAACCTAAGACCACCCCTCTGATACATCACACCTACATCACAGAAAAGGCGGTCTAAAACAGAAAATTTGAATTATGTTTTTCTTTTGTCCTTGTTTATCTCCTGTCTGGCAGGTTACTTGATTGGATTGCCTGGGGAGCCCGGCCAGTCTTTTGTAATGATAAATACTTAGTTCCTGGGCCAGGTCACAGGCTCACACCCTATTCAAACACAGACAGACATACCCTTCAGACAGGATTTGTGAAGGAAAAGACAATGGGGAGGCTTTTCCACTTTGAACTTGCAGAGAAAAGATTTGGTCAGTTTAGGAATCAAATGGAGAGGTTTGATCTTCTTGCAGTCCATGGGACTCTCAAGAGTCTCCTCCAGCACCAGAATTCAAAAGCATCCATTCTTCAGCGATGGTCCAGCTCTCACTTCCCTACATCACTACTGGGAAAACCAGAGCTTTGACTATATGGACCTTTGTTGGCAAGGTGATGCCTCTGCTTTTTAAGATGCTGTCTAGGTTTGTCATTGCTTTTCTCCCAAGAAGCAGGCGTCTTTTAATTTCGGGGCTGCTGTCACCATCTGCAGTGATCATGGAGCCCAAGAAAGTAATGGAGGCAGTGAGAGATTTTACTTTCTTGGGAAGGACTAGACCATGTGGAAAATGAACGGAATATTTCAGCTGCAGTTCATTCATTTTCAGCTTTGTATTCTTGTTATTAAAAAAAGCACCTAGGCATTCCGTTGTTGCACCCGTAACTTAGGTTCAAGGTGCCATTTAGCTCCTAGTTTTCATATCTCAGTTTCTAAGACTATCTCAGCCTCGGCCCACTAGACCTGAAAAAGCGTCTCCACCCCCATTGTCCAGCACGGACACCGGGGTCCATCTCCCGAGGGCCTTCTGGCGGTTTTCCTCCCTGCGAGAAGTGAGGTTACAGGGAACCAGGCAGAGGGCCTTCTTGGTGGTGGCGCCCTCTCATCAGATGTCAAGGAGATAAACAACTATCTGACTTTTAGAAGACATCTGAAGGCAGCCCTGTTTAGGGAAGTTTTTAATGTTTGATGTTTTAAAACTTTGTTGGAAGCCACCCAGAGTAGCTTGGGAAACCCAGCCAGATGGGTGGGGTATAAATAATAAATTATTATTATTATTATTAATTATTACAGTGGTACCTTGGGTTACAGACGCTTCAGGTTACAGACTCCACTAACCTGGAAATATTAGAACTTTGCTTCAGGATGAGAACAGAAATCGTGCGGCGGTGGCGGGAAGCCCCATTAGCCAAAGTGATGCTTCAGGTTAAGAACAGTTTCAGGTTAAGAATGGGCCTCCGGAACGAATTAAGTTCTTAACTCGAGGTACCACTGTATTTTCAATTTATACCCCCCCTTTTATTTCCCCTTCTCCCTCCGCTGTCTATTTGTCAATTCCTGCTCGTATACTTTCTGATTCCCTTAAAATTAAGTTCTTAACCCGAGGTACCACTTGTATAATAATATTTAGAAAGCACAATGAGGTGATTCGGAAGCCAAAAATATTATTATTATTATTATTATTATTATTATTATTATTATTATTATTATTATTAATAATAATAATTACTGTTCAAGGCATCCCAGGGTGCCACGCTGGTTGAAAACCACTGCTTTAGGGCAACTCGGTGAGGACAAGACGCTAGATCAGTGTTTTTCGACCTTTTTGGGGCAAAGGCACACTTGTTTCGTGAAAAAAATCACGAGGCACACCACCATTAGAAAATGTTTAAAAAATTAACTCTGTGCCTATATTGACTATATATAAAGTAATTCTCTTGAATAGGAATCAAATAAACACAAAGAAAGTATTTTATAATTACTTTATTATGAAATAGTAAGTAAACAGAAATATGAAAAATTATAAAATACTTTATTTTCAAATCTTTTGAATTTTTCAATTTCCTTACGGCACACCAGGCAACATCTCGTGGCACACTAGTGTGCCGCGGAACAGTGGTTGAAAAACACTGCGCTAGATAGCTCCGTCGGTAGAGCACGAGACTCTTGACCTCCGGGTTGTGGGTTCGAGTCCAGCGCCAGGGAAAAGAGGGGGTTGGGCTAGATGACTCTCAGGGTCCCTTCCACCTCGACGATTCTATGCTTCTATAACTAGCGGAGCCATTGGCTCCTCCTAGGTTCTTTCCCCCAATTGCAACAGCCCCCAACTGCATCTCAACCCTGAGTCTCTCCTCCTTTCCCTTCTCTCTCTCTTTCCCTCCATCCTTGCCCCCCCTCCACTGCCAATTTCCTTAGCCCCCTCTCATGCCGTGGGGGCAGGCGGACGTGCACTTTTCAACTCCCGGAGACCTTTGCGGGGGGCCCTGGCGATCCCCTAGCGCCGTGCCAGCCAAACTCCGTCGCTTCCTTGGCAGAAAAGGACGGCAGGCTATTTTTAAATCCAGGAGCGAGCGAGAGAGAGAGGCGTTCCTCTCCTCCAAGCCTGGGGGGTTTTCTGCTTTTTGGAAACCGCCTTCTTGGGGGTCCCAGCTGGAGGGGGGCCATTGGGTGACAGATGGACCCTCCGCGGGTGAGTAGGGCCACAGAGGGGGGTGGGGAGATTTCAGCCAGGACACAGAGATCCCTTATTATTTCCCCCCGCCCAGAACAAGGAAGTTGTGTTTCCTGATAGATTCCGCCCCCTCTCTGATTTGCTGGCCTGCCTGCGACTCTTTCATGAAAAGCCGACAATTTTCCCTCTGCAATCTCTTCTGAGATGTTTTCCTTCCCCCTTTGACTGCCCCACCCCTCCTCAACCCTAGGAAAAGTTTGCAAACTGGATCTTTAGGGAAGAAATTCCCAATATTTTAAAACTCGCCGTGCGCCCCATAGGCTGAACTTCGGCACTTGTCTCTAGCGCCACGGCGGTGGTCCTTTTTGAGCACGTGCAGAGTGATTTTTCCTTTCTGCCGAGTCACGCAGACGGTTTCAGCACTTATAGGCAGTGATATCTGATCCTGGCTGTCTCTCTGTGTGTCATCTGTCATGTGTCTCTGTGTGGCTGGGTCTGGGAGATACTCAGTTTTGCATTTTAAACAGGAAGACAGCGGTACCTTGGTTCTCAAACTTAATCAAGTCCGTTCCAAAACCAAAGCGTTCCAAAACCAAGGCACGCTGCTTTCCCATAGAAAGTCATGCAAAGCGGATTAATCCATCCCAGGCTTTTAAAAACAACCCCTAAAACAGCAATTTGACATGAACTGCTTCTGGTGCAATGGGACACCGTGACGGAAACCAGAGCGCACAGAAAGGCCATTTACCTTCCCGCTGGAGCGGTACCTATTTATCTACTTGCACTTTGACGTGCTTTCGAACTGCTAGGTTGGCAGGAGCTGGGACAGAGCAGCGGGAGCTCACCCCGTCGCTGGAATCGAACCGCTGACCTTCCGATCGGCAAACCCAAGAGGCTCAGTGGTTTAGACGCGCCACCCACATCCCTCCTAGCAGTTCGAAAGCACACCAGTGCAAGTAGATAAATAGGTACCGCTGCGGTGGGAAGGTAAACAGCATTTCCGTGTGCTCTGGTTTCCGTCGTGTGCCAGAAGCGGTTTAGTCCTGCTGGCCACACGACCCGGAAAGCTGTCTGTGGACAAATGCCGGCTCCCTCGGCCTGAAAGCGAGATGAGCGCCGCAACCCCATAGTCTCCTTTGACTGGACTCAACCGTCCAGGGGTCCTTTACCTTTTAAATACCCAGCTATAGAAGCTGTGAGATATTACTGAGGTGGGGCAGGGCATGGGCAACAGAAGAGAAGAGGAAAGCAAGTCTTTTCAACCAACAGTGATGTCTGCGTCTCCTCCAGAAAGTATATCGCATTTTTTGCTCTATAAGACTCACTTTTTCCCTCCTAAAAAGTAAGGGGAAATGTGTGTGCGTCTTATGGAGCGAATGCAGGCTGCGCAGCTATCCCAGAAGCCAGAACAGCAAGAGGGATTGCTGCTTTCACTGCGCAGAGATCCCTCTTGCTGTTCTGGCTTCTGAGATTCAGAATATTTTTTCCTTGTTTTCCTCCTCCAAAAACTAGGTGCGTCTTGTGGTCTGGTGCGTCTTATAGAGCGAAAAATACGGCGGTTTTATAAATCCACCCGTGCGGAAATTTTACCCCTGAAAAGGAGGACATGTCCTGGAAAACATGGCAACCCTAGGCTGGGATTTAGAGGCCTCCGAACTGTGCAGCAAAGTGAGGGGCCAACTGCAGCTGCCATCGTGGTCCCCAGTGGCGTAGCGTGGGGGGTGCATGGGGGGCTGTCCGCACCAGGCGCAACATCTGGGGGTTAGGGTTAGGGGGCGCAAATCCATGGGTTAGGGGGCGCAAATCCACAGGTTAGGGGGCGCAAATCCATGGGTTAGGGAGCGCAAATTTCTTGCCTTGCCCCGGGTGCTGACAACCCACGCTACGCCACTGGTGGTCCCTGACCTTTGGCATGCTGGTTTCTAGGCGTCAGACGGGTGTGTGGGGGTTTTTTGGGGGGGTATCCTAGCTTGGAGAAGGCTGCTGCCCACCGCCAAGCCGTCGCGGGGGCCGCTCGATGTTCCGGGTCTCTCGAAAGCGGCTTAGTTCGACGGCGGCATCTTTCTGGCGGGGCTAATCTGGCGGGAGGGAAAGTTGTCGGAGTGGCTGATCGGATTTCAAGCCCTGTCCTGGTTCATTGCTGATCTCTAACCCCCCCCTTCACCCAACTCCCGTCGCCTAATCCCTGGGCTGAACCCAGATTGGCAGAGACCGGAGAGAGCTTTTAAAAGCTTTCCACTGTCCTGGGAGGCTGGGCTGCGGAGGTTTATGGCAAGGCATAACAGATTGAGGTTGAATCCTGACAAGACAGAAGTACTGTTTTGGGGGACAGGGGGCGGGCAGGTGTGGGGGATTCCCTGGTCCTGAATGGGGCAACTGTGCCCCCAAAGGACCAGGTGTGCAGCCTGGGAGTCATTCTGGACTCACAGCTGTCCATGGAGGCGCAGGTCAGTTCTGTGTCCAGGGCAGCTCCATCTGGTACGCAGGATGAGACCCTCCCTGCCTGCAGACTGTCTGCCCAGAGTGGTGCATGCTCTGGTTATCTCTTGCTTGGACTACTGCAATGCGCTTTATGTGGGGCTACCTTTGAAGGTGACCCGGAAACTACAATTAATCCAGAATGTGGCAGCTAGACTGGGGACTGGGAGCGACCACCAAGACCATATAACACCGGTCTTGAAAGACCTACATTGGCTCCCAGTACGTTTCCAAGCACAATTCAAAGTGTTGGTGCTGACCTTGAAAGCCCTAAACGGCCTCAGTCCAGTATACCTGAAGGAGCGTCTCCACCTCCATTGTCCAGCCTGGACACTGAGGTCCAGCACTGAGGGCCTTCTGGCGGTTCCCTCACTGCGAGAAGCCAAGTTACAGGGAACCAGGCAGAGGGCCTTCTCGGTGGTGGCGCCCTCCCTGTGGAACGCCCTCCCACCAGATGTCAAAGAGAAAAATAACTACCAAACTTTTAGAAGACATCTAAAGGCAGCCCTGTTTAGGGGAGCTTTTAATGTTTATTAGCTTATAGTATTTTAGTGTTTTGTTGGAAGCCGCCCAGAGTGGCTGGGGAAACCCAGCCAGATGGGCTGGGTATAAATAATATATTATTATTATTATTATTATTATTATTATTATTATTATTATTATCCTCCCCACCTTTCTCTTCGGGGAAAACAAAAGCCCGGAATGGATTGCACCCTTACCCCAAAATGGTGGGCTCCCGTCTCTCAGTCTGTCCAACACTCAGGTATGGTTGGACTTGTACGTTCGTATCTTGGCTCTCAAATGCCTTGGCTCCCCAACAAATCAGCTCCCGAGCCATCAAAAGTGAGCTTTCCAGTTTCCGAATGATTTTCAGAAGCCGAACGTCCGACGGCGGCTTCTGCGACTTCCGATCGGCTGCGGAAGCCAACAGGAAGCCGAGCTTTGGTTTCCGAACATTTTGGAAGTCGAACGGACTCTGTTCAAGGTACGACTGTAGTTCCACAGTGTAGTTGGTACTCTAGTTGCCAACACCACCCCCTGACTAATAATAATAACAATTTTATTATTTATACAGTGGTACCTCGCAAGACGAAATTAATTCGTTCTGCGAGTTTTTTCGTCTTGCGAATTTTTCGTCTTGCGAAGCACGGATTCCCATAGGAATGCATTTGGTATTAACGGTTTTAAGAAAAAGGACACGTTTTTGTCTTGCGAAGCAAGCCCATAGGGAAATTCGTCTTGCGAAGCAACTCAAAAAATGAAAAACTCTTTCGTCTTGCGGGTTTTTCGTCTTACGAGGCATTCGTCTTGCGAGGTACCACTGTATGATATCCGTCTGACTAGGATGGTTCAGCCAATCTGGACAGGTTTCCAGCGAAATAGAAAACCACCGTAAAACATCAAACATTTTTTAAATACCCACTTCCCTAGAAAGGGCTACCTTCAGATGTCTTCTAAAAGTCTGTTTAACAATTGCAGACCCTCCAAGTCTCTCTATTTTCCAGGGAAAGTCCCGGTTTCTGATTTGATACCGGAATGTTCCGCTTTTCCTTAGGATGTCCCTATTTTTATTTAAGAAATCTTGGAGGTGATGGAATAGGACGTCCCTATTTTCAGGGGAGAAACGTTGGAGGGGATGGAATAGGACGTCCCTATTTTCAGGGGAGAAACGTTGGAGGGGATGGAATAGGACGTCCCTATTTTCAGGGGAGAAACGTTGGAGGGGATGGAATAGGACGTCCCTATTTTCAGGGGAGAAACGTTGGAGGGGATGGAATAGGACGTCCCTATTTTCAGGGGAGAAACGTTGGAGGGGATGGAATAGGACGTTCCTATTTTCAGGGGAGAAACGTTGGAGGGGATGGAATAGGACGTCCCTATTTTCAGGGGAGAAACGTTGGAAGGGATGGAATAGGACGTCCCTCTTTTCATGCGAAAATGAAACGAAAAGAGCCGCAAATACAAAAACTCAAAATAAAAAGCAAAAACAGACAGACCTCAGCGTAACAGTCAAATCGTAAGCGTAATGATCAAAATGGAAGTATGGCTCTCAAATCGGAAGCGTGGCTCTCAAAATGGAGCACGTTCGGCTTCCGGAAAAGTTCGCAAACCAGAACACTTCCTTCTGGGTTTGCAGCATTTGGGTTCCAAGTTGTTTGAGTCCCAAAGGCGTTTGAGAACCAAGGGACCCCTGTAAGGGTTAGTAACTTCCCCTCCAGCTTGCGCAATCCTGTGTCCCTTTGCCACGGTTTGTGCTTTTGCGGTGTTCTTCTTTAGGTTACCTATTATTACTCCCCCTTGTCTCGGCGCCTTTCTTGGGCTAGGAATCCAAGGCCGCTGGGTTTTCCAAAGCAGGAAAGGGGTGCAGAACAGAGCCCAGGGCGCTTTGATGGTGTGTGGCGGTTTGGTGGCAGAGTGTGTGTCTGTGTGTGTGTGGACCTCCGTCGGGAGATTATCGAAGGCACAGATGTACACGTCGGCTAATGAATTACTCCCAGCGGAGACCTCACCTGGCTTGACCTCCGCTTCGACTGCGCCCCGGCGAGGGAGAGCTGTCCTCTCGTGACCTTGCCGCCGGGAACTGCGGCTTTTGTTGCATGACATGGCGGCCTCTTATCTCCCCAAACCGCCCCCCTCCCAACCTTGAGCGAAGGGGTGGGGGTGCAAGCAGGAAACACGCAAATCCTAAACCGGGTACGTCGGCGACGTCTTGCGCAAATTAATATTCTTATCTCTGTCGGTTGTTTTATTGTACTGCCCCAAAGCCCCAATGCGCAGCTTCGTTTGGAAAACTCGCCATTATCGGGAAACCCAGTGGCATCTAATAAAATGCAACAGAAGTTCGTGCAGTTGTTTATGGGATGGTTGCATCGCCGGTCCTTTTTTTTTTGCACTGGAAATATTGGGCCTGCTTTGAAAGAGGATTTGGGCAAATTCGCGGAGGGAAAGGAATCTCAGTTGCTGGGAACCGAAGGAGGGGAGAGGGTAGGGCCACACCTGGAATACCGCGCCCAGTTCTGGGTTCGAATCCTGTTTGTGGGTTTGAAGGGCTACTCGGTTGGCCACTGCAAGAACAGGAGGCTGGGATAGGTGGGCCACAGGACTGCCCCTGAGGACGCGGGTGGCGCTGTGGTCTAACCACGGAGCCTCTTGGGTTTGCCGATGGGAAGGTCGGCGGTTCGAATCCCCGCCACGGCGGTGAGCTCCCGTTGCTCGGTCCCTGCTCCTGCCAGCCTAGCAGTTCGAAATCACGCCAGTACAAGTAAATAAATAGGTACCACTGCGGCGGGAAGGTAAACGGCGTTTCCGTGCGCTCTGGTTTCCGTCATGCGCCAGAAGCGGTTTAGTCCTGCTGGCCACATGACCCGGAAAGCTGTCTGTGGACAAATGCCGGCTCCCTCGGCCCGAAAGCAAGATGAGCGCCGCAACCCCATAGTCGCCTTTGACTGGACTTAACCGTCCAGGGGTCCTTTACCTTTTTTCCCCTTACCCTGGATCAATGGACTTTTCTCAACATGTGGGTCCCCAGATGTTGTTGAACTACAATTCCCATCACCCCTAGCTAGCAAGGCCAGGGCTCAGGGATGATGGGAGTTGTAGTCCAACAACATCTGGGGGCCCACAGGTTGAGAACTGCTGCTTTAAAGGTTTTGTCTACCAAGGGTGCTCCTCACGTCCTCCGTCCTCACAGCCCTCCCATAAGCTCACAAGGTACTGTAGTTAAGCGTGCCTAAAACGGCATATATTAAAGGAAACTTTGTACCCAAAGGCGGGATGTTGGTGGGGGAAATCGCTTTGCAGAAAATGCAGCTGTCGGGCAAAATTGCACAATCAGCGAACAGGTGTCGATAAACCTGCACTGAGGCGCTGATGAATTTGCACGGGGACCTGATTAAAAAACAACAACGACGAATAAATTTGCAAACTGTAACGTCGTAGGTGGAATTTAAGATTGGGGGGGGACGAAACGAGCCACTGAAATGGACAGGTTTTGCCCCTCCGCGACTGCTAGGGGGCTGGGAGACCAGGAAACTGCGTCGGGCAAGGCGAAGACATCGCGAAAGGGTTGAAGGATAGACATTCCCAATTAGCGGGGCAGCTGCACGGTTTCGTATTACCTGCCCTGGGAAAAAACAGCCTGGCAGCCCCTTTAGATGAGGAAAAGCCGTTTCCGTGGCGGGGGTCACGCTTAACCCTTTCCCGGAACTTTGAATTCGTTGCTCCATTTCATGCAAATGCCTCCCTTCCCTCCCTCAGCCTGTTCGGTTATCCTGATTGGGAATTAATTCAGCATTGAGAAACCCGAGGCCTCGGCAGGGTGTGTGTGTGAATGTGGCCCTCCGCGCCTTTCTGACCGGCCCTCGAGCTCTCCTACAGCCACCACACTCCTTACCAGCTCTGCTTTCTGGCTGGGATGCCTCCTCTCATCAGAGAATCGTGGAATTCTAAAGCTAGATGGGGCCCTGTGTGGTCATCCAGTCCAACCCTGCAGAACGTAGGACCATGCTGCTCTCGAACCTGCAACCTTGGCGTTCATCAGCACCACGCTCCAGCCAACAGAGCTACCTGGGCCCATGAACTCTCGCCGGCTGGGTGTGGGGATAGAAAAAATCATGTGTATTTGTGTAGAAACTAGCTTACTGCACATGGGCAAAATTTGCATTTGTTTCCGCGCCCACTTAAGCCTTCTGGACCCCCCCCCCACCAAGGCCATGTGGCCCCTGGAAGGTTTTGCAGGACGGACTTCGGCCCCTGGGCTGATTAAACTTCCCCAGCTTGGTTAGAGGGAGAGCAGGGAAAGGGAAATTATTTGGGGGGGGGTGAGAGGGAGATGGAATCTGTAGTTACAGCGGTACCTTGGTTCTCAAACGGCTTGGCTCCCAAAGCAAATTGGCTCCCGAACACCGCAGACCCAGAAGTGAGTGTTCCGGTTTGCAAACGCTTTTTGGAAGCTGAACGTCCGACGCAGCTTTCGGTTGAGTGCAGCTTTCGGGAGTCAAGCGGGCTCCCGGAACGGATTAAGTTTGAGAACCAAGGTACCGCTGTAAAAGTTAAAGGTAAAGGGACCCCTGACCCTTAGGTCCAGTCGTGGCCGACTCTGGGGTTGCAGCGCTCATCTCGCTTTACTGGCCGAGGGAGCCGGCGTACAGCTTCCGGGTCATGTGGCCAGCAGGACTAAGCCGCTTCTGGCAAACCAGAGCAACGCACGGAAACGCCGTTTACCTTCCCGCCAGAGTGGTACCTATTTATCTACTTGCACTTTGACGTGCTTTCGAACTGCTAGGTTGGCAGGAGCAGGGACCGAGCAACGGGAGCTCACCCTGTTGCGGGGATTCGAACCGCCGACCTTCTGATTGGCAAGTCCTAGGCCCTGTTTAGACCACAGCGCCACCTGCGTTCAGGTACCGCTGTATTGATGTGCAATTCTGCAAATCCTGGGAGGTCTGGCAATTTGGGCTGCTTCCCCTCTCGCCGATGCCTCAGAGCAGATCGCTGCGTTTCCACCAGCCCTGCCAAAACCTCCTCCGCCGCGGCAGGTCGGGAGAACCACAGGCCGTGGCGTACGAGTGGAAACTGGGGCTCTGTCGGCTGCCCAAATCTGCCGCCTGAAGCCGCAGGCTCTGGGTGGGGCACAGAGGATGAGGGGGGGGGGAGAGAGAGAGAAACAACATTTCCAGCCAAGCCGCGCGGAGCCAAATTTTCTTGGCACGGCAGCAGGGCGGGGCGTTTGGCTGCTTGGTTTCTGACCAAAATGTTCAATTACTCGTAAGGGGAAGCAGATTTCAAATTGTAGCTGGAAGCTCTTCTGAAGCGGCTGCTTGTTCCGTCCCGTCCCGTCCCGTCCATATCCTGTCTCTTCCTCCTTCCCATGAGCTCAAGGTCCCTCCCGTTCCCCGTTTTCTTTCCACAACGGCCCTACCGGGTAGGCCCCGCAGAAAGCAGGCAGTTGCTCTTAACTCGCTGGCTGCAGCTGATGAACAGGAACACTGGCCTCCATTTTTATAGGGTTGCTGTGACCTGTCTAACTTGCAGAGCCGGTCGCTTGCAAATAGTGTTCCCCCAGCTGAAAAGACAAGGATAAAAATTCCTTAGCTATAAGCTATGAGTGTGGGACGCGGGTGGTGCTGTGGGTTAAACCACAGAGCCTAGGACTTGCCGATCGGAAGGTCGGCGGTTCGAATCCCCGCAATGACGGGGTGAGCTCCCGTTGCTTGGTCCCTGCTCCTGCCCACCTAGCAGTTCGAAAGCATGTCCAAGTGCAAGTAGATAAATAGGTACCGCTTCGGCGGGAAGGTAAACGGCGTTTCCATGCGCTGCTCTGGTTCGCCAGAAGCGGCTTAGTCCTGCTGGCCACATGACTTGGAAGCTGTACGCCGGCTCCCTCGGCCAGTAAAGAGAGGTGAGCGCCGCAACCCCAGAGTCGGCCACGACTGGACCTAATGGTCAGGGGTCCCTTTACCTTTAAGGTAGTCTCTATGGGAGTATATTGTATTTAATTATGGGGTATCAGAGTTTTTAGGGGGCTAACCATTCTGGGATCACTGGGATAGCAGGCTTGTTGGTTTCTGATTGTCTGATTTTTTCAATTTCATTGTTCTGTATGGGACAATGACTATAAAGATTATCATATTGTATATAGAAGAGGCAATCCTTTCCGAGAGAGGCGCGTGCCTCTTCTCAGCTCAGGCATGAATCCACCGGGATGACCCTGAAGGAATGCTTCTGTTCAGAAGAGGCAATCCTTTCCGAGAGAAGGGAATGCCTCTCCTCAGCTCAGGCATGAATCCACCGGGATGTGCTTGGTTGGAATGTCTGTACGCAGAAGAGGCAATCCTTCATGAGAGAGGTGAATGCCTCTTCTTAGAGCGGGCGTGTACATACCCAGATATGTTTGGAGGAATTCCTGTACACAGAAGAGGCAATCCTTTCCGAGAGAAGGGAATGCCTCTTCTCAGCTCAGACATAAATCCACCGGGATGTGCTTGGAATGTCTCTACGCAGAAGAGGCAATCCTTTCCAAGAGAAGAGAATGCCTCTTCTCAAATCAGGCATGAATCCACCGGGATGTGCTTGGAATGTCTCTATGCAGAAGAGGCAATCCTTTCCGAGAGAAGGGAATGCCTCTTCTCAGCTCAGACATAAATCCAATGGGATGTGCTTGGAATGTCTCTATGCAGAAGAGGCAATCCTTTCCGAGAGAAGGGAATGCCTCTTCTCAGCTCAGACATAAATCCAACGGGGTGTGCTTGGAATGCCTCTACGCAGAAGAGGCAATCCTTTCCGAGAGAATGGATGTGGTACTCCCTCTTGACTGCCTCTCTTTCTCTCTCTCTCTTTTCCAGGATGAGTTCCACCCCTTTATTGAGGCACTACTCCCCCATGTCCGGGCCTTTGCCTACACCTGGTTCAACCTCCAGGCCCGCAAGCGCAAGTACTTCAAGAAGCACGAGAAGCGCATGACGAAGGACGAGGAGCGAGCGGTGAAAGACGAGCTCCTCAACGAAAAGCCCGAGGTCAAGCAGAAGTGGGCGTCCCGCTTGCTGGCCAAGCTGCGGAAGGACATCCGCCCGGAGTACCGGGAGGACTTTGTCCTTTCCATCACGGGGAAGAAGCCCTCCTGCTGCGTCCTCTCCAACCCCGACCAGAAGGGCAAGATGCGCAGGATCGACTGCCTCCGACAGGCCGACAAAGTCTGGCGTCTGGACCTGGTGATGGTCATCCTCTTCAAGGGCATCCCCCTGGAGAGCACCGACGGGGAGCGGCTGGTCAAGGCCGCCCAGTGCACCCACCCCATCCTCTGCGTCCAGCCCCACCACATCAGCGTCTCTGTCAAGGAACTGGACCTCTACCTGGCGTATTTCATCCGAGAGAGAGGTAGGTGGCCCAAGACGGCGGGAAAGACTCAGTTCGTGCCTCAGCGTCCGTGGGACTTCTTAGCACAAATGGAGGGGCAAATGGAGTTAAGGGAGGGCGTTTCGTGGCGCCGGATTAAGGAAGGGGCATTTCGTGGTTGTGAATTAAGGGAGGGCGTTTCGTGGTTGTGAGTTAAGGGAGGGCGTTTCGTGGTTGTGAATTAAGGGAGGGCGTTTCGTGGAGCCGGATTAAGGAAGGGGCATTTCGTGGTTGTGAGTTAAGGGAGGGCGTTTCGTGGTTGTGAGTTAAGGGAGGGCGTTTCGTGGTTGTGAGTTAAGGGAGGGCGTTTCGTGGTTGTGAATTAAGGGAGGGCGTTTTGTGGTTGTGAATTAAGGGAGGGACTTTCGTGGTTGTGAATTAAGAGAGGGCATTTTGTGGTTGTGAGTTAAGGGAGGGCGTTTTGTGGTTGTGAATTAAGGGAGGGACTTTCGTGGTTGTGAATTAAGAGAGGGCATTTTGTGGTTGTGAGTTAAGGGAGGGCGTTTTGTGGTTGTGAGTTAAGGGTGGGTGTTTCGTGGTTGCGAATTAAGAGGGCGTTTTGTGGTTTTGAGTTAAGGGAGGGCGTTTTGTGGTTGTGAGTTAAGAGAGGGCGTTTCGTGGTTGTGAATTAAGAGAGGGTGTTTCGTGGTTGTGAGTTAAGGGAGGGCGTTTCGTGGTTGTGAATTAAGAGAGGGTGTTTCGTGGTTGTGAGTTAAGAGAGGGCGTTTCGTGGTTGTGAATTAAGGGAGGGCATTTCGTGGTTGTGAATTAAGAGAGGGCGTTTCGTGGTTGTGAATTAAGAGAGGGACTTTCGTGGTTGTGAGTTAAGGGAGGGTGTTTCGTGGTTGTGAATTAAGGGAGGGTGTTTCGTGGTTGTGAGTTAAGGGAGGGCATTTTGTGGTTGTGAATTAAGGGAGGGCTTCGTGGTTGTGAATTAAGGGAGGGTGTTTCGTGGTTGTGAATTAAGGGAGGGGCATTTCATAGTTGTGAATTAGGAGAGGGGCATGTCATAGTTGTGAAAAGGCATTCCGTAGTCGTGAATCTGAGGAGGGCATTTCTTGGTCACAAATCAAAGGATCTCCTCTCGCAGTCATGAATTTTGTAGTCATTTTACAGTCATGAATCACAGGACAGCCTTCCTTGGTTGCGAATTAGAGGATAGGTTTTAGTCATAAACTAAGGAACAGCATTCCTTGGTCACAAACGGAGGGGCAAATGGATCTGTCTGTTTTGGTTTTTCTTGACCCTTTCCCATTCTCACATTGTGTTTGTCCCATTTCTGCTTGCAGTACCAATTTAAAAATTCTGCACGGGATTTTGCACAGATCTTTTCAAGCGTTTCTCCTGGTACAGCGAGGGTCATAACTTTCAGACATTTTACTTGCGCCAGTTCAGCTATATGAACGTAAAACTGCCTGGTGGGTGGGATCCTGGCTGCAGAGCACATTTTGAGGGATAACACCATCTTGGGTGACCCACTTCATTTGGGAAAAGTGCAATCTGGGGTCGGATTGTGTTTTAAACGTGGGCCGAATAATAGTGTGGTTTTTTTTTTCCTTTTTCCTTCTGATCGGCAAGTCCTAGGCTCTGTGGTTTAATCCATAGCGCCACCCACGTCCCTATGGCAAGCCTGGTGCAGCCCTAATCTAGCCATGCTAATAAATTACCCCTCCTTGTATAAAAGCAGTATATCTGTCAATAGAACAGGGGGACTGGACAATAAAGGCGTTTCTGAAAAGTAAGAGCTGTTTGACCGTGGGATGGAAGGCCGTTGCGGACTCTCCTTCCTTCGAGGTTTTTAAGAGAGGTCAGATGGTCCCTTATCAGGGATGCTTCGGCTGAGATTCCTGCATCACAAAGGGGGCTGGACTGGATAGCCTGTAGGGGTCCCTTTCAAGTTGCAATTCTGTGATTCCCAGGAAAACTGAGCCCCGTTTTGCAGTTCCCTTATCTGGAAAGCAAATCATGTCTCTTGACTCCTCTCGCTCCTTCTCCTGCCGGCATTGAATATTAAGCCCTGATAACTTTTAACCCAAAAACTTAACTTTTAACCAAAAAGCTACAACAACGGGGGGATAAAGTGAAGGGCGATCGCTGCACAGCATGCAAAAAATGTGTGGTTTCCCCCCTCCTCTTGCTGTTTCCTGACCCTGACCTCAGGCTGTCTGGGTCCGCAGCCTTGAAATCACCTGATCTAATTGCTACCAAACCCCAGGCAGTAAAATCACAGCTGATAAGGCCTCCTGTCACTTTCCCTCTCTGGAGAAAGCAGCCCTCCCTCCTTTTCCATTTTAAGGTAGATTCTTCCCCGTTTAAGGCAGAACGGGGATTTGAATCATAGAATCATAGAGTTGGAAGAGACCACAAGGGCCATCGAGTCCAACCCCCTGCCAAGCAGGAAACACCATCAGAGCACTCCTGACATATGGTTGTCAAGCCTCTGCTTCAAGACCTCCAAAGAAGGAGACTCCACCACACTCCTTGGCAGCAAATTCCACTGTCAAACAGCTCTTACTGTCAGGAAGTTCTTCCTAATGTTGAGGTGGAATCTTCTTTCTTGTAGTTTGCTCCGTGTCCGCTTCTCTGGAGCAGCAGAAAACAACCTTTCTCCCTCCTCTATGTGACATCCTTTTATCTATTTGAACATGGCTATCATATCACCCCTTCACCTCCTCTTCTCCAGGCTAAACATGCCCAGCTCCCTTAGCCGTTCCTCATAGGGCATCGTTCCCAGGCCTTTGACCATTTTAGTTGCCCTCCTCTGGACACGTTCCAGTTTGTCAGTGTCCTTCTTGAACTGTGGTGCCCAGAACTGGACACAGTTTGTTCTCGGTCTGCGGTTGCAAAAAGCGTGGTCGGCCCCCTACAGCCTCGAATTTCTTTGATTCTGTCTTGAGTCTCCTACGGGCAACCCTGGTTTTTGATTTAATTCGGAAAGGGGGGCACGTTTCTGCCGGGGGCCGCACGCCGGGGGGCCAGTGGGTCGAGTCGCAAAAGTCTGTGGAGCCAGAAATGCAAGATTTCTAGTGGGTTAAACCACAGAGCCTAGGACTTGCCGGTCAGAAGGTCGGCGGTTCGAATCTCCATGATTGTTTTGCTAATAATCCATGCCTTTGAGCCAATTCGCCCGAATAGTAGATTGCTTTACCTGCGCGAAAATCTTTTGCCCCTCTTTCCTTTTTAAAAAGAAGATCTTCACAAACCCTTCCTGCCGTTTACAGCTACGATTCAGGCCGATCTGTGCTATGTGTTGCTTTCTTCCCCTCCAGAATTCTGGGAGACGTAGTTTGCTGAGGGCGCTGGGAACTGTAGCGTGGTTGCGGGGGGCGAACCACAGATCCCAGGATTCTAAAAACCTCCGTTTTTATCCGAAACCTATTCACCTTAATGAATTCAGCAAGGCCCGGAGGATGGTGACTTTTCAAAACCTGATAGTCACTGACACACCTGCAGCTGCCCACTAGGCAATCCCACTGCCTTGGGAGCGACTGCCGCACTTCAAGAATTTGACCCGGATCTCTTGCTAGCTCCCTGGTCCTCCAGCTCAGCCGGCAGAGACTCTTGATCTCTGGAGGTCGTGGGTTCGAATCCTGCCTTGGCCCAAAGATTCCTGCATTGCAGATTCTAGCATTCTAATATGGACTGGGAACTGTGGCTATGCCCCCCCTGCCTTTTGCCAGCACTGCATTTCACGGGTCCGACATTGCAGGCTGTGTTTGTGGGTTTTTTTGGGGGGGGGTGTCAGTTTGCGGGCGACGCATAGTTTTAAGATTCAGCTCCCGTTGTCTCTGACATTATCAGTCTGGAGCAGTTGCAGCCGGTCTCTCTTGCCAGCCCTCCTTACGATATACGATAATGCTCTCACTCTCTCTCTCCTTTCTCCTGCGTCAGCAAAATAATTTTTTAAAAAATATAGATTCTCAGCTGATTGCTCTGCAACGGGCAACCCCAGCTGGTTAGAAAGATCTTTTGCATCTCAATTCCTTCCTGGGCTGGATTTTATTTTATTTTAAAGGGGGGGGACAGAGGGTGTTTCTATCTCTCCCCCAAACACTTTCCACACAAGGGCAGTTTGGTCAGTCCCCTTTGCTATTTTCCTTGTTTATATTTTAGGGAGATAGTTTCAGGCTGATCACACTCATAGTGATAACGATAAATGCAGCAAGGTGGCACGCAATAAAATAAAATACGTTAGTAAGTACTGATCGGGAAAAAGGAAAAAAAAACCACTTTTTAAAAAAGGGGGTGTTTAAAAGAATGTGGGACTGAACTTCCAGTGGCAGGCAGTTCCGCAGGGCAAAGCCTCACCCAGAGGCAGACTTTCACTAACAAAATGAATAGGGGCAGATGTCAAGTTCTGCACTTAGGAAGGAAGAACCAGATGCACAAATATAGAATGGGCGACACTTGCCTTGCTAGCAACAACCCAATGCCCCCCCCCAAACCACATATTTTAAGAGGGCATAGGATGTAAATCAGATCAACCAAAGGCCTGGTTAAAATGGAACGCTTTTGCCTGGCGCCTAAAGGTGTGTAATGAAGGCGCCAGGCAAACTTCCCTGGGGAGAGCATTCCATAGACGGGGGAGCCACTGCAGAGAAGGCCCCGTTCTCGTGTTGCCACCCTCTGGACCTCTCGAGGAGAAGGCACACGAAGGAGGGCCTCAGAAGATGATCTCAGGGTCTGGGGAGGTTCATATGGGAAGAGGCGGTCCTTGAGGTATCGTGGTCCTGAGCCGCTTAAGGCTTTATAGGTCGAAACCAGCACTTTGAATTGGGCCCAGAAACTAATCGGTAGCCAGTGCAGTTGGACTGGGATCGGTGCAATGTGCTCAAACCGTCTGGTGAGCAACCTGGCCGCTGAATTCTGCACCGGCTGAAGTCTCCGAGCCGCCTCCAGAGGCAGCCACACGTAGAATGCGTTGCAGTAATCTAACCTTGAGGTTAACAGAGCACAGACAACAGTAGTTAGGCCATCCCTGTCCAGACAGGGGCGTACCCGGGCCACGAGACAAAGCCGATGGAAGGCTATGTTCTGCCTCCACTTTATTGCTTCTGAATACCAACAGTTGTTAGGGACGCGGGTGGCTCTGTGGGTTAAACCACAGAGACTAGGGCTTGCCGATCAGAAGGTCGGCGGTTCGAATCCCCGCAATGACGGGGTGAGCTCCCGTTGCTTGGTCCCTGCTCCTGCCAACCTAGCAGTTCGAAAGCACGTCAAAGTGCAAGTAGATAAAATGGTACCACTCCGGCGGGAAGGTAAACGGCGTTTCCGTGCACTGCTGTGGTTTGCCAGAAGCGGCTTAGTCCTGCTGGCCACATGACCCGGAAGCTGTACGCCGGTTCCCTTGGCCAGTAAAGCGAGATGAGCGCCGCAACCCCAGAGTCGGCCGCGACTGGACCTAATGGTCAGGGGTCCCTTTACCTTTACTTTATTGGGTTGCTGTTTTTATTTTTATTAGGTATTTTGTGTTTTTATATCTTACCAATGGTTGTTAGCCACAGGAGGGGTGAAAATGCTATGGTGCTCAGATCCATGTGGTTTTCCAACAGCCACCTGGTTGGCCGCCGCGAGAGGAGGACACGGGATGGGGCGTGCCGTCGTCCCGATCCACCGGGGTCCTCCTTGCGGGTTCAATACCGTCACCGTTCTTAATCTGGCCGGAGAACGCAGAGAATTCAATCGCACCCTTCTCTTCCTTCCCCTTCCCTCTGCCGTTCATAGAATCATAGAGTTGGAAGAGACCCCAAGGGCCATCGAGTCCAACCCCCTGCCAAGCAGGAAACACCATCAGAGCACTCCTGACATATGGTTGTCAAGCCTCTGCTTCAAGACCTCCAAAGAAGGAGACTCCACCACACTCCTTGGCAGCAAATTCCACTGTCCAACAGCTCTTACTGTCAGGAAGTTCTTCCTAATGTTGAGGTGGAATCTTCTTTCTTGTAGTTTGGATCCATTGCTCCGTGTCCGCTTCTCTGGAACAGCAGAAAACAACCTTTCTCCCTCCTCTAGGTGACATCCTTTTATATATTTGAACATGGCTATCATATCACCCCTTAACCTCCTCTTCTCCAGGCTAAACATGCCCAGCTCCCTTAGCCGTTCCTCATAAGGCATCAATATTTTCCCCTTTGGATTTTGGATCTGCAACCGCAGTGGGGGGAGGGGAAAGGACCGGTGCCTGTGTGCGTGTGTATACATGTGCCCGGAGTTCCTTCCTTCCTTCTGCACGCCTTTGCCGCCTCCAGGACGGCGAGGTCGCGGCTGAAAGTCAAAAGCGTTGCAGCGTAATGGTAATCAATCTCCTGCCATCGATCAAATCATATTGCGCCTTTTCCTTAGTGCTCTGGCAAACAAGGAAAGGTTTTCCGTAGTGGGAGGCGGTTTATATTTTGCACGGGCGTGGAGTGGACGGCGCTTGTGTATAGTGGGGGGGGGGCGTGTGTTTGGTGGGGGGAGGTTTTTTGGAGAGAGAAAAAAATGCTATTTATAGAGATGCAGACTTGGCCACAAGGAGCCGGTCAAGAAGATTTTGACCTCCTTGCAGGCAGTCTTGAACGGATCGTCCAGCAAAAAATGTGACTCCTGATTCCTGGGAGGGGCTCCAGATCACTGTTGGAAGCTATGAGCCAAGCAAGCCAGCCTCCTGGCAATAATAATAATAATAATAATAATAATAATGTTATTTATACCCCGCCCATCTGGCTGGGTTTCCGCAGCCACTCTGGGCGACTTCCAACAAAACACTAAAATACAATAACCTATTAAACATTAAAAGCTTCCTTAAACAGGGCTTCCTTTAGATGTCTTCTAAAAGTTTGGTAGTTCTTTTTCTCTTAGACATCTGGTGGGAGGGCGTTCCACAGGGCGGGTGCCACCACCGAGAAGGCCCTCTGCCTGGTTCCCTATAACTTGGCTTCTCGCAGGGAGGGAACCGCCAGAAGGCCCTCGGGCGATGGACTGTACGATGGGAGTGGAGACGTTCCTTCAGGTCTACTGGGCCGTTTAGGGCTTTCAAGGTTGGCACCAACACTTTGAATTGTGCTCGGAAACGTCCTGGGAGCCAGTGTAGGTCTTTCAGGACCGGTGTTATGTGGTCTCCACTCCCAGTCCCCAGTCTGGCTGCCACATTCTGAATTAATTGTAGTTTCCGGGTCACCTTCAAAGGTAGCCCCACATAGAGCGCATTGCAGTAGTCCAAGCGAGAGATAACTGGAGCATGCACCGCTCTGGTGAGACAGTCCGTGGGCAGGGAGGGTCTCAGCCTGTGTCAAGCCATAAACAGAAGCCATCTTTCAGTAGCACGGGAAACCTCCATGTCTCTGGATGAAATGTGGTCCTCTAGCCTTCCCTACCTGGCCCCCAGAACTCTCCCAGGCCACACCCCTTTCCCCCAGGCCACACCCCCTTACTGGTCTTGCTTCTCTGGAGAGGAGTGTGTACAAAGTTAAAATTCGCACCCACTGCTCCGCCCATTTTGACAAACCACTCCACTAAGAGCCTCTTCCTAATCTGCCTACTCACCTACCTGCCTCCCTGTTGTTCATTACGCTGTGGTTGGCACGGCCACCTACTGGCGGTTGCAGAAACTGCAGCGTGACGACAGCCTTAGGTTTATATTTATAGAGGAAGAAAGTGCAGGCGCTTCTTATGCAGAAAGCCCCGCGGATATTTGGTGAAAGGCAGGAGGCAGACCTACGCACACTTTTCTAGGTGGTGGCTGGTCCGTTAGGGGAAATGGGGCACTGCTGCCCCCAAACTTAACCAGCCTTTTTTGCCCCTCCTTACGACCAGTCCGGAGGGTGCCCTTCGCTGTCAGTTCCATCCACCACCTCCTTAGCCTCAGAACTCAGGAGGGACTGGGATGCAGTCAAACTGAGAATCATTTGGTGTTGCTGGTAGTTGTCTATGGCGCCCCCTGCTGCTGGGCTCCCTGCCTTCTAACCTATGAGCCCCACTGGGTGCCAGCCAACTCGGGGAAGTGGCTGTATTCAGGGCTGAGCCCCTCACATTGGAACAGAGGGCACTGTCTTCTATCTATCCCAGCAATGTCAACACTGGTTGGCAGCGTCTTTCCGTAGGGTTCAGATGGAGGACCTTTGCGACCCTAACTGGAGATGAACAGGGGTCGAACCTGAGGTCTTTTGCATGCAAACCGGCTGCTCTCCCACTCAGCTCTTCCTCTAAAGATGAGGCAAGAGTATAGTCCTCATGCTTTTGAACAGACAGCTGCTTTTACAGAGGTAGCTAGAAATCGGTTTGACACCAAGCCAGGGTATTGATGCAGTGAGTCTTCAGGTTCTTCGTAGAAAAAAGTGGGTTTCTATTTGTTCCCCCGCTGGATAGAAATGACCCACAGCTCTGCCCAAGATAAATCACAGGGGCTTGAAAAATACTAGGGGTCCTTTCCCCTCTTCTCTTCCTCCAGTTTGTGAAAGGGTTTGCTTCCTAGGCCTAGCGATTGGCAGAAGATGAGAAGCTGGAATGCAATGGCGACGAGCAATTTAGAGGTCTTACCAGCCCCGTCTGAGACCCTCCCTGCCCGCAGACTGTCTCCCCAGAGTGGTGCATGCTCTGGTTATCTCTTGCTTGGACTACTGCCATGCGCTCTATGTGGGGCTGCCTTTGAAGGTGACCCGGAAACTACAACTAATTCAGAAAGTGGCAGCCAGACTGGCGACTGGGAGTGGAGACCACATAACACTTGGCTCCCAGGATGTTTCCAAGCACAATTCAAAGTGTTGGTGCTGACCTTGAAAGCCCTAAACAGCCCAGCATCCCTGAAGGAGCATCTCCAGCCCGGACACCGGGCTCCATCTCCCGAGGGTCTTCTAGCAGTTCCCTCACTGGCAACCAGGCAGAGGGCCTTCTCGGTGGTGGCACCCTCCCTGTGGAACCCGCCAGATGTTAAGGAAATAAACAACTGTCTGACTTTTAGAAGACATCTGAAGGCTGCCCTGTATAGGGAAGTTTTCAAAGCTTGAAGTTTTATTGTGTTTTTAATATTCTGTTGGGAGCCGCCCAGAATGGCTGGCGAAGCCCATTCAGAGGGATAGCATACAAATAAATTATGATGATTATTATCGTTCTCCACCTGGGGCAGCGGGGACGGCTTGCTCCTGTGTGTGGCACAGGATAAGGCTGGCACTGTTGCAGTCCCAGTTTGCAACCATCTGCCAGCTTCCCGCCTTTCCAAGGAGGCCGGGCTGTTAAAGCCCTATGCAGCCTAGGACCCTCGTACCTACGGGACCGCCTCTCCTGGTATGCCCCACAGAGAAACCTACGGTCTGCAAATAAAAACATCCTAAAGATCCCAGGCCACAGAGAGGTTAGGCTGGCCTCAACTGGAGCCAGGGCCTTCTCGGCTGTGGCTCCGATCTGGTGGAACGCTCTGTCACAAGAGACTAGGACCCTGCGGGACCTGACATCTTTCCGCAGGGCCTGCAAGACAGAGTTGTTCCACCAGGCCTTTGGTCAGGGCGCAGCCTGACCCCCTCCTCTGGCAACCTGCACAGGATTTTGCTTAATCGGTTGCCATCAATTTGATTTTAATTAATTTTTATAATGAAATATTTTTAGAATGTGTGATTATTTGACTGTTTGATTATTTGATTGTTGTTAGCCGCCCTGAGCCCGGCTTCGGCTGGGGAGGGCGGGATATAAATAAAATTTATTATTATTATTAAGTGGAAGTGACATGTTGCCAGCTTTGGGGTCATGGGGGACGAGTTGCGGTAAATCTCCCCCAAACTGAGGTTCAGCTCCGAGGGCCTTCTGGCTGTTCCCTCCCTGCGAGAAGTGAATCAGGCAGAGGGCCTTCTTGGTGGTGGCACCCGTCCTGTTGAAATAAGCAACTATTAGAAGACAACTGAAGGCAGCACTGCTTTCTGGGACGGCTTCCGCAAATCAGGGACACTTGGAGGTCTGGAGTATGCATTGTTCTGGTGATGAGGGAGCATCGTTCTGTAGTTCTCCTCGTGTGCCCTAATGTCTTGCGCCGGCCCTGAGCACAGTACCACACACCCCTCCAGCTCCTAGCCAATTTGAACTCAAGAATTCCCATCTGCTGGGAGAGGACTCGACGGATCAGGGCAGGAAGGGCAATGCAGTAGGACCACCGGTATGAAATTTACGGCATGTAATGCCCTAAGAGAGAATATTATGAAAATGATTTATAGGTGGTACATGACCCCAGTCAAGCTTGCAAAAGTTTACCACTTGCCTGATAATAAATGTTGGAAATGTAAAGAAAATGAAGGTACATTCTTTCACCTTTGGTGGACGTGCCCAAGGATTAAGGCTTTCTGGGAAATGATTTATAATGAAATGAAAAAGGTATTTAAATATACCTTCCTGAAGAAACCAGAGGCCTTTCTCCTGGGTATGGTCGGCCAATTGGTGCCAAAGAAGGACAGAACTTTTTTTATGTATGCAACAACAGCAGCAAGAATACTCATCGCAAAGTATTGGAAGACACAAGATCTACCCACCTTGGAAGAATGGCAGATGAAGGTGATAGACTATATGGGACTGGCAGAAATGACTGGCAGAATCCGAGAGCAGGGAAGAGAGACGGCGGAAGAAGATTGGAAGAAATTTAAGGACTATCTTGGGAAATATTGTAAAATTAATGAATGTTAGAATGATGATGGTTTAGAAAATTAAGGGGTTTTTCAGCTGTAACGATTAAGTAAAAAGAAAAGAAAGGTTGAAAATTAAATGAAAATTAAGGGAGAGGATTTGCTGAATTAATAATTAGAAATTGGAATACAGAAAGGGGAGGTATGAGGAGGTCGGGGAAGTAAGTTATAAGAAAATAAGGGAATGAAACTTTACTTGTTTTTAAATAGTTTTTAGTTTTGTATTTTGTTTTCTATCTTTTGTGTTTGTGTTTTGTTTTTATTACTGTTTTTTTTTGTATAACCTTTGAAATTTCAATAAATATCTTTTTTTAAAAAAGGAAGGGCAATTCAGTAGATTCTCTCCCTTGCGCGATGTACTATGCACTTAAACTCTCTCTCTCTCTCTTTCTCGCGCACACATTCATGTTTTGCAAGCTTGTGGTCACAGCCCCCTCCCTCCCCCATGCATTAGTAATAAGCTCAACATTGCAGACTGCGGTTACGGCTGATAGAAAAAAACTAAAAACCTCAAAGAAATTCAAGTCCACCCGGGGCTAAGCGAGAGGTGACCCTTATTCACTCTCTCCCCCCTTTATAATGTCCCCTGAAAGAGAATCGCAGAATTGCAGCGTCAGAAGGGACGAAAGCGTCATCTAGTCCAAGCCCCCCAAAAAAGAGGGTTCCTGGGTGGTGTGGCTTGTTACGGGTGCTGAGAGCTGCGAGGGGGCGAGAAAGGAGAGCAAGGGGGGGTGAGCCGTGAGGTGGGCAAGTTTGCCGACGGCACTCAGTCGCTCGTGGGCGAAATCGCAAAGAAGGAATCTCTCCAAACTGCAATTCTGCGTGAAGAAGTGTAAAGCCCGGGCGAGAAATTTCATGTCAACTAGCAGACCAGAAGGGACGCGGGTGGCGCTGTGGGTTAAACCACAGAGCCTAGGGCTTGACGATCAGAAGGTCGGCGGTTCGAATCCCCGCAATGACGGGGTGAGCTCCCGTTGCTCGGTCCCTGCTCCTGCCCACCTAGCACTTCGAAAGCACCTCAAAGTGCAAGTAGATCAATAGGTACCGCTCCGGTGGGAAGGTAAACGGTGTTTCCGTGCACTGCTCTGGTTCGCCAGAAGCGGCTCAGTCCTGCTGGCCACATGACCCGGAAGCTGTATGCCGGCTCCCTCGGCCAATAAAGCGGGATGAGCGCCGCAACCCCAGAGTCGGTCACGACTGGACCTAATGGTCAGGGGTCCCTTTCCACAGTGAAAAGGGGACAGACAGATATTGGGGGGTTCCCTCTAGCTCAGGCGAAAGGTGGGCTGCCCATATAGGCCAGCACTCTGTCCTCACACTGGCCAAAGCGACGAACAGGAGGATTCGAATGCGAGAGCCCTGTCCCCTCTTGCGATTTCCCAGCCGTCGGAGGCGAGGCACAGCCGCCGTGGGTAAACTGGTGCTGCCCCCCAGATTGTCCGGGTGCCCCTCCTTATCCCCTTGAATTAAAGATGAGTTTTTGAGAGGGGGAGTCTGGGCTGCACCTGTCTCTCCCGATGGCCAGATCTCCCCAAGCTTTGGCAACCTCCCTGCCCCTCTAATGGGCTTTCAGTTCCCCACTTGGCAGCCTGCCCCCCTTCCATTCGATGCCACGCTTGGCGGCAGCTGCCAGGACACCCCGCTCCCTCCCTCTCCCTCTCCCCCAGCCGCCGCCAAACCAGTCTCCTCCCCAGCCAAAATGCCGACGTTTCCCTGCCAAGAACTCCATTAGGGAAGCTCATTTTGCCTTGGCAAAGACGGGGATGCCAGCTTCTCGGGGCAGCCAGGAGGGCGCGTAAAAATGATTTCTCTTGGGACTCCACTATCTGACACTGACAGCTGCAGAGGTTTCCCCCCCTCTCCTTTTTTTCCTTTTTGAGTGGGGGGCTGGAAAGGGGTGTCTGCATGGCCGAGACCTAAGAAGGGAGTCAGTTCTATTGCAAGGGCTTTTCCCAGGCAGGTAGTACTCACGGCAACCCGATATTTGACTTGCTTTGGGGTCAGGGTTTTCCGTGCAGGTGGTCTGAATTCGAATCGTCGCTGGCATTTCCAGGAAGGCAAAGGCGCCCTGGGAGCGGCTGCCAGTCTGTGTCTGCAATACTGAGCTGGATGGATCCAGGGGTCTCACTCTGCACCCCTCCTGTATCCCAACATCACAGCCCGTTAAATCATCCAGCAGCCAGTTTTTTTGGAGCAATTGGCCCATTTGGATTCAGCCATGCTGGCATTCTTAGAGTGTTACCTTATTTCTTATTTTTATATGTAACTTTTGTCTTGCAATTTAAAGCACTCGCTTTACATCCTTCAGATATCAGTGGCTTCCGTGGTTCAGTTTGCATATCATAAATCCCTGCATATTTTACAAAAGCCATACCAATCGGTGTTCCGTTATTGCATCCATCAAAACTTATTTGCACTGTTGAGTTTATCTTAATGCTGCCCCCGTTTTCAAATATACACAATTTTCACCCACGCAGTGGTACCTCGCAAGACGAATGCCCCGTAAGACGAAAAACTCGCAAGACGAAAGAGTTTTTCATTTTTTGAGTTGCTTCGCAAGACGAATTTCCCTATGGGCTTGCTTCGCAAGATGTCTTGCAAGTTTGTTTCCTGTTTCTTAAAACCGTTAATACCCAGGGTGCATTGCTTGAAGAGGTGCAGTTGCGACTTGACTTCGAGGAGCAACTCATAGCACGCGGTGTGGTAGTCTTTTTTGAGGTTTTTGAAGACTTTTTTGAGGTTTTTGAATCCGTGCTTCGCAAGATGTAAAATTCACAAGACGAAAAAACTCGCAGGAGGAATGAATTTCGTCTTGCAAGGTACCACTGTATATTCAATAAATGTTTTATAGTCTTCTTTAAACGTATGTTCTGTTGTTCTCTTATTCTATATGTTAAGTCCGCAAGTTGCATCAGCTCAAATTGCCATTCCTCTTTGCTTGGGACCTCGCTCGTTTTCCATTTTTGGGTTAACAAAACACAGGCCGCAGTAGCAGCATACATAAATAGCCTTTTTTGACACCTGGGAATTTCCGTCTGAATTATCCCCAACAGAAAGGACTCTGGATTTTTTGGGGGAAGTATTTTTAAACCACTTTTTCAGTTCATTATGGATCATTTCCCAATACTATTCTTAAATCCTTTCTGAACTTTGGACGGAATCGCCCCTGATTCCTTTTCTCCCTCGTTCTTTTTCATATATATGTATATATTCTCTTTAATTCCCACCATGCCTCTTAAAGCAATGTTTCCGAAACTTGGTTCTCCACCTGTTTCTGTACTACAACTCCCATCATGCTTAGCTAGCGGGACCAGGGATCATGGGAACTGTAGTCCAAAAAACCCTAAACCTAAGAATTATAGAATTGTACAGTTGCAATGCAGCTGAAGAGTCACTAGAGTGGTTGTTCTTTTCCTGGGTAGTAAAGAAATCTACAGATTGCCGCTCCCAAAATTCTGCAACGAGACCGGCGTCAAATATGGCAGCGGTGCTTCTGCGGACTTAAATATTTTATAGAAGGCTTTTAAACGCACTAAGTGCAGGATGGGTTTTTGGGCCTCGATCCAAATGGCGGGTGCTCTTCTGTGTCTTTGGTAGCAGAGAATCGGTTTCTATTTTCATGGGAGAAACGTTGGAGGGGATTGAATAGGACGTCCCTATTTTCAGGGGAGAAACGTTGGAGGGGATGGAATAGGACGTCCCTATTTTCAGGGGAGAAACGTTGGAGGGGATGGAATAGGACGTCCCTATTTTCAGGGGAGAAACGTTGGAGGGGACGGAATAGGACGTCCCTATTTTCAGGGGAGAAACGTTGGAGGGGACGGAATAGGATGTCCCTATTTTCAGGGGAGAAACTTTGGAGGGGACAGAATAGGACGTCCCTATTTTCAGGGGAGAAACGTTGGAGGGGACGGAATAGGACGTCCCTATTTTCAGGGGAGAAACGTTGGAGGGGATGGAATAGGACGTCCCTATTTTCAGGGGAGAAACGTTGGAGGGGATGGAAGAGGACGTCCCTATTTTCAGGGGAGAAACGTTGGAGGGGATGGAAGAGGACGTCCCTATTTTCAGGGGATGCACCCCAGTATCGTGTTCTCACTGCTGCCGACCAGTTGCCCATAGGCAGGGTTCGAGAAACAGAGCCACTCTGCTCTTCTGCATTTTCCAGAAACTGGTCTTCAGAGATGTTTAAATCCTCTGACCATGTAGTGCGTAGGCCTTGTGGCTCCACAATCCTTTCCACCTCCAGGAATTTCCCCCCGTCCTCTTTCGAAGCCATCTAGGTTGGTCACCGTAGTTTAAAGCCGGACGTTTTCTTTTATCCGTCCTGAAAACAATACGCCGGGCAGCCGGAGAGATATACAGATATTGGAGCAGCTGGTATCTCTCAGTTCCCCTCCCTGGGAAGACTTTTGATAAATAAGCGGCTGTTTTCGCCTTCCTAATTGCACAATTAACGGCGCGCAATTTAATTCGCGTGGCCCCAACACAAAGACCTCTCCTCTCTGTATATGTGTGTGTGTGTGTGTGTGTGTGTGTGTGTGCCTGCTTTAATTCCCCCCTCTCTTGGCATGATAGAAGACCCCCGCCCCACCCCAAAAGGAACCTGATGCCCGCAGTTGGCACCATTCGACACCACTCTCTCCAACCCAGGCCGCCGTTGAGAGAGGCCCCAGAGCCTTGGCACCGGTGCCCGTCAGGGAAAACCCGACAACAGCTGTCCGCCTTGGCACCCCGCAGATGAGGCCGCACAGATGGCAGTGCCAGCCTTGGGCAGATGGGCGGCAGGTGGCGAGGCGACACTCAAAGCCCCCCCCTGAAAGCCAGCCCTAGAGTGGCTGGGAAAAGAGCCCCTCTCTTGTCTCTGTCCTGGAAGGGGGAAAAATCAAGTTATCGCCAGATGGCGGCTGGGCAAGCCTGGCATCGGCCAACTGGCGAAGCAGAAAACAATGGCTGTGGGGGCTGTGTTCCCCCCCCCCATTGTGGAGGGTGGATGTTGTTTGTTTGTGATGGGAGAGAGACCCCACTCCTTTTGAATGGGCGCAGATTGCAAGACCCAGACGCCTCTTAATTTGGTGTGGCGTCGTCGAGAACGCAAGACGCAGGCATGGGTAAGGATAAAAAGCATAGCTGGTAGATTTGGGGCAAATCTCTCTTCAACTCAGTGTGCTGTTGGCAATCCCAGGTTGACCTACGGAACTCTCCGCCACAAGGCGCTGAAATGGATGGAGAAGGGAATCGCCCCTGGGCTTGCTAAAATCTCTTGGCCGGCTGGAGAATTTGTTGTTGTTTTTGTTTAGTTGTTTAGTCGTGTCCGCCTCTTCGTGACCCCATGGACCAGAGCATGCCAGGCCCTCCTGTCTTCCACTGCCTCCCCCAGTTTGGTCAAACTCATGCTGGTAGCTTCGTGAACACACTGTCCCACCATCTCGTCCTCTGTCGCCCCCTTCTCCTTGCGCCCTCCATCTTTCCCAACATCAGGGTCTTTTCCAGGGAGTCTTCTCTTCTCCTGAGGGGGCCAAAGTCTTGGAGCCTCAGCTTCAGGATCTGTCCGTCCAGTGAGCACTCAGGGCTGATTTCCTTCCAAATGGAGAGGTTGGATCTTCTTGCAGTCCATGGGACTCTCAAGAGTCTCCTCCAGCACCAGAATTCAAAAGCATCCATTCTTCGGCGATCAGCCTTCTTGATGGTCCAGCTCTCACTTCCATACATCACTGCTGGGAAAACCAGAGCTTTTACTATACAGACCTTTGTCAACAAGGTGATGTCTCTGCTTTTCAAGATGCTGTCATTGCTTTTCTCCCAAGAAGCAGGCATCTTAATTTCGTGGCTGCTGTCACCATCTGGAGAATAGGATGGCAGAATTGGAATCACGGGATGGCAGAGTTGTGAGGGGCCTCCAAAGGACATCTAGCCGAACCCCGTACGATGAAGGAAACCCTGATTGATTGATTGATTGATTGATTGACTGATTGATTAGTCCCAGGGCTTTCTGCGCTGAGCTGCAGCTTCTCCTTAAAAAACAACATGGTTTTGAATAAAGGGCCGATTTAACTTGAAGCAGAAGAATAGGGTCACAGATTCCAACCCCCTGCAATGAAGGAATCTTTTGCCCAATGTCGGGACTCGAACCCGTGGCCCTGTGATTAAGAGTCGCATAGCTAGGGTTTCAGGCGGGGGGCGACCTCAACAGTACCCAGAGATGCCATTGGGGGATATTATTAAAACGAGTCTGCATTTTAAAATTTGTTTTTAACCTGTATTTTAAATGGGTCCGTCCCCCCCGCAATATTATGTTTTTAATTGTAATTTTACTGGTGTTAGCCGCCCTGAGCCCAGCTCTGGCTGGGGAGGGCGGGGTATAAATAAAATAAAAATATTATTATTATTGTTTATTAAACTTATTCGTGGCTCGTCACTCAAAGATCTCGAAGTGACTTGCGGCAAAGGGGGGAGGATTTTCCTGCGCTTTGCATTGGGTTGGACTGGGTGACCTCTGGGTGCCTCCTCTGAAATCTATGGGAAATATATACAATGCCATGGGGTTTTTTAAAAGGGGGAGTTTGCATAATTTTTAAAAAATGCCTTCTGCGAGTATTTGGAGCAAAGGGTGAAATTCTAAACCGGCACTGGGAAAGGGAAAAGGGGGGAAATTCAGCTCCTCCTCCTCTCTGCTTTTCCATTCCTCCTCGCCCTGGCCAGGAATGTGGGTCAGACCCGCCCAGGGAATGGGCTGGGGTTTGCCTGCGCCAGGGGTCAGGCGAGGATGAGGCGGGGCAGAGAGGCAAGCACATTCAGGGTTTAAAGGCGCAGGGACCTCGCCTGTCCACCTCTTGTCTGTGGAACGCCCTCCCATCAGATGTCAAGGAGAAAAAGAACTACCAAACTTTTAGAAGACATCTGAAGGCAGCCCTGTTTAGGGAAGCTTTTAGTGTTTAATAGGTTATTGTATTTTAGTGTTTTGTTGGAAGCCGCCCAGAGTGGCTGGGGAAACCCAGCCAGATGGCGGGGTGTAAATAAATTATTATTATTATTATTATTATTATTATTATTATTATTATTATTATCCTCCCCACCTTTCTCTTCGAGGAAAACAAAAGCCAGGAATGGATTAATTATTATTATTATTAAATGAAACTAGGGCATGATAAAGGTCTGCTTTTTTGTTTTTTGGGACAAGTTATTTGTCCTAAATAATAATAATAATACTGCAATAATAATAATAATAATAATAATAATAATAATAATAATAATTTTTTACTTATACCCCGCCCTTCCCGGTTCAGGCAACCGGGCTCAGGGTGGCTAACGACAAATTTAAAGCACTTAATTGATGCTACAACAAAAAAAGCATAAAATACGGTATAAAGCGTAAATAATAATAAAATCAAAAATCAATTTAGGGGGGAAGCCCATCAAATAAACATTAGATGATCTCCAGGGCTAGCTGGCTAAATTAGTCCCATTGTTTCCTCAACAGTTACTGTATTTTTCCGCCTATAAGACTAGGTTTCCCCCCTAAAAAATAATGTCCAAAATTGGGGGGGGGTCTTCTTATACACGGATAGATCTCCCCCCGTTTTCTTAAACTGGAGTCTCCAAAAATAGAGGGTGTCTTATACATGGGGGGCATCTTATAGACGGGAAAATACAGTGTCTTCTGTACAATCAAACCTCGTTTCCGTTTTGGAACGTTTTGGCTCCCTGGACCAGAGCACGCCAGGCCCTCCTGTTTTCCACTGCCTCCCGCAGTTTGGTCAAACTCATGCTGGTAGCTTCGAGAACACTGTCACACCATCTCATCCTCCGTCGTCCCCTTCTCCTTGTGCCTTCCATCTTTCCCAACATCAGGGTCTTTTCCAGGGAGTCTTCTCTTCTCATGAGGTGGCCAAAGTCTTGGAGCCTCAGCTTCAGGATCTGTCCTTCCGGTGAGCACTCAGGGCTGATTTCCTTCCGAATGGAGAGGTTTGGTCTTCTTGCAGTCCATGGGACTCTCAAGAGTCTCCTCCAGCACCAGAATCCAAAAGCATCCATTCTTCGGCCATCAGCCTTCTTTATGGTCCAGCTCTCACTTCCATACATCACTACTGGGAAAACCCTAGCTTTTACTATACGGACCTTTGTTGGCAAGGTGATGTCTCTGCTTTTTAAGATGCTGTCTGAGGCAAGGACCAGCTTCTACAGAGTTGCGCCGGGCACCCTCCTTCCTTTGCAAACATGCCTTTTTGGGGGCTCACGAGTATTTCATAAAACACTGGCACCCCCCTGGCACCACCGGGTGCGTGTGGAAATGCTAACCCTAAGATATTGCGGCCGCTGTTAAGGCGCAGGAGCAAAGTCAGGGGGGTAAGTTGGCAACCGCCTTGACGCTGCCCTTCCTCTCTCTCTCTCTCTCCCCCTCCACCCCCCCCAAGCTTCAGGCTCCACCGGCCAGCCCAACTCTGGCAGATTCAGCCAGGATTTTCAGCGGGAACAAATTGTTTCACCCTGACGATTATATAAGCGGCGGAGGCGATTATACAATCAGGGATCTTCCGGGTTTTATATAAAGGGCTGTTGTGTTCTCTCTGTGTGCTGAAACTCAGACTCTGTGGTCCTGAGAAATGTGTTTTGTGGGGTGTTATTTTTTGCAGAGGGAGAGGGTTTGCGTCTGCAAAAAAAGGGGGGCTGTTCCAATTTCATATATACATTTAAACACATGCACACACACACGTATTTGATTTCTACACACACACACCCGTGCCGTCTGAATTGCTGCAGCCCACAATTCTCGCACCCTTGTATTTTAAAACCTGAACTTTTGCTCAAACAAAGGAAGGGGGGGGGGGAGGAAAAATCTTAATTTCCAGCAGCGGGGGTGTGTGTGTGTGTGTGTGATTTGTGGTTGTGTTTTGCAACGCCTCCCCTGCTGGGCGTGTGGGATTCATTGTTAAAAAGTTTGCAGACTTCAGACTCGCTTTCTGGTTTTCCTAAAGAGCACACTCACACACGCTTCTTCAGAAATGGGGACGGACTGCTGTTGTGAGTTCTGTGTCTTCACTTTTTCAGACTTTTTTTTCTTGTGATACAAGTTTGATAAAATCGGAGAAAAGTACAATGGGCAGAAACACTTTTTTCCAGTCTTAAACCCCATCCCCCAGATTTCTGCAGCGGTGACATCCATTTCTTCTTTCTATCTCTCTTTTAATAGGAGAGTTCGAAGGGACCACGTAGCTATCTATTATCTATTCTGACACCCCCCCAATATAGGAATCTTTAGCCCAACATGGGGTTTGAAACCACAGCTCTGAGATTAAGAGGTTTACACTCTTATCTCAGCCAAATTTTAAAAAAATATATGCATATTCGATCTGCGAATCTTTTTTAAAAAATTGTAAACAGAAATCCCAGTGAAAATTCATGAAGCGTCGACTTACGGCACTCGTATTTTGCATCCTGCTGAAATTTGGGAGCCCAAACCTCACAGCTGGTGGTGAGAAGGGGCATTAAGTTTGGGAGGGTTGCAATTACCCCCGAGCCTCAGTGGTGCTCACCTGTAAAATGGGCAACCTGGACAACAGAGGCTTCTTAAGGGGCACAGATGGGGAAAGTTGTGACACTTATTAACACCATCTCCAACTCCTTGAAAGATTCCATCAACAGTGTCTCTAAAAAATGTTACACATCACTTGAGAAGACAGGTGAACTAATGCCAGTGTCCCGGAAGAAGCAAAGATCTCCAGTGTCAAAGCGATGATTCTTCAACATCAACTTCGTTGGACTGGTCATGTTGTGCGGATGCCTGATGATCGTCTTCCAAAGCAGCTACTCTATTCCAGACTTTAAAATGGAAAGCGTAATGCTGGTGGTCAACAAAAGAGGTTTAAAGACTTTCTCAAGGCAAATTTGGGGTGCGGGTGGCACTGTGGTCTAAACCACAGAGCCTAGGGCTTGCCGATCAGAAGGTCGGCGGTCCGAATCCCCGCAACGGGGTGAGCTCCCGTTGCTCGGTCCCTGCTCCTTCCAACCTTACAGTTTGAAAGCACGTCAAAGTGCAAGTAGATCAATAGGTACCGCTCCGGTGGGAAGGTAAACGGCATTTCCGTGCGCTGCTCTGGTTCGCCAGAAGCAGCTTAGTCCTGCTGGCCACATGACCCAGAAGCTGTACGCCGGCTCCCTCGGCCAGTAAAGCGAGATGAGCGCCGCAACCCCAGAGTCGGCCACGACTGGACCTAACTGTCAGGGGTCCCTTTACCTTTAAGGCAAATTTTTAAAAATGTAATATAAACACCAACAATTTGGAAACACTGGCCTGCGAGCTCTCCAGTTGGAGAACAGCCTTTCCCAAAGGTGTCGTGTGGTTTGAGGACACTCAAACTCAGGACGCAAGGGAGAAACGTGCTAAGAGGAAGGCATTCTTGGCAAACCCTCACTGGGATCAGTTCCCGCCTGGAAACCAATGTCCCCACTGTGGAAGGACGTGTGGATCCAGAATTGGCTTCCACAGTCGCTTACGGACTCACTGTGAAAACCGTGTTTATGGGAGACAATCTTACTCGGCTACGAGGGATCGCCAAAGAAGAAGAACAACCCCCAGCAACCTTTACCATTGGGCTGGCAACATCTGGAGGGGCACAGATGTTCCCCTACTTTTGGTTTGGCAGCTGTCAAGAGCCATGTGGCCGGCAGCCTCACCATGGTGGCCGCAGACCTAGGTGGACATTGTGTTTTTGAGTCGGGGGAAAATTCCTGGCTTGAGTAACTCATAGAATCATAGAGTTGGAAGAGACCACAAGGACCATCGAGTCCAACCCCCTGCCAAGCAGGAAACACCATCAGAGCACTCCTGACATATGGTTGTCAAGCCTCTGCTTAAAGACCTCCAAAGAAGGAGACTCCACCACACTCCTTGGCAGCAAATTCCACTGTCCAACAGCTCTTACTGTCAGGAAGTTCTTCCTAATGTTGAGGTGTAATCTTCTTTCTTGTAGTTTGGATCCATTGCTCCGTGTCCGCTTCTCTGGAGCAGCAGAAAACAACCTTTCTCCCTCCTCTAGGTGACATCCTTTTATATATTTGAACATGGCTATCATATCACCCCTTAACCTCCTCTTCTCCAGGCTAAACATGCCCAGCTCCCTTAGCCGTTCCTCATAAGGCATCGTTTCCAGGCCTTTGACCATTTTGGTTGCCCTCCTCTGGACACGTTCCAGTTTGTCAGTGTCCTTCTTGAACTGTGGTGCCCAGAACTGGACACAGTACTCCAGGTGAGGTCTGACCAGAGCAGAATACAGTGGCACTATTACTTCCCTTGATCTAGATGCTATACTCCTATTGATTCAGCCCTCCTGTCTCCTTCAACCCTAACATTATTTCTTTCTTTCCTTCTCTTCTTCTCCCTTTTGCATTCTCTCCCCCCCCCTCCGCGGGGAGAGGGCCCTCCCCCAGCTAGCCACCTCTGATGGGAACTGCGGCCTGTCGTAACCGTAATTGCTCGGGAAAACATCCAAGCCCAAGAGGCCTTTGAAGGAGGAGGCAGTGGCAAATGTACAGAGCGTACGGCTACCGGCGGGTAGCCACAATGGCTGTGTCCCGTCCCCCCCCTGCCACCGCCTTCACTGCCAGAGGTCCCTGAATGCCTATTTCTGAAAAAAAAAACGCAAGATGAGAGAGTTGTTCTCAGGTCAGAAGACGGAGCAAGCTGGTTTCCTCCTCCGGAGGATGGTAGGACTCGAACTCGCGACTTCAAACGACAAGTAAGGAGGTTCCAACTCAACATCAGGAAGGACTTTTTGACAGTGAGAGCTGATGGATGGCGGTGAAGTCTCCATCCTTGGAGGGTTTTTAAGCAGAGGTTGGAGGGCCATCTGTCGGGGATGCTTTGGCCGAGATTCCCGCATTGTGTGGGGTTAGACTAGATGCCTCTGGGGGTCCCTTCGAACTCTAAGATTCTACGATGCTATGAAAGCAAGAAAAACCGGAAAAATTTGAAGGACGGTTGCCCCGTCGGTCGTAACACTGTAATTCTCTCCCCCCCCCCCCCGGAGAAAGATAAAAGAAGGAGACTGTTTTTGGGACTACAGTTCCCATGATCCCTCGTCCCGCTAGCTAGGCATGATGGGAGTTGTAGTGCAGAAACAGCTGGAGAACTAAGTTTGGGAAACACTGATTTAAGAGGCAAGGTGAGAATGAAAGAGAATATATACATATATATGAAAAAGAACGAGGGAGAAAAAGAATTAGGGGCGATTCCGTCCACGGGTCAGAAAGTATAGTATTGGGAAATGATCCATAATGAACTGAAAAAGTGGTTTAAAAGTACTTTCCCCCAACAAATCCAGAGTCCTTTCTGTTGGGAATAATTCAGACGGAAATTCCCAGGTGTGAAAAAAGGCTATTTATATATGCTACTACTGCGGCCCATGTTTTGTTAACCCAAAAATGGAAAACAAGCGAGGTCCCAACCAAAGAGGAATGGCAAATTGAGCTGATGGAATATACACAGCTTGCTTTAAGAGTCATTGTGGGAATTGAAGAGACTAATAATAATAATAATAATAATAATAATAATAATAATTTATACCCTGCCCATCTGGCTGGGTTTCCCCAGCCACTCTGGGTGGCTGCCAACAGAATATTAAAAATAGAATCAAACATTAAAAGCTTCCCTAAACTGTCAGATGTCTTCTAAAAGTCAGAAAGCTGTTTATTTCCTTGACATCTGATGGGTGCCACCACCGAGAAGGCCCTCTGCCTGGTTCTCTGCCACCTCGCTTCTCGCAGGGAGGGAACCCCCAGAAGGCTCTTGGGAGAGGGACCCTGGTGTCCGGGCTGGATGATGGGGTTGGAGACACTCCTTCAGGTATATGAAAACAATAATAATTTATTATTTATACCCTACCCATCTGGCTGGGCTTCCCCAGCCACTCTGGGCGGCTTCCAACACAATATTAAATTAAAGTAATGCATCAAACATTAAAAACTCCCCTAAAAAGAACGAGGGAGCTAGAGAATGAGGGACTCCTGACCATTAGGTCCAGTCGCGGCCGACTCTGGGGTTGCAGCGCTAATCTCGCTTTACTGGCCGAGGGAGCCAGCGTACAGCTTCCGGGTCATGTGGCCAGCAGGACTAAGCCGCTTCTGGCGAACCAGAGCAGCGCATGGAAATGCCGTTTACCTTCCCGCCGGAGTGGTACCTATTTATCTACTTGCACTTTGATGTGCCTTTGAACTGCTAGGTTGGCAGGAGCAAGGACCGAGCAAGGGGAGCTCACCCCGTCCTTGCGGGGATTCGAACCACCGACCTTCTGATCGGCAAGCCCTAGGCTCTGTGGTTTAACCCACAGCGCCACCCAAATCCTCGGGGAGGTTTCTAGTCCTCACGTTTGATTTGCAACCAAACCGCAGGTCCTTTCCCCGCCCGGCCAATGGGGAGGGAACAAAGGCCTTTCTCGCCGTCGCTTTCCAAAGGGCGAGGATTCGAAACAGAAGCAGCAGCTGGGGCGTGCGCAGTCCAGGCCAGCGCTTGAGGTTTTTAAAATGCTTCTAGGTGTCTGGTGTTGCAAATGAGATGTTGAATCAATGGCTTCGATCCAGGTCACGAGAGTCAGGGCTGGGCCGGGCTCCTCTCCTCCCTCTGAAGAAGAAAACAAGCTATCGATTTGCTTGGCTCAGCCGTTTCCTGCTTGCCTGCACACACACACACACACCCAAAAAGAACTTTTTGAGGGCTCCCTCGCTCCGGTTTGAGCCGTTCCTTGCCAGCTGCCGGGGGCATCTGCCGACAGCCGAAAAAATAATGGTATTGATTGTCAAAAGGAGCTAAGGAGACGCCTCTCCAGCCCAGCATCTCGCAGCGGGGTAACTGGGTGCCTGCAAAAAACCCCGAGAGCAGAATTCGAACTCAAGAGCAGCTCTCCTCTCCTGCGGTTTCCCGCAGCTGGGATTCGGGACTTGATCAAAGGGGTCTTTGAAATTGTAATAGGGGCAGGGGGAGAACTAAAGAACAGGAAGCAAATGATGAGTGCTGGAATGAAGGAGGAGGGAGGAGGAATAACCAGGGTGATGGTGGAAGATAACGAATGGATGTTCTATCACAGTCTTAAACGTGCGACCGACAAGATCGTACTCAGGGTTGAGACACCTGCCTGTCTCAAGGGACAATGTAGTGTGACTTCGGGACTCCCTGGTCCTGAATGGGGTCACTGTGCCCCCGAATGACCAGGTACGCAGCCTGGGGGTCATTTTGGACTCACAGCTGTCCATGGAGGCGCAGGTCAGAATAATAATAATAATAATAATAATAATAATAATAATAATAATAATAATTCATTTATACCCCACCCATCTGGCTGGGTTTCCCCAGCCACTCTGGGCAGCTCCCAACTGAATATTAAAAACACGATAAAACGTCAAACATTAAAAGCTTCCCTAAACAGGGCTACCTTCAGATGTCTTCTAAACATCAGATAGTTGTTTATTTACTTGACATCTGCCTGGTTCCCTGTAACCTTGTTTCTCACAGGGAGGGAACTGCCAAAAGGCCCTCAGGAGATGGACCCAGGTGTCCGGGCAGAACGATGGGGGTGGAGGCGCTCCTTCAGGGATACTGGGACGTTTAAGACTTTGAAGGTCAGCACCAACCCTTTGAATTGTGTTTGGAAACGTACTGGGAGCCAATGCAGATCTCTCAGGACTGGTGTTATGTGGTCCCAGCGGCTGCTCCCAGTCCCCAGTCTAGGTGCCTCATTCTGGATTAATTGCTGTTTCCAGGGCACCTTCCAAGGTAGCCCTACGTAGAGCGTATTGCAGTAGTCCAAGCGGGAGATAACCAGAGCATGCACCACTCTGGCCAGACAGTCTGCGGGCAGGGAGGGTCTCATCCTATGTACCAGATGGAGCTGACAGACAGCCATCCTGGACACAGAATTGACCTGCGCCTCCATGGACAGCTGCGAGTCCAAAATGACCCCCAGGCTGCGTACCTGGTCCTTCGGGGACACAGTGACCCCATTCAGGACCAAGGAGTCCCCCACACCCGCCCACCCCCTGTCTCCCAAAAACAGTCCTTCTGTCTTGTCAGGATCCAACCTCAATCTGTTAGCCACCATCCCTCCTCCAACTGCTTCCAGGCACTCACACAGGACCTTCACCGGTTCTGATTTAAAACATCCCTCAAGAGTAGACCCCATGAGAACCAATGTTATGATTTAAAACACCCCTCAAGAGTAGACCCCATGAGAACCAATGTTAGTCTTTCCATTTTCTCAGATCTGCTCTGGAAGGACTAAATTAAGGACCAGCGCTGGGGGACAAAACCCTCCCTCTGAACAATAATTCGCGCTGAGAAAAGCCACTTCGCCTCTCGATCCAGATAGCAACAGATTCGCTCTTCTTGCCGGCGAAGAATTCAAACATCTACCAGGGGGGAGGGAGCCCGCCGGAGGCACTGCGATGCTGCAGACACCAGAAGATTAAAGGGCCTTTAATGAATAAATGGAACATTTGCGTCGGACTGGTGTAGACAGGGTGGCGAGCTCAGAATGGCAGCGAGGGAGATATTCACAATAAGCATCTTTGGAGGAAGAAGAAGAAGAAGAGAGGGACAGACTCTGCCCACCACCCACCAGTTTGGAAACTGGCTAAGGGGCTTCCGTGTTGGTCTGGAGTCTGGATTTGGTTTCACGCACGGTTCGAAACAAACTGCTAAGGAGAGCCTTGCTGTACCGATCCATTTTTTAAAAAAAAGAAATTATTTATTTGGTTTTTCAGATTAAAATTTTCCAACATAAAAACAAGGTTCCAGAGAATCTCCTGGACTTCCCTCCGGCCCTTTGCGGGTCCCGTTGTTCATCATCTTCCCCCCGCATCTTTTATGATAATCCAAACGCGGGTGGCGCTGCGGTCTAAACTACTGAGCCTCTTGGGCTTGCCGATCAGAAGGTCGGCGGTTCGAATCCCCGCAATGACGGGGTGAGCTCCCGTTGCTCAGTCCCTGCTCCTGCCAACCTAGCAGTTCAAAAGCACCTCAAAGTGCAAGTAGATAAATAGGTACCACTCCGGCGGGAAGGTAAACGGCGTTTCCGTGCGCTGCTCTGGTTCGCCAGAAGCGGCTTAGTCCTGCTGGCCACATGACCCGGAAGCTGTACTCCGGCTCCCTCGGCCAGTAAAGCGAGATGAGCGCCGCAACCCCAGAGTCGGCCACGACTGGACCTAACGGTCAGGGGTCCCTTTACCTTTAAGGCAAATTTTAAAAAATGTAATATAAACACCAACAATTTGGAAACACTGGCCTGCGAGCGCTCCAGTTGGAGAACAGCCTTTCCCAAAGGTGTTGTGGGCTTTGAAGACACTCGAACTCAGGACGCAAGGGACAGACATGCTAAGAGGAAGGCATGCTTGGCAAACCCTCACTGGGATCAATTCCCGCCCGGGAATATTAAAGTGAGATGAGCGCCACAACCCCAGAGTCGGCCACGACTGGACCTAACGGTCAGGGGTCCCTTTACCTTTACCTAAATTACCAATAAAGAGTTTGTGAGCGTTTGCTCACAACCTGCCAAGGAGTCCAGTTCACTTTGTTGTTCCTTTAAGCACTTTGTGAAAGGTCCCCATTCTTCTTTAGAGTCACAGTTATCCTTGTCACATAGTTTATGCATCAGTTTCGCCAATTCCGCCTAATCTATCAGTTTCTCTTGCCGGTTTTCCGGAAGCTGTTAAGCCATGGAGGGTTGCCAACAGCCGCGGGACAGGAACCGGGAAGCGCCTGAGAGTATACGCTTCGACATTTCTCTGACGAAAATAGGGATGTCCTATTCAGTCATCACCGTAATAACAATTTTACTGTTTATACCCCACCCAACTGACTGGGTGTTCCCAACTCCTATAGTTATAGTTATAATTCGTGGGTCGCCATCTGATCTTAATTTGAATTTAAGCTGTGTTTTAATCAATTGCATGACTTTATGTTTTATGTTCTTTTTAGGGGGAGGGGAAAAACAGGGGGGAATGAGGATGATGTATTTTTGATAAATTATGTTGAAATCCCTAATAAAAAATATATTTAATATTTGAGATTGAGGTTGAATCCTGACAAGACAGAAGTACTGTTTTTGGGGGACAGGAGGCGGGCAGGTGTGGAGGATTCCCTGGTCCTGAATGGGGTCACTGTGCCCCTGAAGGACCAGGTGCGCAGCCTGGGAGTCATTTTGGACTCACAGCTGTCCATGGAGGCGCAGGTCAATTCTGTGTCCAGGGCAGCTGTTTACCAGCTCCATCTGGTACGTAGGCTGAGACCCTATCGGCCTGCGGACTGTCTTGCCAGAGTGGTGCATGCTCTGGTTATCTCCCGCTTGGACTACTGCAATGCACTCTACGTGGGGCTACCTTTGAAGGTGACCCAGAAACTACAACTAATCCAGAATGCAGCAGCCAGACAGGGGACTGGGAGCGGCCGCCAAGACCATATAACACCGGTCTTGAAAGACCTACATTGGCTCCCAGTACGTTTCTGAGCACAATTCAAAGTGTTGGTGCTGACCTTGAAAGCCCTAAACGGCCTCAAAGGCCCAGTATACCTGAAGGAGCGTCTCCATCCCCATCGTTCTGCCCAGACACTGAGGTCCAGCTCCGAGGGCCTTCTGGCGGTTCCCTCACTGCAAGAGGCCAAGTTACAGGGAACCAGGCAGAGGGCCTTCTCGGTGGTGGCGCCCGCCCTGTGGAACACCCTCCCATCAGATGTCAAAGCGATAAACAACTACCTGACATTCAGAAGACATCTGAAGGCAGCCCTGTTCAGGGAAGTTTTTAATATGTGACATTTTAGTGTATTTTTCATCTTTGTTGGAAGCCGCCCAGAGTGGCTGGGGAAACCCAGCCAGATCGGCGGGGTACAAATAATAAATTATTATTATTATTATTTTTAAAAAACCCAGCTTCCGGAAAATCGTGCGTATAAAAAACAACCCGAAAGTTTTGCAAGTGGGACGAGGAAGGGAACAGCTCCAGTCTTTTTCCTCTCTCTACCTTATCTCACTTAGTTCCCTGCGAGACGCTTTGCAACGGGCCGGCGGCTCCTTTCCGGAACCGAAATGAAAAATATATCGAGAGAGAGGGTGTGTTTTTGTGTACCGGTGCAGAGACAACCCTCCCCTATTCCTGAGCCCAGCGTCCTGGCGCCCTTCCCTCTCTCGCTTGGCAGGCGATCTGCCTCTTTGCACAGAGAGGAATTCTCAAAAAAAAAAAAAAATTGTTAAAAGATGGCTGCCAAGTGGGGAAGGAACTTTTCGGAACGGCGGCGGCTCGCGGGGTGTCCTTTCGCTGCTTGCAAAATGGCTGCCTTTGCGCATGCATGCGCCGTCGCGCACGAGAGAGGAGGAGGAGCAGCTGCGGGGAGATAGCTTTTGGCATTTAGGACCGTCCGGGAAAAGGCTGGAGGCCTGGAACGAGACTCTTTTTTTTGGAAAATAAATATATATATATAAGCTGCGAGAGCAAGAGCCAAAATTCCATGTCCAAAGTAAACAGCTGGCAAACTGTGTGTTCTTTTTGGTTGGAAGCCTTCTCTCTCTCTCTCTCTCTCTCTCTTTTCCACCCCCCTTTCTCTTTCTCTCATTTCCTCCCTCATCTCCCTCCCTCGATTTAAAATGAAAAAAATAAAATCCGATTCCCTCTCCTTTTGAGAGAATATGGAGCTAAGGGGGAAAGAGAGAGGAAAGGGGGAAGAAAACTAAATTTAAAAAAAAAAGAGATTTCCGTATGGTGGTTTGTCCACATTGGCACATTTAAAAAAAGAAACAGCACTTTGGGTTATTTCGTCAGATTCTTTGGGGGTCAGTAGGGAATCGAGTTTGCCAACCGCAGCAATTTAAGGGGTGTTTGGTAAATTTCCCCATGCTGGTGTAGCAACCTTGACATTTTAACTTTAGGTTTGTTTTTGTGGCGGAGGGGCAAAGGCAAATTGGGAGGGGGGGTTCCTTTCCCTGCTCTCCACGTGGTCCGTTCTCCCCCCCCGCCCCATCCTCCTGCTGTTCCTCCCCATCTCCGAGGTTTCGAACTCGGCACAAAATGGCCGTTGGTGGGGTGGGTGGGGCGTCGTGGGCCGGCCGGGAAGGGGGAGGTTACAAAATGGCCTCCCCCTGGCTGTCGACACTCGCCACGTGTTGGGGAGGTGTGTAAACCCCTCCCCCTAATTTTGCTTTCGAATTCCCCCCCGCTGGCACAAATTGTGCAAACACACACCAACACCGTGTCTGCACACAAACAAAATGGAGGGGAACGGGATGACCACCCCATAATTTCCAGCCAAGGAAAAGCATGTTGCACGTTGCCAGAAGAAAATTTTTTTTGGGGGGGGGTCATTTTGTGATAGGGACGAACCGAAGGTGCAGATGCAAAACTGCACCCTGAATGGGACGCTCTCGGGTCCTCGCCGGTAACCCTTTCCGTACAACCGTGGGACGGATCCGGACAGAGCGGCTGCGAAACGGGACGCCCAGGGAGGCCTGTGGATTTTGGGAGTCCGAAAGAGAGCACGCCTGCAGATCAGGGAGAGAGAGAGATGGGAAAGAGATATGGGGAGGAGAAATATTTTTGGCAGGGTGCTCTGGCGCCGGCCCAGTTCCTGAAGCCGGGAGCGAGCTGAGCAGATGAAGACAGGGGGCCAGGATTTTGAAGGGAGAGTTCGGACAAACGCCATCGTTGGCAAATCTCCTGGACGGGTTATTCCTCCCCTTGTCGTCGTCTTTTTTGGCTCATGGTACCCGGCTGGGCACGGCCTCCGCGTTTTATTAACCACAGCTGCGCTTAAGACTGCCTGGCAGTTGCACCGCTCTGTGCAGGTGAGCGCCGTTTTAAAAACAGAAAAGAAATGGGAATCCGGCCCTGTTTCCCAGGGACAGCCCAGGATTCGCAGAAGCTGTCCCGGTTTCCGATCCGACCCCTGAAATGCCCCGCTAGTAATTTTGATACACATGCACACACGCCAACGTTTGCATATAAGACTCTAAGGTTTTAATTGGGTCGGCCCGCTGTGTGTCTGCACGAGTCCCCGATCTTGTTTGATGTATTACAGTATTTTAATATTTTTTTGGAAGCCGCCCAGAGTGGCTGGGGAAGCCCAGATGGGCGGGGTATAAATAATAAATTATTATTATTATTATTATTATTGCAATCAGGAGGCCCGCTGCTGAAAGACTGAGATTTGAATTGGGTACACCCGCCGTGTCTCTGCATGAGTCCCCAATCTTGCAATCGGGAGGTCCGCTCAGAACAGAAACTCATGCAGAAGCAATAGGCAAACCCTCTAAGCGTCCCTATTTTTAAAGGACAGCCCAGGATTCGCAGAAGCCGTCCCGGTTTCTGATCTGAACCGCAAAATGTCCCACTAGTAATTTCGATACACACGCATGCACGCCCCGGATTTACTGAAGCCATCCCGGTTTCCAATCCGACCCCCAAAATGTCCCACTAGCCCACACACGCACGCCCTCCGACGTTTGCATACGTATTTCAAGAAAGACGGCTGCTGCTGAAAGACTCTGAGATTTGAATTGGGTACTCCCGCCGTGTCTCTGCACGAGTCCCCAATCTTGCGATCGGGAGGCCCGCTCAGAACAGAAACTCATGCAGAAACAATAGGCAGACCCTCCAAGCGTCCCTATTTTTCAGGGACAGCCCCGGATTTATTGAAGCCGTTCCGGTTTCCGATCTGACCCCGGAGTGTCCCTTAGGCCGTCCCTATTTTAATCGGAGTAATGTTTGAGGGTGTGGAGTTATTTTTCTTATATTCAACTAATAAAATATTTTTTAAAAAGAGGAAAAAAGTAACTATGAAACCCTGAGAAGACCTCCGAAGGCAGCCCTGTAGAGGGAAGGGGTTTTTGATATTTGATGTTTTATTATGTTTTTATATGTGTTGGAAGCTGCCCAGAGTGGCTGGGGCAACACAGTCAAAGAAGTGGGGTATAAATGAGAAAAGGATTATGATGATGGAATGGGGCACCCCTATTTTCATTGGAGGGACGCTGGTGGCGCTGTGGGTTAAACCACTGAGCCTAGGGCTTGCCGATCAGAAGGTTGGCGGTTTGAATCCGGGCTGAACTCCCGTTGCTCGGTCCCTGCTCCTGCCAACCTACCAGTTCGAAAGCACGTCAAAGTGCAAGTAGATAAATAGGTACCACTCCGGCGGGAAGGTAAACGGCGTTTCCGTGCGCTGCTCTGGTTCGCCAGAAGCGGCTTAGTCCTGCTGGCCACATGACCCGGAAGCTGTACGCCGGCTCCCTCGGCCAGTAAAGTGAGATGAGCGCTGCAACCCCAGAGTCGGCCACGACTGGACCTAATGGCCAGGGGTCCCTTTACCTATTTTCATTGGAGAAATGAGGGAGGGTATGGAAAAGGACGTCAGCGTTCGACAACCGAGGTCCCACTGTGCTTCAAAGGTGATTATATACATAACTTAGAAAGATTAAAAACAAAGACAAACAGTTAAAAGCCACTACAGTGGTCCCTTGGTTCTCAAACGCCTTGGTACTCAAACAACTTGGAACCCAAACACTGCAAACTCAGAAGGAAGCGTTCCGGTTTGCAAACTTTTTCTGAAAGCAGAACATGCTCAGATTTGTTACGCTGAGGTCTGCTTTTGCTATTTATTTTGAGTTTTTGTGGCTCTTTTTGTGGTGTTTTTGTGACTGTGTGGAACCCAGTCCAGCTACTGAGGGACTGATTGTGCGACTGCAGTACATTGTTTGTTGCTTTCATTTTATGGATCGACGGTCTCGCTAGATAGCGAAATCCATGTTCAATTGCTGTTTTAGGGGTTGTTTTTAAAAGTCTGGAACGGATTAATCCGTTCTGCATTCCTTTCTATGGGAAAGAAGCGTGCCTTGGTTTAGGAACGTTTTGGTTTCAGAACGGAATTTCCGAAACGGCTTAAGTTTGAGAACCAAGGCACCACTGTATAAAGGAGGTAGCCTCAATTCATTGTGTTGTTGTTTAGTTGTTTAGTCGTGTCCGCCTCTTCGTGACCCCCTGGACCAGAGCATGCCAGGCCCTCCTGTCTTCCACTGCCTCCCGCAGTTTGGTCAAACTCATGCTGGTAGCTTCGAGAACACTGTCCCACCATCTCGTCCTCCGTCATCCCCTTCTCCTTGGGCCCTCCATCTTTCCCAACATCAGGGTCTTTCCCAGGGAGTCTTCTCTTCTCCTGAGGTGGCCAAAGTCTTGGAGCCTCAGCTTCAGGATCTGTCCTTCCAGTGAGTACTCAGGGCTGATTTCCTTAATAATGGAGAGGTTGGATCTTCTTGCAGTCCGTGGGACTCTCAAGAGTCTCCTCCAGACCAACATTCATTACCATCAATAATTTTTAAGGCTCTAGCAGGGTCTCAGCCGCCCCCTCTCCCCCCCCCCCACAGCCACATCTATGACACCCTGGTTCCAAAAACGACTCCTGGTTCAAGGATCAGCAGGGAACGTACCGATTTCTGCAGAAGGAAGAGGAAGAGGGGTTTGCATGTGGGACGTTTTGTCTGTGGGTGGGGGGCCAGAAAGAGCAGAGCCTGGGCTGGCAGAGCGGAGGGGGGGTGCGGTTGTCTAATCCAGGATGCTACTAGGAACCATTAGTGCTGAGCTCAGCGTCTGCTCTGCTGACGGCCCGGAGAGCCTGATTATTTTTAGATAAGATGGAAAGCCTGGAACGGAGAGTTCTGGGCTGCAGCCTGGCCGAGGCGTGAGCTGTGTTTCTGATGAAGGAGGGAGGAGGGGGCCGGCGAGTCGGGTGTGGGGAGGCGAGTTGCTGCAGTGGGTGAGTTTTTTCTCCCCACCTCTCTCTGCACGGAGAGTTCCTGTGGCCCTCCCTTCGAGGAAGGCTCGGTCCGGCCCGCACACACACAAAAACTGCAGCAGAAAGCCACCCGGTTGCAGCGCAATCTCACCCAAGCATTTAAACCCAGGGGTTTGCAACCTTTTGCAGCCCACAGCTCCCTGGAACTACAGTGGTACCTCGAGTTAAGTACTTAATTCGTTCCGGAGGTCCGTTCTTAACCTGAAACTGTTCTTAACCTGAAGCACCACTTTAGCTAATGGGGCCTCCTGCTGCCGCCGTGCCGCCGGAGCACGATTTCTGTTCTCATCCTGAAGCAAAGCACTTAGCCCGAGGTAATATTTCTGGGTTAGCAGAGTCTGTAACCTGAAGTGTATGTAACCTGAGGTACCACTGTACATTTGTCTGTGGCACAACTGTGGGTCTCAGGAGACCAGTTATGTCCCCCCCTTCCCTGCAGAGCTGGCAGCCCCTCACCCTTTTTCGAACCCCCTCCCTTGTGGAGCGTTCCCTCAGCCTCCTCTCCCCTTTCCACCTTGTTGCTTTCTCATCTCGGTCGGTGGAAAGATTGGACTGTCGGCTGCCTCAGGTAGAGTCCCCTGAATGATCAGCCATCAAGGAGGTTTGCATTCAACGGCAAGCTTATCTCGCTAAACCACAGAGCCTAGGACTTGCCGATCAGAAGGTCGGCGGTTCGAATCCCCGCAGTGACGAGGTGAGCTCCCGTCGCTCGGTCCCTGCTCCTGCCCACCTAGCAGTTCGAAAGCACACCAGCACAAGTAGATAAATAGGTACCACTCTGGTGGGAAGGTAAACGGCATTTCCGTGCGCTGCTCTGGTTCGCCAGAAGCGGCTTAGTCCTGCTGGCCACATGACCCGGAAGCTGTACGCCGGCTCCCTCGGCCAATAAAGCGAGATGAGCGCCGCAACCCCAGAGTCGGCCACGACTGGACCTTACGGTCAGGGGTCCCTTTACCTATCTCGCTTGCTCTTTCCAAAAACACAGCCCTCCGTCGAAACCCACACTTCCCCGAATGGCGTGGTGCTGTTCTCTGGCCAAGCAATGTGCCAAAAATGCACGGATTGGGGCCAAGTGTGCGCCAAGAGGTGTTGAAAATAGCACCCCAAAGTCCAACATATTAGGGCAGAAGTTTCTATGGGAAAGCATGGTTTTGGAACGCTTTGGTTTTGGAACGGACTTCCGGAACAGATTAAGTTTGAGAACCAAGGTACTCAATTATTTGAGGTTCTGCCCCCACCCTTAACAGAAACCTGCCCCCCCCCCCGCAATGTCCTATTTACGGGGTATTTTTACCCGTCATTTCCCAGGAATGGCTCAACAACTTTGGCTGCCCTGACAAAAATCCTGGATACGCCCATGTCCAGGGTTGAAGGGGGGGTCATTAGTGGGTATTGCCACACTCTGCCTCTTGTGAAAGGGCTGTCGTGCCGGCAGCCCGAAGTTCAACTGGTGCGTCTTTCTGGATGTGTGAAATTACTCCCCTGTGAAAAAGTATTGGGATCGATCCAGATACACAGCGTGAGGGACGGGAGTCAAAATTCGTCCAATTTCATTTGCTCTCACCCAGTGAGCTTCACGGCCAAGCACAGGGGTCTTGATCCCTGGCATCCCAGGTCCAGGTCTGCCACTCTAACCACTGTACCACACTGCCTCACCTTTGCCTTTGTTTTCAAAAGCGGACCTAGCTACTTCGCCCTTTGCGAAACACTGCTGCGCTCCGAGATTTGCACTTCTCTGAATTTTGCGGCGCTGCCAAGAGAAAGGGGCGGAAGTGCACTAACCAGGGCAAAGCGTGCATATAAACACGTATATTTGCGAAAGTAAAATGTAGAAGGGCATCACGTTGGGGAAACATAAACATTAAGAGGAATTTGCTTTGAGAAAATGTGCACGTTAGAGAAGATTCGAGTTGATTTCCCCACTTTCGCAGGCCATGAATTTTTGTAAACAACAACAATTATTATACTGTGCCCATTTGGCGGGGTTTCCCCAGCTGACGCCTCTTCCTCTCCTTGTTTTCTTTAAGCTAAGGTAAAAAGGTAAAGGTAAAGGACCTCTGACAGTTAAGTCCAGTGGTGAACGACTCTGGGGTTGCGGCGCTCATCTTGCTTTACTGGCCGAGGGAGCTGGCGTTTGTCCGCAGACAGTTTTTCTGGGTCATGTGGCCAGGTTGACTAAGCTGCTTCTGGTGAAACCAGAGCAGCGCACAGAAACACCGTTTACCTTCCCGCTGGAGTGGTACCTATTTATCTACTTGCACTTTGATGTGCTTTCGAACTGCTAGGTTGGCAGGAGCAGGGACCGAGCAACGGGAGCTCACCCCGTCATTGTGGGGATTTGAACCGCCAACCTTCCGATCGGCAAGTCCTAGGCTCTGTGGTTTAGACCACAGTGTCACCCGCGTCCCTTGTTTCTTGTTTAGAAAACCCAATAAAAAGTTATATATGAAAGAAAAGGAAGTGAAAATCTGGACACAAAAGTTGTGGAGCTTTTTGGGGGGTGTCTGGCAATTTCCAGGTGTCTGGCATGCCTAGTCCCTCCAATCTCAACGAAAGAAGATGTCTCTTGGGGCAACAGGTTTAGCCACTGGGAGAACTGGAGGCTAGACAAGCTCTGTCTGTCCAGCAGGAATGTTCTCTCATCGTGCGACAGATTCATTCCACGAATGGGCATGTGTGGCCATCCATAATCGTGACCCGTCACACGGGCTGAAAGTGAGCGCGATAATGTGAGTCTGTGAGGGTCTGGAGGCGGTTGGAGGATGGATGGCAGCTAACAGATTGAGGCTGAATCCTGTCAAGACAGAAGGACTGTTTTGGGGGGACAGGGGGCAGGCATGGTCTTGAATGGGGTGGCTGTGCCCCTGAAGGACCAGGTGCGCAGCCTGGGAGTTATTCTGGAATCACAGCTGTCCATGGAGGCGCAGGTCAATTCTGTGCCCAGGGCAGCTCCATCTGGTACGCAGGATGAGACCCTCCCTGTCTGCAGACTGTCTCTCCAGAGTGGTGCATGCTCTAGTTATCTCTCGCTTGGACTACTGCAATGCCCTCTCCGTGGGGCTCCCTTTGAAGGTGACCCGGAAACTACAACTAATCCAGAATGCGGCAGCCAGACTGGTGACCGGGAGCGGGCACTGAGACCATAAAACACCGGTCTTGAAAGACCTGCACTGGCTCCCAGGACGTTTCCGAGCACAATTCAAAGTGTTGGCGCTGACCTTGAAATCCCTAAACAGCCCTGTATACCTGAAGGAGCGTCTCCACCCCCATTTTCCAGCCCGGACACTGAGGTCCAGTGCCGAGGGCCTTCTGGCGGTTCCCTTGCTGCGAGAAGCCAAGTTACAGGGAACCAGGCAGAGGGCCTTCTCGGTGGTGGCACCTGCCCTGTGGAACGCCCTCCCAGCAGATGTCAAGGAGATAAACAACTCTCTAACGTTTAGAAGACATCTGAAGGCAGCTGTCCATGGAGGCACAGGTTTAGACCACAGCGCCACCCGCGTCCCGGTTTCTTTAAGCTAAAAAGTCCCAAATGCTGTTGATATTTCTTCCTTTTTGGATCTCTGAAGGGATTTCAGTGCAAGGTAATCAGAGATATCATTAGCCCAGACCGTTTGCAGCCGCAAAGCTCACGCCTCCATCTTTCCTTTTCAGATTCAGATCAAAGCAATAGCCCCAGGACGGGAATTGGCTCTGACCAGGAGGACAGCAAACCCATCATCACATTGGGTGAGTCGAGGAATGCTCAGCACATAAAAGGGGGAAGAGGAGAAATGTCTTATGTCCCTATAGCAGGGATGGGAGGAGACCGCCATGCCGTTGGACTACAACTCCCATCATTCCTGACCATTGACCATGCTTTCAGCTGGGGCTGATATGAGTTGGAGTCCCGCAAGCTCTGGAGACCCCCATGCTCCCCGTTTTTCCTCTAAGGCGTTCTTCTTTCCTCAAGAGGGAATTCCTCTTCTAAACAGAGGCATTCCTCCGTCTCTGGCATGTAGTAAGGAAACGGTACCTCTTAGGTCAGGCATGTGGGTATCTGAGGTCCTCTAGATGCTACAACTCCCATCATCCTTGCTCCCTGGCCATCCTGGCTACGGAGACATCCCTGATTCTCAGGATGGAATGCCTCTGCTAAAGAGGGAGTACCTAAACAGAGAATACCTCCTCTAAACAGAGAATACCTCTTCTAAACAGGGAGTGCTTCTTCTAAACAGAGAATACCTCCCCTAAACAGAGAATACCTCCTCTAGATGCTACAACTCCCATCATCCTTGCTCCCTGGCCATCCTGGCTACAGAGGCATCCCTGATTCTCAGGATGGAATGCCTCTGCTAAACAGGGAGTACCTAAACAGAGATTATCTCCTCTAAACAGAGAATGCCTCCTCTAAACGAGGACTGCTTCTTCTAAACAGGGAATGTCTTTTCTAAACAGAGGTTACCTTCTCTAAACAGGGAGTGCTTCTTCTAAACAGAGGATACCTCCTCTAAACAGGGGGTGCCTCTTCTAAACAGAGGATACCTCCCCTAAACAGAGAATACCTCCTCTAAACAGAGAATACCTCTTCGAAACAGGGAGTGCTTCTTCTAAACAGAGGATACCTCCTCTAAACAAGGAGTGCTTCTTCTAAACAGGGAGTGCTTCTTCTAAACAGAGGATACCTCCTCTAAACAGGGGGTGCCTCTTCTAAACAGAGGATACCTCCCCTAAACAGAGAATACCTCCTCTAAACAGAGAATACCTCTTCGAAACAGGGAGTGCTTCTTCTAAACAGAGGATACCTCCTCTAAACAAGGAGTGCTTCTTCTAAACAGGGAGTGCTTCTTCTAAACAGAGGATACCTCCTCTAAACAGGGGGTGCCTCTTCTAAACAGAGGATACCTCCCCTAAACAGAGAATACCTCCTCTAAACAGAGAATACCTCTTCGAAACAGGGAGTGCTTCTTCTAAACAGAGGATACCTCCTCTAAACAAGGAGTGCTTCTTCTAAAAAGGGGATGTCTCTTCTAAACAGAGGATACCTCCTCTAAACAGGGAGTGCTTCTTCTAAACAGAGGATACCTCCTCTAAACAGGGGGTGCCTCTTCTAAACAGAGAATATCTCCCCTAAACAGAGAATACCTCCTCTAAACAGAGAATACCTCTTCGAAACAGGGAGTGCTTCTTCTAAACAGAGAATGACCCCTCTAAACAAGGAGTGCTTCTTCTAAATAGGGGATGTCTCTTCTAAACAGAGGATACCTCCTCTAAACAGAGAATGCCTCCTCTAAACGAGGACTGCTTCTTCTAAACAGAGAATGCCTCTTCTAAACAGGGAATGCCTCCTGTTTCTTCCTGGCAATTTATTTATTTTTCACAAAGAGGAAAGTGAAGCATCTAATTTGTGCATCTAATTTCCCCGTTTCAATTCCTCCCGGGTCGTTATGCTCCCCGTGCTCAATTAACCTCTCTTCCCCCCTTTTCCCGCAGACGCGACAGATTTCCAAGAGAACTTCGTCACGTCCGGGGTGTTCAGCGTCACGGAGCTGATCCAAGTTTCCCGGAGTGAGTAGGCCTCTCTTTGCGGCTTCTTGTATAGCTGGCCTTCGTGAAAACCTGGCCTGTGGCTCTGGTGTTCGTTTGTTTTTTGTGTTGTGCCAGCAGGGTAACTATTGCACAAGCAGTCTTGCACTCTGCAGCTGCACGATCATAATTGTGCAAGGAGGAATTGCTGCTCCCAGTCCGTGTCGACAAAACTAATTTGATTCCTAGCCGTAATTCAAGATGGCGTCCAATTTGGGCAGAGTAAACTCCTTTGTTTTGCTTCCGTTCTTTTTTAATTTTGTTTTTAAGGGAATCAGAAGGTATACGAGCAGGAATTGACAAATAGACAGCTGAGGGAGAAGAGGAAAGAAAAGAGGGGGGGATATATAAATCGAAAATAACTTGGGGAGACCTAAGAAATGGGGTGTGAACCGGAAATAAATAATGCGACTTCCGGTTGGACGCGCGATTAATGGCAGACGGGAGCTCTTTTTTTGGGGGGGAAAGGAAAATAAATAATGCAATATAAAGCAGTAAACAGGAAAGAAGGAAAGCCAACTTAATAGAAGGAAGCCCACGTAATGGGGAAATTCCATTACATTTGGTGTCGATTTGCTAAAAAACTGGAAAACTAATACAAATAATTTGGAAAGGAAGAAAAGGTTTGCGCCCAGTTCTGCCCAAACACTGATGCAAAGCTGTCTGCTTGAGCCCAGGGGGCGTCCAGTCATATTTGGTCGAAATCACTGCAGTTGTGTGGCAGGTTCGACCTGCCATCTTGATCCCAGTGAGATCCTGGAGGAAATGTGCTCCTCGAACTCAGGACCCACCCGGCTGGGGACAAAAGGTTTCCTTCTTGGCAAACTGGAGCCCCCCCCCCCCAATGCACAGCTTGTTGACTCGCTTTCTCTCTTTTTTTAACATAATTTTTCTTTTTTTATTGACGCAAAATTTTATTGGCGCAAAATTTTATTTTTTTATTGACACAAGTCCATAACTTGAAGTATTGCTCAAAAAGAGCATCAACCTCCTTGCCTCCCTCTTTCTGACTTCCACATATCTTTAACGAATTCGTCGCATTTCTGTAACTACCTTATATATTCTTTTAACATTCGCCCTCTTATATGTAAACCAGCCCCTTAATTTCACGTCAACAAACCTTTCAAGTCAAACGTTTTCAGATGTTTGCCATTTTCTTTCAAACGAGCTCTAAATTTGCTCCAGTCCTTTTGAAACAGTTCACCGCGCCGATTCCGGATCTTCCCCGTTAGCTTTGCCAACTTCACATACAGTGGTACCTCGGGTTACAGACGCTTCGGGTTACAGACTCCGCTAACCCAGCAATAGTACCTCGGGTCAAGAAGTTTGCTTCAGGATGAGAACAGAAATCGTGCTCTGGCAGCAGGAGGCCCCATTAGCTAAAGTGGTGCTTCAGGTTAAGAACAGTTTCAGGTTAAGAACGGACCTCCGAAACGAATTAAGTACTTAACCCGAGGTATCACTGTATTCAACCATCTCTATCTGCCAATCTAGTAGGGAGTTCCTGCTGCTTCCATCTCTGGGCCAAAATTATTCTTGCAGCTGTTGTGATGTACATAAACAAACGTTGACCCCCTTTCTCTGCCTTCCCCGCAGCGCCGGTGGTGACGGGCACAGGGCCAAATTTCTCCCTTGGGGAGCTGCAGGGGCACCTCGCCTACGACTTGAACCCCTCAAGTACGGGAATGAGGAGGACACTCCCCAGCACTTCCTCCAGTGGGTGAGTCCGGGCTTGGAGTTGTGGCGCTGTGTTCCCACCCTTTCATCGCCTTCCCTTGCTACCCCGTCCTTCCCACAGCCTTCTCCTAATGAACGCCCAGAGTCTGCCACGACTGGACCTAACAGTCAGGGGTCCCTTTACCTTTAACATGGGGATTAGTAAAGGGTAAAGGGACTCCTGACCATTAGGTCCAGCCGTGGCCGACTCTGGGGTTGCGGCGCTCATCTCGCTTTATTGGCCGAGGGAGCCGGCGTTCAGCTTCCGGGTTATGTGGCCAGCAGGACTAAGCCGCTTCTGGCGAACCAGAGCAGCGCACGGAAACGCCGTTTAGCTTCCCGCTGGAGCGGTACCTATTTATCTACTTGCACTTTGACGTGCTTTCGAACTGCTAGGTTGGCAGGAGCAGGGACCGAGCAACGGGAGCTCACCCCGTCATTGCGGGGATTCGAACCGCCGACCTTCTGATCAGCAAGTCCTAGGCTCTGTGGTTTAACCCACAGCGCCGCCCGCGTCCCTAACATGGGGATTAGCAGCTAATAAAAGTTTGGGTTCTCTTTTGTTTGGGGCTTCCATCTTGTTCCACCTGGTGGCAGGTGGGAGTCCTGCCGCGACCGTCTTCAATAAAGACCAAGCCTACTGGCTGCTGTTTTGCTCTGGTATTCCTGGCTGGTGTCCTTGTTTTTTGTACAAGGGAGCCCTCAGATTTCTCCGCTAACAACCCGAATGCTAACTTCTCTTCCTGCTTCTGCCTCACCTCAGGAGTAAACGTCATAAGTCCGGCTCGATGGAGGACGACCTGGACGGCAGCCCGGGGGGTGAATATTACACGTCGCCTAGCTCCCCCACGAGTAGCAGCCGCAATTGGACAGAAGACATGGAAGGGGGTAAGTCGGAGGGGAGCTGGGACGCCCAGAAACCTTCAGGGGCTGCACCTTCCTGAGAAGAGGAGTATAGATTTAGAACAGAGGTTTGTAGAAGGGCACAGTCCAGAGCCTGCAGAGAGGAGAAACTGGTAAATATTGAGGGAGCAGCAGGAATAAATTACCGTATTTTTCGCCCTATAGGACGCACTTTTCCCCCTCCAAAAATGAAGGGGAAATCTGGGTGCGTCCTATGGGGCGAATGCAGGCTTTCGCTGAAGCTTGGAGAGCGAGAGGGGTCGGTGTGCACCGACCCCTCTCGCTCTCCAGGCTTCAGGAAGACATCCGCAGCAGCCTAGGCAGCCCTGCGGGAGGTCCCTGAAAGCAGAGTGTCCGGCGCTTCGGGAACACATCCGCAGCGTGGGGAGCCCTGCAGGAGTATGCTGCGGATAGCAACCCGCCACCCGGCGCGCGGGGCACCCTTAAACAGAGTGCCCCGTGCGCCGGACAGACATCGGCCAGCCCCACAAGCTCGGGGGACAGCAGGGAGGCGCAGTGCCGCCATCCCGCTGTTCCACGACCTGGTTCGGTTTCCCCGACCTGCTTTTGGGGGGGAAATAAAGGGAATTTTTTTTTCTTTATTTCCCCCCCCCAAAAAAACTAGGTGCGTCCTATGGGACGGAGCATCCTATGGGACAAAAAATACGGTAATCTTTATTTGCATCAGCTGTCGGCCGCAGCAATAAAACAACAATACGATATACAAAGATTCGAAATAAAAAAGTCAATTATATAGAATCCATTTTGGGGTTTTGAATCAAGAGTCAAATAGTGGATCTTATTCCGATTGCCCCGGCTAAAAACCTTGCCACCTTTGCCATCGCCTGGAGAGAGGACCCTGGGGCAGTGGCTGGGCGACCCGGGATGGACGATAAAAGAGGGGTGATAATCTCATTCCTCAAGTCTTTAATAAGAGGGCAAGCCAGAAGGGCATGTGCCACCGATTCGGGACTGCCATCTCCACAGGGACATAAGTGTTTATCGTGTAGAATCGACAAATTCCCTTCAGAAAATGGAGAAACACGCCTCGGAAGCTGTTCGAATTCTGAGACACGTTCGAAAACGGAAGCATTCGCTTCCGGGTTTCCAACGTCTGGGTTCTGAATTGTTCGGCTTCCAAGGCACTCGAAAAAGCGAGGTTCCGCTGTACAATTACTAATTCCAATCATTCAGATGTCGAATTATATAATTTAGGTGGGTCCCACCCCCTGCGTGCTACAACGGATGGTTTGATTTGATTTTACTTCATTTCTGCGATCCAAAATCTTATCCATCTCAATTAAAATCCATTCAAAAATTATTATTCTTATTATTAGCTTGCAAAGGTATCCACAACAGTATCTTTCAGCATTTGGTTGGTGGGGAAGCCCCAACATTCCCCTATTGTTAGCTTGCAAATCTATCCCCAAAAGTAAAAAAGCAAAGGGACCCCTGACTATTAGGTCCAGTCGTGGCCGACTCTGGGGTTTTGGCGCTCATCTCGCTTTACTGGCCAAGGGAGCCGGCGTACAGCTTCCGGGTCATGTGGCCAGCAGGACTAAGCCGCTTCTGGCGAACCAGAGCAGTGCACGGAAATACCGTTTACCTTCCCGCCAGAGCAGTACCTATTTATCTACTTACACTTTGAGGTGCTTTCGAACTGCTAGGTGGGCAGGAGCAGGGACTGAGCAACGGGAGCTCACCCCGTCGTTGCGGGGATTCGAACCACCGACCTTCTCATCAGCTAGTCCTAGGCGCTGGGGTTTAACCCACAGCGCCTCCCACATCCCTTTCCTCCAGGTCTAAAGGTACAGGGACCCCTGACCGTTAGGTCCAGTTGTGAACGACTCTGGAGTTGCGGCGCTCATCTCGCTTTACTGGCCGAGGGAGCCGGCGTACAGCTTCCGGGTCATGTGGCCAACAGGACTAAGCCGCTTCTGGCGAACCAAAGCAGTGCACGGAAACGCCGTTTACCTTCCCGCCGGAGCGGTACCTATTTATCTACTTGCACTTTGAGGTGCTTTCGAACTGCTAGGTTGGCAGGAGCAGGGACCGAGCAACGGGAGCTCACCCTGTTGCGGGGATTCGAACCGCCAACATTCTGATCAGCAAGTCCTAGGCTCTGTGGTTTAACCCGCAGTGCCACCCACGTCCTGTCCCCAAAAGTATCCTTCTGCATTTGGCTGGTGGGGAACGTCAGGGATTCCCCACCCCTGCTCTCCCAGCTGGCCGTCGTTTCCCCTCCAACGAGACGTGTTCGTATCCTCTGCGGGAAGAGCATTATTTCCATCCTGGACTGGATGTTCTGGTTGTAAAATCCTTCTCAATGAACGTCTGGGAGAGAGCTAAACCCTTTAGTGGCGCCGCATAAAACGACTGCCCCAGATAAATTGCTGCCTGGAGGGCAGGGGCTAAGCCGAGAGGGGATTAACCCTCTCTCTGCCCTGTCTTCCACCCCGTTGCCAGAAGGACGTTGGAGATGGCAAGAGTTGCCAGCCTTCTTAAGCTCAGTGGCACGTGGGTGCCAGCCTCTCTGGTCAGCTGCTCCCCTCTGTGTGGCATCACACACAGTGCCAGATTTACATACAAGGGGGGGGGGAGTGATTTAGGAGCCCGGTCTGTGATGTCAAAGTTATTCCACGTATTCATTCATTTTTTAAAATGGTATTCTGTGTGAGCCATCACTTATGCACCGTATTTTCCGCTCTATAAGACGCACCAGACCATAAGACGCATGTAGTTTTTGGAGGAGGAAAACAAGGGAAAAAATATTCTGGATCTCAGAAGCCAGAACAGCAAGAGGGATCGCTGCGCAGCGAAAGCAGCAATCCCTCTTGCTGTTCTGGCTTCTGGGATAGCTGCGCAGCCTGCGTTCACTCCGTAAGACACACACACATTTCCCCTTACTTTTTAGGAGGGAAATGTGAGTCTTATAGAGCAAAAAATACAGTATTTTCCATTTTTATATTGTCATATTATTCGGTGAACTGAGACCTGCAGGTTTGGGGCGGTATACAATTTTAATAAATCATCATCATCATCATCACTGATCTTGGGAGTTTTAAAAATTATTGGTCAGGCTTGCCGAAGACTCAGACAGAGCTGCAACAGGTAGGCTCTTTAATTCTCAAGGTTGTGGGTTTGAGCAAACGATTCCTGCATTGCAAGGGGTTGCAGAATAGATTATCTAGAAAGGTTCCTTCCTAACTAAACAGTTCTCTCCCATCTCCTCCGAGTGTCCTGTTTCTCCAGGGACAGTCCCGGAATGACAGAAGCTGGTTTCTCTTCTGCCATCAAATGGCGGATGAGTTTCATGAATTAAATCAAAGCCGCACCTGATATTCAGTACCGGATTTACGTATATGCTAAACAAGCTCTAGCTTAGGGCCTCACTCTCTTGGGGGGAGAGCACAAAATATGGTCTGAAGCTCAACATCAAAAAAACGAAGATCATGGCCACTGGTCCCATCACCTCCTGGCAAATAGAAGGGGAAGAAATGGAGGTAGTGAGAGATTTTACTTTCTTGAGCTCAATGATCACTGCAGATGGTGACAGCAGCCACGAAATTAAAAGACGCCTGCTTCTTGGGAGAAGGGCAATGACAGGCCTAGACAGCATCTTGAGAAGTAGAGACATCACCTTGCCAACAAAGGTTCGTATAGTTCAAGCTCTGGTTTTCCCAGTAGTGATGTATGGAAGTGAGAGCTGGACCATAAAGAAGGCTGATCGCCGAAGAATTGATGCTTTTGAATTCTGGTGCTGGAGGAGACTCTTGAGAGTCCCATGGACTGCAGGAAGATCAAACCTCTCCATACTGAAGGAAATCAACCCTGAGTGCTCACTGGAAGGACAGATTGTGAAGCTGAGGCTCCAGTACTTTGGCCACCTCATGAGAAGAGAAGACTCCCTGGAGAAGACCCTGATGTTGGGAAAGATGGAGGGCACAAGGAGAAGGGGACGGCAGAGGACGAGATGGTTGGATAGTGTTTTCGAGGTTACCAGCATGAGTTTGACCAAACTGCGGGAGGCAGTGGAGGACAGAGGTGCCTGGCGTTCTCTGGTCCAGGGGGTCACGAAGAGTCGGACACGACTAAACGACTAAACAACAACAACAACAACTCTTGGGGGGCCCAGAAAAATTAAAGGGGAAAAACTGGATGCACACTTCCAAAATACAAGATAAAAAACCAATAAAATAAAACCTACATACAGTGTTTTGTGTTCTGTAGGCTCCTCGGATGTAAGTCATGGGCCCTGCCTGCTCCCTAAAATATCACTGGTTTGCTCCTTTCTATATATAGGGTGCCGACATTCTGAACGTGCAAATGGCTTTTACACGTATTTAAGATATAGGGGAGAAGAGAGAAATGTGAGCATAGGGGGCGTGATTAGAATACACAGTTGATAAATGAATGAAAGCGTAGAAGGGGAGGAAGGGAAGTCGATGGTTGTGAATGTTATGGATGTATTTATTGAAATGCGAAAAATTGTCATGGAAAAATATAAATCAGGTGTAGGCAAACTCCAGCGCCCCAGATGTTTGGGACTACGCTTCCCATCATCCCTGACCACTGGTCCTGTTAGCTAGGGATGATGGGAATTGTAGTCCCAAACAGGCCAGAGTTTGCCTATGCCTGGTATAAATAATAATAATAATAATAATAATAATAATAATAATAATAATAATAAGTGCCTTGGAAAGCACATTTAGAGGGCACAAGGTGCAGAACCTAGGGGGCCTGTTGCTGCGGATAAACACATCGATTCTTTCTCAAATTCCTCCCCAGGGATTTCTCCGAAAAAGCCAGACATGGACAAGTCTCCCTTCAACAGTCCGTCTCCGCAAGATACTTCACCCCGGCTGAGCAGTTTTACACAACACCACCGTCCCGTCATCGCCGTACACAGCGGTAGGTCAGGGGTCGCCAAGGAAGGGGGCAAAATAAGGCAGGAGAATTCTCCCTGAAGCTGGAATGTGTCACTTTGGGTTCATGTGTCTGTGTTGCAGGGAAGCCGCCACATTTTGAAACTCCCTCGCAAGCAGAAAAGTAGCAGTGAGTCCTTGCACTGCTAGCTTTCTGCTTGCAGAGACTCTCAATATATACCGCATTTTTCGCTCTATAAGGCGCACCAGACCCCAAGACGCACCTAGTTTTTGGAGGAGGAAAGCAAGAAAAAAAATATTCTGAATCTCAGAAGCCAGAACAGCAAGAGGGATCTCTGCGCAGTGAAAGCAGCAATCCCTCTTACTGTTCTGGCTTCTGGGATAGCTGCGCAGCCTGCATTCGCTCCGTAAGACGCACACACATTTCCCCTTACTTTTTAGGAGGGAAAAAGGGAGTCTTATAGAGCGAAAAATACGGTATGTGATTCCTCAGTCCCAGCCGTCCAAATTGGCACAGCCCACCTCTTATTTTTTGACTCAAGTTGCTTCAGGCACAACTTTTGAAAGCCTTTCCTTTCTCCTAAGGACTTTCTCTCCCTTGTTTCTGCTAGGGCGCTCTGAGCATCCATTCTTTTCTGCAGCAAACTGCAATGTGATTCCCAGCTGATAAATTGAATAAACGTAATTTAATAAAAGTAGCATTTCCTACTGTGCATGGCGGGGAGGAGAAGAGATGCTCCATCTTTGACCAGGAATGAGGGGAAACACCTATGGCCCCCACCCAGTTGCCATGTGTCCTCTTTTCCCAGGACATGCCCTCCTTTTGAGGATTAAAATATCCGGGCGGATTTTTAAAAAATTGACTTTCCCAAGGAGACCGGGGAGCAGGGAGGCGAGGTTGTAGTGGGAAAGAAGGCCAGGGCGGTGGTCTCCGCAAAGGCATGCTGGGCGGGGGTCCAGGGGTATCGCGGCAAGGCCAGCCACCCAGTCTCCTCTCTACCTGACAAGACAGTAGTACTGTTTTGGGGGGACAGGAGGCGGGCAGAATTCCCTGGTCCTGAATGGGGTAACTGTGCCCCCAAGGACCAGGTGCACAGCCTGGGAGTCATTTTGGACTCACAGCTGTCCATGGAGGCGCAGGTCAATTCTGTGTCCAGGGCAGCTCCATCTGGTATGCAGGATGAGACCCTCCCTGCCCACACTGTCTGGCCAGAGTGGTGCATGCTCTGGTTATCTCCCGCCTGGACTACTGCCATGCGCTCTATATGGGGCTCCCTTTGAAGGTGACCTGGAAACTACAACTAATCCAGAATGCGGCAGCCAGACTGGGGACTGGGAGTGGAGACCACATAACACCGGTCCTGAAAGACCTTCATTGGCTCCCAGGACGTTTCCGAGCACAATTCAAAGTATTGGTGCTGACCTTTAAAGCCCTAAACGGCCTCGGTCCAGTATACCTGAAGGAGCGTCTCCACTCCCATCGTTCAGCCCGGACACTGAGGTCCAGCTTTGAAGGCCTTCTGGCGGTTCCCTCCCTGCGAGAAGCCAAGTTACAGGGAACCAGGCAGAGGGCCTTCTCGGTGGTGGCGCCCGCCCTGTGGAACGCCCTCCCACCAGATGTCAAAGAGAACAACAACTACCAGACTTTTAGAAGACATCTGAAGGCAGCCCTGTTTAGGGAAGCTTTTTAATGTTTGATGTATTACAGTATTTTAATATTTTTTTGGAAGCCACCCAGAGTGGCTGGGGAAGCCCAGCCAGATGGGCTGGGTATAAATAATAAATTATTATTATTATTATTATTATTATTATTATTATTATTATTATTATTATTCTCTGTCGCCCCCTGCAGGTATCGCCCGAAGCCCTCACCCTTCCTCCGCGCTACATTTCCCCACCACCTCAATCCTACCCCAGACAGCGTCCACTTACTTCCAACACACAGCCATACGGTACCCACCGCACCTTAACCCTCAGGACCCTCTGAAAGACCTCGTCTCGCTGGCCTGCGACCCGTCCAATCAACAGCCGGGACCGGTAAGGAACCGCGTATCTCGTCCCCGTGTGGTTTTGGGGTTCGGGGGAAGTCCTGGGACTTGGTGATCTCGCTCAACTCACTCTTCTCAAGGCCCCCGTAGATACCGCGCGGCTGCCCCTCTCCCCTGCGTGGTTTTTCCTCACCCTCTTGAGGACTAGCGGATTGTTCGGGCTGTGGCAGTTTCCGAGCGACACATGCCGACCGTGTATAGAAATGCGCGTTACGCAAGGCTGAAACTTCCCAAACCTTTTGGAGGTCCCAGGCCGTAAGGCGGTTAGATTGGTCTCAACTAGGGGCAGGGCCTTTTCAGTACTGGCCCCGACTTGGTGGAACAAGAGACTAGGGCCTTGCAGGACTTGACATCTTTCCGCAGGGCCTGCAAGACGGAGCTGTTCCGCCTGGTTTGGACTCAGTCTGACCCTTATGTTTCGCTCCCCTTACGGTTTTGATCTATGGGCTACTTTTAAAATGAGGCTGCATCTTAAATTGCATTTTAACCTGTATTTTAAATTGTGGGGGTTTTTTACCATATTTTTCGCTCTATAAGACGCACCAGACCACAAGACGCACCTAGTTTTTGGAGGAGGAAAACAAGAAAAAAAAATATTCTGAATCTCAGAAGCCAGAACACCAAGAGGGATCGCTGCGCAGCGAAAGCAGCAATCCCTCTTGCTGTTCTGGCTTCTGGGATAGCTGCGCAGCCTGCATTTGCTCCATAAGACGCACACACATTCCCCCTTACTTTTTAGGAGGGAAAAAGTGAGTTTTATAGAGCAAAAAATATGGTAATTATTATTATGTTTTTACTGTAATTTTGATGGTGTTAGCCGCCCTGAGCCCAGCTCTGGCTGGGAAGGGCAGGGTATAAATAAAATTTATTATTATTATTCTTAAAAGGGAGCTGTCTGTGCGTCGGGACAGGCTGTGTCAATGGCGAAAAAGGAGACTCGCTTGCTTGTGTTGGGGCACACAGATATCTTAAGGGGGGCGACAGCAGCACTCCCGAGACTTCCCTTCGTCTGGCAGGGGGCAGCTTTGGAGTTTCCCATAATTCTCCGGGACTCTTGCTGCGTTTTGGGCGTATGACACCTTGTTCCAGGATGTAATACAGTGATTCAGTGTGTCGTGGCACCCTGGGGTGCCGCTGGCAACAAGGAAGGGTGTTCAAAAAAAGTTGAGGGGCTGCCAGCTCTGCAGGCAAGGGGGAGGGACATAACTGGGCTCCTGAGCCCCACAGGGGTGCCACAGAAATAATGCTGTGGGTCAAGGGAGCCGCGGCTTAGAATCTACAACACGGAAAGCACGACACACAAGGAAAGGGGAACTAGGAGGGCAGAGGAAAAAGTCAAGCTCGGGAACCGGTTCTTAAACAGGGGATTGTTATAAGGACCAGCGGGTGTGAGAAAGGGGGGCATTGCTTAGACAGAAGGTGGGATAGATCAGGGGTTGGCAAGGCTTAGTCCATCAGCTTAAAGGTAAAGGGACCCCTGACCATTAGGTCCAGTCGTGGCCGACTCTGGGGTTGCGGCGCTCATCTCGCTTTACTGGTCGAGGGAGCCGGCGTACAGCTTCCAGGTCATGTGGCCAGCAGGACTAAGCCGCTTCTGGCGAACCACAGCAGCCCACGGAAACACCATTTACCTTCCCACCAGAGTGGTACCTATTTATTTACTTGCACTTTGACATGCTTTCGAACTGCTAGGTTGGCAGGAGCAGGGACTGAGCAACGGGAGCTCACCCCGTCATTGCGGGGATTCGAACCGCCGACCTTCTGATCGGCAAGTCCTAGGCTCTGTGGTTTAACCCACAGCGCCACCCGCGTCCCTTCAGTCCATCAGCTTAGTTTGCCATTATTCTCTGGTAGGGACTTTATCTTCTTTCCGTCTCTGGGCTAGTAACATTTGTGCGGCAGTAGTTGCATAGCCAGATTACCGTCTTCCGAAGCAACTCCTCTGTTCCGAACTTAAAAACGGAGAGCGTAATGTTGGTGGCCAACAAAAGAGATCTCAAGGCAAATCTTTAAAAATGTAGTATAAACACCAGCAACTGGGAAACACTAGCCTGCGAGCGCTCCAACTGGAGAACAGCCTTTCCCAAAGGTGTCGTGGGCTTTGGAGACACTCGAACTCAGGACAAGAGGGAGAAACGTGCTAAGAGGAAGGCAGGCTTGGCAAACCCTCACCGGGATCAACTCCCACCTGGAAACCTATGTCCCCACTGTGGAAGGACGTGGGGATCCAGAATTGGCCTCCACAGTCACTTACGGACTCACTGCTAAGACCGTGTTTATGGAAGGCAATCGGCTATGACGGATCGCCGAAAGAAGAAGTAGAAAGTTTGGGTTCGATCGCAGTGAGATGGGGCAGCGGCACAGCGTCTTACGAGAGGGGGAAAGCCAGAGGGAGATTTTGGACTGCTTTGAAGCTGGGAATCTCCAGCAGTCTCCGAATCAAACGCTCCCTGCCTTCTGCAACCATCACACAAACACACACACATACAGACGGGTCTGGCCGTCGATATGCATAACATATAAAGGCATCTTTGATGTGCATCTCGCTTTGCTGCAAGGCCGCTCTCCGCCCTGGTGGGCTCCCAGCTCCGTCACCAGCAGGTGGTCCCATCAAAGAGGTACATACCTACTGCTCAGGCTGCCTGCAGGGCAGCTGAGGGGGTGTGAATAGAGGAGGTCTGACCCCCCACCTCCCAAAAACACACACTGCATTTACGAGCCAACGTTACCTGTGAAAAAACCTTTGTTGATTAGTCATTTAGTCGTGTCTGCCTCTTTGTGACCCCCTGGACCAGAGCACACCAGGCCCTCCTGTCTTCCACTGCCTCCCGCAGTTTGGTCAAACTTATGCTGGTCTCTTTGAGAACACTGTCCCACCATCTCGTCCTCTGTCGTCCCCTTCTCCTTGTGCCCTCCATCTTTCCCAACATCAGGGTCTTTTCCAGAGAGTCTTCTCTTCTCCTGAGGTGGCCAAAGTCTTGGAGCCTCAGCTTCAGGATCTGTCATTCCAGTGAGCACTCAGGGCTGATTTCCTTCCGAATGGAGAGGTTGGATCTTTTTGCAGTCCATGGGACTCTCAAGAGTCTCCTCTAGCGCCAGAATTCAAAAGCATCCATTCTTCGGCCATCAGCCTTCTTTATGGCCCAGCTCTCACTTCCATATTTGCTCCTGTTTTATTTCCTTGGGTATCGTCTCTCTGTATAGGGTTGAAGTACGTCTGGGTTTTCCCGGACGTATCCGGAATTCGGCATGTCCAGGGAAAACCAGTCTATGTTTCTGCCTCCCCCCCCCCCATTAAAATACAGTTGTGCCAAACAGAATCTGTTCCGGAAGTCTGAAAATATTCGGCGACCGAGGCACGGCTTCCAATTGGAGCTTTGTGTGCATAATCCGAAGCCGCGCTGGATGTCCGGCTTCTGGAAAACGTTCACGAACCGGAACACTTTTTCTGGTTTGCGGCGTTAGGGAACCAAGGTGTTTGGGAACCAAGGCATTTGAGAACCAAGGCGTTTGGGAACCAAGGCATTTGAGAACCAAGGCGTTTGAGAACCAAGGTACCGCTGTATACAGAGGATAAATGTAAAAAGTTAAATTACATTTTGGGGTTTGGATCAATAGTCAAATGGTGGGTTTTATTCTAATCGCTCCGCTTAAAAACCTTGCAACTTTTGCTATCTATCGCCTGTTCCTCTTGATCTGCCGAGGGAATGGAGACTGTAACAGTGGTTGGGCGACCCGGAATGGACAATAAAAGAGGGGTGATAATTTTGCTCCTCAAATCTTTGTAAAGATTGCAGGCTGGAAGGACATGAGCCGCCGATTCACGACTGCCATCTCCACAGGGACATAGGCTTTTTTCCCACTGGGGTTTTTTGGAATCGTCCCTCGAGTATATTCAGTATATTCAGTCTTGCGAGAGTCAAAGCGCGTCTATATTTTGGAATTATTAAGTTATGCAAACAGGGCGGCCAAGAGTCAAAATGTCTAGGTGGGGAATAAGTCGTACTGTGGCAGAATTTCCTTATTGTGGCCGAGTTGTTCTGTCGCTCGATATCGTTTAATTAAATTGCTTGCTTTACTAAAACCCAGCGTGAGTAGCCGTCGTGGGGATAAACCACAGGAGTGAAGTTTTGGGTAAACTATTTTAGTCCCGGCGCTCTCTTGCGACTCTAGAGGTAGTAGACCAGACAGATCTGTATGTGTGTTTGTGAGAAAGTCCATGTAAGAAACTAGCCTACTGCATAAATTTGCATTTGGCGCCCCGCCCATTTTGCCTCTGGCCCCGCCCACTAGCGGCATGTGGTTTCCCCCTGCCCTTCTCATAAATATGGGGGGGGTCCACAGATCACTCCCCTCCCTCGGTCTTTATTCCAGCTTTTGCAACTTCTCCCTACTGATCCTAAAATAAAATGATAAAATAAAATAAAATGATAAAATAAAATAAAATGATAAAATAAAATAAAATTTTCAAATGCCACAAACCAAAGGTCAACAGTCCAGCTATAGCCCTATGCCTAAATTCCACCACCATCACCTAATAATAATAATAATAATAATAATAATAATATTTATACCTCACCCATCTGGCTGGGCTTCCCCAGCCACTCTGGGCAGCTCCCAACAAAAATATAAAAGCACGATAAAATATCAAGCATTAAAAACTTCCCTAAACAGCACTGCCTTCAGATGTCATCTAAAAGTCAGATCGTGGTTTATTTCCTTGACATCTGAACGGAGGGCACCACCACCGAGAAGGCCCTCTGCCTGGATCCCCGTAACTTGGCTTCTCGCAGGGAGGGAACCGCCAGAAGGTCCTCGGAGCTGGACCTCAGTGTCTGAGCTGAACAATGAGGGTGGAGATGCTCCTTCAGGTATACTGGGCCGTTTAGGGCTTTCAGGGTCAGCACCAACCTTTTGAATTGTGCTCAGAAACGTTCTGGGAGCCAATGTAGGTCTTTCAGGACCGGTGTTCTATGGTCTCCACTCCCAGTCCCCAGTCTGGCTGCCACATTCTGGATTAATTGCAGTTTCCGGGTCACCTTCCAAAGTAGCCCCACATAGAGCGCATTGCAGTAGTCCAAGCGGGAGATAACCAGAGCATTCACCACTCTGGCCAGACAGTCCACAGGCAGGTAGGGTCTCATCCTGCGTACCAGACGGAGCTGCCCTGGACACAGAGTTGACCTGCACCTCCATGGACAGCTGGGAGTCCAGAATGACTCCCAGGCTGCGCACCTGGTCCTTCAGGGGCACAGTCACCCCATTCAGGACCAGGGAGTCCCCCACACCTGCCCGCCCCCTGTCCCCCCGAAACAGTCCTTCTGTCTTGTCAGGATTCAACCTCAATCCGTTAGCCGCCATCCATCCTCCAACCGCCACCAGGCACTCACACAGGACCTTCACTGGTTCTGATTTGAAAGAGAGGTGTTCTACCTCGAAAGACCCACTGCGGGGTTGGGGGGTCACAAATGGGGATGCCGAGTTGAGCTGGCCGAGGTGCCCGTGTTCCCCAATCCCGCCCGGCCGCCGTCCCCGTTTTTTCTAAGTGGGGGGGTTCTCCACCGGGGCGGCTCTTATGAGGGCTCTGTTAACCAGCTTTGTGTCTCTTCTTTTGTTTTCCATCTTGTGTCCCCCCCTAGTTAAATGGAGGTGGACAAGTGAAGGTACCCGGGCATTACCTTCCCACCCAGATGTTGGCGCCGCCCCCCCCGGGTCTGCCCCGCCTGGCAATCTCACCCGACACCAAACCCATCGCGACAACTTCCGAGGGAGGGACCACTTCGCCGACGTCTCCCAGTAAGCAAGCCTCAAAAACGCCCCCCCCAAAAAAACCCGATCCCGACTCCTGCCCGCCCGCCCCCTCCCAAATGCCCCAGCAGCCATGCCCAATTCCACCCACCTCCCCCAAATCCAGACATGCTCACGGACCGCAGTCTAGCGTTTTCATTTTTCGGAGAGGGGTGGGACTTGGAGCGTGGCAGCGTTTTTCATAGGAGGGGGTTGTTTGTTTGTTTTCAGGGGCAGCGGCGGCAGCAGTGGGGGAGACCTGGGTTCGAAACAGCGGCAGCCCCGATCTGCCAATGGGAAAGGCTTGGGCAAAGGGCCGGTTTAAAATAAGGTTACCAGATTTTTTTCTCAACGAATCACTTTTGAACTTCAATAGGAATGATAGGATTTCGGCAGGGGGCTGATTTGTAAATCCGGGGACTGTCCCCGGGAAACGGGGATGTCTTGTAAACTTAGCAGCAGCCTTTGGCTATGTGCAATAAAACTGACTGACTGACTGACACCTTAGCTTAAAATGCACCTGTGGAAATCAAAACAGTGTCCCTTCTGGTGGTTTGCAACTGAATAGTTTGCGGCTAAATACAGTGGTGCCTCGCAAGACGAAAAGAATCCGTTCCGCGATTCTCTTCGTCTAGCGGTTTTTTCGTCTTGCGAAGCAAGCCCATTGACAGCTTAGCGGATTAGCACTACAGTGGTCTAGCGGCTTCTAGCGATCAGCTGTTAAGCGGCTTATCAGCGGATCAGCTGTTAAGTGGCTTAGCGGCTTAGGAAAAGGGGGGGGGAGCGAAAAAACCCCGCGCTGACTCGCAATATTTTTTCTTCTTGCGAAGCAACCCCATAGGGAAATTCGTTTTGCGAAGAGCCTCCAAAACGGAAAACCCTTTCGTCTAGCGGGCTTTCCGCCTTGCGAGGCGTTCGTCTTGCGGGGCACCACTGTAGAAGCTTTGCAGCTTGTTGATCCGAAACAGCCTCTTGCTGACTCAGATCTAGCCAAAGGAGCATCTGTGTAATGAAGGACTTCCACTGATTAATAATAATAATAATAATAATAATAATAATAATAACCCCCCACCCATCTGGCTGGGTTTCCCCAGCCACACTGGGCAGCTCGCAACAGAATATTAAAAGTAAAGGTAAAGGTACCCCTGCCCGTACGGGCCAGTCGTGTCCGACTCTAAGGTTGTGCGCCCATCTCACTTAAGAGGTCGGGGGCCAGCGCTGTCCGCAGACACTTCCGGGTCACGTGGCCAGCGTGACGAAGCTGCTCTGGCGAGTCGGCACCAGCGCAGCACACCTATTTATCTACTTGCACTTAAGGGTGCTTTCGAACTGCTAGGTGGGCAGGAGCTGGGACCGAAAAACGGGAGCTCACGCCGCCGCGGGGATTCGAACCACCGACCATGCGATCGGCAAGCCCTAGGCACTGAGGTTTTACCCACAGCGCCACCCGCGTCCCCCTAATATTAAAAATACCAAACATTTAAAACTTCCCTAAACAGGGCTGCCTTCAGATGTTTTCTAAAAGTCAGAAAGCTGTTTATTTCCTTGACATCTGATGGAAGGGTGCCACCACCGAGAAGGCCCTCTGCCTGGTTCCCTGTAACCTTGCTTTTCGCAGGGAGGGAACCGCCAGAAGGCCCTCGGAGCTGGACCTGCTAATGTTTTAACCTCCTTACAGTGGTCTCGCATATAAATTATAAACTTTCCCCATTCTTTTTCAAAGTCCTTGTCTTCTTGATTCCTGAGCTTCCCGGTTAATTTTGCCATTTTGGCATCGTCCATCAACTTGGTTTGCCTTCTTCTCTGCTCGGGGTTATCTCTTATTTCCACTTCTGGGCTAATAACATCCTTGCGGCCGGGTATTCTTCTTAAATACCTGTGACCCTTCAGATATTGCCAGACTCTCACCATACCATCCCTATTCTGTCTGAAACCGATGAGAATTGGTGCACAATGACCCTGTTTAATGAATGTTTCTTATAGCTTAAAAACAGAACACAGGTTTTCATCCTTTAACCCAAAAGCTCACACTGGAATGTAAAACAAAACTCACTCAATTCCTCTGCCATGAGCTAGAAATCCCAACACCTTTTTACACAACCAGGCACTGTGATAAAGTCCCTTTTTATTTCCTTAAACAGCTGGAAACAATGGGAAACCACATAATACTTACCGTATTTTTTGCTCTATAAGACTCGCTTTTTCCCTCCTAAAAAGTAAGGGGAAATGTGTGTGCGTCTTATGGAGCGAATGCAGGCTGCGCAGCTATCCCAGAAGCCAGAACAGCAAGAGGGATTGCTGCTTTCGCTGCGCAACGGTCCCTCTTGCTGCTCTGGCTTCTGGGATTCAGAATATTTTTGTTCTTGTTTTCCTCCTCCAAAAACTAGGTGCGTCTTGTGGTCTGGTACATCTTATAGAGCGGAAAATACAGCGTATGAATGATAATTTGAATCCTGCCCAATTGACCGGGTCGCTGCAGCCGCGCTGGGCAGCTTCTGACCCATATAAAACCAGAATAAAACTCAAGTGTTGGAAACTTCCCCATACAGGGCTGTTTTCAAAAAGTCAGATAGTTGTTTATCTCCTTGACATCTGGTGGGAGGAAGTTCCACATGGTGGGCACCACCACAGAGAAGGCCCTCTGTCTGGTTCCCTGCAACCTCGCATCTCGCAGGGAGGGAACGGCCAGAAGGCCCTCGGAGCTGGACCTCAGTGTCCAGGCTGGACAATGGAGGTGGAGACGCTCCTTCAGGTATACTGGACTGAGGCCGTTTAGGGCTTTCAAGGTCAGCACCAACACTTTGAATTGTGCTCAGAAATGTACTGGGAGCCAATGTAGGTCTTTCAAGAGCAGTGTTTCAAGAGCAGAAGTTCCACAGGGCGGGCACCACCACCGAGAAGGCCCTCTGCCTGGTTCCCTGCAACCTCGCTTCTCACAGGGAGGGAACGGCCAGAAGGCCCTCGGGAGATGGACCCAGGTGTCCGGGGTGGAGACGCTCCTTCAGGGATACTGGGCCGTTTAGGGCTTTCAAGGTCGGCACCAACACTTCGAATTGTGCTCGGAAACGTCCGGGGTGCCAATGCACAGTGGCGTAGCGTGGGTTGTCAGCACCCGGGGCAAGGCAAGTAATTTGCACCCCCTAACCCGTGGATTTGCGCCCTCTAACCCGTGGATTTGCACCCCCTAACCCTAACCTCCAGATGTTGCGCCCGGTGCAGCCGGGCCCCCCTGCACCCCCCACGCTACGCCACTGCCAATGCAGGCAATGTTGTGTTTTGAGGCTGAGAGACTGACCTAGATCTGTTTGCTTTGGACCATTTTGGGGAGCCAGGCGGTTAGAAGCTTGTAGTTTTTAAGACGAATTTTGGGTTCCTGAAATTCATTCCGGTTGTACGGATGAAATAATCGCGGGTAGAATTCTGCAGGGGGCGTTGCTAGCATAGGAAATCAGGCAAGGTCTGAGGATCCTTTATCCTGGCACCGAGGAACCTTCACTCGGTTGCAAAACGAGCCTGGCAAATTTTGAACTCTGCCTGGGGCCAGTCACGATCTTTCAGCCTGTCCCACCTCGCAGGGTTGTGTGAGGATGGTAATGAGGAGCACGAACACCACATCGAGCTCTTTGAAAGATAGGGGGGCTTGTTGTTTAGTCGTTTAGTGGTGTCTGCCTCTTCGTGACCCCCTGGACCAGAGCACGCCAGGCCCTCCTGTCTTCCACTGCCTCCCGCAGTTTGGTCAAACTCATGCTGGTAGCTTTGAGAACACCGTCCAACCATCTCGTCCTCCGTCGTCCCCTTCTTCTTGTGCCCTCCGTCTTTCCCAACATCAGGGTCTTTTCCAGGGAGTCTTCTCTTCTCCTGAGGTGGCCAAAGTCTTGGAGCCTCAGCTTCAGGATCTGTCCTTCCAGTGAGCACTCAGGGCTGATTTCCTTAAGAATGGAGAGGTTGGATCTTCTTGCAGTCCATGGGACTCTCAAGAGTCTCCTCCAGCACCAGAATTCAAAAGCATCCATTCTTCGGTGACAGGGGGGCTACGGATGCAATAAAAAAAGGGAGAGATAAAATAAAATTGTAGATTGGCACGCTTAAGAGCCTGGCGGGCAGAGGGGGCAGCAGCAAATATTTCTGCTGTGCCCTCAGGGCAACCGCAAGGACAAGGAAGGAAGGAAGGAAGGAAGGGTGAGTTTGTGTAATGCCCTCCGCAGAGAGAGGCGCCTTCATTATGCAAAGTTTCTCTCGTCGTTTTGTTGTTTTTCTTCCCTTGTTTTTATCTCTACTCCCGCCCACAATTTACTTTGACTATTAATATATATAAATATATTATGAATAGGTTCCCCTTCTTCGTCATTTCGCTCTCTTAATTTCGCCGTCGGCTTTTCTGTTTCTGCGCAGTCCGTCCCTTTCGGCATTCTGCAGCCTCTTAAATGTGTTTGTGGGAAGGAGGTGGGTTGTTGTTTTTCGTTTTAACTGTTTGCTTGTGGTTTTTATTTCGTATTTTGTCCTGTGAGCCGCTCTGAGATTTTGTATGGGGGGGGGCATATAAATTGAAGGAAGGAAAGATGGATGGAAGGAAGGAAGGAAGGAAGGAAGGAAGGAAGGAAGGAAGGAAGGAAAGAGAGGGAGGGAGGGAGGGAGGGAGGGAGGGAGGGAGGGAGGGAGGGAGGGAAAGAAAGAAAGAAAGAAAGAAAGAAAGAAAGAAAGAAAGAAAGAAAGAAAGAAAGAAAGAAAGAAAGAAAGAGGGAGGGAGGGAGAGAGGGAGGGAGGGAAAGAAAGAAAGAGGAAGGAAGGAAGGAGGGAAGGAAGGAAGGAAGGAAGGAAGGAAGGAAGGAAGGAAGGAAGGAAGGAAGGAAGGAAGGAAGGAAGGAAGGAAGGAAAGAGAGGGAGGGAGGGAGGGAGGGAGGGAGGGAGGGAGGGAAGGAAAGAAAGAAAGAAAGAAAGAAAGAAAGAAAGAAAGAAAGAAAGAAAGAAAGAAAGAAAGAAAGAAAGAAAGAAAGAAAGAAAGAGGGAGGGAGGGAGGGAAAGAAAGAGGAAGGAAGGAAGGAAGGAAGGAAGGAAGGAAGGAAGGAAGGAAGGAAGGAAGGAAGGAAGGAAGGAAGGAAGGAAGGAAGGAGGGAAGGAAGGTTATTCCTGGTGGTTTCCCCACGAATGGGTAGGAACTGGTGGTCAGGGGTTTTTTTGCGTTTCTTTTCTAAACCGTGCTGTGTTTCCCCTCCTTCCTCTCCCCCCTCCCTCCTTCCCTTCCTCAGCCTACTCCGCCCCAGGCACACCCCCTGCGAACCGCTTCGTGGGACTAGGACGGGACCCTGGCAGCATCTATCAGGCACAGGTGAGTCCCCCTAACTCTTCCTCGGGGTCACGGCGATGGAGGAATTCCTCTTCTCGGACCAGGGTTGGGGGAGACCTGCGGACCTCCGAAGGTGACCGGACCCTTTGCTTTCTCCGTCCTCCCGCAGCCAGCTTGACCAGTAAGTGGTCAAGGATTGTGGCCAGCGGCGTAGGAAGGGGGGTCGGTCTGCCCCAGGTGCCACCATGGAGGGGGTGACAAATTATCAAGGAACAATTACTGCCCTACTAGGGCGGTTCATAGGGACGCGGGTGGCGCTGTGGGTTAAACCACAGAGCCTAGGGCTTGCTGATCAAAAGGTCAGCGGTTCGAATCCCCACAATGACGGGGTGAGCTCCCATTGCTCGGTCCCTGCTCCTGCCAACCTAGCAGCTCGAAAGCACCTCAAAGTGCAAGTAGATCAATAGGTACCACTCTGGCAGGAAGGTAAACGGCGTTTCCGTGCGCTGCTCTGGTTCGCCAGAAGCGGCTTAGTCCTGCTGGCCACATGAACTGGAAGCTGGACGCCGGCTCCCTCGGCCCCTAAAGTGAGATGAGCGCCGCAACCCCAGAGTCGGCCACAACTGGACCTAATGGTCAGGGTTCCCTTTACCTTTAGGGCGGTTCATAAAAAAACTTTCTTTTTTAAATGCCTGCTCCAAAGGTCTTATCTTACTACACTAGGGATTATCTAGCTCAGGCATAGGCAAACTCCGGCCCTCCAGGTGTTTGGGACTACAATTCCCATTATCCCTGACCACTGGTCCTGTTAGCTAGGGATGATGGGAGTTGTAGTCCCAGACATCTGGAGGGCTGGAGTTTGCCTATGCCTGATATAGCTATTTGTCAACCGCTCCATTTCAGCAAATTCTTGTAGTTTGTTATGCCCATCCAGATTATTGTTGGGGCTTCTTGTTCCTTCCACCCCTTTGCCACCAAAGGAAATTCCAACGAAATTATCAGGGGAAACTTTCTGGCAGTAAGAGCTATTCCGCCGTGGGATGAAAGACCTTCCTTGGAGGTCTTTAAGCAGAGTTCGAATGGCCTTCTGTCAGGGATGCTTTAGCTGAAATTCCTGCACTGAAAAGGGGGTTGGGATGGGTGACCCCTGGGGGTCCCTTTGCAACTCTACAGAAGTACTGTTTTTGGGGGACAGGAGGCGGGAAGGTGTGGGGGATTCCCTGGTCCTGAATGGGGTAACTGTGCCCCTGAAGGACCAGGTGCGCAGCCTGGGGGTCATTTTGGACTCACAGCTGTCCATGGAGGCGCAGGTCAAACAGGGCAGCTGTTTACCAGCTCCACCTGGTACATAGGCTGAGACCCTACCTGCCTGTGGACTGTCTCGCCAGAGTGGTGCATGCTCTGGTTATCTCCCGCTTGGACTACTGCAATGTGCTCTACGTGGGATTACCTTTGAAGGTGACCTGGAAACTACAACTAATCCAGAATGCGGCAGCTAGACTGGTGACTGGGAGCGGCCGCCGGGACCACATAACACCGGTCTTGAAAGACCTACATTGGCTCCCAGTACGTTTCTGAGCACAATTCTGAGCACAAGTTATGGTGCTGACCTTGAAAGCCCTAAACGGCCTCGGTCCAGTATATCTGAAGGAGCGTCTCCACCCCCATCGTTCTGCCCGGACACTGAGGTCCAGCTCCGAGTGCCTTCTGGCGGTTCCCTCACTGCGAGAGGCCAAGTTACAGGGAACCAGGCAGAGGGCCTTCTCGGTGGTGGCACCCGCCCTGTGGAACACCCTCCCATCAGATGTCAAAGCGATAAACACCTACCTGATATTCAGAAGACATCTGAAGGCAGCCCTGTTCAGGGAAGTTTTTAATATGTGACATTTTAGTGTATTTTTCATCTTTGTTGGAAGCCGCCCAGAGTGGCTGGGGAAGCCCAGCCAGATGGGTGGGGTACAAATAATAAATTATTATTATTATTATTATTATTACTTTGATTCTGTGACACAGGCCAGATAGGTAACTTGTGATTCTGAGACATCCAAAGGGAGAAAAAGGCAGAAAGATGAATGCCTTTTTGCAATCCCATTTCACAAACAGACACATTTTGGGTGTGTGCTTTCCCCTCAATTAATAATAATAATAATAATTAATAATAATAATAGATTTTTATTTATACCCCGCCCTTCCCGGTTCAAACACCAGGCTCACAACAAATTTAAAACAATCGTAAAAGCAGCATAAAAACACGAATAACGATAAAATTCAAAGCTCAGGAATCAATTTGAGGAAACCCATCTAATAAGCATTAGATGATTCCCAGGGCTAGCTGGCTGAATTGGTCCTACTTGGGCCAGCGAGGAGGCCAGGGGAGAATTAGCTGTGGGGTCTCAGAGCGGGTGATCTTCATAAAAGGGGAGGGAAATAAAAGATTTGACACGTGTTTGGTCGGGTGAACGAAGAAGCGATCTGTGTGACCTTTTTCTCCCTCTGCAAAATCTTCTCCCTTTGTCAGGCGGGGAGACGGGGGTCAGATCCACTCGGTCGGCCCGCAAATCTCTCTTTTCACGCACGATTCTCCGTGCCGCAGTTGCAATGTCCCAGAGGGCATATATGGGTCTGCGAGTGTGTTTTGTGGGGGGGGGGATTGCGGGGGGAATTGACTGCAGAGGAGAGGCAGTGCGGAGACTGCGTGTGTCTGGCTAGGAGAGGAGGAGCGCGGAGGGGAAATCGCTCTCGCCAGCCGAGATCTGCTGAATCTGCAAAAAAAAAAAAAAGAGGGGAGGGGAAAAAAGCTTGTTAGACGCAGTAGGAATTATGGCGCAGCCTCTCTCTCCACGCACAAACACCTCCAGCCAAGATGGCTTGCGGGTCGTGGAATCGTAGAGCGATAAGGGAACCCCGGGGTCATCCATTCTAACCCCTGCAATGCAGGAATCTCAGCTAAAGCCAGGGCTGGAGGAGGCCCTAATTTTCTGAAAGGTCATGGGGCCCTTTATATGTCCAGCTGTCCTTTGTCAACAACGAATGGCCACTGTTTTTTGTGTTGAATAAATGCTATATGGTAATTGATGGATTATGGTAAACGGTGTTTCCGTGCGCTGCTCTGGTTCGCCAGAAGCGGCTTAGTCCTGCTGGCCACATGACCCGGAAGCTGTACGCCGGCTCCCTCGGCCAATAAAGCGAGATGAGCGCTGCAACCCCAGAGTCGGCCATGACTGGACCTAATGGTCAGGGGTCCCTTTACCTTTACCTTTAATTGATGGACCTAATAGGTATCTCAAACCATTGGCACATGTGGCCGTGTGACCAGTCCATGCAGAATGTAGGCACCCTATATATAGAAAGGAGCAAACCAGTGATATTTTAGGGAGCAGGCTAGCAGGCGGGGCCCAGGACTTACATCACAGGAGCCTACACAACACAAAACACTGCATGTAGGTTTTATTTTATTTATTTTTTTATCTTCTATTTTGAAAATGTACATCCAGTTTTTTCCCCTTTAAACTTTTTTGTGGCTCATTTTTTGGGGCCCTAAGCTGTAGCTTGTTTAGCTTATACTTAAATCCAGCACTGGTTCACAGCTTTTATTTTACAGTGGTGGCGCTGTGGGTTAAACCACAGAGCCTAGGACTTGCTGATCAGAAGGTCGGCGGTTCGAATCCCCGCAATGACGGGGTGAGCTTGATTTTAAACTTGATTTTAAACTAAAATTTTAAAATGCTGAGTTTCTGGGGAAAGCAGACGCTGGGCTCAGCGCTAAATTTCTGAACCTACTTCTTTCCATCGCAAACATACAAAGAGTGATCATTCCATGCCTGATGCTTTTTATCTTTTTCAGGGAAGTAAAATTCCCTTTCGGGTGGAATTCGCCAACAAAAATTGTGATGGTCTAAGACGCTTCCTGGTTCTTTTGGCAAAAACCCGTCCGCTTATTCCTGCATTGCAGGGAACTGACACAGAATGATCCCCAATATCTCTTTGAAAACTATAATTCTATGTCTGGAATAGCTCAAAAAGTCAAAAAGGCTGTGCTGCCACCTGCTGGCTATTTGCAAAAACTACACGTGGGTGGCGCTGTGGGTTAAACCACAGAGCCTAGGACTTGCCGATCAGAAGGTCGACGGTTCGAATCCCCGCAATGACGGGGTGAGCTCCCGTTGCTCAGTCCCTGCTCCTGCCCACCTAGCAGTTTGAAAGCACACCAGTGCAAGTAGATAAATAGGTACCACTCTGGCGGGAAGGTAAACGGCGTTTCCGTGCGCTGCTCTGGTTCGCCAGAAGCGGCTCAGTCCTGCTGGCCACATGACCCGGAAGCTGTACGCCGGCTCCCTCGGCCAATAAAGCGAGATGAGCGCCGCAACCCCAGAGTCGCCCGTGACTGGACCTAATGGTCAGGGGTCCCTTTACCTTTAATAGGCAAACCGTACTTTGCAGACGACCCCCAAAGTATCTGGCTAGCACTTTTGTTAGATTATATTTGTGATAAATGTTGAAAATCAATAAAAAACAATGTGGTTTTTTTGTGGGGAAAATAATTTTCTCTTCTTTCCCCTTTCTCTTTCTCTCACCTCTTGTCTTCCAGTCCTGGTATTTAGGTTAACTGCAGCTTTCATTTGGACCTTCATCTTCCTCATCCCCTCACCCCTCCTTCCGGGCTTTGGGCTTCCTCCGAGGAGAACGATTCACCCCCACTCCCGACCCCCCCGGTTCAAAACCTTGATGGCAGCGCGGAGAGAGGGGCGACTGCGGACTTGGCTTCGGGAGTCCTTGGCGCCGTGGGAAGAAGGTCCAAACTTTTGCAAAATGTTTTAAAAAAACGAACGGAGCGAAGACTCGCCTGCCCAGCCCGCAACCCCGTCTGACAAGTCTTGGGGGGCCAGAAATAAACACTACTTTGGATAGAGGACGTATCGCGCCTCACGCCCCCCCCCCGCCGGTTCCGTTCTCAAAAGGGATGTTATATGCAAAATGTTCCTGATCTTTTTTCTCCCCTTGGGAGTGAGGGGTGGAAAAGAGAGAGACTAGAGAAAGGGGGGCGTAATTCCTGGCCTGCTGCCACCCCCTCCACCCCCCACTCCGCTCCCCTTTTGTACAACGCCTTCGTTCTCCAGAGAAGACGACGGAGTGCCGCGCACGACGGATCTTCGCGGCACGTCGAGACGGTGGAGGTAGCAAACTCCTCCCGCGATGGAGAAAAGCTGGACACCTTTGCTGCTGCGTCTGTGGCCCCCATCCCTCCCCCCCCTACAAAATAACCTGCACTTGGCTTCCCCGTGGGGGATGTTCCGCCCACGGCACCCACCGCATGACAGGGTGTTTGGTGAGATTTCTTCAGCGGAGGAAGAACGGAGCGCGATTCCGCAACTGCTCTCTTTCCGCCCAGCAAGTGGGATGCGCGTAAAAGCGAGTTCAAAAGATGCCATCTTCTGGAAAGGGGGTGGGACGGGCGGGGAGGGGCGCAAAAGACAGGGTTGGTCTGGCAAAAGGGGCTGTCGGTTGGGGGGGGTAGACCCGAGCTGCGTCCACGCAGGCGGAGCCCAAATGTCGCATGCGCAAAAAAACCCCACAACCCTTCGGAAACTTGAAGGGTTGGCGCGGCACGACTTCTTCCAACACTGGGCAGGGGGTGGGATACGGCCGTATGCTGTGTTTAAACAGCACCCCCACCCCATTTTCCCGCACGGTACCAGAGCTCTGTCTCGAACCCTTGCCTTAAAGTTGGACGCGAGGCCGAGAGAATGGGTTCCCTGCCCGGCCAGCGCAGAGAATTGCCCGCCTGCTCTCTTTACGGGGAGCGGGTTTGCGGCCGGGGCGGGGGTCCGCGTCTCCCCTCGTGCCTCCACCTTTGCCCACCCGCCCGGCAAAACCCCTTAGGAGTGAGGTTTGGGAAAGGTAACGTGCCGGCGGGATTGCGTACATTTGAGGACTGTGTTCGCGGTTGGGAGGGCGAAGGGGCAGTGGCGTAGCGTGGGGGGTGCAGGGGGCCGGCCGCACCGGGCGCAACATCTGGAGGTTAGGGAAATCCACGGGTTAGGGGGCGCAAATCCACGGGTAAGGGGGCGCAAATCCATGGGTTAGGGAGCGCAAATTACTTGCCTTGCCCCGGGTGCTGATAACCCACGCTACGCCACTGCAAAGGGGGCTTGCGGGGGGATGTGAGCGAGCTGGTGACCTCCCCCCTCCCCGTTCTCCCTGCAAAACGCCCCCCCCGGCCCTTGTGTACAAAGAGCTATGCATGTTATAGTTAAACCAGCTATGTCGGGGGGGTGGCGTGTGTGGCGGCAAGGCCGGGGATGGGACTGCTGATGCGGATTGCACATTATTAATGTTGTAGGAAATGCACTTTCAAAAGGAGAAAGGAAGGTGGGGGCGGGAGGGGGAGTTCACAGGAGGGGGGGACGAGGCGAAGAAGGCTGTCTCCCCCGTAGTGCTTTTTTGTTATCCTTTGAGGGGGGCTGTGAAGAGGAGACCACCAGGGAGGCACAGAACGGGGCCTTATCAGAGCGAGTCTTTCAGGACAAAATATTTAAATCCAGCAGACGGGTGGGGAGGCGATACCTTATCCCACAGTTGCCCCCCTCCCTCTAGGACTCAATTTATCCTTTTCCTCCCCACTCCCGCCCCCCCCCCGCAAGCCCCAGACGGTGGAGCCCAGAAGCCATCTCTGACTGGTACAAGTGCCTACATTTTAACGCGCCAGTCCTCCTCGCCGGGTTACGGAGAAAGCGGCGACAACCGCGGGCGCGGGGCCCGATCCGAGCTGAACTTGTAGTGCTCCGAGAGAGCATCATTTCAATAACGCCTCACGCCCCAACCACCACCCTTTTTTTCCTAGCGAACACCAAAGCTTTAAAACACCACGGACCTGATCTCAACCCGTCGTTCGCAGAACCGTAGAATTGCTTAGCTAGGAGCGGGTCGCCCCCTTTTCCCAGGGTCTCTGAGTCCAACCCGCTGCAACGCAGACTTCACAACGGAAGCATCCATGACAGAGGGCCGTGCAAGAGTCCATGAGGCGCTGCTGATGCCAGATTTTTCTGCAAAGTCTGGGGAGCACCCCCTTCGCTTCAGACGGGTCCTTCTCCTCTTCAGCGAAAGCGTAGATCCTTCGAAACGACCCCAGAGAGTTTCCCTCTGTGTGTTCAAAAGCGATCGATTCTGCAAGGAGGGACGTGTGAGGTGCAGAGGACATTGCAGCCCTCATGCAGCAGCGATCCGTCCAAGCAGACCAGTTGGAACGACCACATGGCGCGCCGAGAAAGGAGAAGGAAGTTTCGGAAGCCGTGAACCGTGGTCCGTAGTCGCTGGGAGTTTGGGAACATCTGCTAGGCTGCATTCTCCCTGCCTGTGCTCTCCAAACTATAGTTTCCGGCGTTCGTTGGGGGAGAAGCCATGGCAGTTGCCCAAGTGGTACAAAAGAGGTGGATGTTTTTGCTCTCTAGATGTGCCAGGAAGAACCCAGATGACATTTTGATCCAGAATCTCTTGCAGCTTTCCACCGCCAGCCCCAGAGATGAAATCTATCCTTGGGTGAGTTTCTCTCCAACATACACACCAGGCTGGTTTTTGAACCCCCAGAAGTCTCGAATCTGTTCCCGTCTCCTAGCTTAAAGATCTGAGATGTGAGGGGTGTTGGATTTTATATGTTTGGGGTTGCTGTTTTTTAACCGCTGAGCCCAAACCGGTTTGTGGCGCACCCGATTTCCTTCGCCCAGGAGTCTCTGAGCCTTCAGATGTACAAAAAGAAGAAGAAGAGTTGTGAGTTTTTGAGAAAAGGCATGGACTTCTCCGGCGCAGCTCCTTCGGACGAAACAGCAGCGGTTTGGGGGGACCTTTGACCTGGTCTCGTGCGAATCCCAGGACTTTCCCCCATTCCCGGGCGTCTTCTGTCTTCAGCCCAGCTTCGTGGCCTGAAAGATTGGGGCCACAGTGCCTGTCGCCCCTCTGAATGATGCTTCCAGTGATGACGTCGCTCGCGACTTATCCTCAGGGGCTGTGGCTTCTCCGCCCACCTGGGGCTTGCGTTTGCACATGCAAAAACCCACCTGCCCCCTCCTGACCCTTCCACTCCCTCCTCCGAGGCCAAGGGAGGGGAGTGGGAGACACTTTGCTAGGTAACCCCAAGGCCCTCCCCTCCAATGGGCAGCGTTTGGCGGAAAGGGAGGGCAGTTCCCAGCGACTCTTGTTTACATTTCTGCACCTTTATATAACGAGAAATGTTGACGCCAGGTTTAGCCAGTAGTGGGTGGGAGCACCTCACAACCCCGTCCCGTCCCCCCGGGGAAAAAAACAAAAACCATGGGATTTCTCGAAGCTGAAATTAAACCACAAAGCTGGTTACCTTCCCATGGGGGTCCTTATTATTTTTTAAAACGGAAATCATAAAGCGTATATTTGCAATTGGTGGAGGCGTTTCCGGAAGGAACCGAGAGAGATTTTTTTAAAACCCTTTGCCACTATAGACTGCATGGTGCTTTCGGAACAGGAACTCATGTGACCTAGCTCAACCAATCAGCTGGCTGAGAATGTGTGCATGGCAAGAATACATAAGCCCCGCCCCCTTCTCGCCTCCCCCCCAAACTTGGCTCCGCCTCTCCGATGAGGAACAAAATGGGGGGTGGGAGAATAAACCCACCGCTCCCTCCCCGCCTCGTCCCCCCCTCCCCGCCCGAATTTGCACGAGAGAAAAAAAACGAGAAAACGAGAAAAAAAAACGAGAGAAAGATGTTTTATACCACATAATGTGCCTTGCCTTCTACAGAAAAGAAAAATGTATTAACTTTAATGAGATTTAATGCACAGATCTGTTTGCATGCTTTTAATGCGTGTATGGGGTAGGGGGAGGTATGCAGGGTGGGTGGGTGGGAATTATGGCCTTTTAAAAAAAATAAAATCAGCATTACGGACGGGGTCGAGCGAGGGCAAATTGCAATGGAGGAAGTGAAGTGAGGGTTTCCGGTTGTTTTTTTTAATTCTTTTTGTGTTGATCCTGAAGTTTCTGAAAGTGGCTGCCGGGTAGCCGAGATGGCTTTGGGGGGTTCTGGGCTTGTGCAAAAAGGTGGGGCGCGTTTCGCTCACACGGGTTTGAATTGGCGCGAGTGGCATTCCCACAACCAGCCTCGCCTGTTTAAGCGGAGGCAACCGTGGCGTCGACAAGGGGGTGAATCGGGACCGCTCTCAAACCGCTTTCGGCCCTGTGGGCCACACAGTCCCTTCCTAACTGCTAGGATCATCGAGTCGGAAGGGACCCCACGGGGTCATCCAGCCCAGCCCACCGTAGTGCGGGACTCGAATCCACAACCCCGAGATTCGACGTCTCGCGGTCTGCCGGCGGAGCTCGCTTTGGGCGCTTGTAGCATGTACAGAGCTATGCTGGGACTCCTTTGATTGCCAGCAGTCCGTTTTTTTGGCCGGGGGGGGGTCCGTCACACATTTCAAAGCGATTGATTTCTCAGAGGCGGTTAAAGCACCTTTGTGCTGGGAGTCGTCACCAAGTGAGAGTCCAGCGTGTCTTTAAAAAAAGCAAAGGAACCCCAAGACATGAGAGGCTGTTAGCTGTTTCCCCTTAAGTCCTGTTTGCACTGGCTCGGCCTCAACAAATTATAGTATTGTACAGTTGGAAAGGGGACCTCAAAGGTCCTGTATTCCAGCCCCCTGCAAGGCAGGGATCGCAGCTAATAATAATAGTAATAGTAATAATAATATTTTTATTATTTGCACGCTCCTCCATCTGGCTGTGTTGCCCCACCCCCTGCGGCCGGCTTGAAACGAAATATTAAAAACACTATAAAACGTCAAAAACTTTCCAGGCCATGCAACTTCGATTAAAAAACCCTACAAGGAAAAAGAGTCCTTTCCGAGGCAGTTCCCCTGTCTTAACAGCTCTTGTCATTTCTCTGAAAGAAAGTTGGGGGTCTCTGTGCCCGGATGAGACCCAGGGTCTGTCTAGACCAAACTTTTTCCAGGAGGCCACCCCTTTCATCCCATAATAAGCTCATCTCCAGTGCCCGCCCTATAAAAATAAGAGGCTTGCAGGAGCATAACAGAATAAATTTCAAAACGGCCGCCGTTAATTCCACACTTACGCCAAATCCGATCGAAACTATTTAGTTTAATTAACTCAGCAAAGCGAACAAACAGTACAGTCAAACCTTGGGTTCCAGACACTTCAGGTTGCGTTTTTTCGGGTTACGGACCTGCCAAAACACAGAAGTACTGGAACGGGTTACTTCTGGGTTTCGGCGGTCGCGCATGCGCAGAAGCGCTAAATCGCTCTTTGCTCATGTGCAGAAGTGCCGAATCGCAACCCGCGCAGACGCGCCACTGCGTGTTGCGAAAGTGCATCCCGCACGGATCTCGTTCGCAACCCGAGCGTCGACTGTATTGGTTTTTCGGTGCCCCACAACTGCCCCCTTGCCACCCTCCAGAATCTCACCGCCCTCCAACGGGGAACTACGAGCTTCGGGGATCGCTGGCCTGTAGCAACCCCCCCAAAAAACTTGTCAACAGCATTTGCAACATGATCGCCCCAGATTTGCCCCCCCGGGCACCCCAAAAGCGGGACCAGCCCGTCTCTTGCTGTTCGTCTCCATCATCGTTTCAGATAGATTGCTTGGGCCGCTGGAGGTTCTGCTTCACCATCACTGTTCCAAAAAAAAAAAAAAAAACCCTTTAAAAATACCCGGTGGGTGTGTGGTTTTTTTTGGGGGGGAGAAGCTGGTGTTCTAAAACTGTAGACATCACCCCTCCACCACCCCCGAGAGACGGACAATGAGAATTTGAATCCTGCGCCGCCACCCGCCGGTCAGTGCCAACATGGGGCGGCAGAAGCGATTTCCGCCCTGGCTGCGGTTCCACGTCTTCCAGTTACGAACGCAAATGAAAAAATGGGGAGGGTTTTTTCCCCAATATGCGGCACCCCCTTGTAGGTAATCTCTTAATTATCAGCAGCGGCGAAATTAGATCACCCTGCCTGTTGGATGAGTTGGCTTGAATTTTGCAAATCTTGACGACTTCTTTCTAATAGATCAAAGTTGGCAAGCATGGCAGAAAAGGTCTGGTTGGGGGGGTTTGGGGGGTGTCCTCTCGCCCCCGCTTGCAAGGAATGCCCTTATTCCAGCCCCAACTTTCTATTTCCCCTTGCATTCGGCATTCGGTCTCTGGAGTAGATTATGGGAGGGTCAGAAGTAGGTGTGTGCATGTTTCAAAGTGGGGTGAGGTACGGGCAAATACCGTGAGGTTCTAGGTTTTTTGGGGGGTGTTTGTTTCAACAGAAAGTTCTTTGCATGCTCTGGGTTGCAAACAGGCCAGCTAACTCCTCCAGTGTTTGAGAGCAGAAAGGCGCTTGGCTGTCTTCCAGTCCCTTGTTGGCGGGGTTGGTCTGTGCCTGCAATACTGCTTTGGGCTGGTGAGAACGCAAGAGGGACGCACTGGATCGGGCCCCAGCCCTGCTCTCAACTGGCCTGTCCTTGGTGGGAGTGAGGCGATGTCATCCATTCAGAGCCCAGGCTTGGCAGAATTGAATTCTTTCCTAAGGGTGAGCCGTGTCTGGTTCAGTGACTCATGCAGAGGGAGAACAGTAGACTCCTCTGACGACTGCTTTGAGCACCCTGAAACTAAACAGCCGAGGGCATGGTTTTTTTAAGGTGGGTTTTGTTTTGAAAAGTTGCTATCAAAGGTAGGGAATCAGAGATAGCCATATCTGTTGTGACCTCCCTGTGGGAAAGGCAGGGGTTTTTTTGGGGGGGTGCAGCCGGGGGGATTAATGAACAGTAGCAGAATCGACTCCATAGGCACATTTGAACCTAAAAATTATAACCAAGGGAATCACCATCCCAGAAGACCTATGGAGATGTGTGGTTGTGGCTGATTTGCGCCCATTAAATCCAGTGGTTCTTCTCTGAGGATCCAACTCTGTTTTCCCCTGCTAAAATCCTTCCATCCTATATCGCCCGCCCCACCGTCCTCCCCACAAAACCTGCATCTTAAAAATGGAACTTTGTGAGTGTGGGGCGTCGGGCGCGAGAAAAGTTCGTCCTTTTTTAACTCACCGGCTTTCTGCAATTCCGCTTGCTTTCGTTCGGTTGAGCAGGTGTGATGGTGACTGCAGTTTGAACGCTTTATAAAAAGGGGGGAAAGAGGAAATTTTCGTGGCAGCTGGCTTCTGGGAAAGCTCTGAGCAGTGAGGTCTTTCCCAACATCTCAGAATACTACCTACTCAGGCTGCGAAAGCTCAGAGCGCCCTTCCTTGTTTGGAGACCCCAAGAAATTAAAGAATTCTGGAAGGAATGCAGTCCAGGACCTGTGGGTCGAATTAGACCTGCCTGGACTCATCATGTGACCAGGTGATTGACATGTCGGTAGCCTCGCCCACTTAACAAATTTAGCTCCAATTTAGCTCTCTGCAGTAGATACCTATTTACACCCACGGAAATTGGTACGCTGTTGAATCCAAGGGGTGGATTAAAAAATTGGTTCAGTTCGCATTTAACTGCAGAGCTATCACATTCGCCCTCCCCAAAGGAAAACCGAAACACATCCGCTTTTTGAAATTTGCATCGATCTGAATTTTGCAAGGCGGTTCTTCGGCCCAAGAACATTTGCAAAAAAAAAAATTGCATTAAACGAGGAGGGGAATGGCTTGCGAAAATGTGCGCCACAGTCAAAAACCGCATGTGCGAAATGTGTTCGTTGGGAGAAATTTGCATGGGAAATACTGGCGAATTTTCGCGAGGGCTTTATTTTTGGCGAATTGCTGCGGAAAACTGAATCTAAGAGTGGAAAAAAATTAGGAAGACAGGGAAAGGAAGTTGACAAGTCCTTCCTTGCCAGGGAGCAATAGATGTAGGGTGGAAACGCCGTTTTAAAAACCCTGACGTTGTCAAGGTAAGAGAATTTATTAGTCACGTTGATGACGTCTGTCAGGGTTTCTGGGAGAGAGGAGGAGATGACAGAGGAGACGGAGAGCGAGTGGGAGGAGGGGCAGAAGGATGAGGAAGAAGATGATGGAATTCTGAGGGAATCCACGAGTCTGAGCAGCGAGTCAGAGGATTCTCAAAAGGGGGTTACCTTAATCAAGCAAAGGGGAGGAGAAGGGAGAAGCGGAGAGGAGCCCAGTGGAAGACAGAGGAAGCAAGAGACGTCTCAGCCGGAACGGAGTAAAGGGGGTGGAGTTGACAGTCTCTCGGAGGGAGCAGGATTAGGAGAGAACAGAGAGAGGGGGTTGGAGCAGGGTGTTCAGCCGGAAAGGGTGGAGAGCAGAGCAGGGGGTGGTGTAGCGGTCGAAAGAAAGGTCAGCAGCAACGTACGCGCGCCAAGTTCAAACGTAGAGGCGCGCGGAAGTGGAGAGAGCTCAGGGGAGGAGCCCGGCCCTAAAGCCAGAAAGAGGGGGGAAGAGGCGGCAGAGGATTCAGCCTCAGGCGAGTCACGGAGAGAGGGAACCCAGGGGGGCAGGAAGACCCTGCGGAAAAGGAAGGAGAGGAAGAGGTGGTCTAGAGCCAGGCTATTAAGTTGGTGCGGAAGAGGGGAGGAGTCAGAGGGGACTTCAGCGGTCTAACGTGGCAGACGTACGGCCACAATGCTGAACTGTATGAGAAGCAGAAATCTTCAATAAACTTTTCCTGTAAATAAGCTGCAACGGAGTGAGGTCTCTTGTGAGCTGGGACCAGTCCTGGGTGGCCGTGACAGTAAGTCCCCTCTCACAAAAGCAAAAATTTTTTTTTGCGAAGCTCACGAACGGGAGCAGCCATGAGCGCTGAGGAGCAGCTGGTTGCATTGCGGAATCAGGTTACCGCTCTCACATCGGCAGTCATTGCTTCGCAGAAGAAGAATGACGACTTGGAGAAGACGTGCCAGGATTTGCAGGCAAGGTGGGAGCGCGCGGACAAGGCGGGGGCCCCAGGATCCAGAGCGGAGGGCATTGCGCTTGGACGGAGGGGGGGTGCCCTAGTTCCGCATTTTAATGGCAACTTGCAAGACTATCCCAATTTCAGAGCGGACGTTGTATATGCACTGCACTTACTCCGTCACGATTTTAAAGATGAGGAGGAGAGAGTGGGGTTCATTGTTTCGCACCTGCATGGGGAGGCCAGGGCTTGGCTACGCAATTTGTGGCGCGAAGATGGACCGGCCCGTCGCGATTCAACTGCGTTCATCAAAGCGATGGATTCTTGTTTTCAATCCTCTGTGGATGTGGACATTGCGCGCCGTCAAATGCACGGGCTGAGGCAGGGGAAAGCGACTGTGCGCCAATACCACTCTAAATTTTTTGCATTGCTCACCGCCTTAGATTGGCCAAAGGACAGTAAACCGGTCAGAGATCTTTTTTGGGAGGGATTGAGCCCCCCCATCAAGGATGAGATCGCTAGGGGGGACAGACCCCAGACCCTAGAAGACGTGGTGCAACGGGCTTTAGCTCTTGGAATTCGACATGAGGGGCGTCCGTGGCACGAGGAGGACGGGCCCCAAGCGCGTGCGCAAGCAAGGACTCTCCCTTTTGTGCACAGGGACTTCAGCCGTGCGCACCCCTCGCCAATGGGGAAGGACAGAGAGGAGCCAATGGAGATTGGTGGTGCTAGGGCTCAGAAGCCATCCCAGAGCCCTGTCCCTGGTGCAGCCAAAGCGAAGCCTCCTAGAGGAACCAGGAAGTGTTACATCTGTGACAGTGCGCACCATATGGCGAAAGAGTGCCCCCAGAGGCTCCAGAAGCACACTGCAGCGCTGGCAACTGTAACAGCAGAGGTGCAACCAGGGGAGCAGCTTCAGGGAAACGACAGTGCCTGGCTGGAAGCAGAGCTACTGGGGCTCAGCCAGGCGGATCTGTAGACAAGCCCCCAGCATCACTGCAGAGCGTGGACCCTTTGCCTCCCAAACCGGCAGTTCTGCTCACAGCAACACTCCAGTTGCCTGATGGGAGACTCCTCGAGGTTCCAATAACGATCGATTCGGGAAGCAACGCCGACTTCATGGGACTGCAGTTCGTTAAGCAGCACAACATGGCGCTCCTGCCTGCAACGACGCCTCTGAACGTGGTCACGGTGGACGGCAGGAAGTTGCTGGGGGGGCAAGTGGTGCAGCAAACCCCTCCCATGATGATGCAGATTGGCAACCATCGAGAGCTTATTAGTTTCAATGTCACCCACTTATCGGACACACCCATCGTGTTAGGCATGAGTTGGCTGGAGAGGCACAGTCCCGCAGTTGCGTGGTACCAGAGGCAGATCAACTTTTGTTCATCGTATTGTGCTCAGCATTGCTTTCAGACCGATCAGGGAGGAGAAGCTGAGCAGCCATTGCATCTGGGTATGGTGCAAACAGTGCCTCACAAGTACCAGGAATTCTTGGAGGTTTTCTGTGAGAAGGAAGCTGACAAGTTGCCGCCTCATAGACCTTACGACTGCGCGATTGATTTAGTGCCAGGGGCGCAATTGCCTGCTGCCAAGCTGTACTCCATGTCGGAGGACGAAATGCAAGAGCTTCGGGAGTTCATAGACCATAACCTCAAGCGAGGTTTCATCCAGGAATCTAAAGCAGCGGGAGGCAGCCCTGTTTTCTTTGTGAAGAAGAAGGACACGCCCCAAAAAAGGCTTATAGTGGATTACAGGTTCATCAACAGCTTGACTAAGCCCAAAGCTTTCCCCATGCCCAAGATTGACGACCTTTTAGCGACCGTCAGGAGGGGCAAGATTTTCACCAAGCTGGACCTACGTGGAGCTTACAATCTCATCCGCATCCGGAAAGGAGATGAGTGGAAGACCGCCATGTTCACCCCTCTGGGCACATACGAATACAGAGTCATGCCTTTCGGCCTCCAAAATGGCAGCCACGTTTTTCAAGCATTTATGCACCACGTGCTAGCAGGTCTCCTCTACAAAAAGTGTGTCTGCTTTCTCGACGATATCCTGATTTTCTCGGAATCGCCGGAGGATCACGATAAGGACGTGAGGGAGGTCCTGCAGAGGCTGAAGGAACACAGGCTGTACGCCAAGTTGGAAAAGTGCCAGTTTGATGTCAGAGAGGTTGATTTCCTTGGCTACAAGTTGTCCGACGAGGGACTGGCCATGGACAGGGCTAAGGTTCAAGCGCTGTTGGACTGGAAAAGCCCTCGAAATCGGAAAGAGGTCCAGAGGTTCATCGGCTTTGCCAATTTTTACCGCAAGTTTATTAAAGGTTTTGCGAACGCGACGGCGGCGATCACTGACACCCTCAGTTCCAAGAAGAAGAAGTTCGTCTGGACCGAACAAGCGGAGCGGTCCTTCCGGACGCTTAAAGGTCTTTTCGCCTCCGAAGAGCAGCTGCTCCACGTGAATCCCGGCAGACCCATGCGGGTAGAGACCGATGCGTCAGATAGAGCGGTTGGGGCCGTTCTTTTGCAAGAGGATTCACAAGGCAACTGGCGACCGGGTGCGTTCTACTCCCGGAAGCTCAGCAAGGCGGAGCGCAATTATACCATATGGGACAGGGAGTTGTTGGCCATTCATGCAGCTTTCAAAGCGTGGCGACACTTCTTAATAGGAGCCAAGCACACGGTGCAGGTCCGCACGGATCACAAGAACTTAGAGTATTGGCGGACGGCTAAGTTGCAGACCCAGCGACACATGCGCTGGGCGGAGTTCTTTGCGGACTTCGACTTCAAAATAGAATACATCCCAGGAGACTCCAATGTTATTGCAGACGCGCTGTCCCGAAAGCCGCAATACTTGGAGGAAGCAGCTCCAATCGCAGCAAAGCACATTTTCGCACCGCAGGCGTGGACGTGCGCTACCATCGCAGTCGACCTGGACGCGGTGCGACGCGCGTTGCAAAGGGATCAGTTTGCACAGTCTAAGATGGAGGAGCTACGCGGAGGGTCGCGAGACAACGATGAGTTCCAATTACAAGATGGACTTTTGACTCGTAAGGGTGCCCTTTACGTGCCCACCGACGATCTTCGAGCCAAGGTTCTGCAACAGTTGCATGACGCCCCTAGTGCAGGCCATTTCGGCAAAGAGAAGACGATGGAGTTGGTGGCTAGAGACTTTTGGTGGCCCCAGATGAGAGGAGAGGTGGCGGACTACGTCGCCAGGTGTGATATCTGCCAGAGGTCCAAACCAGTGCACCAGAAGCAGGCGGGATTGCTAGAACCGCTGGAGACACCGCAGCAACCATGGGAGAGGGTAGCGTTGGACTTTGTTACAGACCTGCCCAGCTCCAGAGGTAAGACGGCGGTGTTAGTGGTGGTGGACTTGTTCACCAAGATGGCGCACTTCATCCCTTGTGCCAAGGTGGCGACGGCAGAACAGACCGCAAAGCTCTTCATCGATCACGTCTTCAGAGTGCATGGACTTCCGCAGTCCGTCTTGTCCGACAGGGGGCGCCAGTTTGTTTCCACTTTCTGGCGAAAGCTTCTGGGCATCTTGCACGTCAAAATCAACCTGACATCGGCGAGGCATCCACAAACCAACGGTCAAGCGGAGAGGGTCAACGCGATCATGCAGCAGTACCTGCGGTGCTACGCCAACCAGCGACCTGCGGCGTGGGTGGACTATCTGCCGATGGCTGAATTCGCCTACAACAACACGAAACACGCTTCCACCGGGGTGACGCCTTTCTTCGCGAACAATGGCCGTCATCCCAGAACCTTCCCGAGATTTGCGGCACCAGGAGGGGGGGGGCCTCAAGATGCCGACCAGTTTGCAGCGGAGTTGCAAGAGGTGCACGAGGAGCTGCGGAGACATTTGGAGCTGGCAAAACAGGCGTATAAGGTGCAGGCCGATAAGCACAGGAGGGCGGGAGAGGACATCCAGGTTGGGGACTGGGTGTGGTTAGCAGCCCACGCGATGCCGGCCAGGTCATTGGCCAAGAAGAAGTTAGGACACAGGCAGCTAGGGCCATATCAAGTTGAGGCTAAGATCAATCCGGTGGCTTTTCGTCTAGCCCTTCCGGAAGGTTCCAGGGTGCACCCGGTCTTTCATAGGTCGGTGCTCACTCCCTACAAAACCCCACACAGGTTTCAAGAGTCAGGAGCACCCCCAGAGCCACGTAGGAGGGCGCCTGAGAGGGGGGAATCGCCAAGACCAGGACCTCTTAACGAGGTCACAGAGATACTGGACTCGAGATGGGGGGAGGAGGGAGTTGAATATTTTCTCGCCAGGGAGGGCGCACCAGCCGCTGCTAATAGTTGGGTGCCAGGCTACGAGTTAGACGAACCCCTTTTGAAAGAAGAGTTCCATGCACTTTTCCCACATAGACCCATGCCAGCTGAGTACTTTGATGACTGGCTTTTCACACCCACATTGTCAGATAGCACGTTCAGGGGTTTCTCTTCCCCCGAGGAAAGAACACCAGAATCAAGCCCGCCCAGGGGATCGTGCTCGGGGGTGGACACGGAAACCCCTTATTGGTGGGAGGAGCAGCCAGAGGAGGAATGGCGTAAGAGGTGGCTGATAGGTCCTTGGCGGGCAGCACCGGAGGAAGTAGCGATGGAAGCAGAGACTGAGAAGCATTTGGGGGAAGAACCCGACTTCGAATACGCTTACACAGAACTGCCAGCGGAGAACATTGACGTAGACGACCTGTATCCTGAGCCTACCCCCGAAGAGCCGCAGTTTCCACAACCGGTCCCCGGCGAGCGGGAGGGGGGAAGGGGGGGCTTCGAGGGGGGGATGGATGTCAGGGTTTCTGGGAGAGAGGAGGAGATGACAGAGGAGACGGAGAGCGAGTGGGAGGAGGGGCAGAAGGATGAGGAAGAAGATGACGGAATTCTGAGGGAATCCACGAGTCTGAGCAGCGAGTCAGAGGATTCTCAAAAGGGGGTTACCTTAATCAAGCAAAGGGGAGGAGAAGGGAGAAGCGGAGAGGAGCCCAGTGGAAGACAGAGGAAGCAAGAGACGTCTCAGCCGGAACGGAGTAAAGGGGGTGGAGTCGTCAGCCTCTCGGAGGGAGCAGGATTAGGAGAGAACAGAGAGAGGGGGTTGGAGCAGGGTGTTCAGCCGGAAAGGGTGGAGAGCAGAGCAGGGGGTGGTGTAGCGGTCGAAAGAAAGGTCAGCAGCAACGTACGCGCGCCAAGTTCAAACGTAGAGGCGCGCGGAAGTGGAGAGAGCTCAGGGGAGGAGCCCGGCCCTAAAGCCAGAAAGAGGGGGGAAGAGGCGGCAGAGGATTCAGCCTCAGGCGAGTCACGGAGAGAGGGAACCCAGGGGGGCAGGAAGACCCTGCGGAAAAGAAAGGAGAGGAAGAGGTGGTCTAGAGCCAGGCTATTAAGTTGGTGCGGAAGAGGGGAGGAGTCAGAGGGGACTTCAGCGGTCTAACGTGGCAGACGTACGGCCACAATGCTGAACTGTATGAGAAGCAGAAATCTTCAATAAACTTTTCCTGTAAATAAGCTGCAACGGAGTGAGGTCTCTTGTGAGCTGGGACCAGACCTGGGTGGCCGTGACAACGTCAATGCATTTTCAGGTTAAGAATGTATTCTGTAGGCAAGATAGGCAGCCAGCATGTTTGCAAAGCTAAGCAGGGTCCGGTGTGGTTTCAAACTGGATGGGAGGCCGCGTGTTGAGATTCTGGCATTGCAGAGGCCCCTTCTAACTGTAGGAGCCAAATCCTAGGGGCCGAGGTCCCTTCAGAGTCCCCAATAAACTGTTTGAGGGGACTGCCTCTCCCCAAAAGCTGATGGGCATCACCATTCAAACGTTGCGGCTTGCGATCGGTTGTGCGATCGGTTATACTTTCTTGCCCTACCCCAAAATTTTATTCAAGTTGGCACCCCGGATTCTAGCTCTGATTCTGTAATTGTACTGGATCCATCTACACCCACCAAAAAATGCTTTAAAAAATTCACCTTCTTCTTCTTCTTCTTCTTCTTCTTCTTCTTCTTCTTCTTCTTATTATTATTATTATTATTATTATTATTATCAAGCACTTAATTTTGGTCTGTTGGTTTATCGACCAGCAACTGATGGAAGAGGGATCTAAAATAAAATAAACGAAAGCACCTTATTTACTGACCACAGGCCAGGCACCCATCCCAGATCTGTGGGGCAGGGTGCTTCGACTTCATCTCCCAAGGTGGCGCCGCTGGAGACGGAAGGTCCTGCCCCCCAACCTCCCACTGATCTACATGATTCGCACTCGCAGCCCCAGAAAGGACAGCTTTGTGTTGCTTGCGGGGACTTGTGGCTGCCCAGATGTCTCTGAACTGCAACTCGCGTCTTCCCTGACCATTAGGCCATACTGCCTGCGGGGGGACTGTTGGGACCAGTGGAGTCCTTCCATCCTTTGCCACAAATCTACAGGCTGCAAATGGGAGTTTCTCCGCAGAGCAGAGGCTCAGGCGTAAACGCAGAGGTGAGGATTTGACCCTTTCCTGGCAGGCCGTGGCCTTTAATCTTTCCCTCGGTGTTTCCTGCTCGGCCGCTGCCCCCAAAAGAAACCACAGGCAAAATGTAAATACAGCTGGAGATTGCCGGGGATTGAACCTGCAACCTTTTGCATGCAAAGCTATAGGCTTCTCCTAAAAACAACGCAATATTCTAGTCCTCATTGTCCTGGGTGAAGGGTTGGTTTAAGTAGAAAGCCGCTTTATACTGAGTTGGGGGCCCTGGGCAGCCTACACTGGCTTGCAGCAGCTCTCCAGTATTTTGGAAAGCTGGGAGCTGCCGTCGGGAATCGAACCCGTAATCTTCTGCAGGCACTCTGCCCGAGCTGAAACCCAGAAAACAGGGTCTCTAATCCTGAACAGCCCCACCTCTTCAATTGGCCAAAGAGGGGGAAATTGAGGCGGTTTGCTCTGAGATTCGCCCCGCTTTTTAAAAATAATAATGATGAGGCGTTTGGGCGCATTTCCGCGAACACATATAAAAATCACAGACGCAACCCAGAGATAAAGAGCCATGCAGCGATCGCATCTATGCAACTCCGCCGCAGCTGCTGCACTTACGGATTTATTTCTGGCACCCCTGGGTGGGAACAGGCGCTCTTAAGAGAGGAGGACGGATGTGCAATTGTTCCAAGGCAGAAAACTTTTTTTAAAGAGGAGGAGGGGGAAAGGTCGAAGCCGCGGGAACCGTAAACGGAATTGGGAACTAAGTTAGGGGGTGTGCAGAGAGGCGTCTCTTTGTAGGGGTGCAGGAAGAGCGGCGTTGCCTGGAGGCGATTTCCGACTCGCCCCAGGCGAGCTGCCAGCGGCGGAGCAGCTCTGCCGACAATCAGGGAGGCGAGGAAGCAGGGAGGCTGCGGGTTGAAGAGAAGGAAACTCTGCGGTGTTTTGGGGGGACATCCCGTCCTGCTCCCCCATAAGATGTGTGTGGGGTGCTCCTGAATTGAATTGCACCCTCCATGCCGTCTGGCTAGGGAGGTTGAGGTTGTGAGAGTCCGGCCACAAAGGGAAGTGAGGCGTGGTCTCAGTCCGAGGTCGAGGGAGCAGTATTGAGGCCGTCTGTCAAAGCTGAAGCTGGCTCCAAGGCAGGGAGTTGGGCGTGGTCAGAAGATCCAGCAGGAGAAGGTGCAGGCAGGAACTGGCTAGCGACAATGTTGCTCCCGCATGGGGCTGGCTTACTTTTATCTGCCCTGAGGCATAGGGCGGCCCCGATCCACAGGTGACTCGCCTCTCCTGGCCTGGAGGCAAGCACTCCTCCTGCGGGAACTTAGTTCCCTCCGCCTCTCTGCCCTGAGCCTCTGCAGCTCAGGAGAGGTTGGAGGGTTACCGGACCCAGAGGCAGCCTCAGCTTCCTCTGACGGGGCTGAGAGTGGAGCACCTGCAGGCAATGGGTCCTCCATCACCTCAGGAGCCAGAGCAGACTCACCTGAGGACCCAGCACAGGTGAGGACCCTTCAGGCTCAGGCCCCAGCCCTGGCTCAGGTGGTTCTGGAGGTGGGGATTCCTGTGCAGGCTGGGATTCCTCAGGTTCAGCCTCCGAGTCCGAATCCCAGGCCATCGCAGGAAGTCCCAGTTCTGAAGAAGCACTCCCCTTTCCCGAGAGAGAATGCCTCCTCGCATGCCATGGGGAATGTTTCTTAGAGCAGGGACAAGAGGTGCCCTCGCCCCGGTCCTCCAGGGACACGCCAAGATCCCTTCGCCCCCGTCGGCGGCGAGAACTTCTCCGTAGCGCCATTCGCACTGTGGACTCTGCGCGAGGAAGTCGACTCCCACTTCTATGCAAGGCACACACACTCGGGGGGGGCGCCCTCCTGCCTTCCTCATGCACTACATATTTTTTATACTTTGGGGCGGTTGTTTGAAAGGGCCCCGCGGGGGCAGAGGGGAGAGAAATCATGTACAGAATATTGTATTTACCTTTATGGTGCTATGCCGGAAAGGGGGCGCTCTTGGCACCTGGGTGACGCGGCGACTCGCGTCCGACGCGTCTCCCTGGGTGTCTCCACCCTCCCACCCAAAATCGCTTCCTGGCCCCCGACAAGGCGATTTCCTTAAAGCGATAGGTCTTTCCCCCTTTCCCCCCTTTTCTTTCTTTTAAATGGGTCTGGCCGGAGGGGCAAAGGGCATGAACGTCTAAACTGACAATCCTTCCTTGAAAGCCAGTATAATCTCGCAATTTGGCCGGGGTGGGGAGCACTGTGTATATATATCTATATCTTTTTTAAAAAGAAAAAGAAAACTTCTTTTGCAATATAATTTTATTAAATTGCTGCTTCTCTCTCTTTTTGTTTTCGAAAGGAAAACACACACACACACAAACACCAGCTTCTTTTAACTTGCACATTTGTGGATTCGAGGTGGGGGGGCGCTCCTCCCCCACAACATGGTGGGGGAGAGGGGTTGTCCCGAGTGAAAATTAAGAAGCGGTGGGTTTTGAGTCGATTTAGGGTTTTCCGTTGTCCTCAAAAGGTCTGAGATGGTGTTGTAGCAGAGGGAGACACTGTAAACGTTCCCCGGAAAAATATTGGCGAGCTGATGGAAGCTGCCGTTTGACGACGGCTTGTAGGATGAGACTTTGTCCCAGCAACAACCCCCAGCTTCTGCCCCCCTGAGTTTATTTCAGAAGAGACCTAGAAGAGCCTTATCCCCAGATTTCTCCCAGCTTTCTTGCAAAACGAGCCGCTTCTGAACTGATTCAGCCTGCGCGCGAAACGCTCCTTTTCCGTCTCTGACGGAACCACTCCGAATCCGGTTTAGCCAAGGACGCCGGAAAAGAAAGACGTGGGAGCGGGAGGGAGGCGCCGCCATCGCGGTCGAAATCTGGATTGAAACCAGATTAAGCGTGGGCATGACATTCGCCCTCCGACACCAGTCGGAGGAGCGGCTGCATAACCGCTCTGTCGATCGCTGCACCCGTTTCCCCGAACCCTGAGAGTTTGGGGGAAATTGTTATTTGTGGTGGCTGCCTTTGGAAATAAGGTTTTTATTGGGATCAGTCGTGGTTTGTTTGCTTTTCCTGGCATCGCCCTTTCTGCTAACACACACAGGCTTCCCTGTCCTGTCTCGAACCTACAAGGTTGTGGAGTGCGCTGTGGTTTTCTGGTCCCATAACCTGTCGCCGGACAATAATACGGCAAGGACAATAACTGTATACTCACGCCAAGGAAACAGAAGCCAGCAGCATTCTGGAATACCAAAAATATAATTTATGCTGTGCCTATGAAATTTACTGCTGGATTGTGTTTCCTTGAGCCCTAATCACTTATTTACCCCTGGTAATTTTTGCTCTAGTAAATTTGTGGTGTTGCAATATTATTATCCCCAAACACACTGGTATGAAAGAGGCCCAAATTCAATACTGGAAGGAGAGATTTGGCACCCCTCATTCTACTTCCCTCCTGGCTGATGCAGTGCTGTCAGGATTGGCCGAGGGGTAGATCAAGTGGGCGGGGCTTGGTTGAGGGGGAGGAGCCAGTGGGCGGGGCTAAGTTGGTTGGCACGCCTACTCGCCCCTATTATGAGTTCGGTCTGATTCAGGAAAACTTGCAGATGGCTGACTACACAAAACACATTCTCAGAAATCGCACCTATACAAATGAAAGTGTTATTAACTGTCCTTGACTACAAATAAAACAACGATTTGACACGGATGTGATTTGCAGCCGTCAAAGGGACAGGGAAGGGAATTAATTTGGTTCGCTTTTCAATGCGATCAGCCCAACATCCTGGGGTCCTTCGAAATCCGAGCGCCCGCAAACTTTGCAGTGCGGTTCTGCAAACGCCGCCCTGCAAACGTTGCCATATTTCAAGTTGTTGAGCTACTAATTCCGTCATTGGAATCCCAAGGATATAATGCACTATATTCCAATCAATTGTCTATTAGGGTAAAAAATGCATGGTTGAGGCAAAATTAGCTACAAAGCAACTACAGGGGTACCTCGGTTTAAGAACAGTCTAGTTTAGGAACGATTTGGTTTACAAACTCTGCAAAACCAGGAATGGTGTCTTGGTTTGAGAACTTTACCTCGGTCTAAGAACGGAATCCGAACAGTGGAAGGGCACCGGCGGCGGGAGGCCTCATTAGGGAAAGCGCGCCTGGTTTAAGAACGGTTTCGGTTTAAGAACGGACTTCTGGAACAGATTAAGTAAACCAAGGTACCACTGTATATTAACGGGAGCGGATTTTTCTGCAGGTTTTTTTAAAGCAAACAGATGCCGAAATCGAATCGAGCAGACTGGATTTAAGATAGGGGGAGTGAGAAACTAAGAGGAAACCAAGACTTGACAAATTTATCGGCCTGTTCCGCTTTCTCCGACAGCACTGCACAGCTGGGAGGTCGCCGTCCCCAAGACCTTAAGCCACACTTTTCCGTTTGTGAAGTTTTATCCTTTTGTGTTCATGTTCCCTGTTGTCACCGAGTAGTCTGGAAGAGGAGGAGGAGGAAGAGGAAGGGAACATTGGGGTGGGGTGGAGGGATAACCGAGGCAAGAATGTTTCTCAGAGTCGGGCCAAGATCCAGCCGGCGTCGATTCTCATTTCCTTCAATCTTTTATTTCCCCGATCCCCTCTTTTCCATATATCTGACCGGAAGTTTGTTTTCTTCCCCTGACGGTGATGCGCAAACACACTTCTGCCGTTTATATTTTACAGATGTCGCAATAATAGTTTACTCTCTCTCTCTCGCTTGCTGCTTGCTAAGTTAGCACACATATTCGCAGTGTTGTCCACGCCGGGAAGAGTGAACTGAGACCGTTTCCCGGCCAAAGAGGAAATGGATCTGGCCTCAGGGGCGTCCCGTCTACACCGCAGCCTTAAACTGGTTTAGCGGCCGGCCTTCCTCTGCTGGGAACGGTGGGTTGCACAGAACCCGACTCAGAGTAGATGCGTTGGAAAGTTGCATCTTTGTGTCAAGCCCATCCTTTCGTTCTTCGAGGGGTCTACTCTGAGCACAACGAACTTTCAAGCCCGGCCCTCTCATGCTGCAAGCAGGGTTCGTCAACACACAGTTCCCAGGCGCCCGGCTAAGCTACAGTTCCCAAGGTTCGTTGGGCGGTTGGGGTTTGTGTGGAGTGTCGCTATACATCGTAGACGTACCCGACCGAACGAAATAATCGGCTGCAACTCAGATCTCGGTCCGCCAACACAGCACTCTGCAATTCATCCCTCTCTCATTTCAGCCGGGCTTACCAAGGCCTCCCCATTCACTCACATGCACACACAGGCTTGCTTTTCTCCAGTGCTTTTCACAATATTTGATTCTAGCATTCGTCATACGCGTTCTGTTTTTTGTTTTAGCCAATGCACTTTTCTTCCTTGTTTTTTTTATTTTAAATGTACCATTATCCGAAAGCCGGCTCTGGTTTTCGTTCCTTTTCTCTTTCTCCCCCCCCCCCGCCCACCCCCACCCCCTATGCAAAAGGAAAATAAAAAAATAAAATTCCGAAAGGACAATTAAAAAAAAAAATGAGAAAAAAATAAGAAAAAGGGTGAAAAAAAATAAGAAAAAAGTTGCAAAAAATGAGGAAAAAATGTATAAAAATTAAATAAGCTATGCTTTCAACTCTCTCGCAGCCTCTTGTGTCTTTTGTATATGCAAGTCTCTAGGTTTGCATTATTATATGCAATTATTATATGCAAATAACTGAGCTTTTCGGCCTTCTAAAAAGAAAAGGGGAACTACTGCATTGCAAAGCAAGCCTCTTGTGTCTTTTGTATATACGGTATATATATAGCTTTTACAGAGTTAAAGCCTACAGGTCCAATTGTGGCTCACTATCTCCATCTGCTGACCAAACGGGGTTAGTGTTTTGCCCTCGCTTTCAAAAGCAAAGAAGGGCTAAAAGCTTCACCGGTTGGATTTCCACCTGTCAGGCAGCTGCAAAGGGAAAAAAGAGATACAATAGCCGTTTTCAAACATCTGAAGGAATGTCACGTGGAAGGTGGAACGAGCTCGTTTTCTCCTGCTCTGGACGGTAGGAATCGAACCCATGGCTTCCAGTTACAGAAAAAGGAGATCCTGACTAAATCAGCCGCTCTGAGAGGCAGCTTCCCACAAATATAAAAAACATAGTAATACACATTAAAAGGCTTCCCTATACGGGGGTTAGGGACACGGGTGGCGCTGTGGTCTAAACCACAGAGCCTAGGGCTTGCTGATCAGAAGGTTGGCAGTTCGAATCCCCGCAATGACAGGGTGAGCTCCCGTTGCTCGGTCCCTGCTCCTGCCCACTTAGCAGTTCAAAAGCACGTCAAAGTGTAAGTAGATAAATAGGTACCACTCCGGCAGGAAGGTAAACGGTGTTTCCATGCACTGCTCTGGTTCGCCAGAAGCGGCTTCGAGAACACTGTCCAACCATCTCGTCCTCTGTCATCCCCTTCTCCTTGTGCCCTCCATCTTCCCCAACATCAGTGAGCCCTCAGGGCTGATTTCCTTCCGAATGGAGAGGTTGGATCTTCTTGCAGTCCATGGGACTCTCAAGAGTCTCCTCCAGCACCAGAATTCAAAAGCATCCATTCTTTGGCAGTCAGCCTTCTTGATGGTCCAGCTCTCACTTCCATACATCACTACTGGGAAAACCAGAGCTTTGACTATACAGTGGTATCTCGGGTTACATACGCTTCAGGTTACAGACTCTGCTAACCCAGAAAGTGCTTCAGGTTAAGAACTTTGCTTCAGGATGAGAACAGAAATTGTGCTCCGGCGGCACGGCAGCAGCGGGAGGCCCCATTAGCTAAAGTGGTGCTTCAGGTTAAGAACAGTTTCAGGTTAAGAACAAACCTCCGGAACGAATTAAGTACTTAACCTGAGGTACCACTGTCTGGACCTTTGTCGGCAAGGTGAAGTCTCTGCTTTTTAAGGTTTTAGAGTTAGTTTTTTCTTTGGCCCAGGGTGGGGATAGCATAACTCCATACCCTCCAACACTTCCCAAAAGAAAATAGGGAAAGCAGAACATTCTGGGATCAAATCAGAAACCGGGGTGGTTTCAGTAAATCCGGGACTGTTGGTGGAAAACAGGGACACTTGGAGTGTCTGGGATGAACCGTCGCCCCTCCCGTCCAGGATAATGGAGAGTAACTAAGAAAAGAACAGGGACTCATACAGAGACGCACATTTATACTGAGTCAAGAAACTGTCCACCTAGCACTGCCCACACGCAGCCGCTCTCCATAGATCCAGTTACAGATAGGTTGCCGTGTTGGTCTGCCATAGTCAAAACAAAAAAATCTGACATCAGGAATCACAAGACAGAGAAACCAGTAGGAGAACACTTCAATCTCCCAGGACATTCTATACAAGATCTCAAAGTAGCTGTTTTACTACAAAGGAATTTCAGAAATAGACTGGAAAGAGAAGCTGCTGAATTGCAACTTATCACCAAACTTAAAACCATGGAGAGACCTGGTCTGAACAAAGACATTGGATTCTTATCTCATTATACATGACAAAGCCATTTTTCACCTTCTCACCCCTTGCTTTTTCCTGTAAGACCTATTGCAGTCGTTAAGAGTCGTCAACAGGCTCATCACAGCTATCTGCCAATCACCCATTCCCACCACCCTTCTGAGTAATACCCCTCCCCACCTTCTCACTATATAGAAGGGTCTGGAAACTTCTGTTTCAGTGTATCTGAAGAAGTGTGCATGCACACGAAAGCTCATACCAAGAACTAACTTAGTTGGTCTTTAAGGTGCTACTGGAAGGAATTTTTTTTGCTCCCCATAGAGTCATTCCTGGGGATGCCCCTCTGCAAGCCAAACCTGGGGGGGGGGCTCTTGGGCCTTTGCCCTTGAGAAAATGACTCATGAAGAGGCGCATCGGGCCACCCCTGGCGCGGCGCGGCGCTTGGAGAAGCCTTTCCCCAGCGTGGCAACCGTTTTCTCCCGTGCCGGGCGGAGGAGGCCTCGCTCCACCTCCGGCTCCTCCTGCCGCCCCGTCGTCATTTCCAGTGCGGCTGTCGCTGCTGTCACATCCGCCTCCTCGGGAGGAGGAGCAGGAGGCGCCGAAGGGGAGGCGCAGACGAGCAGCGAGCCAGCGCCAGCCGCGTCTCCAAGTTCCAGGCCCCGGGCGCGTAATGCGGAGCGCGGCGGGGGCCGGTTGCAGCGCCCGGGCGGGGGCCCGGAGGCGGCGGATCGGGGCCTGGCCAGTGCTGGGCGGCTAGATCCGAGCAGCTGCTGCCGGGAGAGGAGGGAGGAAGCCAGCCAGACGGAGGGAGAGAGAAAGAGAGAGACGCACAAGAGACGCTAGCTGCCGTGCGCCAAAGCGCGCTTTGGAGAGACCCCCGTCGGGACTTGGAGAGGGACGCGCGGCGGAGAGGGTGATTATCCGGGCGAGGTGGGGGCGGAGGGGGCGTCACTTGTCCTTAGGATCCCGCGGCGGATAGAGACGGGAGGGTGCAGGGAGGGGAGTCGGTGGCGGCGAGCCCATCCGGGTAGAGTTGCCTTTCGCTTTGCGCGCGCCTCCCTCCCCAAGGAGTGGAGATTATCCGTGCGCCTTCGGCCTCCCTTCTCCCCCGAGGTGCGCTGCCTTTAGGGACCTCCTCGCGAGTCGGCCCGGCGGCTCCACCGAGCGCGCTGTTGCCGACGCGGACCGGCAGCGGCTCCCCGGGGTTTCGGGCAAGGAACGGGCTCCCTCTTTCCAGCCCTTCCTGGATGCAAGAACAAGATACCAGTCCTCAAAGATTAGGGCTAAGGGTAGATTTAAGCCGAGAAGCTGCCTTGTTCAGTGGGCCCCTATCCCTCAGTATTGCCGGAACTGGCTGGCAGCAGCTGTCCAGGGGCTTCAAGACTGAACCCGGGAGGTCGGCTTCTTAAATCTTCTCAACGCCCCCCCCTTTTTTTGCAAAGCAGCAAGGTGTTAGGCGGTATGTCTACCAGATGCTTCAGCACTGGTAAACCCACCGAAAGGTCTATTGATTTCAGTAGGTCTCCGAGGAGGAGGAGGACCTAGTTGGGAACTGTTTGCGTTCTCTCCATTTGCGTGTGTATTTTGGTGGGGCGGGGGGGGGGGTTGTTTTGCAAACTTTGACCCTTTCCAGAGCGCGGCACACACACACACAGTAGAGCAGTCCGGGTGTCTGCACCTGTTTACTCTGAAGTCAGCCCCCTCCCTCCTGAGTTGCGTGCCCCCCCTCCCCCCCCCCACAGAGATACATCTGGCAGAGTTGAATACTTAACTGGTGTGTGTTTAGAAGGCAGGCAGCGGCCGATGATGTCATTATTGTTTTTCCATAGCACACCGTTCGACAGGGTTGTGCATCCTGGAAAGAAAGAAAAAACCTTGTCCAATCCACAGATGGTTCTGCAGCGATGATTTATTAATATTTTGTTGCCGTGTAGGCTGTTTATGTTGGCCAGATTTAACATGTTTCCCTCGGTGGTAGTGAGAGGAAGATACTTAGCTATCCCAGAATCAGAGCGTCTCTGCAAATGCAGAAAGCAGGAACCCGATACTCTGGAGCATATCTTCTTTCCCAGTGATTTTGGCAGTTGTGCCAGAGGACAATTATTTGAGACCCTAAAATTTAATAGATGGATTTTTACACAACCAACTGTTCAGGACCTGCTGGCGGACAGCGATGACCAAATTACTTTAATAGCGGCCGATTTTTTAAGTGCTGTCCATGAAGAAAGAATGGGCCATGATAAAGAGACTTAGTGGTTTTTATTGGTAGGTGATGTTGCTATGTTGTGTTATATTATCTATGTTCATCGATTTATTTCTTGGAGTTAAGAATAAGACTGGGATAAACTGTGTTTGCTGAGCCCGTATTTTATACAGCCTGTATATGATGCTTGTTAGTTAATGTGTGGTGTGTTATGCCTAATAAAGGATTTTGAATTGAATATATATATATATATATATATATATATATATATATATATATGGAATTTGTAGTTAAGGGAGTTAGCTTGCCGGCCTCTGCCCTGGACTGCGGAAAACGTCTGTGAATATATCTATACACAGTGGCACCTTGGTTGTCAAATATTTGGTTTCTTGCGCGGAAACCAATGTCCCCGCTGTGGAAGGATGTGTGGATCCAGAATTGGCCTCCGCTGTCACTTACGGACTCATTGTTAAAATCAGATTTATGGAAGACAATCTTACTCGGCTACGAGGGATCGCCGAAGAAGAAGAAGGTTCTAAAACTTAATCTGTTCCAAAACCAAAGCGTTCCAAAACCAAGGCACGCTTCCCCATAGAAAGCCATGCAAAAGGGATTAATCCGTTCCAGACTTTTAAAAACAACCCTTAAAACAGCAATTGAACATGGATTTTGCTATCTAACGAGACCACTGATCCATAAAATGAAAGCAATAAACATTGTACTGTACTATAAAATAAATAAGACAGTATTGTAGATGATAAAAATTAAAATTATTATTCCCCCCCCCTTTACCTGCACTGATGACAGTCATTGCTTGGATGGGGGCGCTTTTATCCATTTCCGCAGTGACACAATCAACCCATCAGTGGTTTGACTGGGTTCCACAGTCACAGAAACAAATGAATCGAAAACCCTTTTTATTTAAAATGCATCTCTGGGTTATTTGTGGGGGCTGCCTGGTGTTTTTACACAGGTAGAATGTGTGCTTTTGTTTAAAATGCATCTCTGGGTTCTTTGTGGGGCATAGGAATTCATTTTTAAATTCGTTATTTTTCTCCAAAAAAATATAGTCTGGCCCCCCACAAGGTCTGCGGGACAGTAGACCGGCCCCCTGCTAAAAAAGTCCAGTCCAACCCTTTGCAATGCAGGGGGAAATCCGTACCCCGTTAAAACGATGGAGTCCCTGTGGTTGTTTATAACACTCCTTTCCTTCCGTTTCCTCTTTCTTTCTTTCTTTCTTTCTTTCTTTCTCTCTCTCTCTCTCTCTCTCTCTCTCTCTCTCTCTCTCTCTCTCTCTCTTTTTTGTATTGGTTTTCACATATTATAAACAAACAAACAAACAAACACACAAGACAAACAAACATAAACCATAGCCTTATTGAAAATTACACTTGTTAACTTTGTTAAGTGACTTCCTCGCTTCCCCTTGGTTGAATTTCATTGCATGTCCTTTGAACAGTTTCCCAAATCCCAATTCTTACGAAATTTAACTTAAACATTGACATCCTTAAATCTTCACCTTATGGAATTAAACCTATTAACTCATCACTTAACAGAAATAAAATCTTAAGCCAATTCAGTATCTGCAAGCTGTTTTCAGGTAATTTAACTTAACAAATTTAACTAGTAAAGGTAAAGAGACCCCTGACCATTAGGTCCAGTCGTGGCCGACTCTGGGGTTGCGGCACTCATCTCGCTTTACTGGCTGAGGGAGCCGGCGTACAGCTTCCGGGTCATGTGGCCAGCAGGACTAGGCCGCTTCTAGCGAACCAGAGCAGTGCACGGAAACGCCATTTACCTTCCCGCTGGAGTGGTACCTATTTATCTACTTGCACTTTGACGTGCTTTTGAACTGCTAGGTTGGCAGGAGCAGGGACCGAGAAACAGGAGCTCACCCTGTGGCGGGGATTCGAACCGCCGACCTTCTGATCGCCAAGTCCTAGGCTCTGTGGTTTAACCCACAGCGTCACCCGCGTCCCTAACAAATTTAACTAGATAATCGTTAAATTTAATCTACTATCTCTTTTTATTTTTAGGACTCTGCAGAGGGAAACGGACGCTCAGCCGGGAGACTTCGGAACGCAGCCGCTCTACGCCGGAATGCAGGAGAACCCTCTCATAGTTCTTCGGAGTGGGCATGTCATAAAGGATTCCTCCGTCCGGCGGGAAGCTAAAACATTTCCCTAAGCGCCCTCACCTTCGCTGCTTCCCTCCAGCCCAGGACTTCTGCGGGTGTCCCTCCCAAAACAACCTTCTTCCTGCCCCGCCGGCCACCATGAACGGCCTGACGGTCAGCGAACTCTGCTGCCTTTTCTGTTGCCCGCCCTGCCCCGGGCGCATAGCTGCCAAATTGGCCTTCCTGCCCCCCGAGCCGACGTACACCATCGTCCCCGAACCGGATCCCGTTGCGGGGGGGCCCGGAAGCACCTCCCCCCGAGGAGGAGCCATGACCCGCTGGAAGCTGCACCTAGGGGACCGAGCGGATTTCCAGTACGCCCAGCGGGAACTGGACACCATCGAGGTGTTCCTGACCAAGAGCAGCCGGGGGAACCGCGTGGGCTGCATGTACGTCCGTTGTGTACCTGGCGCCAGGTGAGACGGCTTTGGGCTGCGTTTATTCCACCCTGTTTCGCTTTTCATTTGTTTGCCACCTTTCCATCTTTCTGCTGTTGTTATTCACTGCGAAACAGACAACACCAGACAGACCAAAACAATACTGCAATGACAACTAATAATAATAATACAGTGGTACCTCGGGTTACAAGGGACGCGGGTGGTGCTGTGGGTTAAACCACAGAGCCTAGGACTTGCCGATCAGAAGGTCGGCGGTTCGAATCCCCGCAATGACGGGCTGAGCTCCCGTTACTCGGTCCCTGCTCCTGCCAACCTAGCAGTTCGAAAGCACGTCAAAGTGCAAGTAGATAAATAGGTACCGCTCTGGCGGGAAGGTAAACGGCATTTCCGTGTGCTGCTCTGGTTCGCCAGAAGCGGCTTAGTCCTGCTGGCCACATGACCCGGAAGCTGTACGCCGGCTCCCTCAGCCAATAAAGCGAGATGAGCGCCACAACCCCAGAGTCGGCCACCACTGGACCTAATGGTCAGGGGTCCCTTTACCTTACCTCGGGTTACAGATGCTTCAGGTTACATACGCTTCAGGTTACAGACTCTGCTAACCCAGAAATAGTACCTCGGGTTAAGAACTTTGCTTCAGGATGAGAACGGAAATCGTGCTCTGGTGGCGCAGCTACAATGGGAGGCCCCATTAGCTAAAGTGGTGCTTCAGGTTAAGAACAGCTTCAGGTTAAGAACGGCCCTCCGGAACAAATTAAGTACTTCACCCGAGGTACCACTGTAATAAATAAAGTTTTATTTATATCCCGCCCTCCCCAGCTGAAGCCGGGCTCAGAGCGGCTAATAATAGTAAAATAATTCAGCATTCTAAAATCAGTTCATTATAAAATCAGTTTTAAATCAAATTAATGGCAACCATTGATTTGACTAAACATTAGTTGACCACACATCATCTAACACAGGGGTCAGCAAACCTTTTCAGCAGTGGGTCGGTCCACTGTCCCTCAGACCTTGTGGGGGGGCCAGACTATATTTTTTGGGGGGGAAATGAACAATTTCCTATGCCCCACAAATAACCCAGAGATGCATTTTAAATAAAAGCACACATTTTACTCATGTCAAAACACGCTGATTCCCGAACCGTCCGCGGGCCGGATTGAGAAGGCGATTGGGCCGGATCCGGCCCCCAGGTCTTAGTTTGCCTACCCATGATCTAACATCACACATATTTTTGATCCCCGAATCACCTCATTGTGCTTTCTAAATATTCTTATAATAATTAATAACAATAATTTTATTATTTACACCCCGCCCATCTGGCCGGGCCTCCCTAGCCACTCTGGGCGGCTCCCAACTGAATATTAAAAACACAAAACAGCATTAAACATTAAAAACCTCCCTAAATGAGGCTGCCTTCAGATGTCTTCTAAAAGTAAGATGGTTGCTTATTGCCTTGACATTTGACGGGAGGGCGTTCCACAGGGGGGCGCCACCACTGAAAAGGCCCTCTACATCCCCCTCTGTTATTTCTTGACCCCCCCAGTGGTCTTCTGGCGGGAGCGAGGTTACAGGGAACCTGGCAGAGGGCCTTCTCAGTGGTGGCGCCAGCATGGTTAAGGGGTTAGAGTGACTTACTGGGAACTGAGAAACCTGGGTTCAAATCTCCCCTTGGCCCTGAAGCTCACTGGGTGTGACTTTTGGCCCGTCACTGCCTTTCCGCCTGACCTAGTGAGGTTACAGGCAACCAGGCAGAGGGCCTTCTCGGTGGTGGCACCCTCCCGCCAGATGTCAAGGAAATAGACGACTTTCTGACTTTCATAAGACCTCTGAAGGCAGCCCTGTTTAGGGGAGTTTTTAATGTTTGATCGTGTTTTTAATATTCTGTTGGGAGCCGCAGAAGGGAGGCAGTGTTGCCGTATGGGGGGATTGCCGTAACCTGGGTCTCTGCGGAGATTTTGCTGGCTCGGCCACGGACTGCCTGCAGGGGAGAAGAAGGGAGGGCAGCGTCCAGGAAGGAGCAACAAGACAGATGTTAGCGCCACAGCTGTTTCCGCTGTGGAAGAGGGCGTTTCCCCGGTTTGGGATTTCCTGTCCTCCTTGCAACGGATACCAGGATCCGTTCAGCCGGTTTGCTGCGAACGGGTTTGCTGCAAACTGTTAAAAATAAGAGACCCTCCTTGCTGTCAAAAGACCTGAATATCACCAGGGCTGCTGCGAAATAACTCTGTTTTATGGTGACGGGCTGTGATGGTCGATGGACGGCTGCTGATTTTAAACTCCGGGACATAGATTTTCAGTGGAAGGAAACACTGTTTTTACAACGGAAATGAGATTATATGGAGCTTTCTGTTTTGCCTACTGCGCCCGTGCCAGGAATCCACCCCCCCAAAAAAGAGGATGGTTTTGCTGGGGAGGCAAAACCTCAGTTAATTGAGTATTTTTTTTAACACTTTTCATTAATTTTTGAGGATCTGGGGGGCAGCTGCTCCCCTGCCCTCCCTTGGCTGACATAGTATATGTTGCTGCTGTTAATTCTGCTGTCTGGTCTTTGAGCCCAATAATGATTGATTGATTGAAACTGTTAAGCCTTTTTTTTTTTTTTGCAAGGTGGGGGGGGGGGAGAAAGAGGAGTCCTTTTCACGATTAAAACATTCGGTGTAGGGAAGTTGGTGCAGAAAGTCTCGTGCAGCATTTGGAATACGCTGGTTTAGAGGAAATGTAATTTCATCGAAAGGTTTTCGTCCGTAAAGGAGTAATGCGATGAAAGAAATGGATGTGGGAAACAAGAGTAAAAGAGAAAGATAGAAACGGGAAAAGAACGTGCAAAAGTTGCAGGTTTGTTTGTTCGTTTTGTTTTTAAACGATATTCTATTGCATGGCTAGGCAAACTAAGGCCCAGGGGCCGGATTCGGCCCAATCGCCTTCTAAATCCAGCCCGCCGACGATCCAGGAATCAGCGTGTTTTTACATGAGTAGAATGTGTCCTTTTATTTGATGTAAGTCACAGGCCCCGCCTGCTTGCCTGCTCTCTCAAATATCCCTGGTTTGCTCCTTTCTATATATAGGGTGGGACGCAGGTGGCGCTGTGGGTTAAAGCCTCAGCGCCTAGGACTTGCCAATCGAAAGGTTGGCGGTTCGAATCCCTGCTGTGGGGTGCGCTCCCGCTGCTTGGTCCCAGCGCCTGCCAACCTAGCAGTTCGAAAGCACCTCTGGGTGCAAGTAGATAAATAGGGACCGCTTACCAGCGGGAAGGTAAACGGCGTTTCCGTGTGCGGCTCTGGCTCGCCAGAGCAGCAATGTCACGCTGGCCAAGTGACCCGGAAGTGTCTCCGGACAGCGCTGGCCCCTGGCCTCTTAAGTGAGATGGGCGCACAACCCCAGAGTCTGTCAAGACTGGCCCGTACGGGCAGGGGTACCTTTACCTTTACCTTTATATATAGGGTGCCGACATTCTGCATGGACTGGTTGCAGGGCAACATGGGCAAATGGCTTGAGATACCTATGAGGTCCATCAATTATCTTATAGCATATATTCAACACAAAAGAATAGCGACCATTTGTTGTTGGCAAAGGACAGCTGGGCATAGAAAGGGCCCCATGACCTTCAGGAGCTGAGGGCCACATCAAACCAAAATCCGGCCCTGCACTCAAAAGACGTTCTCCTCCCATTGCAGGTTCACGGTCCTGTTCTCGCACGGCAACGCTGTGGACCTGGGCCAGATGTGCAGCTTCTACATCAGCCTGGGCACCCGCATCAGTTGCAACATCTTCTCGTACGACTACTCAGGGTACGGCGTCAGCACGGGGAAGCCCTCCGAGAAGAATCTGTACGCCGACGTCGACGCTGCCTGGCAAGCCCTGCGCACACGGTGAGCGTGGGAGCGAAGGTGCCCTCTTTAAGTCAGTTGTTCGCTCGCCATTCTTCAGTGGTCTAAACCACAGAGCCTAGGACTTGCTGATCAGAAGGTCAGCGGTTCGAATCCCCGCAATGACGGGGTGAGCTCCCGTTGCTTGGTCCCAGCTCCTGCCAACCTAGCAGTTTGAAAGCACGTCAAAGTGCAAGTAGATAAATAGGTACCACTGGCAGGAAGGTAAACGGCATTTCCCATCAGATGTCAAGGAAATGAACAATGATCTGACTTTTGGAAGACATCTGAAGGCAGCCCTGTTTAGGGAAGCTTTCAATGTTTTATCATGTTTATGTATATTACTATTATTATACCCTGTCCATCTGGCGGCTTACAGCATATGTGAAAACACCAAACATTAAAAACTTCCAGATGCAGGGTTGCCTTAAGGTGTCTTCTTAAAGTTGTGCAGTTCTTTATCTCCTTGGCATCTGAAGGGAGGGCTTTCCACAGGGCGGGTGCCACCACCGAGAAGGCCCTCTGCAGGGTTATCTCACTTCTTGCAGGGAGGGAACTTCCAGAAGGCCCTGAGAGCTGGACCTCTGTGTCCGGGCTGAACGATGCGGATGGAGACGCTCCTTCGGGGATACAGGGCCGTTTAGGGATTTAAACGTCAGCACCAACACTTTAAATTGTGCTTGGAAACATCCTGGGAACCAATGTAGGTCTTTCGGGACCAGTGTTCTATGGTCTCAGCAGCCGCTCCCAGTCCCCAGTCTGGCTGCCGCATTCTGGATTAGTTGCAGTTTCCGGGTCACCTTCAAAGGCAGCCCCACGTAAGCGCATGGCAGTAGTCCAAGCGGGAGATAACCAGAGCATGCACCACTTTCGCCAGTCTGCGGGCAGGGAGGGGGTTTCTTTCTGCGTACCAGATGGAGCAGCCCTGGACACAGAATTGACCTGCGCCTCCATGGACAGCCGTGAGTCTAAAATGACCCCCAGGCTGCGCACCTGGTCCTTCGGGGGCACAGTGACCCCATTCAGGAGTGTGTTCAATAATTATTATTGTTGAAACTGAAGTTGGCACTGTTCTCTCTCCCCCCCCTTCCCTGCCTACCTTCCAGATACGGGATCAGTCCCGAGAACATCATCTTGTACGGACAAAGCATCGGAACGGTGCCCACGGTCGACCTGGCCTCTCGCTATGAGTGTGCGGCTGTGATTCTGCACTCGCCGCTCACTTCGGGAATGCGTGTCGCCTTCCCAGAAACCAAGAAGACCTACTGTTTCGACGCTTTCCCCAAGTAAGGCTGTGGAGGGGGTCTGTGTCTGGCATTTTGGGTGGGGAGCTTCTCTCTGTGGCCAATTTAGGAAAGTGGGCAGGGCCAAGGGGGCCTGTCCGTCACCGGACATCACCCTCGCAGTCCCGACCAAGATGAAGCAAATTAGAACAACAGCGCTAGGTTGAAAATGGTTAAAGGTAAGTCTGCGACCAGAAGGAGGAGGAGTATCAGGAAGAGTGGATTAAATTTAATGATTACCGTATTTTTCGCTCTATAAGACACACCAGACCACAAGACGCAAGGAGAACAAGAAAAAAAATATTCTGAATCCCAGAAGCCAGAACAGCAAGAGGGATCACTGTTCTGGCTTCTGGGATAGCTGCGCAGCCGGCATTCGCTCCATAAGACACACACACATTTCCCCTTACTTTTCAGGAGGGGAAAAGTGAGTCTTATAGAGTGAGTCTTATAGAGTTAAATTTGTTAAGTTAAATTAACTGAAAACAGCTTGCAGATACTTAATTGGCTTAGGATTTTATTTATGTTAAGGGATGAATTAATATGTTTAATTTCATAAGGTGAAGATCTAAGGATGTTAATGTTTAAGTTAAATTTTGTAGGAACTGTGATTTGGAAAACCGTTAAAAGGCTATGCAATGAAATTCAACCAAGGGGTTTGTAATTTTCAATAAGGCTATGATTTATGTTTGTTTGTCTTATACGTTTGTTTGTTTGTTTGTTTGTTTATAATGTTGTGAAAACAAAAAAAATGAAAAAAAGAGAAAATGGTAAAAGGTAAAGGGACCCCTGACCATTAGGTCCAGTCATGGCCGACTCTGGGGTTGCGGCGCTCATCTTGCTTTATTGGCCAAGGGAGCCGGCGTACAGCTTCCGGGTCATGTGGCCACCAGGACTAAGCCGCTTCTGGTGAACCAGACCAGCACACGGAAACGCTGTTTACCTCCCCGCCGGAGTGGTACCTATTGATCTACTTGCACTTTGACGTGCTTTCGAACTGCTAGGTGGGCAGGAGCAGGGACCGAGCAACGGGAGCTCACCCCGTCATTGCGGGGATTCAAACCGCCGACCTTCTGATCGGCAAGTCCTAGGCTCTGTGGTTTAACCCACCACGCCACCCGCGTCCTGAAAATGGTTAAAAAAGTCATTCAACTTTAATAGAATTTTAAAAAACGTAAAAAACTAGATGTGTTGAAATAGGAATAGTAAAAAGAGCACTCTTTAAAAGGAGCCAGTAGCCGAAAGCCTGCTGGGTGGAAGGACGACAAGGGGGGGCAGTTTGGCTTCTCTAGGGAGGGAGTTGAAAAGTCTGGGAGCAGCCAACACCGAGAAGGCCCTGTCCAGCAATCTCACCAAGTTTGTCTGCGTAGCTGGCAGTAGTTTCAGTGGCCTCCTCTGTAGATCACAAAACCTGGGCAGGTTCGGGGGGGGGGAGAGATTTTAAAAATAGTAATAACCAGGGCCTTGTTTTCATCCGGAACTCAGTTTTAAAAAACTATGGTTTAAAAAGCCATGGTTTAAAATAACCCACTATGGTTTAAAAACCATGGTTGTTGTTGTTTTTAAAAAGCCATGGTTTAAAAAAACCATATAGTATAAAAACCATGGTTATTGTTGTTTTTAAAAAGCCATGGTTTAAAAAAACCATATGGTTTAAAAACCATGGTTGTTGTTGTTTTTAAAAAGCATGGTTTTTAAAAACCATGGTGGTGGTTGTTTTTAAAAAAGCCATGGTTTAAAATAACCCACCGTGGTTTAAATAACCATGGTTATTTAAATAACCATGGTTTTTTAAAAAAGGGAATCCCCACCATGGTTTAAATAACCATGGTTCACAAAAACCCCACCATGGTTTGAAAAAACCATGGTTAATGTTACGGGGCGAAGCAGGCCAATAAGTCATGTTCTTTTCCTCTTCCGCAGCATCGACAAAGTCTCCCGGATCACCTCCCCGGTCCTCTTCATCCACGGCACGGAAGACGAGGTCATTGACTTCTCCCACGGCTTGGCTCTCTATGAGCGATGCCCGAAGGCCGTTGAGCCGCTGTGGGTCGAGGGCGCCGGCCACAACGACATCGAACTGTACAGCCAGTACTTGGAGCGCCTGCGCAAGTTCATTTCGCACGACCTGGCCGGCCAGAACAACTGACAACCGCCCGTCTCGTTTCTCGCCCTCTCCTCCGGCCGCGCGCACCTCCGTCCGGAGGATGGCGAGGGGCTCACGGCTTTAGGGCGCTCTTACGGGCACCAGTCCCCTGCCCACCGAAGCGGGAGAGGAGTCCTCCGTTACAGAGGGGCACCAGTCTCGCGTCTCTCTCGGGGCGTTTCCTCCGACACCGGGAGTCGCTCACTCGCCCACCGCTGCCATCTCTGACGTCGACGCCTCCCGCCCCGGCAACGTGCCGAGCCGCCCCTCTCTGCGCCTGCAGACTAGCCGTTTCCGCACATCGCTGTCCATTTTTTTACAAAAAAATACGTCGACGACGCCTCCATTGAGACTACGCTGCCACCACGACATCCCATTTTCTCGAATCCTTCTTTTCGTAACTCTCGGCGCGTCCCAGAGATAGCAATAAGCCTTGGGGGAAGGGGGAAGGTGGGGCGGGATAACCCTCGCTCTGCCCCGAGGATACAGGGTGGGGTGGGGCGCCAAAATGCATGACGGCCAAAATGGTCCGCTCTGCCTCCGCTGCCCGTCGCACAGCGCCACCTAGAGGCCGGAGGACCTCTGTTACAGATTCTCCTGTGCTTCGGCGGATGGAGTTTTCGCCAGGACACCCTGGTTGTGGAGTACAACCTGTCTGATCTACACGGGCCAGGATTAAGCGGGTTGACGGGAATCAGAGAGATAGCTTGCCTGTTCCGTCCACAAACTCCCGGATCCTATTGTTTGAATATCCCCGCCGTATCCGGATAACCCCATGTGTTTGAGCCAGAATTCATTTAATTCCAAATAACACAGGGAATTATTTTCGTGTGTGTGTTTTCGGGGTGGGGGAGGAGAGGGAGTTTGGGGAAAGCCTCCCACCCGTTCGTTTTTGACAACAAAGAGGAATAAAAGTTTGGAAGACCCAGATTTGTCTCCCGAGAAATGTTGTTGGGTGTGTCTTGCAGGGTTCAGGGGCACGGCTGGAACTGGGTGTGTTGGGGTACCCGGAAAAAAATCCACATTCCTCTTGTAAGATCTGCACCATCTCATAACGGGCTTCGCTACATCTTCTGAGATGGATTGGGTCCAGGAGAGTCGCTTGCCTGTTGCTTGCAAGGAGATGTTGCTAAGTAACTCACCTGTCTTTACATGCACGACTTGTGCTGTACACAGTTAATAATGATAATTTTATTCTTTGTACTCTATCCATGGGACGCAGGTGGCGCTGTGGGTTAAAGCCTCAGCGCCTAGGACTTGCCGATCAAAAGGTCGGCGGTTCGAATCCCTGCGGCGGGGTGCGCTCCCGCTGCTCGGTCCCAGCGCCTGCCAACCTAGCAGTTCGAAAGCACCTCCGGGTGCAAGTAGATAAATAGGGACCGCTTACCAGCGGGAAGGTAAACGGCGTTTCCATGTGCGGCTCTGGCTCGCCAGAGCAGCGATGTCACGCTGGCCACGTGACCCGGAAGTGTCTTCGGACAGCACTGGCCCTTGGCCTCTTAAGTGAGATGGGCGCACAACCCCAGAGTCTGTCAAGACTGGCCCGTACGGGCAGGGGTACCTTTACCTTTACCTTACTCTATCCATCTGGCTGGGTTTCCCCAGGCAATCTGTGTGGCTTCCAGCATATACAGAAACATAAAACATCAACCATAAAACACTTCCATAAAGAGGTCTGCCTTCAGATGTCTTCTAAAAGCCAGATAGTTGTTTATTTCCTTGACATCTGATGGGAGGGCACCACCACCGAGAAGGCCCTCTGCCAGGTTCCTTGTAACCTCGCTTCTCGCAGGGAGGGAACCGCCAGAAGGACCTCGGAGCTGGACCTCCGTGTCCAGGCTGGACAATGGAGGTGGAGACGCTCCTTAAGGGATACTGGGCTGTTTAGGGCTTTCAAGGTCAGCACCAACCCTTTGAATTGTGCTCAGAAACGTACTAGGAGCCTGTGCAGGTCTTTGAGGACCGGTGTTATATGGTCTCAGCGGCCGCTCCCAGTCCCCAGTCTGGCTGCCACAATCTGGATTAGTTGCAGTTTTTGAGTTGCCTTCAAAGGCAGCCCCATGGAGAGCGCATGGCAGTAGTCCAAGCGAGAGATAACCAGAGCATGCACCACTCTGGTGAGGCAGTCTGTGGGCAGGGAGGGTCTCAGCCTGCATACCAGATGGAGCTGCCCTGGACACAGAACTGACCTGCACCTCCATGGACAGCTGTGAGTCCAAAATGACTCCCAGGCTGCGCACCTGGTCCTTCAGGGGCACAGTCACCCCATTCAGGACCAGGGAGTCCCCCACACCTGCCCGCCTCTTGTCCCCCCAAAACAGTAATTCTGTCTTGTCAGGATTCAACCTCAATCCGTTAGCCGCCATCCATCCTCCAACCGCCTCCAGACACACAGGACCTTCACCGCCTTCACTGGTTCTGATTTGAAAGAGAGGTAGAGCTGGGTATCATCCGCATACTGATGGACAACCAGCCCAAACCCCTGATGATCTCTCCCAGCGGCTTCATATAGATGTTAAAAAGCATGATTGATGGGGAGAAGGAAGAGAGGGATCAGGGAGGGGAGACAGCCATTTCCCAGCCCCCCCCCAAAAAAAATAAGCCTAGATTTATTTTCAAAACCGCCCCTGCAAAATCTGACCCGAGCGGGAGGCCAAATTTGCAGGCTGGTCCTCCCCTTCTGTGGCACGCGGTTATCCCCAGTAGCCTCTGATTAGCAAAGCGGCTGGAACAGCCTGGGGCGGACTTAATCCTATGAGAGAAAACTGTTTGTTTGTGCCAAATATGTATCTGTCTCTCTATCTCCTCTTAAGAGCTGTCAACTTCCTGGTGGAGAGAGAGAGGCAGGAGGGGATCTGATGTGTGTCTGAAGTTTGCAGGAAATTGGAGAGGGCTGAGTAATAGTGGGGGCTGTTGGCTTTCCTAATAACAATAATAAATTATTTGTTTGTACTCTGCCCATATATGGGACGCGGGTGGAGCTGTGGGTTAAACCACAGAGCCTAGGACTTGCCGATCAGATGGTTGGCGGTTCGAATCCCCGCAATGACGGGGTGAGCTCCCGTTGCTCGGTCCCTGCTCCTGCCAACCTAGCAGTTCAAAAGCACAAAGTGCAAGTAGATCAATAGGTACTGCTCCGGCGGGAAGGTAAGCGGCATTTCCGTGCGCTGCTCTAGTTCGCCAGAAGCGGCTTAGTCCTGCTGGCTACATGACCCGGAAGCTGTACGCCGGCTCCCTTGGCCAGTAAAGCGAGATGAGCACCGCAACCCCAGAGTCGGCCACGACTGGACCTAATGGTCAGGGGTCCTTTTACCTTTTTACTCTGCCCGTATGACTGGTTTGCCCCAGCCGCTCTGAGCAGCTCCCAACAGAATATTAAAAAGACAATAAAACATCCGATATTTAAAAATTTCCCTAAACAGGAAGGTGCCTTCTAAGAGCTTCCAACATAAAAATATAAAAATAGCTTTCACATGGCAGGAAACCCCAGGGGTGCCATCGTTTTGTCCCTTTGGAGAAGCTCATTTTAAAAAACAGGGCGGTGGATAACTTCGCCATAATTGAATACAGCGGTACCTCGGGTTACAGACGCTTCAGGTTACAGACTCTGCTAACCCAGAAATAGTACCTCGGGTTAAGAACTTGGCTTCAGGATGAGAACAGAAATTGTGCTCCGGCGGCAACAGGGGGCCCCATTAGCTAAAGTGGTCTTCAGGTTAAGAACAGTTTCAGGGTAAGAACGGACCTCCAGAACGAATTAAGTACTTAATCCGAGGTACCACTGTATGCCTAAACCATCAGCCCTCCCGTTTTCATCACAGAAATGTTGTGGGTTGGTGAGCCAAGGAGATAAGTAACTGTACAGCCTTTAGAAGACATCTGAAGGCAGCCCTTTCTAGTGAAGCTGTTTGTTTGTTTGATGAACTTATATATGTTGGAAGTCCATTCTGAAGGAAATCAGCCCTGAGTGCTCACTGGAAGGACAGATCCTGAAGCCGAGGCTCCAAGACTTTGGCCACCTTGTGAGAAGAGAAGACTCCCTGGAAAAGACCCTGATGTTGGGAAAGATGGAGGGCACAAGGAGAAGGGGACAACAGAGGATGAGATGGTTGGACAGTGTTCTCAAAGCGACCAGCATGAGTTTGACCAAACTGGGAGGCAGTGGAAGACAGGAGGGCCTGGCGTGCTCTGGTCCAGGGGGTCAAGAAGAGGCGGATACCACTAAACGACAAAACAACAAAAATACATGTTGGAAGTCGCCCAGATTGGTTGGGGCAATCCAGCCGGATGGGCAGGGTATAATTATTAAAATTATGATGATGCAATAAGACACCCCTATTTTCATTGGATAAATGTTGGGAGGGTATGGATTCGAGGGTTGGCCAAAACCAAGCCTGCCTTTGTGCGTAGCAGTGAACCGGTGGAACACCCTGGCTCAGGCTACTCTGTTCTGTGGCTTAAGAAATGGCCGGCCAAAGTCTCAGCAGTACAGTGGTACCTCGGGTTAAGTACTTAATTCGTTCCGGAGGTCTGTTCTTAACCTGAAACTGTTCTTAACCTGAAGCACCACTTTAGCTAATGGGGCCTCCTGCTGCCGCTGCACGATTTCTGTTCTCATCCTGAAGCAAAGTTCTTAACCTGAAGCACCATTTCTGGGCTAGCGGAGTGTGTAACCTGAAGCGTATGTAACCTGAAGCGTATGTAACCCGAGGTACCACTGTATATAGCTGCTGCTTCTTTAGGAATCCCTCGTAGCCGAGTAAGATTGTCTTCCATAAACACGGTTTTAATGGTGAGTCCATAAGTGACTGTGGAGGCCAATTCTGGATCCCCACGTCCTTCCACAGTGGGGACATTGGTTTCTGGGTGGGAGTTGATCCCGGTGAGGGTTTACCAAGCGTCCCTTCCTCTTAGCACGTTTCTCCCTTGCGTCCTGAGTTTGAGTGTCTTCAAAGCCCAGGACACCTTTAGTCAAGGCTGTTCTCCAACTGGAGCGCTTGCAGGCCAGTGCTTCCCAGTTGTTGGTGTTTATACTTCATTTTTTTAGATTTGCCTTGAGACAGTCTTTGAACCTCTTTTGTTGACCACCAGCATTACGCTTTCCATTTCTAAGTTCAGAATGGAGGAGTTGCTTTGGAAGACGCTCATCAGGCATCCACACAAGAGCATGACCAGTCCAACGAAGTTGATGTTGAAGAATCATTGCTTCAACACTGGCGATCTTTGCTTCTTCCAGGACACTGGCATTTGTTTGCCTGTCTTCCCAAGTGATGTGTAAAAATTTCCGGAGACCCCATAGATGGAATCTTCCGAGGAGGTGGAGATGGCGTTTATAAGTGGTCCACGTTTCACAAGCATAGAGCAAGGTTGGTAGTGCAATAGCTTCGTAAACGAACATTTAGGTTTCCCTGCGAATGTGTCCCGGTATATATAGCAAGGTCATGGAGAACTTGCAACCCTCCACAAGTTGTGGGCCTCAAAACACACACACATTATCTCTGACCACTGAGCATGCTGACCAGTGCTTTTGGGAGCTGGGAGTCCAAAAGCACCCGGGGGGTGCTGGTATTCAGGTCCCTGTGTTCCTGATCTAAGAGGATCAACTGCCCTCGCTTGATGGATCAGTTGCCCAGCTGAGCGGAAGGTCACGGAGGAGAAGAATAGGCCCTTTGAGAAGTTAGGTCTGGTATAAAGCAGTCATGAGACCCCTTTTAGCCTGGTCATGGGATCCAGCATCAGCAAGGAGCCCCCCGCCTTGCTGCAATTAAGTCCTCTTAAGTCGATTTTCGGTTCCCACTTCCAAGCCCTGTCCGACTCGGGCTTTTCACGTGCTGGTCATATGAATGGCGACAGTATAAAACCGACGCCTGGCGGACCATCGGTTCCATCATCTGGAAAGAAGAAGAAGAGGACGAGGCGAGGGTCACTGAGCTTTCTCGGGACGGGGAGCCCAGCTGCCAGCAGAAAGGAGTCACCCCCCAAAGCGGAGTTGGTAAGGCAGCTGAGAATTGAGAACACTCCTTTGGTATCAAGGAAGTGGGGCAGATCTTGTTTACTCCTTGGAAAAAACTCCTTGGAAGTTTTTTAAGCAGAGGTTGGGTGATCTCGGCTGCTTCAGCCGAGATTCCCGCATTGCAGGGGGTTGGTCTAGAGGACCTTTGAGAGCCCCAGCTCGACGGTTCTATAATTCAGCGGCGAGCGTTTTGCCACGGACGGGATCGCTGGGTGGGTCCCGAGCTGGTGGGATCCACGCCGTACGTTCAAAGCGCGTGGCACCACAACCCTTGGCCAGAATTCTTTGGAGTATAGTTAGCTAAAGGTGCTGGGAACCAATAATAATAAAAATCATAATCATAATCATAATCCCCTGCCCATCTGGCTGGGTTCCCCCAGCCACCCTGGGCGGCTCCCAAAAGAATACCAACAGCAACAATAAAAAGGCGATAAAATATCAAACACTGAAAATTTCCCTAAACAGGGCTGCCTTCAGATGTCTTCTAAAAATCAGATAGTTGCTTATTTCCTTCCTTCATGGGGGGAAATTAAAGGCTTTAACTGTATCCCATGGAGGTGACCGTCGAATGAGCATGGCAGTAAGCTTCCTGAGAATCTCGGAGCCTGCTTTTTATTTCACGTTCCTAGTCCTCATGAGTGTAACGATTTAAAGAGCGTGGCTTTACTCTCAAAAGTGGAGCGCTCTTACGGCAGCTTATATTCAGAGGCACGCCATACTGCTCCTCCTCCGTGAATTTGCCCAATCCTCTCTGAAAGCCATCCAAATCGTTGGCCATCCCTGGGTCCTGGGGCAGGGAGTTCCACAGTCTGGCGACGCTTTTATCCGCTCCATTTGTGAGGCCAGGCGAACAAAAACCGGGAACGGCATTTAAAACGCCGTCCTGCCATAAATTCGCGCAGCAGCTTTGATAAAACTGACAGTTTTATTTGCAACTTTCATGGTCGCGACAAGCAAGGGGAGTTTAGAGTCTCCGATAAAGGTTAAAGAAACGGAAGGAAATGTTTGCTGCATTCCGTGCCAGATTTTTTTATTTTTATTTTTAATCTATATGCTTAGCCAATGCAATTTCTGTGCTAGGGAAAGCTGGATATGGGAACCACCAGAAGAACGTGAAACCGTCTCTTATTTTGCATGGTTTGTTTTATTCTGCAGAGTTCGCATTTTTTGCATGTATAATAGCTTTATAATTTCTCACGGAGGGAAGATGTGAGGCTCTGGATCTTGTCTTCTGGAAGTGACCACACCCTGTCGAGCTTTGCAATCCAGAACTCAACAAAGAGAAAGGATGTGTGCTCCGTTGGTATAGCAGTAGTAGTAGTAGTAATAATAATAATAATAATAATAATAATAACCCGTGCCCATCTGGCTGGGTTTCCCCAGCCACTCTGGGCAGCTTCCAGCAGAATATAAAAACGTAATAAAACGCCAGACGTTTAAAAAGTCCCGATACAGGGCCGCCTTCAGATGCATACTGGATAAAACCAGATTTACCTCCCCATTTCGGAGGTTATGGGGCTTTCTTGAGCTCTGGAAGAGCGCTGTCTTGCCACGGAATGTGCACAAACAGTGCTACATCTGCCATTTACAACGCACCAAAAACTTTCAAAAACAGGTTAAAATAAAAATAAAAATTGACACAGTGGTGACAGTTTTGAGGTCTTCACCACCCCCACCCCCGAATAACGAATAAACTAAATAAAAATAAATTAGACATGCTGGCAAACTTTAGCATGCACTGAAAGCCTCTGTCTCAAGGAGCTGATGGTTTAGGTATATTCAAGTTTCTAGTCCTCATTTTTCTTCTTCCCCATTTCCCCTCCCACTTTCTTCTTTTAAAAAATAATAATAAAGTTTTTATTGATACAACAAGAAAAAAAGAAAAAAACCACAAATACCAAATTACACACAAGAATAACCATAGACACATAATTTTCTTAGCAAACAATAAAACATCTGTTGGTCTTAACACTAAAGACCCCACCTCCCGTCTATTCCATATTTCAAATTCATATTACTTATTGCCAATGCACACTTTTATCATAATTAAACTTATTCTTAATGAATCTCATTTCTTATATCTACCTTGCAACTATTACTGAAGTTCCTCGAATGCTGCATCAGAATTTAAACTACTATATTTATTTTTCAGATATTCTTTGAAAACCTCCCATTGTGAAACAAATTCCTGTTTTGATTTATTCTCCTTTCGCAGAACGCGGAATCATCTTTCCTTCTGCTTCTCCTCGACACGTTCTTCCTTCTTTCATCTCTCCTTGTCCCCTTCTTTCTCTCCCCGCCCAACTCTCGTGCCACTCAATTGTGTCGAAGGCCTTTAAAAGGATGGGACTAGTCCACAGAGGATTCCTGCACCCCCACCGCTAGGCTTTGTGATTTTCCCTTTGTCATCCTATGCCTGGGAGATTCTCTGGAGGCTGGGATAGTAAAGGGAAGCTCACGTAGCTATGGGCCCACCTCGGGGCAGGACGATCGGGGAGACACCCTCAAAAAGCGGCAACGTCACCTGAACACCTGACTGACACCTGACTCAGAAAGAATGAAATAAATTTAATGATTATTTAGTTAAATTTGTTAAGTTAAAATAACCAGAAAATAACTTGCAGATACTTAATAGGTTTAGGATTTTGTTTATGTTAAGTGATGAATTAATATGCTTAATTATATAAGGTGAAGATTTAAGGATGTTAATGTCTAAGTTAAATTTTATAAAAATTGGGATTTGGAAAACCGTTAAAAGGACATGCAATGAAATTCAACTAAGGGGAAGCGAGGAAGTCACTTAATAACGGCAATTTTCAATAAGGCTATGGTTTTTGTTTGTTTGTCTTGTGTGTTTGTTTGTTTATAATATTGTGAAAAGCAATAAAATTTTTGGACGGAAAAAAAAGTAACTGACAGCTGACACCGGATCCACACCCGAAAGCTGCAGGACTTTCCTTGTACAGTCTCGGCCACGACCCTTTTATATACAGTTCTTGAGGGCTAGAAGCTTGACGTCTTTAAAAGAAAAGAATGTAAGCTGGAATTCTCAGGGCAATTGCATGGCCGCTGCTGATATAGAGGCTGTCTTCTAAGGTCCTCAGTAGAGGGAAATTGGAGAGCTTCGCTGGTTACAGCGTGGCGCCATTGATGCCAAGGTTGCAGGTTCGATCCTCATATGGGATGGCTGCATATTCCTGAATTGCGGGGGGGGGGGGGTGGACTAGATGACCCTTAGAGTCCCTTCCAGCTCGACGATTCGACAATTCTACGATTCTATTCTTCGCAAGCAAAAAGTAGCAGTCCTCTGGAACTCTTCAGAGAAAGGATGTGGTTTTAAAAATTGTAAGAGGTTGAGATAAAGTGTACCTTTAGCATTCTCGTTTGTATATAATTATCTCTAACCTGTACATATTTATTTTTTTTTTGAAACGGTGGAACTATTGTTTTATGAGCCGCTGGGCAACTGCGGAGAAATGGGACACTCCTTTTGGGGAGCGGGGGCTGAGGTGGGGCATGAGAATGTAAGCAGAGACACGAACCCCAAAATGTTGCCTTCAAAAACATACTCCTCAAAATTCAATGAGACTGGCTGCCTAGCGGAATAGCTCTAAACTTAAATAATAAAAATAAAAATTTATTGGCATAAATACATACAGTGGTACCTCGGGTTACATACGCTTCAGGTTACATACGCTTCAGGTGTTCCTGACCAAGAGCAGCTGGGGAAACCGCGTGGGGTGCATGTACGTCCGATGCGTATCTGGCGCCAGGTGAGACGGTTTCGGGCCGCCATTTATTCCATACTGTTTCGTTTTAATTTCTCCACCGCCTTTCCATCTTTCTGCTGTGGTTATTATCTTCATTGCGAAACAGACAACGCAGGCAGACGAAAACAATACCGCCATGACAACTAATAATAATAATAATACAGTGGTACTTCGGGTTACAGACACTTCAGGTTACATACGCTTCAGGTTACAGACACTTCAGGTTACAGACTCCGCTAACCCAGTGCTTCAGGTTAAGAACTTTGCTTCAGGATGAGAACAGAAATCGGGCTCCGGCGGCAGCAGGAGGCCCCATTAGCTAAAGTGGTGCTTCAGGTTAAGAACAGTTTCAGGTTAAGAACAGACCTCCGGAACGAATTAAGTACTTAACCCGAGGTACCACTGTACAGAAGAGCTTTCCAAACTTTCCATGTTGGCGACACCCTTTTCAGACGTGCATCATTTCGCGACGCAAAAATTTCAGTTTTGCTAGCAAACCCGTTTTTACTAACAAGCCCCTTTCCAACATTCGCGCGACACACTTCCAAAGTGCAGCCGGCAAACCAATGCGTCGCGACGCACGGTTTTGAAAGCTCTGACCTACAGAATACAATAAAAACGGCGAAGGAAAATAAACGTGAAAGTAGAAAAATAAAACACAGACACGGAGGTTTGTTTTTTTAAAAAAAGCAACAACCAGGAAATGACTGAAAATAAAATGCCGAATTCAATTGTAGCGTATGAGAAGAAAATTACAACTAATCCAGATCACAGCTGCTGGACTGGGGACTGGGAATGGCCACTGGGACCATATAACACCGGTCCTCAAAGTTCTTCACAGGCTTCCGCTAAGTTCCTGAGCACAATTCAAAGTGTTGGTGCTGACCTTGAAAGCCCTATAAGGCCTCAAAGGCCCAGTATACCTGAAGGAGCGTCTCCACCCCCATTGTCCAGCCCGGACACCTGGGTCCATCTCCGAGGGCCTTCTGGCAGTTTCCTCCCTGCGAGAAGCGAGGTTACAGGGAACCAGGCAGAGGGCCTTCTCGGTGGTGGCGCCCGTACTGTGAGGTTTGCTGTGAGGACAAAATGTCTGAATGGCGGGGAGCAACTGAAAAGGCCACCTGGAGGACAGGGGGCCTATGACTATAACAATAAATAAAATAATAATTACAATTCCCTGGTGCATACAGGAAAAGGCAAGAAGGAAACCTCTACTGAAAAGAGACATTCCCTCTTGTGAGTGCCTGCCTGATACTAATAATAATATGAATAATTTTATTATTTATACTCCGCCCCTCTGACTGGGTTGCCCCAGCCACTCTGGGTGGCTCCCAAAATATGTATTAAAAAGCACAATAAAACAGCAACCATTAAAAACTTGCCTGAACAGGGCTGCCTTCGGATGTCTTCTAAAAACCAAATAGTTGTTTATCTTGTTTGTGAGTAACTATATAGCCTTTAGAAGACATCTGAAGGGGAGCTTTTAAAGCTTTTATTATGTTTCTGTGTATGTTGAAAGCTGCCCAGTGTGGCTGGGGCAATGCAATCAGATGGGCAGGTAATAATAATAATAATAATAATAATAATAATAATAATAATAATAATATCTTATGGAAGGGCATTCCACAGGGTGGGTGCCATTACTGAGAAGGCCTTCTTGCCTGGTTCCCTGTAGCTTCACATCTCGTAGGAGGATAGCTCCATTTCTCCAATGAAAATAGGGACGTCCTATTCCATCCCCTCCAACGTTTCTCCTCTGAAAATAGGGAAGTCCTATTCCATCCCCTCTAATGTTTCTCTGATGAAAATAGGGACGTCCTATTCCATCCCCTCCAACGTTTCTCCCCTGAAAATAGGGACGTCCTATTCCATCACCTCCAACATTTCTCCCCTGGAAATAGGGACGTCCTATTCCATCCCTCCAACGTTTCTCCCGTGAAAATAGGGACGTCCTATTCCATCCCCTCCAACGTTTCTCCCCTGAAAATAGGGACGTCCTATTCCATCCCCTCCAACATTTCTTTGCTGAAAGTATGGATGCCCTAAGGAAAAGCGGGAGCTTCGGGATCAGATCAGAAACCGGGGCGGCTTCTGTAAATCTGGGACTGTCCCTGGAAAATATAGACACTTGGGAGGGTCTGATCTCATGGTTGTGAGTTCGAATCCTATGTTGGGCAACTGATTCCTGCATTGCAGGGGTTGGTTGAGATGATCCGGGGGTTCCTTATAATTCTACAATCCCTGGTCAAAGAAGCAACTATATTTGATAGATTGAAGAACGTCCTAATTAATGGAAGTATCCTCTCCTGCGTAGTTGTCCTGGGTGCCCGAGCACCCACAAAACTCCCCATGAATGGCCTTGGTCCAGTATATTTGAAGGAGTGTCTCCACCCCCATCGTTCTGCCCGGACACTGAGGTCCAGCGCCGAAGGCCTTCTGGCGGTTCCCTCCCTGCGAGAAGCCAAGTTACAGGGAACCAAGCAGAGGGCCTTCTCGGTGGTGGCTCCCGCCCAGTGGAACGCCCTCCCAGCAGATGTCAAAGACAACAACTACTACAGTGGTACCTCGGGTTACATACGCTTCAGGTTACAGACTCCGCTAACCCAGAAATAATACCTCGGGTTAAGAACTTTGCTTCAGGATGAGAACAGATATCGCGCGGCGGCAGCGGGAGGCCCTTTAGCTAAAGTGGTGCTTCAGGTTAAGAACAGTTTCAGGTTAAGAACGGACCTCCGGAGCGAATTAAGTACGTAACCAGAGGTACCATTGTACCAGACTTTTAGAAGACATCTGAAGACAGCCTTGTTTAGGGAAGCTTTTAATGTCTGATGCATTACTGTATTTTAATATTTTGTTGGAAGCCTCCCAGGGTATAAATGATGATGATGATGATGATGAAGAAGGGGCCGGCACCCACCGATTTCGGCACCAGGGCATGGCACCCACGGGGCCAAGGTGGCGCTCTTGTGCGCGGAGAATTACTTTTCTTTGATGGATTTTTGATGGGCCACGGGCCCACAAGTTGTTGAGTTTTATGGGGAGAGATCTCACAAAGCGTTGCTGAGCTTTTGGGGGGAGATCGCTTGGGGGGGGGGAGAGGAAACTCCCACGGGTGCAAACTCGTGAGAAACTCCCCAGCCGCAGTCTGCAGCCTTGCGCCCTAGCCTGCGCCCAGAGAGACGCGCCGGCATCGCGTCCCAGCCTGGTTTCTTTGCGCTCCACCCTCTGCCCGCTCCTCCCTCCGACGGCACCCAGGGGTGGAGACTGGCCGGGTAGGAGGGTCAAACCGTCGCAGCCTCAGTTGCCCTCGCCCCTGGCGCGTGCACGAGAGCGCGCGCCGCCCAGCCTGGGCGGGGACGGTCGCCGGCGTCCCTTCCCTCTTGCCGTCTCTCCACGTTGCGCCAGGGGCGAGGCGGAGCGGCGGCGGCGGAGGCGCGCAGCCTGTCCATCCGAGGAGGAGGCGAGGAGCCGCCTGGACGGCTTTTTTTGGGGAGAGAGGAAGGCGGTGCCATCATGTCGGGCTTGGATTACCTGGCCGCCGAGTGCCTCGTTTCCATCTCCACCGGAGCCCTGTTACACCCGGCCGCCGGAGCCAAGGAGGAGCGCGGGGCGCGCCCCATCGTCGCGGCCCCGCCGGAGGCGGCGGGGGAAGCCCTGGGAGGAACTCCCGACGGCGCAAGCAACCTCTCCGGCGCGGCCAAGAGGCACCGATGCCCGTTCCAGGGCTGCGCAAAAATCTACGGCAAATCTTCCCATCTGAAGGCGCATCTCCGGACGCACACGGGTAAGGTCCGCCCCCACCGAGCCCGGGGCCAGTCTCTCTCCCCCCCCCACCTCCATCTTACACCCCAGGGCAGTGGCGTAGCGTGGGGGGTGCAGGGGGGGGCCGGCCGCACCGGGCACAACATCTGGAGGTTAGGGGGCGCAAATCCACGGGTTAGGGGGCGCAAATCCACGGGTTAGGGGGTGCAAATCCATGGGTTAGGGGGCGCAGATTACTTGTCTTGCCCCGGGTGCTGATAACCCACGCTACGCCACTGCCCCAGGGGGCCTTTGCCCCCCCTTCATAACATCTCCCCAAAAGTGGATAGGCATTCAGACGCGCGCCATGTGATGGATTATGCGGGTTTACTGGGGGCCCCCGATATTTCGTTCAAGGTGGCACCCCCGGAACCCCGAGGCCGCCCTCCCCCCCCGGCCGGTTCCCGCCTCGCTTTCCCTCCCCCGCCCCACCCCCGTGGCCTCCACCCACGTGGGGAGACCGCGCCTCGCTCGCTGGCTCTGGGCGGCGTCGGCGCACGCATTTCCTGGATTTGAGCTCGGGTGATTACGCAGCCCACCCACGTCGCGAGAGAGACCTCTGCGCCGGTCTCTCTTGCCCGCCCTTACAAGGTGCCGTCGGGGCGCGCCTCCGCCGCCTTACCTCCCCCCCACCCCACGCCCCCGCGCGTGGGCTGAGCGATCCCGGCCCCCACGTGTGCTCCAAAAGCGAAAGCGCGCCCGGAGAGCGCAGAGGGTGGGATGCGGAGACTCTCAAGAGTGGGCGGCTTGGGTTTAGATCTGCCTCGTAGCCTATCGATATGGCCCTTGAGGACCAAAATCCCAGGTTCGGTCGAGCCTCCGGGGCCAGGCGCAGTCTACCTCGGCCGCCGGAGAACAAACAAACAAGCGCGTTTGATCCGGCAGGGCTTTCGCTTGCCAAAAGGCTGGAGGATGCGCCGGGTTCTGCTTTACGCCCCTGCCTAGGGGTGTAAGGGGGTGGGCTAATCGATACATATCTGAGGTTCTGCTTCTCCACCCCCCCCAAAAGCCTGCCCCGCCCTAGCAAAAATCCTGGCTACGCCCATGTCCCTGCTCCCTAATTTGACGAAAAACCTTATGGAAATCTTTCCCCGGCTTCAAATCTCGCCCACTTCTTGTTTGGCAAATGTCTTGCCATGTGGGGCGGCGGGTGTGGCCGGCCCAGGGTGGCCTGATTTGGGAGGGGGGCGGGTGGGAGGGACCTGCTGTGTGGAAATTTCAATTTGGGGAGGGGTTTGGCTGCGGCTTGGTTTCTTGGCTCTCCACCCAGACCTGCTGGGCAAACACAACCATTTACACCCCCCCCACCACCAAAAAAAAAACCCATCAGAAAGTAAACACCTTAAGAGAGTGGGTGGGAAGGTTGTGGCAAAGTGGGATGGGCACGAAACGGGCAAAGATCGCTTGTGCCAGCCCTGGAATTTGACTCTCTGGTTGACCGGTTACCAACCAAAAACCTGGCCTTTGACAGGAATTTGCAGGCGGGCGAGAAGGAAAATGGCACTGTGTCCAATTCCGATTTTGTATTAAAAGGGGCGGAACTGCTCGCTGCTAGAAAAGTACAGTGGTACCTCAGGTTACATATGCTTCAAGTTACAGACTCCGCTAACCCAGAAATAGTGCTTCAGGTTAAGAACTTTGCTTCAGGATGAGAACAGAAATCGGGCTCTGGCGGCAGCAGGAGGCCCCATTAGCTAAAGTGGTCTTCAGGTTAAGAACAGTTTCAGGTTAAGAACGGACCTCCGGAACGAATTAAGTTCTTAACCTGAGGTACCACTGTATGTGTCTTCCCTGGTTTGGACTGTGGACATTTACACCATGCCAGGAATGTGCTGAATTAAAAAACTCAGATACAGTGGTACCTCGGGTTAAGTACTTAATTCGTTCTGGAGGTCCATTTTGAACCTGAAACTGTTCTTAACCTGAAGCACCACTTTAGCTAATGGGGCTTCCTGCTGCCGCCGTGCCGCCGGAACACGATTTCTGTTCTCATCCTGAAGCAAAGTTCTTAACCCGAGGTACTATTTCTGGGTTAGCAGAGTCCGTAACCTGAAGCGTCTGTAGTAGCTAATTGCCAAATGGCATCTTAAACCAAGGTTACTGTCACCACAACAGAATGTCGGCGTCTTTGTTTACGCCGCGTGACTTATTAGTACAGTATAATAATTGCTATTCATTTCTATACCGCTTTATATTAACAAAGAACAAATCTCAAAGCGGTTTACAACGCATTAAAACGCCAAACGAAACCTGGAATAAATAAAAAAACTGCAAGCTTCATAGAGACCCCCCCCAATTTTTTTTTTATTGGTTTTCACAACATTATAAACAAACAAACACATAGGACAAACAAACATAAATCATAGCCTTATTGAAAATTACACTGATTAACATTGTTAAGTGACTTCCTCGCATCCCCTTGGTTGAATTTCATTGCATATCCTTTTAATGGTTTTCCAAATCCCGGTTTTTATGAAATTTAACTTAAACATGAACATCCTTATATCTTCACCTTATGGAATTAAACATATTAACTCATCACTTAAGATAAATAAAACCCTAAGCCCATTAAGTATCTGCAAGCTACTTTCAGTTAGTTTAACTTAACAAATTTAACTAAATAATCATTAAATTTTGTCCATTCTTCCTGATACTCCTCCTCCTTCTGGTCGCGGACTCTTCCGGTTAGGTCGGCTAGCTCTGAAAAATCCATCATCTTCACCTGCCATTCTTCTATTGTTGGTAATTCTTGGGTTTTCCACTTTTTAGCTAACCAAATACGAGCAGCGATTGTGGCATACAAAAATAATTTAACAAATCCAGTTCTTGGCACATATACGCAGAGAGAGAGAGAGGGAGCTCTCAACGTGTTTGGAACAGATAGTTCCTTCGATGGAGAGCTGTTAGCGGTGTTTTCACGGTGTGTTTTAAAGTCCCCGTCTTGCAAAGGCACACGGCAGCCGAGAAAAGCTTTGCCGAGAAAAATCTGGGTAAACAGACGCTCCAAAAGGAGAGAGAAGAGGGGGGGGGACAAAACCCCACGGTACGCAGACTTCGCTTGTGCAATCCTGACATCTGCCTGCCCGGCTTAGCTTTCCTCCCACGATGAGATTAAGGGCAGCGAACTCTCATGGGCATGAGCTAGGTTGCAGAGACATCTGCTGTGGCACGCTCCTTTGGCAGAGCGGAGCCCAGTTAACCTAAGTCAAGGTTCTAGTCCTCATGCGGCCCAAATAAGGACCGGTTTACAGTGGTGCCTTGGTTCTCAAACCGTTCCAAAACCAAAGCGTTCCAAAACCAAGGCGCGCTTTCCCATAGAAAGGAATGCAAAACGGATCAATCCGTTCCAGACTTTTAAAGGTAAAGGGACCCCTGACCATTAGGTCCAGTCGTGGCCGATTCTGGGGTTGCGGCGCTCATCTCGCTTTACTGGCCGAGGGAGCCAGCATACAGCTTCTGGGTCATGTGGCCAGCAGGACTGAGCCGCTTCTGGCGAACCAGAGCAGCGCACGGAAACGCCATTTACCTTCCCGCCGGAGCGGTACCTATTTATCTACTTGCACTTTGATGTGTTTTCGAACTGCCAGGTTGGCAGGAGCAGCGACCGAGCAATGGGAGCTCACCCCGTCATTGCGGGGATTCGAACCGCCGACCTTCTGATCGGCAAGTCCCAGGCTCAGTGGATTAACCCACAGCGTCACCCGCGTCCTTAGACTTTTAAAAGCAACCCCTAAAACAGCAATTTGACACGAATTTTACTACCTAATGAGACCGTTGCTCCATAAAATGAAAGCAGTAATCAATGTACCGTACTATAAAATAAATCAAGACAGTATTGTAGATGATAAAAATTTAAAGGAATTTTTTTCCCTTACCTGCACTGATGATGGTCATGGTTTGGATTTTATCCATTTCCGCAGCCACCTGATCAATCCATCAGTAGCTGAACTGGGTTCTACACAGTCACGAAAGCAAATTAACCGAAAAGGCCTCAAAAACAAAAACGCAAAATAAATAGCAAAAACAAAAGCACCAAACTTTATCCGTTCCGGAAATCTACTGGGCCGAGGCTGTTTAGGGCTTGAAAGGTCAGCCCCAACACTTTGAATTGTGTTTGGAAATGTACTGGGAGCCAATGTAGGTCTTTCAGGACCCGTGTTATGTGGTCGCGGCGGCCACTCCCAGTCCCCAGTCTAGCTGCCGCATTCTGGATTAGTTGCAGTTTCCTGGTCACCTTCAAAAGTAGCCCCACGGAGAGCACATTGCAGTAGTCCAAGCGGGAGATAACCCGAGCATGCACCACACTGGAGAGACAGTCTGCGGGCAGGGAGGGTCTCATCCTGCGTACCAGATGGAGCTGCCCTGGACACAGAATTGACCTGCGTCTCCATGGACAGCCGTGAGTCCAAAATGACCCCCAGGCTGCACACCTGGTCCTTCGGGGGCACAGTGACCCCATTCAGGACCAGGGAGTCCCCCACAGCCTCCCGCCCCCTGTCCCCCAAAAGCAGTCCTTTTGTCTTGTCAGGATTCAACCTCAATCTGTTAGCCGCCACCCATCCTCCAAGAGTCAAAATTTATGTCTGTATGTTTAGTTTGTATGTTTGTTTTCTTTTTTGTAATCTTAAATTGAGAGGTGTATGTTGTTGTTGTTTGGTCGTTTAGTCGTGCCCGCCTCTTCGTGACCCCCTGGACCAGAGCACGCCAGGCTCTCCTGTCTTCCACTGCCTCCCCCAGTTTGGTCAAACTCATGCTGGTAGCTTCGAGAACACTATCCAACCATCTCGTCCTCTGTTGTCCCCTTCCACTTGTGCCCTCCATCTTTCCCAACATCAGGGTCTTTCCCAGGGAGTCTTCTCTTCTCATGAGGTGGCCAAAGTCTTGGATCCTCAGCTTCACGATCTGTCCTTCCAGTGAGCACTCAGGGCTGATTTCCTTCAGAATGGAGAGGTTGGATATTCTTGCAGTCTGTGGGACTCTCCAGAGTCTCCTCCAGCACCAGAATTCAAAAGCATCCATTCTTCGGCCATCAGCCTTCTTTGTGGTCCAGCTCTCACTTCCATACATCACTACTGGGAAAACCAGAGCTTTAACTATACGGACCTTTGTTGGCAAGGTGTATGTACAGTGGTACCTCAGGTTAAGTACATAATTCGTTCCGGAGGTCTGTTCTTAACCTGAAACTGTTCTTAACCTGAAGCACTACTTTAGCTAATGGGGCCTCCTGCTGCTGCCGCGCCACCGGAGCACAATTTCTGTTCTCATCCTGAAGCAAAGTTCTTAACCCGAGGTTCTATTTCTGGGTTAGCGGACTCTGTAATCTGAAGCGTATGTAACCTGAAGCGTATGTAACCCAAGGTATCACTGTATGTATGTATGAGGTGTATGTATCTATGTAGAATAGGTTTGTTTCATGTTCTGGTTCTATTCTACTACTATTATTCTACAAATTGCAATAATTTATCAATAAAAGTTTTAAATATATAAATAAGGAATAAATCGTATCTACCCTGTTACTCCAGCTTACTGTGAATGATAACACGATTCACGCTCTTTCCTTTTCTCTCTGCGTTGCAGGTGAGCGCCCGTTCCCCTGCAGTTGGCCCTCCTGCCAGAAGCGATTCGCCCGTTCCGACGAGCTGGCCCGCCACCTGCGCACCCACACCGGCGAGAAGCGCTTCGCCTGCCCGCTTTGCGAGAAGCGCTTCATGCGCAGCGACCACCTGACCAAGCACGCCCGCCGCCACCCGGCTTTCCGCCCGGACATGGTCCGGAGACCCGAGTGCCACAGCGCTTCTCCCAGTGACTCTGCCGCAAGCAGCCTGGCCGGGAGCCCCGCCCACGACAGCACAGCCCCCTGAAAAGGCCCCGCCACTACCCACGATGCTTTGCTGGCCCGCCAGGGACCCTCCGCTGGGCGAAGGGGGCCTGTTCCCGGATCCCAATTTGGGAGCCTCCAGGGAGCGAGGGTCGCCGATGGCGGTCGGAGGAACCGTTCCAGGCGACTTGCTTCGGTCCATTCGGTCGCACCTTCCCCTGCCCCACGCCTGCCGGGGTTTTTTCTGGCATCTAGGGTCCCCTCGCAGCCCCTTTGCCTGGGTTTCCCAACGCAAAGGGACGTTCTGGTTTGGGTGTCTCAAATCGTCCCACCCTGCCGTTCCCTATCACTTTCCGGAAAAGTCTGGATCCTCGGCCCCCTTCCCTGGCTCCCCAATACTCGGGAAAGGATGGGGAAATTAGTCTAGAACGCGCCAAACCTTTCTTCGGCCAGACGGATGGTTTTAGGAAGCTCATTTATATGGTACAATGGGACAGAGATGTCCGCAATTGCACATCACCCGGATCTGGTAACCAAAGGTAGACTGCCTCTTGGTGGGGAGGAACGATTGCGGTGAACAGATGACTCCAGGATGCTCGGTAAACAGGGTACGGTATAGTCTGAGCTAATCCGGTGTCATTTGTTCCCGGAACCCGGTAACCAGAGGTATATTCCTCCCTAAATAATCTATTCCTTGCTGTCACGGCTGCCCGCAATTAATCGGAACCCAGCCTTAAAAGGGAAAACAAATACCGTATTTTTCGCTCTCTAAGATGCACCAGACCACAAGACGCACCTAGTTTTTGGAGGAGGAAAACAAGAAAACAAATATTCTGAATCTCAGAAGCCAGAACAGCAAGAGGGATCGCTCCGCAGTGAAAGCAGCAATCCCTCTTGCTGTTTTGGCTTCTGGGATAGCTGCGCAGCCTGCATTCACTCCATAAGACGCACACACATTTCCCCTTACTTTTTAGGAGGGAAAAAGTGAGTCTTATAGAGCAAAAAATACGGTACGTTTGTGTGTGCTGCACAGAGGAGCGATCGCTCCGTCCTTCGCTCTCTCGCCAGCCAAAACCTGCTCACCTTCCTTCTCCAAAAACCAGGTGGGGTTTGGCTCGCAGCTCCCACCAGCCCAACCGAAAGCCAGCATGACTAGTGGTTAGTGGTGATTGGGAGATGAATGCCTCTGTTTGGAAAAACCGCTCCCTTCCTGAGAGTTGAGGAACACCTCTTCCTGGAACAGGGATGGGGAAGCCTGTATCCTTCCTGTGCTGGACAGCAGCGGCCAGCATGCCCAATGGGCGGAGGTCATGGCCACTGGAGTCCAATAGCATCCGAAAGAACCCAGTTTGGGAAACCACTCTCCTCGCGGTCTGCATCAGAGGCCTGTTTGATTTGCATACCTGTCAATCCTATTCCCTGGGACTTAGCTGAGCATCGCTAGTGGGTAACCTATCCCTAAAATTTGTAAATAATTTCCCCCCTCCCTCCGAACCGGGTCCAAATTTTAATATCTGTACATAGAAAATGGAGGACCTGTTTTTATGGATGTGGCTGTTCTTGTTATTTTTATATCTATATATATAAACAGTGTAATTTATTTTCTTTTTAAATGTAGAATCTGCATCGGTCTGGGGGGGGGGGGAGAATGTTGATGGAGTGGGGAGAAGGCTTAAGGATTTTATCGTCCTCCTTCTCCCTTTGCAAACCTGCCTTAAAGCCAAGCGGCGGAGCTGAGAATCGCTTTGCCCGCAATAATGAGGACTAGGAACTGGCTTCAGTTTCCGGGGAAGCGGCGCCGTTCGGTGGGCAGCTCTGAGCTAGGTAGACCGCGGAGCCGGCAAGAAGCCGAAGTCTGTGTCGCCCAGGATTTGGGTCCCTGGCTGTTTTGGGACTACAAATCCCATCATGCTTGGTTAGCAGGACCAGGGATGATGGGTTTTGTAGTCCTCAAAAAACCCAACAACACCAGAGGCTGGGCAAGTTTTTGCGTGGGACGTTGGGCACGTTTCAAAGCACTTCCCCCCTCCCCCCTTCTTCCCCAGCCGAGATGTATTTCAGGGTGTGGATAAAGAGAAATAGATATATGTGCGTGTTTTTAACGTGAGTTTCGGTGCCTTGGTGCTTCCGGAGAGCCGGATCGCGGCCCTTGAAGGCACCTCTTCCTTCTTCCTTGGTTAAATGCATTTGTGAGGCTTGCTCGCAGGGTGCAGGTACCCCCTCAGCGCAGGAGGGCGGGTTTTTTTGTTGTTTTTTTAATTTGCCAAGCTGGCAATAGCCATATCTGCGATTGCTCGGTCTACGGGTTGGTGCTGACCGGACTTCGGCGCCTGTGCGGCGTCGCTGCCTGCCTTGCTTGCGAAGTTGCCTTGTGTCTTCCCTCGGAAAATGCCGTAGAGTCGGAGGAGCAAGTCAGGGCGAGCGGCCGCTTTTCCCGCTTCCTCTTGCTTTTCGAGGCTCCCGTTTTCACCCCGTTGGATCCGGACTTTTGTCCAGAGTCCTTTGGGAAAACGGAGAAGGGACGTGTGCTTGCACTTTGGGGAGAAAAGCGATCTCTCTGTGCAGGTGGATGATGGGGCAGAGAGTTTGCAAGCTGGTGGAGCGATGTTCAAACGCTTTGTGCAAAACCCCAAGCGCAATCCGGGCTTTGCGCAAAACCCCGGGCGGAATCTGTGCCGCCATACAGCTAGGCCAAGCTCACGGAGCTTTTGAGCCTGCAAAATACTGCGGAACTACAGTTCCCATCCTCCCTGGCAGTAGAGGCTGATGGGATTTGTAGTTCAGCAACACCTGGCGCACCAAAAGCTCCTTGTCCCCGAGCTAGTTAAACTTCTATGCTTCAGGTCTAGCGATTTAGGCCCTTCCGGGATACACTGCCCGGCCTCCATGAGGCCCTGGATTCGAACTCAAGACCTGAAGATGCCCATATATGCAGGCTGGGAAGCGCAAGGCATTTTGGGAAGCACACCAGCTGACCAACAGCTGGCAGCTTCGCCTGGCATAATCTTCCTCCTGACCCCTATCTTAAAATTTCCTGAGTTCTCAGGGACTGATAAGGGAACCGAAATTCCCGTGCCCCTCCCCCTCAAATTCCTGTTATCTGGGGAAATTATATATTTATGATCTCCCTCCCCTCCTCCCTTTGTAATTAAGCAAGAGATATTTTTTAAACGGAAGCAAGTAGATTTATTTATTTTTGGTTAAAAAGAATAGCGTGCGAATTAACGGGAAGCTGCGCGTCGGTTGAGTGTTCAGGGTTGGTTTGGTCTGTTTGCAATGCGGATTAGAATCGCAGTGCAGGTTTTAAGGGGGGAAAATGTTGGTTTTGGTTGGAGGCGTGACGCATTTTTTCCATTACAGCCGAGAAATCAGCACCCACCTGGCGATTTCCACGCACTGACACAGTGGCGTAGCATGGGGGGTGCTGGGGGGGCCGGCCGCACCGGGCGCAACACCTGGGGGTTAGGGTTAGGGGGCGCAAATCCACGGGTTAGGGGGTGCAAATTACTTGCCTTGCCCCGGGTGCTGACAACCCACGCTACGCCACTGCGCTGACAGGAGGCTGACTGCGTTCAAAGTCCTAATCCACCCATCCATCTACCGTATTTTTCGCTCTATAAAACGCACCAGACCACAAGACGCACCTAGTTTTTGGAGGAGGAAAACAAGAAAAAGAATATTCTGAATCCAAGAAGCCAGAACAGCAAGTGAAAGCAGCAATCCCTCTTGCTGTTCTGGCTTCTGGGATAGCTGCGCAGCCTGCATTCGCTCCATAAGACGCACACACAGTTCCCCTTACTTTTTAGGAGGGAAAAAGTGAGTCTTATAGAGCAAAAAATACGGTATGTTTATTATGAGAAACAGCAAACACAAATGCCTTCATCGCATTTTCTTTCGAAGGATCTTCTTTGCATTCTTGTCGGTCAACCCTGAAGATCTTAAAAGGGTTTTGCGGACAGTTCCGTCGGCTCGGAAAACAGGAGCTGGTGAAAGCTAAAACTATTTAATTAAAACTTTTTAGTTTATTGTAAGATGAATACAAAAGCAACAACCCCAAAACCCTGAGGTTGCATTCCTAAAGCCTCTTATTACCCGGGAGCAAACCCCATTGAATGAAATAGGATTTCTCCCCCTGCGTAGCTGTGGCTATGTTTGCACTAGTAACATTGAACTGGCCGGTGTTTTTAAAAGTAGGGTTATGTGACCCCAGGCTGCTTCTGAGAAAACTTGGGGAGTTCTTCGACTGCCCTAAATCTTGAGATATCTTCCCCCTCTGAGACCCACAGCCCCATGGCTGTCGTTTTTCACCCTTGAAAAGCACAAAGTGCCGAAGGTGGAAGGTTCCCTTCTTGTCCACTTTTTCGAGGCTTGGATAATCCAACTGGGTCTTTTCTCAAGATCCGTTGGAAACAGAAGAGTTGGGTGTGCATGCACTTTTAATTTCTGTCTTGGCAGGCAGGGGAGAGGCATGGCCAGAGGGTCTGGCCACCCGCTCAGCAGCCGAAAACTTGCCAAAACAGCTGGCAAACCCTGCCGTAGGACTTGTGCAAATGGTGGATTACGCAATGTATTTATTTGACAACGTGTTCCCTTCTCCTGGTCTGAAAAACCCGTGCATCGCGGTAGAGATGGGGGTGAACGATTTGAGATATTGTCAATATCCCACACACCCTTTTCCCCTGTTGTTTTTAAAGAAGCACTGAAGCTCGTATGTGTGTGTGTGTGTTTTGGGTGTGCCGCTTGAAAAATAAAAACGACAAACTGCTTTACTCGTGTGTCTTGTGTGCTGTTTGTGAAATAGATTTTCTGCATGCTATCATAAATGGCTTGCCGTGTCTTAAGAAGGGCTTCCTCGCTGGTCCGTGTGTTTGGGACCGCAGCTTTGTTTTTAAGAACATCAGGATTTTCTCGCCGGATCGGGAGAGTTGGAGGGCTCCCCAAAGGACATCCAAACCAACCCCCTTTGGTGCGGGAATCGCAGCAGTTCACCGCGAGACTGATCTGGGGTGGGAAAGGGGACTCTCTTTGTTTTATATGGATTACTGTTTTTATAAGCTATCTGCCAAGTTATTTAGGAAGAGGATTGAAGAAGACATGTTGCGAATAACACCCTCCCCAAGTGTAAGGACCCCTGACCATTAGGTCCAGTCGTGGCCGACTCTGGGGTTGCGGCGCTCATCTCTCTTTACTGGCCGAGGGAGCCGGAGTACAGCTTGCGGGTCATGTGGCCAGCAGGACTAAGCCACTTCTGGCGAACCAGAGCAGCGCACGGAAGCGCCGTTTACCTTCCCGCCAGAGCGGTACCTATTGATCTACTTGCACTTTGTGCTTTTGAACTGCTAGGTTGGCAGGAGCAGGGACCGAGCAACGGGAGCTCACCCCGTCATTGCGGGGATTCGAACTGCCGACCTTCTGATCGGCAAGTCCTAGGCTCTGGGGTTTAGAAAATTCCAAAGGATGTCTCTGCCTTGTTGATACTTGACCTCTTCATCATCATCTTTTGCGATCCCTCGTAGCCGAATAAGATTGTCTTCCATAAACACGGTTTTATAAATGAGTCCATAAGTGACTGTGGAGGCCAATTCTGGATCCACACATCCTTCCACAATGGGGACATAGGTTTCCACGCAGGAGTTGTTCACGGTGTGGATTTGCCAAGCATGACTTCCTCTTAGCCCGTTTCTCCCTCTTGTCCTGAGTTTGAGTGTCTTCAAAGCCCACGACACCTTTGGGAAAGGCTGTTCTCCAACTGGAGCGCTCGTGGACCAGTGTTTCCCAATTGTTGGTGTTGTTATGGTAAAATCTGGGTGCGAGGCTGCTCTGCCACCCAGCTCGTCGGACTAAGTCCGCGGGTCCCTGCAGAGGAAAATGAGCTCAGCCGGAGACAGGAGCAAGCTGCAGAAGATCCAAGTTTATTGCGCAACAGGTTCAAGGCGAGATTGAACAGCGAGAAAGGGGTGACATGAACTTTTGAAACTTCCCTCCATGCCCTAGAATACAGTGCAAAACACATCCCAGTTACATCATGAATACATTAAGGAGAGGTTGGGTTACACAGATTACATCATGAACACATTAAGAAGAGGTTTGGTTACACAGGATTAACATGGAGGAGGGAGGGGGGAATATGCAGAGCTGGAGATATGCGCAGATAAGCACATCCTGAGTACCTGTGATGAGAAGACAATGATCCATGTACTGGCATTGCCTGGAGGAGAGTCTTGGCAGAGTGATTTGACAGGATTAGTTACAGATAGGTAGCCATGTTGGTCTGCCATAGTCAAAACAAAAAAAATTCCTTCCAGTAGCACCTTAAAGACCAACAAAGTTCGTTCTTGGTATGAGCTTTCGTGTGCACGCACACTTCTTCATATACACAGTGTATCTGAAGAAGTGTGCATGCACACGAAAGCTCATACCAAGAACTAACTTAGTTGGTCTTTAAGGTGCTACTGGAAGGAATTTTTTTTTGTTTTGACAGGATTAGGGTCTTGACACCTTGCTTGAGGGATTATGGAGGACAGGGGAGGTGTCGTGGAGTCCTAGAGAAATTGAGCAAATGGCACGTTGATTTTCTATGAATTTTATAGATTTTAGTCCCTTTTGACATTGACAATTGGAAATAAATGGATATATTGTAGTGAAGAAGGTGAAGAAGACATGCCCCCCTCTTCCATATCAGTGTTGATACTACATTTTTTTACATTGAGAGAGTCTTTGAACCTCTTTTGGTTACCACCAGCATTACGCTTTCCATTTTTAAGTTCCGAATAGTCGCTTTGGAAGACGATAATTGGGCATTCGCACAACATGACCAGCAAGCAACCAACACAGCTAACCGACGTGTGGATTCATTTAATAATGGAAGAAACACAACCTTCTGCAAATAGGGTTGGAGATCTATAAAAATGATGCAGCGTGGAATTAAATGTAAATAAATAAAACTTTTGTGGAGGGAGAGACCAGCAATTTGCTGACCAGCCACTTTTAACATGCTCAGAGGCTCTCGGCCCACGGGAACAGGCCCTGCCTTTGATCATATCCAACTTCCAATCCAACACTGCCAAGTTTTGATTGCATTTGCTTTAGTTTTGCTGCCAACACTTCTCCATGTTCCCTGCAGCAGGGCTCTTGTGTCTACTGTTCCAGTGAGAAAAATGCAATAGATGTCCCCCTATTGTGCATTTTTTTTTTTGTGAGGTGAGAGAGGAGGAAAGACACTCAAGACAGGTCGTACTTTTGTAAAAATTTTAATAAAAAAAGTAAAAAAATGCAGTTTTAAGGGCAGAGGAGCCTTTTCTGGGGAAAAAATAAAGTTGGCAGCCAGGTGACTTTTGCTCAGTTGCTTTTTTTTCCTTTCTCCCCGGCTTCCATCAAGATGGCGGCCCCCCGGGGACGCATGCGCGTCGTCGCCTCTCTCGCTCTCGCTCCTCCTATCTTGTCTCGCGAGGGGAAGGCGTGGTTTCCGGCCGGCCGCGCGGCGCAGGCGCGTTGCGGCGCGGCGAAGCCCCCGGCCTTGCCCTCAGCCAAGATGGCGGCGGCCTGAGCGAAGAAGAAAGAGCCGGCGGTTGGCCTCGTCCCTGCGCCCCTCATGCCCCGCCGGGATGCTCCGCTCGAGCGGCTTCCTGCGAGGCGTCGACTGCCCCTTCGGCACCGCCTGCCACAGGCCCTACTGCCACTTCCGACACCCGCCGGGCCCGCCGCCGCACGCCCAGCACGGCCAGGCCAGGAGCAGCAGCAGGAGGCCCTCCGCCTCGGCAGCAGGTGACGGCGCTCTGCCTATGCTCAGGGGCCAGGCCAGGGGGGAAGGCGCTCTGCCTATGCTCAGGGGCCAGGCGGGGGGGGGGAGGGGGGAAGGCGCTCTGCCTATGCTCAGGGGCCAGGCGGGGGGGGGGAGGGGGGAAGGCGCTCTGCCTATGCTCAGGGGCCAGGCCAGGGGGGGAAGGCGCTCTGCCTATGCTCAGGGGCCAGGCGAGGGGGGAGGGCGCTCTGCCTATGCTCAGGGGCCAGGCGGGGGGGGGAGGGAGGGGGGAAGGCGCTCTGCCTATGCTCAGGGGCCAGGCGGGGGGGGGGAGGGAGGGGGGAAGGCGCTCTGCCTATGCTCAGGGGCCAGGCCAGGGGGGGAAGGCGCTCTGCCTATGCTCAGGGGCCAGGCCAGGGGGAGGGAGGGGGGGAAGGCGCTCTGCCTATGCTCAGGGGCCAGGCGAGGGGGGAGGGCGCTCTGCCTATGCTCAGGGGCCAGGCGAGGGGGGAAGGCGCTCTGCCTATGCTCAGGGGCCAGGCCAGGGGGGGAAGGCGCTCTGCCTATGCTCAGGGGCCAGGCGAGGGGGGAGGGCGCTCTGCCTATGCTCAGGGGCCAGGCGGGGGGGGGAGGGAGGGGGGAAGGCGCTCTGCCTATGCTCAGGGGCCAGGCGGGGGGGGGGAGGGAGGGGGGAAGGCGCTCTGCCTATGCTCAGGGGCCAGGCCAGGGGGGAAGGCGCTCTGCCTATGCTCAGGGGCCAGGCCAGGGGGAGGGAGGGGGGGAAGGCGCTCTGCCTATGCTCAGGGGCCAGGCGAGGGGGGAGGGCGCTCTGCCTATGCTCAGGGGCCAGGCGAGGGGGGAGGCGCTCTGCCTATGCTCAGGGGCCAGGCGAGGGGGGAGGCGCTCTGCCTATGCTCAGGGGCCAGGCGAGGGGGGGAGGCGCTCTGCCTATGCTCAGGGGCCAGGCGAGGGGGAGGGAGGGAGGGAAGGCGCTCTGCCTATGCTCAGGGGCCAGGCCAGGGGGAGGGAGGGGGGGAAGGCGCTCTGCCTATGCTCAGGGGCCAGGCGAGGGGGGAAGGCGCTCTGCCTATGCTCAGGGGCCAGGCGAGGGGGGGAGGCGCTCTGCCTATGCTCAGGGGCCAGGCGAGGGGGAGGGAGGGAGGGAAGGCGCTCTGCCTATGCTCAGGGGCCAGGCGAGGGGGGAGGGCGCTCTGCCTATGCTCAGGGGCCAGGCGAGGGGGAGGGAGGGGGGAAGGCGCTCTGCCTATGCTCAGGGGCCAGGCGGGGGGGAGGGAGGGGGGAAGGCGCTCTGCCTATGCTCAGGGGCCAGGCCAGGGGGAGGGAGGGGGGGAAGGCGCTCTGCCTATGCTCAGGGGCCAGGCGAGGGGGGAGGGCGCTCTGCCTATGCTCAGGGGCCAGGCGAGGGGGAGGGAGGGGGGAAGGCGCTCTGCCTATGCTCAGGGGCCAGGCGGGGGGGAGGGAGGGGGGAAGGCGCTCTGCCTATGCTCAGGGGCCAGGCGAGGGGGGAGGGCGCTCTGCCTATGCTCAGGGGCCAGGCGAGGGGGGGGGAGGGGGGAAGGCGCTCTGCCTATGCTCAGGGGCCAGGCGAGGGGGGGGGAGGGGGGAAGGCGCTCTGCGTATGCTCAGGGGCCAGGCGGGGGGGAGGGAGGGGGGAAGGCGCTCTGCCTATGCTCAGGGGCCAGGCGAGGGGGGAGGGCGCTCTGCCTATGCTCAGGGGCCAGGCGAGGGGGAGGGGGGGAAGGCGCTCTGCCTATGCTCAGGGGCCAGGCGAGGGGGGGAGGCGCTCTGCCTATGCTCAGGGGCCAGGCGAGGGGGGAGGGCGCTCTGCCTATGCTCAGGGGCCAGGCGAGGGGGAGGGAGGGGGGAAGGCGCTCTGCCTATGCTCAGGGGCCAGGCGAGGGGGGGAGGGGGGAAGGCGCTCTGCCTATGCTCAGGGGCCAGGCCAGGGGGAGGGAGGGGGGGAAGGCGCTCTGCCTATGCTCAGGGGCCGGGAGGGGGGAGGGAGGGGGAAGGGAGCCAAGCCCACCTTCAGGGGGGAGGGGAAGGCGCTCTGCCTATGCTCAGGGGCCAGGCGAGGGGGGAAGGCGCTCTGCCTATGCTCAGGGGCCAGGCGAGGGGGGGGGAGGGGGGAAGGCGCTCTGCCTATGCTCAGGGGCCAGGCGAGGGGGGGGGAGGGGGGAAGGCGCTCTGCGTATGCTCAGGGGCCGGGAGGGGGGAGGGAGGGGGAAGGGAGCCAAGCCCACCTTCAGGGGGGAGGGGAAGGCGCTCTGCCTATGCTCAGGGGCCAGGCGAGGGGGGAAGGCGCTCTGCCTATGCTCAGGGGCCAGGCGAGGGGGGAGGGCGCTCTGCCTATGCTCAGGGGCCAGGCGAGGGGGGAAGGCGCTCTGCCTATGCTCAGGGGCCAGGCGAGGGGGGGGGAGGGGGGAAGGCGCTCTGCCTATGCTCAGGGGCCAGGCGAGGGGGGGGGAGGGGGGAAGGCGCTCTGCGTATGCTCAGGGGCCGGGAGGGGGGAGGGAGGGGGAAGGGAGCCAAGCCCACCTTCAGGGGGGAGGGGAAGGCGCTCTGCCTATGCTCAGGGGCCAGGCGAGGGGGGAAGGCGCTCTGCCTATGCTCAGGGGCCAGGCGAGGGGGGAGGGCGCTCTGCCTATGCTCAGGGGCCAGGCGAGGGGGGAGGGCGCTCTGCCTATGTTCAGGGGCCAGGCGAGGGGGAGGGAGGGGGGAAGGCGCTCTGCCTATGCTCAGGGGCCAGGCGAGGGGGGGAAGGCGCTCTGCCTATGCTCAGGGGCCAGGCGAGGGAGGGAGGGGGGGAAGGCGCTCTGCCTATGCTCAGGGGCCAGGCGAGGGAGGGAGGGGGGAAGGCGCTCTGCCTATGCTCAGGGGCCGGGAGGGAGGGGGAGGGAGCCAAGCCCGCCCTCAGGGAGGAGGGGAAGGCGCTCTGCCTATGCTCAGGGGCCAGGCGAGGGGGAGGGAGGGGGGAAGGCGCTCTGCCTATGCTCAGGGGCCGGGAGGGAGGGGGAGGGAGCCAAGCCCGCCCTCAGGGGGGAGGGGAAGGCGCTCTGCCTATGCTCAGGGGCCAGGCGAGGGGGAGGGAGGGGGGAAGGGAGCCACGCCCGCCCTCAGGGGGGAGGGGAGGGCACTCTGCGTATGCTCAGGAGCTCCTGCGCTCCGGTCTATCTGTAGGTATATAGATATAGAGCGCTCTGCGTATGCTCAGGGGCAGGGAGGGAGGGGGGAAGGGAGCCACGCCTGCCCTTATGGGGAGGGGAGGGCACTCTGCATATGCTCAGGGGCCAGTTGAGGGGGAGGGAGGGAGCCAAGCCCGCCTTCAGGGGGGAGGGGAGGGCACTCTGCGTATGCTCAGGGGCTCCTGCGCTCCCGTCTATCTATAGGTATATAGATATAGAGCGCTCTGCGTATGCTCAGGGGCCAGTCGAGGGGGAGGGAGCCACATCCGCCCTCAGGGGGAAGGCGCTCTGCGTATGCTCAGGGGCCAGTCAAGAGGGGGAGGGGGGAAGGGAGCCAAGCCCACCCTAAGGGGGAAGGCGCTCTGCGTATGCTCAGGGGCTCCTGCTCTCCCATATATCTATAGGTATATAGCTACAGAGCGCTCTGCGTATGCTCAGGGGCAGGGAGGAGGGGAAAGGAGCCACGCCCACCTTCAGGAGGAGAGCACTCTGCCTATGCTCAGGGGCTCCTGCACTCCCGTCTACCTATCTATAATGAGGTATATATCTTTCGTGCTCTGGGTACGCTCAGGGGCTCTTGCACTCCCATCTATCTGTAATGAGGTATATCTATATATCATTATCTTTCTTTCTATCTGTCTTTCTATTGTGCTTTGCGTATGCTCAGGGGCTCTGACATTTGTATCTGTCTATGTATCTATCTATCTACAGTATAACTAGATACATCAATATATTATTATCTAGATCAGTCTATCTCTCTGTCGTGCTCTGTGTAAGCTCAGCAGCTCTTGCACTCCCCTCTATGTATCTATCTAATCTATAACTAAATATATCAATACATCTACCTTTCTGTCTGTCTATTGTGCTGTGCATATGCTCAAAGGTACATCGGGAGGGAGGCGGGGGGAGAGGAAGCCCCACCCGCCCTCACAGAAGGGGAAGGCACTCTGCATATTCTCAGGGGCTCTTGCACTCCTATCTTTGTATCTATCTTATCTATAACTAGATATATCAATATTTCTATCTTTATCTGTCTATTGTGCTCTGTGTATGCTCAGGGGCTCTTGCGCTCCCCTCTATCTATAATGAGGTATATCTATGCATACGCAGGGGTACGCATACCCCCTAAACATTTTGTGAATCTAAGTTTGGCCTCATTGAGGGGCGGTATTTCAATACAAAAAGGAATATGAGAGTACCCCTAAACATTTTTTTAAAAGAAAAAAAGCCCTGGCCTTGGCAAATGAATAAGCTTAACGCTTTCAGATATTGAATCTCCCAATCTGAAAAAGCTGGGGGGGGGAGCATTCGTGTTTTACCTGCACTGTAGGGTCTCTGGAGGTTCGTGGGAAAGTTAAACATCGGAGACGCCCTTGAAAACTAAAAGAGGGCAGTGTCTCTTTAAAAGCCATGCGAGTCTGCGAAACTGGGACCTGTGACCAGTTTCCTCCACCCTCTGATATATCTTCTGCCACAGGAGGTAGGGCAGTCATGACTGCTGACATCCTCGTGTTAAAATAAGAGTTGAAAGCATGAACAAGTACCTCCGTTCCTTGCTAACGCACGAGAGCCCAGGTAAAATATATATATATTTTAAAAAAAGATGGAATCCTGCTATCCTTGGTGTTCTTTCTTTGGGGCGCCAGGTAAAAAAAGGTCGCTATTATTGGCCGCTCTCTGGAGGTGAGGAACGCAATATTCCAGGCGTATAGCCTACAATGCCGCTGGGGAATTTTGTATGTCGGCTGTGTAACCCTTCACTCTCTGCTACTTACCTGTGAAGCATTCTTGAAATCCTTTGTTTTCATCTAAGCCTTCCTGTGCTATAGATAGATAGATAGATAGATAGATAGATAGATAGATAGATAGATAGTAGTTGTTGTTGTTTAGTCGTGTCCGCCTCTTTGTGACCCCCTGGACCAGAGAACGCCAGGCACTCCTGTCTTCCACTGCCTCCCGCAGTTTGCTCAAACTCATGTTGCTGGCTTCGAGAACACTGTCCCACCATCTCGTCCTCTGTCGTCCCCTTCTCCTTGTGCCCTCCATCTTTCCCAACATCAGGGTCTTTTCCAGGGAGTCTTCTCTTCTCCTGAGGTGGCCAAAGTCTTGGAGCCTCAGCTTCAGGATCCGTCCTTCCAGTGAGCGCTCAGGGCTGATTTCCTTCCGAATGGAGAGGTTTGATCTTCTTGCAGTCCATGGGACTCTCAAGAGTCTCCTCCAGAACCAGAATTCAAAAGCATCCATTCTTCGGCAATCCGCCTTCTTGATGGTCCAGCGCATTGGGTCAAATACATGCCCACAGAGAGGGTTTTAAACTGGTGGGGGTAGGCTGCATTTGATAATCCAGTGTTGACTTAAATCTCCTGGAGGTGTGTTTTTATTTAAAGTACTGAATGTTTAATGTTCCCTACTCGTAACGGCTGGATTAAGTAGCAATTGCATTGTGAAGTGCAATTTTTCACTCTTGTTGGGGTCAACTTGGACCCTTGATACCTGGAAAAGAATATTCTTATCACCACCACCCCCTGGTTCATTTTACCTGGGTCTTAAGTGACCTTTGATCCTTACATAGTGTAATCATCAAAATTAAAAAAAAAATGGGGGGGGGAAGAGAAATTTTTGTGTGTGTGCTCGAAACACCATTGAAAAATCAATCCGTTTGTTGGAAGGGAAACCAACGGGAAAGAAAAGCATAGGAATTGTCCCCAAAATATTGGTTTCTTCTTCCGTGGCTCCCTCCCTCAATTCGGTTTTGGGCGGGTTACTTTTAAGAGCACGAGAACCTGCCTTAAACCAGATCGGAACAGGGGAGGAGGGAGGCTCGTTCGGACGGGAGCCGTGTCTTTGCGGGGTCTTGGGCGGAGATCAGGGTCCCTGAGTCATGTGGAAGAAAACTTAGTGTGCAGAGCTTGCAAAGTATGTGTTGGTGTTATCATGCTGTTTCTTCGAAGGCTTATGTAGGAAGCTTCCTGGTCAGACCGTTCATCTCTCGTTGACAGATCCTCCAGGGTTATTAATATTAAATTTGTATAGTGCCCTATACCGACCGGTCTCACACAAGGGGGCCTTTTTTCCCTACCCAGAGATGCCGGGAATTGACCCCAGAACCTTCTCCACGCTGTCCCACTGAGCTACAGGCTTTCGCCTAAAGAAATGGCTTGTTTAAATACGAATATCGGAAGGTGCCTTACGCCATTGATCATCCAGCTTAGTGTTGTCTACGCGGACTGGCAGCCGCTGTCCAGGTTTCCAGGCAGGGAGTCATTTTTTCCAGCCGTCCCTGGAGAATCCAGGGTTTGTACCTGCACTTTTAAAATTTGCTTTGTATATGTTGTACGTTTTAACTTCTGCTGAAGAGGCAGCCTTGAATTACCCAAGTCACGAAAAAAGCTGGCAGAGGAAATTAGCAAACGGCCTTTGCAGTTACCTGTTTCAACGTCTTGCTGGGACGAAGCCGCTGTTCTCCTTGCCCTTTATTAGAAAGAAGAGCTTCGTTTTTGTTTAGCTTTTAATCGCCCTTAAATCGGGTGCTGAAATGACTCGGAGCATTGCATGGGAGGTTGGCGGATTTTCAAATATCCGTTGCCCGCGATGGTCTCTCCCTGCTAATTATAAGACAAGTTGGGTTAAGCTTTGAGCTGCAGGTGTCCAGAAGCTCATTTCCTCATTTCTCTCTTTGCTTTCGAGACAAATTTCACAGGGGTGAAACTCTGTTTTGTATATAAAGGGGGGGTGGAGGTCAAAATAGCCTTTCAGTTCCATTTTTCAGTAATGTTTCCTGAGCTGCTGCAACTTATGATGGTCCCTGACCTCACCTTTGCAAGATTCAGCGCTGGCCAACACCTCCCACTTGCCCCAATGTTGCTAGACTGCAAGTCCCACAATTCCTGACCATTGGCCATGTGGGCTGATGAGAATTGGGAGTCATAGAATCATCGAGTTGGAAGAGACCCCAAGGGCCATCGAGTCCAACCCCCTGCCAAGCAGGAAACACCATCAGAGCACTCCTGACATATGGTTGTCAAGCCTCTGCTTAAAGACCTCCAAAGAAGGAGACTCCACCACACTCCTTGGCAGCAAATTCCACTGTCAAACAGCTCTTACTGTCAGGAAGTTCTTCCTAATGTTTAGGTGGAATCTTCTTTCTTGTAGTTTGGATCCATTGCTCCGTGTCCGCTTCTCTGGAGCAGCAGAAAACAACCTTTCTCCCTCCTCTATGTGACATCCTTTTATATATTTGAACATGGCTATCATATCACCCCTTAACCTCCTCTTCTCCAGGCTAAACATGCCCAGCTCCCTTAGCCGTTCCTCATAAGGCATCGTTTCCAGGCCTTTGACCATTTTGGTTGCCCTCCTCTGGACACGTTCCAGTTTGTCAGTGTCCTTCTTGAACTGTGGTGCCCAGAACTGGACACAGTACTCCAGGTGAGGTCTGACCAGAGCAGAATACAGTGGCACTATTACTTCCCTTGATCTAGATGCTATACTCCTAGTGATGCAGCCCAGAATTGCATTGGCTTTTTTAGCTGCCGCGTCACACTGTTGGCTCATGTCAAGTTTGTGGTCAAACATCATCCGGGGGGGGGGGGGATGGAAGTTTTCCCTGTCCCTCATCTCAGGACAGGAACACCTCTTGTAAACAGAGGCATCCTCGCGTTTTCCTGATGCTCAAGAAAGGAGATTCCGGCGAAGCATTAGGAAGAGCTTTCTGGCGGCAAGAGTGGAACGGGCTGCTTCGGAAAGTTGGAGGTTTTTAAGCTGCCCGTCACAGGATGCTTCAGCTGTGATCCTGGCATTGCAGGCGGTTCGGCTGGATGGCCCCTGGGAGACCCCTTCCGCCTCTGCAATTCTGTGAGATCAGAGATGAGGAACCTGTGGCTTTGGGATGGAGCCCGGCAACCTCTAAAAGGCAGCACAGCGGCGTGGGGAGATCATTGGCACAACCCTGGCACTCTTTTTCAAATAATAATAATAATAATAATAATAATAATAATAATAATAATAATTTATTATTTATACCCCGCCCATCTGGCTGGGCCTCCCCAGCCACTCTGGGCGGCTTCCATAAAAACCAAAAATACAGTAAAATATCACACGTTAAAAACTTCCCTGAACAGGGCTGCCTTAAGATGTCTTCTGAATGTCAAGTAGTTGTTTATCTGCTGGAAGGGCGTTCCACAGGGCGGGCGCCACTACCGAGAAGGCCCTCTGCCTGGTTCCCTGTAGCTTTGCTTCTCGCAATGAGGGAACCGCCAGAAGGCCCTCGGCGCTGGACCTCAGCGTCCGGGCAGAATGATGGGGGTGGAGACGCTCCTTCAGGTATACCGGACCGAGGCCGTTTAGGGCTTTAAAGGTCAGCACCAACACTTTGAATTGTGCTCGGAAACGTACTGGGAGCCAATGTAGGTCTTTCAAATGCATTTGACATTTCTGTTAGTTCTCGACGAAGAGCTGTTTCCAGGAATAGGTTGACTCTGCAAGTTTGGCCGGAGTGGCTTGTGGTGGGGGGAGATTTATATCTCTTCGTTTCTGGGGTGGCGTCTGTAAGCGAGCTTCACCAAAACTGGGCTTATCTCTGCTCTTCAGGCGACCGGCTTAAGAAACTGATTAAAAAACATAGCCTCCTTGGGCAAGAGTTCCTTTCCTAGAAGTCTTTGCATTGGGCAATAGTTCTGAAAAGCCTTTTCCCGCCGCTTCCAGTTTGGTTAAGGCAAGGTAGTACTTCAGTTTCCTCCTTTTGGTCGCCTTTTCTCAGAGATTATGCCTGCCTACCTAAGGGCGGTTATTTCCAAATAGCAACAGCCCCCACAAAATGGGGGGCGTAGCTGTGATCAGCTCGTGTCCGCCCCTAAAACCTTTGAAGCAATCTTTTCCCTTTTCTCTAGTGTGGGAGTGTGAGGGTTGCCCAGCAGAGCAGATAGGCCTGAGATGGTGAGGACTGGTGTCTCGGCTGCTGATTACCATGTTTTTCGCTCTATAGGACGCACTTTCCCCCCTCCAAAAATTGAAGGGAAATGTGTGTGCGTCCTATGGAGTGAATGCAGGCTCCTTGGCTTCAGCGATAGCAACGGGAAGCCTCCGAAGCGCCGAGGGAGCGCTCCCTCCGCACTCCGGAGGCTTTGCGTTGCTTTCGCTGAAGCCTGGAGAGCGAGAGCGTCGGTGCGCACCCACCCCTCTCGCTCTCCAGGCTTCAGGGATAGCCACCTGAAGGCCTTTGGAGTGCAGCGCAAGTTCCTGCTGTGTTCTGGAGGCTTCAGGTTCCTTTCGCTGAAGCCAGGAGAGTCTTGCTCTCCCGGCTTCAGCAAAAGGAACCTGAAGCCTGAGGAGCGCAGCGGGAACTTGCACTGCGCTCGGAAGGCTTGTGCCATAGCCGCGCGCAACACCTCCAGCAGGGAGAGGTTGCGTGCTGCCTGTATGCTGCTCTTTGGGGCTGGGGGGGGGGAAATAATATTTTTTTCTTTGATTTCCCCCTCTAAAAACTTGGCGCGCCCTATGGTCTGGTGTGCCTTATGGAGCGAAAAATACGGTACTTCATTGCCTGCCACGCAACGTGTCTTAGAGACTCAGTTTGCATACAGTCAGTTAAAACACAGCAGCCCCTGCCCACAGGCTTGCAATATTTATTTTTCGTTTTGCTTTTGCCACCGGTAATACCCTGCTAGAACTCTCGCCCTCTGGTCCAATACCACCTGTACTATATTGCTCTGAAAAACCAATAAAAAAACGTGATCATGCCCTGCTTTTTAAATTAATCTGTGCTGGCTTGGCAGCAGTCACTCTCCGGCAGTGTTTGAAATTCACCAGGCTCCTTTTGGACGCGGGTGGCGCTGTGGGTTAAACCACAGAGCCTAGGACTTGCCGATCAGAAGGTCGGCGGTTCAAATCCCCGTGACGGGGTGAGCTCCCGTTGCTCGGTCCCTGCTCCTGCCCACCTAGCAGTTCAAAAGCACCTCAAAGTGCAAGTAGATAAATAGGCACCGCTCCGGCGGGAAGGTAAATGGCATTTCCATGTGCTGCTCTGGTTCGCCAGAAGCGGCTCAGTCTTGTTGGCCACATGGCCAGGAAGCTGTACGCCGGCTCCCTCGGCCAATAAAGCCAGATGAGTGCCGCAACCCCAGAGTCGGCCATGACTGGACCTAATGGTCAGGGGTCCCTGTACCTTTACCTTTTATGGGCCAATTGTGACCAGGTGAAGATGCCTGGGGATCGTTGGATCTTGACTGTTTTCACACACAAACACTCCATCCTGTAGAATTCTGCCAGTTATATTTTACCTGCACAATAAGAATGAATCTCAGGAACCAAACTGCTTTTTCTGGGCAGCCTGAGCAAGAGCAGTGAACGGCGTTACAGCGAATTGTTGTCGCTTGTCTTCGCTTCCTCCCTTCTCACAGTTGTGCAGAATATCCCTACGTTAGGAATGGTCCGTGTCACCATTAAGAAAAAGGCGGGAATAGGCCAACATAGATGTGGACTGTCCCTGGATCAAGAGACTTTCCTTCTTAAAAGTTCTCAGAGCTCTTAAACTAGCTCAGGGTTGTCCTCTGAACTAACCAGATGAAAATCAATCAAAGTCTGTCCGACTTTTGAGCCGTCTCGCCCCAAAACGACATTCCATTTTGGCCATTATAACCTTGGTTTAAGGAGTCATTTGGCACCTAGCTGATATATACAGTGGTACCTCGGGTTACAGGCGCTTCAGGTTACATACGCTTCAGGTTACAGACTCCGCTAACCCAGAAATAGTACCTCGGGTTAAGAACTTGGCTTCAGGATGAGAACAGAAATTGTGTGGCAGCAGGAGGCCCCATTAGCTAAAGTGGTGCTTCAGGATAAGAACAGTTTCAGGTTAAGAACGGACCTCCGGAACAAATTAAGTACTTAACCTGAGGCGCCACTGTATCTGAGTTTCTGACACTGGGTCAACAGTTGATGCATCACTGATGCAGCCTGGTGGATTTTACATTTATTTTAAAAATTAGATGGGAATTATCAGAGAGATGCTAAGTCATAACATTTTCCTTTCTCTTTCCCCCCGCAGGATGCGGCTATGACCCTTACAACCCGGAACTTCCCAAGCCCGTGTCGCAGAGCCGCAATGGCTCCTTGGAGGAGATCGCCGAGGCGGCGCCAGGCATCCTGGAGCTCGAGCTGGTCAACAAGGCCATCGAGGCCGTCAAGAACGAAGTCGAGCGTGAGCAAAAGAAGTATGAGGAGCTCCTGGGGACGGCGAAGGAGCACGGCTCTTCCGAGCCCCCTTCGCTTGTCTCCAAGGCCTCTGGGTCTGCAGCACCCAAGCCCTTCACTGCCTTGGAATATAACCCCGGGGGCTACAGCACGGGCGGCAGTGCCGACTACAATCCCACCCCCCTTGCGGTGGCCGCTCCTAGCCGCTCCACCAAGTACACCTTGGATTCCTTCGACAAGGCGAAAGGCAAGGGCAGCTCGCTGGAGTACGTGCCCACGGTGGTCACGCAGCCCAAGAAGTATAGTTGCTCCCTCGCCAAGAGCAAATACACCCTCGACAACTCCAAGCCGTCCACGGACTTGGAATACGACCCTCTTTCGAATTACTCTGCCCGGCTCCTGAGCAAAGCCAAGGAGCAGAGAGGGGCCAAGAGGAAAAGGGAGGCCGACCCAGAGGAGGGGTATTCGCCTTCTCCCAAGAAGCACTGCGACGCAGGGAGCGGCCCCGAGCCGGACGCCAGGTTCTCCGACTCGGAAGAGGAGCGCGAAGCGGCTCCCGTCTTGCCTTCGAAACCGAAAGGGGGTCCGGGAAGTAAGCCCGCAGGCGGGAAGGGGTCCCCGCGGGCCGATTCCCGTTCTCGGCAAATGAAGGAGACAGCGGTGCAGTACGATATGGGGGACATCGAGGGCGGCGTCAAGGACTTGCCGGAGGAGGGCGAAAGGTTGGCCAAGGCGCCCCCCAAAAGGGACACGAGCGAGGGCAAGGGGGACCCGAAGGAGAAGATGAAAAAGAAGGCCGTCGGCGGCCACACGGCGGATGGCAAGAGGGAGCGTGGCAAGGTTGCGGACAAGGAGAAGGCGGAAGCAAAGGCTCAGCGCAGGAACGGAGAGAGGAGTAAGGAGAAGCGCGGCAAGCCCCACGCCGACGGGCACTCGAGGAAGCAGGAGGAGCCCCCCAAGGCTGCAAAAGCGGGGAGCTCTGGCACGTGCAAGAAGGTCCCGCAAGGACCCAGAGCAGAGAAGAAAGTGGGCAGCGTGAAGAAAGACGGCAAGCTGAACCAGCCCGGGGGTTTGAGACCCAAGGCTGAGGCTTCGCAGGCCGAACGTAAAGACAAGCAGGGGAAGCGTCCCGCCTCAAAGGGTCCCACGGAGAGCCCCGGAGCCAAGTGCAAGGCGAAACGGCGGGCTCTGAGCCACGCTGACCTCTTCGGGGATGAGAGCGGGGACGAGGGGCAAGCGGGGCAGCCTCACCCCGTGGCCTTCCCGGACGTGAGCTCGGATTCAGACCGAGACGATGGCTGCTGCTTCCTTCCGCCCCAGGACAACGGGGTGGCGAAGCGCCCTAAGGCGCCCAAAGCTGCTCCTCCTCCTTCCTCCTCCTCGTCTTCCTCTTCCGACGAGCTCGACTATTCTGTCCTGGAGAGGGACATAGACTTTGAGTCCGACCCCATGGAGGAGTGCCTTCGGATTTTTAACGAGTCGACCGACGTCAAGACGGAAGACAAAGGCAGGCTGGGGAAGCAGGTGAGAGGTTTGGGGGCTGGTAGGTTGAGAAAGGGACGTGGGTGGCGCTGTGGGTTAAACCACTGAGCCTAGGGCTTGCCGATCAGAAGGTCGGCGGTTCGAATCCCCGCAATGACGGGGTGAGCTCCCGTTGCTCGGTCCCTGCTCCTGCCAACCCAGCAGTTTGAAAGCACACCAGTGCAAGTAGATAAATAGGTACCGCTCTGGAGGGAAGGTAAACAGCGTTTCTGTGCGCTGCTCTGGTTCGCCAGAAGCGGCTCAGTCCTGCTGGCCACATGACCCGGAAGCTGTACGCCGGCTCCCTCGGCCAGTAAAGCGAGATGAGCGCCGCATCCCCAGAGTCGGCCACGACTGGACCTAATGGCCAGGGGTCCCTTTTATCTTTAGGTTGGGAAGAAAGCCCCTCTGGCTCTGCTCCAACTTAACCCAGGTGAGGCTGCTTTGTGGGGGGGTCGCTCTCCCTTAATTCTTTTGAGTTTAGCTATTCCGAGTGAAACGTAAAAACGGGAGGTGTTTCTGTGGCCAATACCCATTTGCTCGGACCCTTTCGTAGAATCGGAATCAATGCAGGAATCTTTTGGCCGAGGTGGGATTCGAACTCTTGACCCTGGGGTTAAGAGTCTCATGCTGTACCATCTGAACTATCCACAACCTTTTCGAGGCTAAGGGTGATTTATCGCACAAATAAAAGTAACTCAGTGGCACTGAGCATCAGGGTGGATTTGATTTAAATCACCATTTAAATCACCAGTCAGTAAGACTTGATTTAGATCTTTTTTTACAGAGAGACTCATTCTTGCTGGTATCATCTTAACATTTACAACACGATGACAGTTTCATTTTTGGAATAGCAAATTTTCAGAGTCGTTTTTGCAGTTACATCAAAAATTACCGATTTGGTTCTACTGTTAGAAATACATAGACCAATAATTATGAAATTATGGTGAGGTTTAATAAGTTAACTGTTTATATTTGGACAACGTTTCTGCTGTCTTTTATTGGGAGGAGAAAAACAACCATTTCCTTAATAACAGTTTCAACAATTTATTTAACTAAGACAGTAACATCATATCCATGTTTGTTAACTGATGTGGCTAAACAATAATAATAAAAAAAACTTAGACTGAGTTTCAGCACGCATGAAAAACTTAAAGACAAATCCTTATTTCCTGATGAATAGCCTGCGGAGTATAATGTAACTTAAATGGAAAATCTTTTGAAATAGTTTTTAAAAAATAAATATAAAATCTTATTTTTTTAAAAAAAAAATCTGATTTAAATTTTTAAAAACCATTGATTTTTATCCACCCTGCTGAGCATACAGTGGTGCCTCGCAAGACGAAATTAATCCGTTCCGCGAGTCTCTTCGTCTTGCGGTTTTTTCGTCTTGCGAAGCACGGCTATTAGCGGCTTATCGGCTATTAATGGCTTAGCGGCTTAGCAGCTATTAACGGCTTTAAGAAAAAGGAAACAAACTCACAAGAACTCGCAAGATGTTTCGCCCATAGGGAAAATCGTCTAGCGAAGCGACGCAAAAACCGAAAACCCCTTTCGTCTTGCGCGTTTTTCGTCTTGCGAGGCATTCGTCTTGCGGGGCACCACTGTAATGTAAAATGAGGACAGGGAAGCTGAGAGGCCTTCCAGATTTTTGCTGGACTCCCACCGTCCCTCACTCTTGCTTGGTGGGCCTGCTGGGAGTTGTAGTCCGGCAGGAACCTAAAGGCTCCGTCCTTAATCTAAGAAGCAGCTTACAGGAGGAGGGAGGATGCCTCTGTTTAGAACAGGGTTTCCCAAGCTTGGTTCTCCGGCTGCTTTGGGACTGCAACTCCCATAGCTAGCAGGACCTATGCTCAGGGATGTCCGAAAGCAGCCGGAGACCCCGGTTTCGGAAACCCTGGTTCGAGAAGGCACGTTCTCTCCTGAGAGCGGCGAATGCCTCTTCTACTGAGAGTTAGTTTCAGGACACGGTTTGTGATCAGGGGTTTCTGGATCAATTTCAATTCAATTCAATTTTATTTACGGCTATTAGTCCACAAAATATGTACAAACATAAAAGCACAGAAGCATAAAAACCGGTACATCTAACAACAGAAGGGGAACACCACGATGCAAGGGTGGTTGGTCATTGAACAGCAACAGTAACTGCTTGGGGCCCGGAAAGATCCAAGGGACGGTTCACAGAAAAAGGAAAACTGGAGACGAGATCCGTCATGCACTCTCATCATGACTGTCCGATTAGTTTTGTTGTTGTTGTAATTTTTTGGTGGTTTTTGTGTGTGAGATAACCGCATTCAGGAATCTCGCCACCTGCAGAGTTACAGAAGGATCTGTATCCTGCAAGAGCAGTGCAGCATGTGACTCAACAGGCCTGTCAACCAAGCGCAGTAAAGCAGGACCCAGGAATTTAGTCCTAGCTATGCTATGTAAGGGACAGTTGAACATTATATGAGGAAGAGATTCAACTGTTTTCCCGTCACACTCGCATAGCGGAGACACCAAACCCTTGGAAAATCTGTAGCTCAGGTTCGATGGAAAAACATTGAACCTTGCACTAATAAATGCAAGTCGGTGTGGTGCAGATGAAAGAGATGGTCTGGATCACAACTCCCATCGCCTCTGACCGCGATGGCCAATGGGAGCCGGAGTCTAAGAGCATTTGGAGGCTCCCCCCATCGCTGACGAAAGCCTGTAACTGCAGGCCAGAAGGCTGCGAGGTGAGGGCTATCCTTCCCGGCAGGGCTTTCTGAGAAACCAGCTTCCATTTTCTCACGCAAGGGCAGTGGTAGGCAACCTAAGGCCCGGGGGCTGGATGCGGCCCAGTCGCTTTCTAAATCAGGCCCTCGGACGGTCCGGGAACCAGCGTGTTTTTACACAAGTAGAATGTGTCCTTTTATTTAAAACGCACCTCTGGGTTATTTGTGGGGCATAGGAATTCGTTCAGTTCCCCCCCCCCAAAAAAAATACAGTGGTAACTCAGGTTACATACGCTTCAGGTTACAGACTCTGCTAACCCAGAAATAGTGCTTCAGGTTAAGAACTTTGCTTCAGGATGAGAACAGAAATCGCACAGAAGCCCCATTAGCTAAAGTGGTGCTTCAGGTTAAGAACAGTTACAGGTTAAGTACGGACCTCCGGAACGTATTAAGTACTTAACCCGAGGTACCACTGTATAGTCCGGCCCCCCACATGGTCTGAGGGACGGTAGACCGGCCCACGGCTGGAAAAGGTTGCTCACCCCTTGTGCAATTGCTTCTGCGCAGTGACTTTCCCTCCCCACAAATCTTCTTTGTTTCGCTTTCGCTTCCGTTTCGCGGTTCCCGTTACTGTAAGGCGAGGCTCTTTTCCCACCCTCCTTCCCAGCAAAATGTGCAAACGGTGGTGGAACAGAGAGCCGTTTTTCCCTTTCATTAACCCTCTCTCTTTTAATCCCCTGCCTCCCTCCTTCTCTCTCCCCCCCTGCCAGCCGCCGAAAGAGGAAGGGGCCGAGGAAAAGCCGGCCGAAGACTGTCTAACCACACTCTTTCCTGGGCAGAAGCGGAGGATCTCCCACGCGACAAAGCCAGGGAACGTAAGTTGATAGCAGGGGAGATCGAGAGCATCAGAAAACCATTAGCAGCAGCTGGATCATGCCCAAAGATACAGGGTTCGATATCCGATATCCGATATCTTTATTGTCATTGTCCCATGCAGAACAATGAAATTGAAAAACTACATAAAACATACAAAACCCCCTAAAAACTCTGAAACCCTATTTTAAAATACAATATACTATAGAGACTCCTTATGCTGCGTTTAGAACCAGAATTGCATTTGTGTAGAAACTGTTTCTCAGGTGGCTAGTCCTGGCCTTTATAACCCTGTACCTTCTTCCAGAAGGCAGAAGCTGAAAGAGATCTTTTCCGGGGTGCGCACTGTCCTGCGCTATCTCTGCCGCTTTCTTATGGCACCTGACAGCATAGATTTGATCCAAGGTGGGAAGAGTGCGCCCAATTATTCTCTCCGCAGTCTTTACAACCCTGGACAGCATTGTTTTTCCCCTGGCCGTGCAGCTCCCAAACCACACACACAGACCATAAGTTAATACGCTCTCCGCAGTGCAATGGTAAAATCCCATCAACAGGTCCTTTGAGAGATTGTTCTTTCGGAGGATTCTCAGAGAATATAACCTCTGCTGTGCTCTCTTCATCGGGTCTTTGCTGTTTTCTCCCCAGGTTAGGTCGTCTCAACTTCATTCCCAGAAATCGAAACACTGAGACCTGTTCCATATTGGCCTGAATATAAACCTCACTCTTCCCACCCCTTCCAAATTCCGAACGCGAAAAGTCGAAGCTTAAATCCGCCGCCTTACGAAAACAGGCTTTTACGATACCGCTGCTGAAATAGACATACGTTTTGGAATTATACATTTTCAGAGTAGTTTTTACGGTTACATGAAGAATTACTGATTTTGTTATACTATTAGAAGTACAGATCATTATGAAATTGTTGTGAGGTTTTATAAGTTAACTGCTTATATTTGGGCAACTTTTATGCCGTGCTTTATTGCCAGGAGAACTTGTTCCTTAGCAACAAGTTGAACAATTCATTTAACTAAGACCGTAACATCGTAGCGTACGTGTCCATGTTTGTTAGCTGATGTGGTTAAACAATTAAAAACAAAACAAAAAGCTTAGACGGAGTTTTAGCACACATGAAAAATGGAAAACAAATCCTTATTTCCTTATTGGACTAAAATAGCAAATCTTTAGAAAGATTTTTCCTCTGAAAGCATTTTATTTTAAAAATCCGATCTAAATGATTTTAAAAATCTGATTTTTCTTTTCTTTTTAAAAAACAACAGCGTTGATTTTTCTCCACCCTGGTCTGAATATTCAGATTTGCTGGGGTTCTAGAGAGTGTCATCATCGGGTCTCAGACTCTCGTCAGCCTCAAGGCAGCATAGCCCAATGGTCACAGACAACGAGAGAGTCCAGGAATGTTCAGAAGGCCGTAAGTTCCCTTCCTGAGAGAGGGGAACATCACTTCTTAGCTCAGGGATGGGCAGCAAACCTTTGGCCCTCCAGATGTCTTTGGACTCCAAGTCCCATCAGCCCCCAGTGGCCACGGATGCTGGGATTTGTGGTCCAACAACATCTGTGGAATCTCTTATCTGTCCTCTCCTCCCTCCCCGGTTTCTTTTTATTGGAATTTTCCGCTCCGGAGGGGAAAGGCAGTACGGCTTTGTTTTTCACCCCGTGAAACGAAAGCAGAGAGCTTTTAATGGCTCAGTGTTTGCGAGGTGTGTGCTGACTCCTTTTTCTCCCTGCCTTGCCACGAAAGCTTTGTTTTGACAAGTAAGGTCTGTGGTCAGCACAAATAACGTCTTGTGCTTTTCGCCCAACCATCCATTAGTCGTTCCCCCCCCCCTCCCCAGATCTAACAGAGAGATAAGGGACATGGGTGAAATGAAACGGCGAAGCTCAAACATTTCGCCGTTCCTTAGCACCGCTGTACCTAGACTACCTTACAATGGGTTTGAGGCCATGGGGAGAGAACAAAGGCGGCCTTGCTATGTATTGGGTGTAGCGCATGTGGCGCTTGCTGGATCGCGTCCCACTACGAATGGGAGTCAGCAAGCTTTTTCAGCCGTGGGCCGGTCCACCGTCCCTCAGACCATGTGGGGGCCTGGACTATATTTTTTTGGGGGGGAATGAACGAATTCCAATGCCCCACAAATAACCCAGAGATGCGTTTTAAATAAAAGGACACATTCTGCTCATGTAAAAACATGCTGATTCCTGGACCATCCGCGGGCCAGATTTAGAAGGCGATTGGGCCAAATCTGGCCCACGTGCCTTAGGTTGCCTACCCCTGCGTTAAAACATGGACAGGATTTTAACCCCACTTAGGTTGCCTAACCTTGCACTACAAAGCCCATCCTCCGTCCCCAGTGGCTGATGGGAGGTGGAGTCCCCGGACATCTAGAGCCCTGTGCAAATTTAGCCAGGCGCATTTTGCATATATAATAATAATAATTTTTATTTATACCCCCCCCCCCAGCCAAGGGCGGGCTCAGGGCGGCTAACAAGCAATAATAAAAACAAGTTGAATGAATACAACTTTAAAAAAGAATAAAATACAACATTAAAATATTGAAATGTTAAAATGTAGCCTCATCACAGGAGGAGAAATGAAAATGGAAAAAGAAAGAGGGGGAGGGAATCAAATTGGCTCCAAGCCAAAGGCCAGGCGGAACAACTCTGTCTTACAGGCCCTGCGGAAAGAAATCAGATCCTGCAGGGCCCTGGTCTCATGAGGCAGAGCGTTCCACCAGGCCGGAGCCAGTGTTGAAAAGGCCCTGGCTCTGGTTGCAGCCAATCTAACTTCCTTAGGGCCCAGGACCACTAGGGTGTTGCTATTTATGGACCTTGAGGCTCTCCGTGGGGCAGACCGGGAGAGGCGGTCCCGTAGGTACGAGGGTCCTAGGCCGTGAAGGGCTTTAAAGGTCAAAAGCAGCACCTTAAATCTGACCCTGTACTTCACTGGGAGCCAGTGCAGCTAGAAAAGCACTGGGTGAATATGCTCCCATGGCAGAGACCCCGTGAGGAGCCTCGCTGCAGCATTCTGCACCCGCTGGAGTTTCTGGGACAGCTTCAAGGGCAGCCCCGCATAGAGCGAATTACAGTAGTCAAGCCTGGAGGTGACCGTCGCATGGATCACTCTGGATCATTAAGTGGGCGGGGCTGACCTTCCTGCCCCTTCCTTTATAATTGGCTCAAACTCTGGCCTCGGTTTGCCGCCCCCTGTCTTGTCGGTGCCAACCAACCCCCTTCCTCTCCGCGCAGGCCGAGGCCCCGACCAAGCCCGTCTTCCGCCCGTACCGGCCCCCAACGGCCCAAGAGGTGTGCTACCAGCGGATCCAGCTGGCCCAGAAGCAGGCGGCCCAGCTGGCCCGGAAGCTGCCCCCCACACGGCCGTCTCCGGCACCCCCGAGACCCTCCGTGGCAATGCACAAAGGGGAGAAGAAACGGATAGCTCACGTGCCCAACGCGGCTCTTCCTGCAGTCTCCAAGTGCGGTAAGCTTCTCTGCTACAAAGGGTGGGGATCTTCCTTTCTGAGTGACAGGCCTATTTCAACATCTGGTAGAGCATGGCGTTTTGTTTTTTGTGTGTGTAATGGTCACACGTGTTTTGGGAGGACACTCCCATCTTAAGATTCAAAGTGATGGCGACTGTTCTCTGTTTCCTTAAGAAAATGCGGAGTGCCCTTCAGGGTTAAAGAAAGAGAAGAATAGTGCAAAAAGTATAAGGATAGAGGTAATCTACATTAAGGTAAAGGGACCCCTGACCATTAGGTCCAGTCGTGGCCGACTCTGGGGTTGCAGTGCTCATCTAGCTTTAGTGGCCGAGGGAGCCGGCGTACAGCTTCCGGGTCATGTGGCCAGCAGGACTAAGCCGCTTCTGGCGAACCAGAGCAGCGCATGGAAACGCCGTTTGCCTTCCCACCGAAGCGGCACCTATTTATCTACTTGCACTTTGACGTGCTTTTGAACTGCTAGGTGGGCAGGAGCAGGGACCGAGCAACGGGAGCTCACCCCGTCGCGGGGATTCGAACCGCTGACCTTCTGATCAGCAAGTCCTAGGCTCTGTGGTTTAACCCACAGCGCCACCTGCGTCCCCATATTACACCCCTCCAAACTACATCACTCATACATCACGGTTACATCATGAAAGGGGAGGTCTGGTGGCCGTAATCTGAGCATCCTGGACCCTGCCCCATGGTTCCCCTTGCCCTCCACCAAACACCCATCAAGTGGAACAAAAAATATATTCACATTTCCCTGTTTCCCAGCCAAGTTAATCCCACCCTTTTGTCTTCATCTGGGTTTGTTATTTCTGGAATGGCTACCTGTCTGGCACTCAGGTATCAGGAGGTTCGTAAACGAGAAAAAGGAAAACAGAACAATCAGAATGACAGGGTAATAATAAAAAAGGTAAAGGGACCCATGACAGTTAGGTCCAGTCGTGGCCGACTCTGGGGTTGCGGTGCTCATCTCGCTTTACTGGCCGAGGGAGCCGGCGTACAGCTTCCGGGTCATGTGGCCAGCAGGACTAAGCTGCTTCAGGTGAACCAGAGCAGCACACGGAAACACTGTTTACCTTCGCTGTGGCTTAAACCACAGAGCCTAGGACTTGCCGATAAGGAGGTTGGCGGTTCGAATCCCCGCAATGACGGGGTGAGCTCCCGTTGCTCAGTCCCTGCTCCTGCCAACAAATCTACATTAGACACAACAATTTAGAAAGAGTAAAAATTCCAAGGTCTTAGAACAAAGGAAGGAAGTCAATATGTGTCAATATGTGACTTAACGATCAGAATGATGATACGGTTTTATTTGTAGATGTGCGTTTTTCTTTTTTGTTTTGTTTTCCCCCCCTCATGTTTTGCTTTGCTTGTTTGTACTGTTTTATTTTGGCTTCAATGTTTGTAATTTTTGTTGTAACTTTGTTGTAACTCAGTCCCAGCTCCTGCCAACCTAGCAGTTCAAAAGCACATCAAAGTGCAAGTAGATTAATAGGTACCGCTTCGGCGGGAAGGTAAACAGCATTTCCGTGTGCTGCTCTGGTTCGCCAGAAGCGGCTTAGTCCTGCTGGCCACATGACCCGGAAGCTGTACGCCGGCTCCCTCGGCCTGTAAAGCGAGATGAGCGCCGCAACCCCAGAGTCGGCCATGACTGGACCTAATGGTCAGGGGTCCCTTTACCTTTTACCTAACACATGTTTTGGGAGGACACCCCCATCTTAAGATTCAAAGTGATTGCAACTGTTCTGTGTTTCCTTAAGAAAATGCGGAGTGCCCTGATGGGATCTGCGGGATCCACTCTAGCTCCACTCTGCCCACCTCAGCCCTGATCTCTCCCAATTGCTCACCCAATAATCGTCCCACTGATGCCAACAATCAGTGGGGTTTTCCGCAGTCCCTTTGCCGCATTGCGTTCTGTTCGTCTTCCCCCTTATCTTGCGCCAGTTTAAGTAAACATTGCATTCCATTCCCACGCTGTTTCCAGTTTCACTTTTACAGCCGACGCCACACGGACAGGACAGAGAGGTAAGAGTAATATAAAACAATTATTATTATTTTTTAAGAAGCAGGAGCGATCTCATCCGTGGTGTGAACTTTAGTTAATTACAGAGAAACAGGATAAGCTTTTTTTTTTGCTTTGTTTTTCCTTGCCTGTTAAAATTAACGCCTCTTCTTTACGCCAGCAGTCAATTTGCGTTGCGGATGAGAATTACCGTATTTTTTGCTCTATAAGACTCACTTTTTCCCTCCAAAAAAGTAAGGGGAAATGTTTGTGCGTCTTATGGAGCGAGTGCAGGCAAGAGGGATTGCTGCTTTCACTGCGCAGCGATCCCTCTTGCTGTTCTGGCTTCTGAGATTCAGAATATTTTTTTCCTTGTTTTCCTCCTCCAAAAACTAGGTGCATCTTGTGGTCTGGTGCATTTCATAGGTGAAAAATACGGTAATCTGCAGGGATATCGCTTCAGTTGTAATTAGTTCCAGTCTCAAAAAAAGTTAAAAGGAGGGAGTTTTTGCTGATGCCCTAAGGGGGCGAACCTTGAGGGTTATTATGCAGTGTCTTGCCGCGATGGCAGTCACTCTCACTACGAGATAGTCCTCCGTATCCGAAAACAGCTTCTTCCTCCGGTGTGACGAACGGCTCCTTCAGAGCATAGGAGGCGAATCCCATTTAATCTCCCTGTCTGCACAGGGAGAGAGTATGTCACCAGGATCTTCGCCCTGGGTATCATAAATTGCCGCGTAGTTATCTCTCTCGGCATGGCAGTCGATAACTAGTCAGGCGCCTCTACTCCCCGAAGGAGATATTATGGAAGTTTCCAAAATTGCTGGGGGTGGGGGATGCATAGAGAAAAGTTTTGTGTTCCTCTCTCGTTTTTTATTATTATTTGATTTTAATAAGTATAATCATAAAACAACAAAAAATTCAAGATCCAACTATCGAGATTGCTCTGAATCTCCTGACTTCCGCACACCTCCCTTCCCTGGGTCCTAACGATAATATTTACAACTTCATATCAACACTTACCCAAATTTTTATCCTTCCAAATTATCCATACTTTACAAGTGTGGTTAAAATCCTGCCCATGTTTTAACCCAGGGGTAGGCAAACTAAGGCCCGTGAGCCGGATGCGGCCCAATCGACTTCTCAGTCCGGCCCGTGGTCGATCCAGGAATCAGCATGTTTTTACATGAGTAGAATGTGTCCTTTGATTTAGAATGCATCTCTGGGTTATTTGTGGGGCATAGGAATTCGTTCATTTTCCACCCCAAAAGTATAGTCCGGCCCCCCACATGGTCTGAAGGACGGTGGACCGACCCACAGCTACCGATGGATTGATTGATTGTGTGACTGCAGTATACTGTTTATTGCTTTCATTTTATGGATCAGTGGTCTGGTTAGATAGTAAAATTCATGTTAAATTGCAGTTTTAGGGGTTGTTTTTAAAAGTCTGGAACGGATTAATCTATTTCAACTGGAAAGCGAGCTTTGGTTTTGGAACGCCTTGGTTTTTGAATGGAATTTGCGGAACGGATTAAGTTTGAGAACCAAGGTACCACTGTATGGGTTTAGCTCTAGATGTTAGGTTTATCATGTTTTCTGCTTGCTTGCCCCCCAGCCCTAGGAGGCCTCAAGAAAACCGCTCCGCCTGGCAGCACAGCGTCTCCCAACGGGGCCGAAGCCCTATCCCTGAAAGCCCGCACGCTCGCTGGGATGGCGTCCAAGACGACCAACACGAACGTCCCCAAAAGGATAGCCCACGCTCCCACACTGCAGGTACAGATTCTCTCCACTCCCTGCCCCCCCCCCCAGAATTGCTTCACAAGGGAGCACGCAGAACGCGGGGGGCAGACTGTTTTCTGTGTCTTGCCCGGGCTTCTGTCAAAAATGGGTTGTGAAATGCGCTGGGCTGCATAGAATTGTAGATAGGCATCGTTGGAAGTAGTGAAGTGATAATAGGGCTTTCTAGATGAGCACCAGCACTTTGAATTGTGCTTGGAAACGTACTGCAAGCCAGTGGAGATCCTTTAGGACTGGAGTTATATGGTACCGGCAGCTGCTCCCAGTCACCAGTCTAGCTGCCGTCTTCTGGATTAATTGCAGTTTCCGGGTCATCTTCAAAGGTGGCCTCATGTAGAGCGCATGGCAGTAGTCCAAGCGGGAGATAACCAGAGCATTCACCACTCTGGCCAGACAGTCTGTGGGCAGGTAGGGTCTCATCCTGCGTACTAGATGGAGCCGGTAGACAGCCGCCCTGGACGCAGAATGGACCTGCACCTCCATGGACTCCCAGGCTGTGCGACCTCTGCCTGGCTCCCTGCACAACCTCTCTTCTCGCAGGGAGGGAACCGCCAGAAGGTCCTCAGGAGATGGACCCCGGTGTCCAGGCTTGACAATGTTGGCACCAACACTTTGAATTGTGCTTGGAGACATCCTGGGAGCCAATGTAGGTCTTTCAGGACCAGTGTTATATGGTTTTGGCAGCCACTCCTAGTCCCCAGTCTAGCTGCCGCATTCTGGATTAATTGTAGTTTCCGTGTCACCTTCAAAGGTGGCCCCACGTAGAGCGCATGGCAGTAGTCCAAGCGGGAGATAACCAGAGCATGCACCACTCTGGCCAGACAGTCCGCGGGCAGGTAGGGTCTCATCCTGCGTACCAGATGGAGCTGCCCTGGACACAGAACTGACATGCGTCTCCATGGACAGCTGTGAGTCCAGAATGACTCCCAGGCTGTGCGACCTCTGCCTAGCTCCTAAAAGTCAGGTAGTTGTTTATCTCTTTGGCATCTGATGGGAGGGCGTTCCAACAGGGCAGGGGCCACCACCGAGAAGGCCCTCTGCCTGGTTCCCTGTAACCTCACTTCTTGCAGGGAGGGGACCGTCAGAAGGCCCTCGGAGCTGGACCCTGGTGTACGAGCTGAACAATCAGGGTGGAGATGCTCCTTAGGTCAGGAGAGGGACTGTCTGGCAGGGCTTTCTGAGGTTTCCAAAACACAGTTCCCATCCTCACCTCACCGTTGGCTAGGCTGGAGCCTAGAAGGCAGCTGTTTTTCCAAACCCGTTTGGAAATCACTTTAGCCCTTGTGCGGCAAAGTCCAGTGTCTCAACCGTGCCTGTGTGCCTTAATAATAATAATAATAATAATAATAATAATAATAATAATAATAATTATAATTATAATTATAATTATAATTTATTTATACCCTGCCCATCTGGCTGGGTTTCCCCAGCCACTCTATTTGTTTAATAACCTATTAAACATTAAAAGAGGGCTGCCTTCAGATATCTTCTAAATGTTTGGTAGTTGTTGTTCTCTTTGACATCTGATGGGAGGGCGTTCCACAGGGCGGGCGCCACCACCGAGAAGGCCCTCTGCCTGGTTCCCTGCAACTTGGCTTCTCGCAGCGAGGGAACCGCCAGAAGGTCCTGGACCTCAGTGTCCGGGGAGCCTTCAGCTCCCCTTCATCTCCTCCCCGCCCCTCTTTCATCTTCACAACAGCCTTGCGAGGTAGGCTGGACCCAAGATGACTGCTTAGCTGCCCAAGGTCACCCAACATGACCGAGCATGAGGATCTGAACCCAGGTCTCCCAGTCTCGCGGGCCAGTCGCACATGCCATAGCCCCACAGATCCCAGTAGCCTGTTGGGAAAAGGGGCGGGCGATGCGTCAGCCGAATTCCTCAGGCGAATCTCTCCTCCTCCTCCCCCAGAGTGCTACTTTGAAAAGGCCAGTGATCCCCACCGAATTCGGGGCAAAGGTTCCCACTAACATCCGGCAGAGATACCTCAACCTCTTCATCGACGAGTGCCTGAAGTCGTGCACCTCGCAGCAGGAAGCGTTCGACAAGGTTCGTACCTTTGAGGAATAATAATAATAATAATTTATTATTTATACCCCGCCCATCTGGCTGGGCTTCCCCAGCCACTCTGAGGGGCGGCTTCCAACAAAATATTAAAATGCAGTAATGCATCAAACGTTAAAAGCTTCCCTAAACAGGGCTGTCTTCAGATGTCTTCTAAAAGTCTGGTAGTTGTTTATCTCTTTGACATCTGACGGGTGGGCGTTCCACAGGGAGGGCGCCACCACCGAGAAGGCCCTCTGCCTGCTTCCCTGCAACCTCGCTTCTCGCAATGAGGGAACCGCCAGAAGGCCCTCGGCGCTGGACCTCAGTGTCTGGGTAGAACGATGGGTGTGGAGATGCTCCTTCAGATTTACTGGACCGAGGAGCGGGGGGGTTATTTGGGGTGGGGTACGGAAAGAATTCTGGATGCTTAATAGCTTGCCGCTCATTTACGGGAAGACCAACACACCCTGCCCAACCGCTGCACCTCTTGGGTGACTTTCTTCCGCATCACAGCTCCCGTTGTCCTCCGCCTTGGCTGTGTTGGCTCAGGCTCCCGGGAATTATAGTCCCAATTATCTGTTAAGACCCTGGAGTGGCTGAGTGTGAACCTAGGATTGGTGGGAGGAAGAACTGGGAACGGAGTGAGTGAACAAAATCGACCATCTTTCTACAGTGGTGCCTCGCAAGACGAAAATAATCCGTTCCGTGAGTCTCTTCATCTAGCGGTTTTTTCGTCTTGCGAAGCAACCCTATTAGCGGCTTAGCGCTATTAGCGGCTTAGCGGCTATTAAAGGCTTAGCGGCTAAAAGGCTATTAGCAGCTTAGCGTCCTAGAAAAAGGGGGGGGGAGCGAAAAGACTCGCAAGACGTTTCCGTCTTGCGAAGCAAGCCCATAGGGAAATTCGTCTTGCGAAGCGCATCGAAAAATGGAAAACCCTTTCGTCTAGCGGGTTTTTCGTCTTGTGAGGCACCACTGTATTTTTATTTGCCACTTTTTACACCAAAGCATCTCAAAGAGACTTGGGAGTAGAATCGCAGAATGGAAGAGTTGGAAAGGGACCCCCAGGGATCATCCATTCCAGCCCTCTTGCAGTGCGGGAATCTCAGCTAAAGCATCCATGACAGAGGGCCGCCCAACCTCTGCTTAAAGGCCTCCAAGGAAGGAGAGTCCACCACCTCCGTCCCACGGTCGAACAGCTCTTTTTTTTTATAGAATATTTATTAAGATTTTTTATAGTAATACAATAAAAATAAAAGAAAAAGGAAAAAGTAACAAAAATACAAAATAAAAATAATTAAAAACACACAGATTTTACATTGCTTATTTTCCTTTAGCTTGTTTCCCGGACCTCCTCATACCTCCCTTTTTTGTTTTCCACTTCAGATTGTTGGTTCAGCAAATCCTTACCATTAAATTTTTACCTATTTCTAACCCTCCCCCCCCCCCCCGTATTCTCTTAAAGCTTTACAGCTGGAAACCACTTAATTTCTATCCAACATCATTCTAACATTCATTAATTTTACAATATTTCTGTAGGTAGTCTTTAAATTTCTTCCAATCTTCTTCCACCGACTCTTCTCCCTGGTCCCGGATTCTGCCAGTCAACAGCTGACAGCTGGTCGAACAGCTCTTACTGCCAGAGAGTTTCCCCCGATAACTTAGTCTGGATCTCCTTCCTCGTATATCTTGAAGCCACGGGTTCGAGTCCTAGCGAAACATACCCAGCACCTTCAACTGTTCCTCGCCAGGCTTAGTTTCCAGACCCCTTGACCGCATATTTTAATATCTAGGAAATAATAACAGGAAATAACAACAGGGAACAAAGCCAGAAGTAAGCACTAAAGAACATAAAGAACATAAAAATCCTCACCTGTAGAGCTATGTAAAAAGGTATGAGATATCTGTACCTGTAGAGATATGTAAAAAGATATGTAAAAACACTTCACCAGCAAACAGATGAGCTTTCCGGCCCTCGAGCCACCTGCAGAAACGAAGCCCGTTTTGCAGAAGGGCGGTATTTATTCAGTGTGGTGTAGTGGTTAAGAGCGGTCGCCTCGTAATCTGGGGAACCGGGTTCGCTTCCCCGCTCCTCCACCTGCAGCTGCTGGGTGACCTTGGGCCAGTCACACTTCTCCGAAGTCTCTCAGCCCCACTCACCTCACAGAGTGTTTGTTGTGGGGGAGGAAGGGAAAGGAGAATGTGAGCCGCTTTGAGACTCCTTTGGGTAGTGATAAAGCGGGATATCAAATCCAAACTCTTCTTCTTCTTCATTCATTTCTCCGGCCAACGATGTGCCGTCCACAGGCCCTGGCGGAGGAGAAGGTGGTCTACGACCGCAGCACCAGCCGCAACATCTACCTGAACGTGGCAGTGAATACCTTGAAGAAGCTGCGCAGCGCCCTTCCCAGCCCCGCGCATGATGCTCGCAGTGCGTATCTTTCCTTGCTTGCTGCTTTTGTAAGGTTATTATTATTAAGGTAAAGGGACCCCTGACCATTAGGTCCAGTCGTGGCCGACTCTGGGGTTGCGGCGCTCATCTCGCTTTACTGGCCGAGGGAGCCGGCGTACAGCTTCCAGGTCATGTGGCCAGCATGACTGAGCCGCTTCTGGCGAACCAGAGCAGCGCACGGAAACGCTGTTTACCTTCCCGCCGGAGTGGTACCTATTTATCTACTTGCACTTGATGTGCTTTCGAACTGCTAGGTTGGCAGGAGCTGGGACCGAGCGACAGGAGCTCACCCCGTCATTGCGGGGATTTGAACCGCCGACCTTCTGATCGGCAAGTCCTAGGCTCTGGTTTAACCCACAGTGCCACCTGCGTCCCTTTTTATTATTAGTAGTATTTATTTATACATACATACATACATGCCCCACCTATCTGGCTGGGTTTCCCCAGCCACTCTGGGCGGCTTCCAACAAAATACTAAAATACAATGATTCAAATATTAAAAGCTTCCCTAAACAGGGCTGCCTTCAGATGTCTTCTAAAAGTCAGATAGCTGTTTATTTCCTTGACATCTGATGGGAGGGTGCCACCACCGAGAAGGCCCTCTGCCTGGTTCCCTGTAACCTCACTTCTTGCAGGGAGGGAGCCGCCAGAAGGCCCTGGGAACTGGACCTCAGTGTCCACGCCATTGAGTAAAAACAGACCCAATTTAGCCGTGCTCATTCATTTCAGTGGGCCTGCTCTGAGCTACGGCCTGCTAACTGCATCCGATCCACGGGTGGTTGCGCAGAAATTCGCAGACTCGAGCGTCCCTGGCTGGAGCCTGCTTTCAGAAACGCTCACTAACATGCCCATTTCGTACCCGGCTCCTTTCCTCCTTCCCAGGGTTTGGCAACCGGAAACTGGTGTCTCACGAGGCCATGCTGGGGGGCAAACTGGCAGCCAAGACCAGCTTCACCTTGAACCGCTCTGCGGCTGCTCAGTTGCGGCCGGAGGACCTGAAAGGTAGGCTCCTCTTTGTCTCTTCTCTCTGTGTGTCTCTGTGTCTGCGCCCCCTTCCTTTCTGCCTTATGAGGCCCTCGGGGCCGTTTAATCCCTAAATCCAGAGCGAGGTAAAAAGGTAAAGGGACCCCTGACCAGTAGGTCCAGTCGTGGCCGACTCTGGGGTTGCGGCACTCATCTCACTTTATTGGCCAAGGGAGCCGGCGTACAGCTTCCGGGTCATGTGGCCAGCAGGACTAAGCCGCTTCCGGCGAACCAGAGTAGCGCACGGAAACGCCGTTTACCTTCCCGCCAGAGCAGTACCTATTTATCTACTTGCACTTTGACGTGCTTTCAAACTGCTAGGTTGGCAGGAGCAGGGACCGAGCAATGGGAGCTCACCCCGTTGCGGGGATTCGAACCGCCGACCTTCTGATCGGCAAGCCCAAGAGGCTCAGTGGTTTAGACCACAGCGCCACCAGCGTCCCTAAAGGTAAAGGTACCCCCTGACCATTAGGTCCAGTCGTGGCTGACTGGGGTTGCAGCGCTCATCTCGCTTTATTGGCCGAGGGAGCCGGCGTACAGCTTCCGGGTCATGTGGCCAGCAGGACTAAGCCGCTTCTGGCGAACCAGAGCAGCGCACGAAAACGCTGTTTACCTTCCCGCCGGAGTGGTGCCTATTTATCTACTTGCACTTTGACGTGCTTTCGAACTGCTAGGTGGGCAGGAGCAGGGACCGAGCAGAACACCACAAAACCTTTGCGATCCCTCTGAAATCAGGAGAGCAGGGGATAACGTCTCGGCTCAGCCGGTTTTATTGAGTGAGCCGATCTCTTTGCCACCCTCAGGGGCCTCCCTCTACCGCCGGCTGAAGGAGTACGTGTTGACGGAGGAGGACCTGAAGGAGCATGGGTACCCCCTACCGTGCCCCGAGACGTCTGGCCGCGCTGTCGTCTTCAACGCGGAGGAGAAGAAATCGACCGACGGTAAGCTCCGTGGGGAGAGGGGCAAGACCCGCAAGCGCTTCTGGCTTGGCGATCCTCATATCTATCGATCCGTTGCATTTGTAACCCCTCCTGTGTCATTTTCCTCCCCCCCGCTTTATCGCCAGTGATAACGCTGGGAGGTAGGTTGGGCTGAGAGGCAGGTTCACCCACTGAGCCGGGATTTGAACCCCATAAAAACAGGATTTTTTCCCCTTTGCAAAAGAAGCTGCACAACTGTGAGCTGATTTCCCCCAGAAAACAGGGCTTTTCCCCCTTTCCTCCTCTAAAATCTCGGTGCCTCTTATGTTCAGGTGTGTCTTATGGAGCGAAAAACACAGCAATTCATTGAATCTCTCTCTCTTTCTTTCTTTCTCCCTCCCTCCCCCAAATTTTTAGGCTCCTGCAGAGTTTGCTGCCGCTGCGGCACCGAGTACATGGTGACTCCGTCTGGGAACTGCGTCCGCAAGGAGGAATGCGTCCACCACTGGGGGAAGTTGCGCAAGCAGAGAGGTAGAGCGTTGCATTTGAGTTCCTTTCCTCCCGCAACTCATCCTTCCTCCGCAGGAGCTCAGAGAGTGGGTGTTTGCGGCGGTTTGCATCTTCCGCCCGCGCTCCACCTCCCTGCGCTGTTTCGTCTTTGCAACAACCTGTGAGAATTGCACTGAGCTGCTTCTTCTCGTGGCTTGGGAGTGGGGGTCCTGAGGGTCATTCAGCCTAACCCCAACACCCCTTGCAATGCCGGAATCTCAAAGCATCCATGACGGACCCAACCTCCGCTTATAAACCTCTGCGGAAGGAGAGTCCACAACCTCCCGTTTGCACATTTCTTAGAATTTCTACACCGCTTGGTTGTAAAAGCCTTTCCACCCCCCCCCCCAAAAAAACCCTCAAAGGGGTTTCCGAAGAGAATAGAACAGACATAGGCAAACTCGGCCCTCCAGATGTTTTGGGACTACAATTCCCATCATCCCTAGCTAACAGGACCAGTGGTCAGGGATGATGGGAGTTGTAGTCTCAAAATATCTGGAGTTTGCCTATGCCTGGAATAGAATAACCAAGTTATTGGTAAAAAAAAAGAGAGGCTGTTTTGAACATTCAGTGAAATGAAATGAAATCGGCAACAGGTTAAAGGAGACACTGACATTCTGCGTGTCTGGACAGACTCGCCTGAACGAAAATGTTTTTCGCAGGCACCGAAAAGAATTCAGCGAACCTTTTCCGCCTTGTTCAACAGGCAGGCAGAGGTCCTGGGTCCTGTGTTTGGATCCCTCCGCAGACCCTGAAACTTGCCAAGTCGCATTCTCTGAGGGTGGCCTACCTGGTAGGACTGTTGTACAAGGCTGAATACGGTTTGGTGTGAGGAAGGAATACATGGATTTTGAGTGTTTTGAGACACGGAGGGGATAGAACAAATACTTGTTGTCGTTTAGTTGTGTCCGCCTCTTGGTGAAACCCTGGACCAGAGCACGCCAGGCCCTCCTGTCTTCCACTGCCTCCCCCAGTTTGGTCAAACTCATGTTCGCAGCTTCGAGAACACTGTCCCACCATCTCGTCCTCTGTCGTCCCCTTCTCCTTGCGCCCTCCATCTTTCCCAACATCAGGGTCTTTTCCAGGGAGGTGGCCAAAGTCTTGGAGCCTCAGCTTCAGGATCTGTCCTTCCCGTGAGCACTCAGGGCTGATTTCCTTCAGAATGGATCGGTTTGATCTTCATGGGACTCTCCAGAGTCTCCTCCAGCACCAGAATGTACCGGACCAATTCAATTCCCCGACCTAGTCGTTGTGCAGCTTCGGCAAAGAGCCACTCTCTGAGCTTTGCTGTTTCCTCTTCCCTCCCCGGCTCCTTCCCCTTATTTATCTCATCCCTTTGGTTGTCAACAATCACCACCGTTACTATTAATTTAAAACCTTGAGTGCTTGAGAGAAAGTCAGGGTGCAAATATTGCGAGTAAGGACAGCCTCTGCGTATCATTCAGCTGGTACCTTCTGGGAAATGCCTTTTTGCTGATTCCTAAGCCACAGTGTCCTCCTTGCTCAAACTTTTCCCTCCCTTTCAGTTCCTGGTGGTTGGGAAACCCATTACAACTGCTGTTCGGGAGCGGTGGGCTCCCCCGGGTGCCAAGTCGCAAAAGTAAGTTACTTTCAAATTTCCGTGGTTTCCTTTTATCTTGCCTGTCCTCTGTCATGGAGCCCCAGGGGGTAGAAGCGTGGTCGTTAGATCTAGGCGCAGGTCGTAGTTCACTGGTAGAGCTCCTGCCCTGCAGGCAGAAGATCCTAGGCCCAGTCCTGCCCCAGGTAGGACTGGGAATGCCCCCTTGCTTGAAACCTTGGGGAGCCCTGCCGGTCCGTGTGAACGTCAGCCAGGTTGCTCCCCGGAGCAAGACGGTTTGAGCATCTTACTCCAATCCTGGTCTGACTGCACTGCCTACCAATTCGTTTCTGGGCTCAATTCAAAGTGCTGGTTTCGACCTATAAAGCCTTAAGCGGCTCAGGACCGCAATACCCCAAGGACCGCCTCTTTCCATTTGAACCGACCCGGACCCTGAGATCATCTTCTGAGGCCCTCCTTCGTGTGTCTCCTCCTCGAGAGGTCCAGAGGGTGGCAACACAAGAACGGGGCCTTCTCTGCAGTGGCTCCCCGTCTGTGGGAATGCTCTCCACAGGGAGGTTCACCTGGTGCCTTCATTATACACCTTTAGGCGCCAGGCACAAACGTTCCTTTTTAACCAGGCCTTTGGTTGATCTGTTTGGCATCCTATGCCCTTTTAAAATGTGGGGGGTTTTTTTGGGGGGGGCGTTATTGGGTTGTTAGGGACGCAGGTGGCGCTGTGGGTTAAACCACAGAGCCTAGGACTTGCCGATCAGAAGGTCGGCGGTTCGAATCCCCGCAATGACGGGGTGAGCTCCCGTTGCTCGGTCCCAGCTCCTGCAAACCTAGCAGTTCTAAAGCACACCAGTGCAAGTAGATAAATAGGTACCGCTCCGGCGGGAAGGTAAACTGCATTTCTGTGCGCTGCTCTGGTTCGCCAGAAGCGGCTTAGTCTCGCTGGCCACATGACCCGGAAGCTGTACGCCGGCTCCCTCAGCCAATAAAGCGAGATGAGCACCACAACCACAGAGTCGGTCACGACTGGACCTAATGGTCAGGGGTCCCTTTACCTTTACTTTATTGGGTTGTTGTTTTCATTTTTATTAGGTATTTTGTGTTTTTGTATCTTGATTTTATTCTCTGAGCTGCCCTGAGTATAGGGCGGTATATAAATTCTAATATGATGATGATAGACTGCCTTTAAGCCTGGAAGCTTCTCCATGAATTTGTCCCGATCCGCTTTCAAAGCCCATGTCCTCCTAAAGCCAGGCGAGGTGAAATAAGCCGCCTACCTTCTCTCTTTGCCCCTCTAATTTCCTCTTCCCTCTTTCAGCAACACGTTCACGACGGCAGGAAGGAGAGCTTGGAAGGTTTCGTGAAGACCTTTGAGAAGGTGCCCAGCGCGGACGGAAACCCGGGCATCTACGCCTTAGACTGCGAAATGGTTGGTGGAGCTGGAGTTGGTCATCTGCTGGGGCAGTTTCGAAAAACGATAGCCATTAAAATCAGCTCAAAAGAGGCTGCTTCTTTCATCTTTGAATGAGTCTCTGTCTGCCTATCGTGTCTGTTTTGAAAAAAGTTAACTAAAACCGTAGCTCTGTTCCTTAACTGCTGGGAAATACAGTGGAGCCTCAGAAGCCGAACACCTTTGAACTCGAACGTTTCGGCTCCTGAGTGGTCGAAACCCGGAAGTGAGTGTTCCGGTTTTTGAACGATTTTTGGAAGCCGAACGTCCGGCGCGGCTTCGAATTGGCTGTGGGACGGTTCTGGGAATCGAACACATTCTGTATTCTGTTTGATAACCAAGGCATGACTCAATCTATCTATCTATCTGTCTATCATCTATCTATCTATCTATCTATCTATCATCTATCTATCTATCTATCTATCTATCTATCTATCTATCTATCTATCTATCTATCTCTATAATCTATCTATCGATCATCTGTCTGTCTGTCTATCATCTATCTAGCTATCTAGCTAGCTATCTCTATCATCTATTTATCATCTGTCTGTCTGTCTATTTGTCTATCTATCTCTATCATCTATTTATCATCTCTGTCTGTCTATCTATCTATCTATCATCTGTCTGTCTGAACGTCTATCATCTATCTATCTATTTATCTCTATCATCTGTCTATCTATCTATCTATCTATCTATCTATCTATCTATCTATCTATCTATCTATCATCTATCTGTCTGTCTGTCTGTCTGTCTGTCATCTATCTATCTATCATCTCTATTATCTATTTATCACCTGTCTCTATGTCTGTCTATCTGTCTGTCTGTCTGTCTGTCTGTCATCTATCCATCTATCTATCATCTATCTATCATCTATCTATCTATCTATCTATCTATCTATCTATCTATCTATCTATCTATCATCTATCTATCTATCTATCTATCATCTATCTATCTATCTCTATCTATCTATCTATCTATCTATCTATCTATCTATCTATCTATCATCTATCTATCTATCTATATCTATCTATCTATCTATCTATCTATCTATCTATCTATCTATCTATCTATCCATCTATCTATCTATCATCTATCTATCATCTATCTATCTATCTATCTATCTATCTATCTATCTATCTATATCTATCTATCTATCTATCTATCTATCTATCTATCTATCTATCTATCATCTATCTATCTATCTATCTATCATCTATCTATCTATCTATCTATCTATCTATCTATCTATCTATCTATCTCTATCTATCTATCTATCTATCTATCTATCTATCTATCTATCTATCTATCATCTATCTATCATCATCATCTATCGTGTCTGTTCTAAAAAAAGATAACCAAAATCGTAGCTCTCTTCCTTAACCGCTGGGAAACAGAAGCAGCCTTGAAAGTTGTCAGAAATCTCTCCCTTCACCCCCCTTGATTCCTGCCTCTCTGGACCCCAAATCGGATTAATCTCTGGGTCGTTGAATCAGGCGAGGGTTTGGCGAATCGGGGATCAGGGCTGCCTGCAGAAAGGGAGGCTTCCTGAGACACCCCCCCCTCCAATATCTCTCTCTCCTTCTTCGGGTTCCCACAGTGTTACACTAAGCAAGGCCTGGAGCTGACTCGGGTCACGGTGATCAACTCGGAGCTGAAAGTCGTCTATGACACCTTCGTCAAGCCTGACCACAAAGTCGTGGACTACAACACTCGGTGAGAATGCTTTCCTTTTTCCTTTCTCCTTCTGTGCTGGAACTCCTATTTGGGGACTTGCCTGGCTTTTCCCCGGCCCACGTAGGACCAGTCTGGATAGTTGGCCTTGGTGAAGATTTGACGTTTTCATCCCCAAAAAGTTTTTGATTTGAGTTTCCGCTGAAAGGAGGCTGTATTTTAATGTTGTATTTTAATCTTGTTTTTAAGTTGCGTTTCAATCAATTGTTTTTATACCTGGTGTTAGCCACCCTGAGCCCGGTCTTGGGGAGGGCAGGGTATAAATAAAATTTATTATTATCATCATCATCAATCTTTATTACGGTCCAGAGACCCAACAAATCATTACAAATCAATACACAATTCAGACAGCCTACCTCCAGGTTAAACAACACCTTGACCAAGCGGCAATTTTGTACGACTGCCTGCGCAAAGGCGAGTATTCCCATTTCCTTGACGACGTTGATCTTTGCCTCCGCAGGTTTTCCGGCGTGACGGAGGCGGACCTGGAGAACGCCTCCATCACCTTGCGGGACGTCCAAGCCGTCCTCCTGAGCATGTTCAGCTCGGACACGATCCTGATCGGACACAGCCTGGAAAGCGACCTGTTTGCGCTGAAGGTAACGGGACAGTTCTGGCGGGGCAGTTCTGCTTGGCCTGGGGAAAGCCAGGCAGCGATGTATCAGCCGCAGGGTGGGCTGGGGTCCTTTCCCCCCTTTGAGCGGCTTAACAGAGGAGTCTGTGCCCCCCACCCCATTCATACAGAAGCAGCTGAGCAACGCTAGATCAGGCAGGTATTCCCCAAACCCATTGCCGCGTCCCGTCCCCCAGTCCTACAGACAAACCCCAAACCCATTGCCGTATACTCCAACCTGGTTTATTCCCAGAGCCGCAACTCTTCAAAGCATACCTTCTATCTCCCTGGTTCCCAACACACACGCCCCACAGGGGGGGCAATCTGATTTTTAGAGAGGGGGCCAATTTGAGAATGAGTTATTAACAATGAATCAGCTTTTAGGCTTCCTCCACGTGAATAGGAGCTCGCTTTTTGAATAATAAGATTCACCGTATTTTTCTGTCTATAAGACGCCTCCTATTTTGGGGGAGGGGATGCGGGTGGCGCTGTGGGTTAAACCCCAGAGCCTAGGACTTGCCGATCAGATGGTTGGCGGTTTGAATCCCCGCAATGACGGGGTGAGCTCCGGTTGCTCAGTCCCAGCTCCTGCCCACCTAGCAGTTCGAAAGCACGTCAAAGTGCAAGTAGATAAATAGGTACTGCTCTGTCGGGAAGGTAAAGGGTGTTTCTGTGCGCTGTTCTGGTTCGCCAAAAGCTGCTTAGTCCTGCTGGCCACATGACCCAGAAGCTGTGGGGCTGGCGGTGGGGGGAAGTGCTGCTTTCCCCCACCGCCAGCCTCAAAGATCCCTGAAGCCTTTGGAGCGCAGCTGCACTCCAAAGGCTTGAGGCTTCGGGGACATCCTTTGTAGCCTCCGCAGGGCGGCGGGGTGCCTTCACCCCACCGCCCTGCGTAGGCTTTGCGCAGCCATCCCGAAGCTGGAACAGCGAGACGGAGGGCTGCACAGCGCCCCGTCTTGCTGTTTTGGCTTCGGGGACAGCAGGCTGCTATCCGCAAGCCTTCAGAGCCCGGTGGGAGTTCCTGCCGGGCTCCCAAGGCTTGCGGAGAGCTGCCCGAAGCCCGGAGTGCTCAGCGCCGCGCTCCCCGGGCTTCAGGTTGCAGGCAGCTGTGCACAAGCCTGCGGAGCCTGGAGGGAACTCCCGCCGGGCTCCGCGGGCTTGCGGATAGCTTCCTGAAGCCTGGAACGCGAGAGGGGTCGGTGCACACCCACCCCTCTCGCTCTCCAGGCTTCATCAAAATCCTGCATTCGCCCCATAGGACGCACACACATTCCCCCTTCGTTTTTGGAGGGGGGAAAGTGCATCCTATAGAGCGAAAGATATGGTACTTGGGGGAAAGGGAAACCCTTTGACCCCGTCTGCGTCCGTCTCTCCCGGCAGCTCATCCACGGGACTGTGGTGGACACGGCTGTCGTCTTCCCTCACCGCTTGGGCTTGCCTTACAAACGAGCTCTGCGCACCTTGATGGCCGACTACCTCAAGCGCATTATCCAGGACAGCGGTGAGAATTTGGAGGGGGATGGGGAGCAAGGGAGGGAATCCGTGGGGTCTTCAGTCCGCCTTCCGCCCTCTCCGCTCCTGAGCTGCAAAGCCCTGGCCACCGAAAACCAGCCTCTCTAAAGTCCTACAGCTCCAATTCCACACACCCCAATGCCCCTTTTCCCCATAAAGGAACAGCCTTACAGTCCCGCTTGGACTACTGCCATGCGCTCTACATGGGGCTGCCTTTGAAGGTCACTCGGAAACTATAACTAATCCAGAATGCGGCAGCTAGACTGGTGACTGGGAGCGGCCGCCGAGATCATGTAACACCGGTCCTGAAAGACCTACATTGGCTCCCAGGACGTTTCCGAGCACAATTCAAAGGGTTGGTGCTGACCTTGAAAGCCCTAAATGGCCCAGTAGACCTGAAGGAGCATCTCCACCCCTATTGTCCATCCCAGACACTGAGGTCCAGCTCCGAGGGCCTTCTGGTGGTTCCCTCCCTGCGAGAAGAGAGATTGTGCAGGGAGCCAGGCAGAGGTCGCACAGTTTGGGAGTCATTTTAGACGCCTGGCTGTCCATGGATGGGCAGGTCAATTCTGTGTCCAGGGCAGCTCCACCTGATATGCAGGATGAGACCCTCCCTGCCCACAGACTGTCTCTCCAGAGTGGTGCATACTCTGATCATCTCCCGCTTGGACTACTGCCATGCGCTCTACGTGGGGCTACCTTTGAAGGTGACCCGGAAACTGCAACTAATCCAGATTGCGGCACCCAGACTGGGGACTGGGAGTGGCCGCTGAGACCATATAATGCGGGTCCTTAAAGACCTACGTTGGCTCCCAGGACGTTTCCGAGCACAATTCAAAGTGTTGGTGCTGACCTTGAAAGCCCTAAACGGCCTTGGTCCAGTATACCTGAAGGAGCATCTCCACCCCTATCGTTCAGCCCGGACACAGGTCCCAGAGCCAAGGGCCAAGATTGATTGAATTTATATACCGCCCTATACCCAGAGGCCTCAGGGCGGTTTACAGAAAACATCACAATATGTAAATTCAAAATAAGAACAATAACCCAAAGAGCCACATTTTAAAAGGGCATAGGATGCCAATGAGGTCAACCAAAGGCCTGGTTAAAAAGAAACGTTTTTGGCTGGCGCCTAAAGGTGTATAATGAAGGCACCAGGCGAACGTCCCTGGGGAGAGCATTCCACAGACGGGGGGCCACTGCAGAGAAGGCCCCGTTCTCATATTGCCACCCTCCGGACCTCTCGAGGAGGAGGCACAGGAATTAGGGCCTCAGAAGATGATCTCTGGGTCCGGGTAGGTCCATATGGAAAGAGGCGGTCCTTGAAGTATTGCAGTCACTCACCGCCCCACCCCATCTTCCATCCCATCTTCCTGAGTCCCTCTTTGGTTGCCCCAAGGCAACGGTGACCAAACTCAGCCCTCCAGCTGTTTTGGGACTACAGCTCCCATCATCCCTAGCTAACAGGACCAGCGGTCAGGGATGATGGGAATTGTAGTCCCAAGCATCTGGAGGGCCGAGTTTGGCCCCCACTGCCCCAGAAGATGAGTCACAACTTCCTGCGTTCTCTCTTTGTCTTTCTTCCCGGCAGTGGAAGGCCACGACTCGAGCGAGGACGCCCGGGCGTGCATGGAACTGATGATCTGGAAGATCAAGGAAGACGCGAAAGTGAAGCGGTGATAGAGGAGAGGCCTCCGCCGTTCTTTCTCCTTCGCCTCTTCTGCTTTTACCGGCGCAGTGCAATAATAATAATAATTATAACAATAACGGCCTCTTGGGAGCCTGGACCTTCCCCCCTTCTGTGTTCGCAGGTATCCCTGCGTAGCTGCTGCTGCTGGCGTCACCACGCCTCTGCCGCCACACTGAGAAAGCGTGCAACCTCGCGAGGCTGGCCGTGACGCCCCTGTCCCCCACGACCTGTAGGCCCGCCGGAGAACTCCAGGATAAAATCTGGGCGGCGCCTAACTCCCCGTAACCCCGTCCCGTTCGCGAACCTCAAAAAACAGAAACTTTGCTTCTCCTTTGGGGACTTAACGTCGGGCTCCCTGTGTGCCGCCACACGTTGGGAAGTCGGCCGTGGTGACTCGGGCAAGCTGCGGAAGCGCTGTCGAGCCGCGCGGGGGCTCCGATCCGGCAGCGGGCTGCCTCCAAACTCGCAACCCCAGGGGAGAAGGCAGAGGCGGCGTGTGGTTGGCAGGGCAGCAGAACTGCCGGCATGGATATACATTTGAGTCCCGGCCGTGGGTACGGCAGGGCATTGCGCTCGCTCCAGGAGCACTGGGGGCCTTCGGTGCAGCCTGCTGGTGCCGACCCGCAGGAAATGGGCCCCCCTGCAAAGATGGGGTTCCCCTCACCCCGTCTCTCAGCGCAACAGGCCCCCCGGTCTCTGCTGCCTACATCATCAGACTCCTTCCCGAGGCAGAGGATTGCCCCATCGGATTGCCCCGGATAAGGGTCAATCCACGACGGGTCCGCCGCCCGCCACCCGAGACCCCGAATTGGCAGTTGCGCAAGTCCTCCAGGGTGGAAAATGGGGCGTGAGCGTGGCAGAGTCGCTGCAGGGACCCTTACGATTCGTCCGCCTTCGCAACTGCAAATCCAGGGAACTCCACTGTTCAGAGCATATCGCGCTTAAGCTCAACCACGACGTTTTAAAAAACACTAGGAAACGCTTCTTCCTAATAATTGCTAATCGCTGCTCTGTGAACGCCCCGTGGGGAAACTTAACCCAGCTCGCTTTGGGGGAGGGGGTAATGCAGGTGGAAATATTTGCCTTGGCGTAAAACGGAAAGGGGTGTTGATGGTTGAATCCACCTCCTCAAATTCCCACACGCTCAGTTATCCGTGAGTGTAAATAACAATGTTCTAGGAACAGAGTGAGTTAGAAGACAGGGTGGGGTGGGGGTGGGGTTGGTTATCTATTTAAAACAAGGGGACGATTCTGCACTACAAGCTATTTTAGCTGAGAAAACTCTTCCTTCCTCTGTCCCCCGAATTTTCATTTAAGGAGAGAGCCTAAAATGCTCTCTTAGAGAGTTTTCAAATGTTTCCCAACGCCGTCAGAACCCGTTCATTCCCTTTAAATACCAGTTCCATGTTTTTGCAGCTCCTAATCTGCCCTCTTCCTTCCTTCTTTCCTGGGTAATAAGAGGAGAAAGCAAGTCTCCTCAGCCCCTGGGGGGAAAAAACCTATTATTATTATTAATAATAATAATAACCTTAGCGTAGGTCGACCTCCTCCGCAGCTGACCTCAGCCGTTCCCTGGTTGACGATTCCCAAATCTCCTTTGTTTTGTTAACACTGTACAGTTAATTAAAAAAAAACAGGCGCTGTAGACTTTGTATATGCAAAACTGGTAAAAACCTGTTAACACTATTTTGTAAATGGTTTTTTTTTTAAAATAAATAAACAAAAAATCCTGGCTATTTGTGGAAAGCACGGTTGGTTGTTTTAGAGATTATCTCTCTGTGTGTGTGTGTTATTCTGCTTACTGGAGAATGTCAGGGATAAAGGGGTGGATAATCCTGAGATTTTTGAAAGGCCACAACTTTGCTGAACGCTTCACCTGCGAAAAGCCAGAAACCTTCAAGTTTAAATCAGAGAGGGCCTTCGGTTTCCTCCATACTTGGTCGAAGTACCAGCTGTGTGTGCAAGAATATGGAAGAACGCAGTCTCTCTTGAGACAGCCGAATGCTTCTTCTTAGATAGGGGGTAACCACTGGAGGGGGGGTTTCTCCTATTAAGAGGATCCATTCCCCTCCTGAGAGTCTACAAGGCAGCTTCCTGTCTTCATTCTCCTTCACCGTTGGATGAGCATTCTATGATGTCACAACAGACGAACCAATCGGTGGCACAGACTTCAACCCCGCCCTGAAAATGCATTCACTTTTTGCATTCGCTCGCAGGAGTGCCATTGTTGTTGTTGAGTCGTTTAGTTGTGTCCGCCTCTTGGTGACCCCCTGGACCAGAGCACGCCAGGCCCTCCTGTCTTCCACTGCCTCCCACAGTTTGGTCAAACTCATGTTCATAGCTTTGAGAACACTGTCCCACCATCTCGTCCTCCGTCATCCCCTTCTCCTTGTGCCCTCCATCTTTCCCAGCATCAGGGTCTTTTCCAGGGAGTCTTCTCTTCTCCTGAGGTGGCCAAAGTCTTGGAGCCTCAGCTTCAGGATCCGTCCTTCCAGTGAGCACTCAGGGCTGATTTCCTTCAGAATGGAGAGGTTTGATCTTCTTGCAGTCCATGGGACTCTCAAGAGTCTCCTCCAGCACCAGAATTCAAAAGCATCATTTCTTTGCCCCTTATTCCTCAAACTCTCCCAGATCCCTTAGGTGACCCTCCCAGGTTTCCAGCTCCCTTAAATGACTCCCTTGTTGCCTCTTAATCTTGGATCTCCTGTCCAGACCCTGAAAGATCTCCTGACCCCATATCCCTATTTTCCAACTACAGTGGTACATCAGGTTACAGACGCTTCAGGTTACAGACTCCGCTAACCCAGAAATAGTGCCTCAGGTTAAGAACTTTGCTTCAGGATGAGAACAGAAATTGGGCTCCGGCGGCGCAGCGGCAGCAGGAGGCCCCATGAGCTAAAGTGGTGCTTCAGGTTAAGAACAGTTTCAGGTTAAGAACGGACCTCCCGAACGAAATAAGTTCTTAACTTGAGGTACCACTGTATCCCAAACCACACTGCCCATTCTCTCCATTCCTCTGAGTAAGACGTAGGTGTCCTCTTGTATTAATTCTGTGCCAGACCTATTTTCACACCAGTTGTGCTTCGGGCTGTTCAGATCAGGAGTTCATTTTGTATTTACAGTGGTACCTCGGGTTAAGTCTTGGAGCCTCTGCTTCAGGATCTGTCTTTCCAGTGAGCACTCAGGGCTGATTTCCTTAATGGATAGGAGTGCCATAGTTCACACTATTTGCATTCTCTCGCTCCGGCATAGTTTGCACAGCGCGAAGAAGCCCTTTCGTTTCCCCTTCATCTCCCAGCTTCCAGCTCCATCGCGAGTTCTGGTGCTGGGAGGAAAGTTGCTCTCTCCATGCCGGGCGCAGTTTTGGAAACTCGGCCCAACTCGCTCGAGGAGTCTGGATCGCGAAGGAAAAATCGGAGTGAAATCCACTGCGCCGTCGACTCTGGCATCTCGCCTGCGGGAGGTGGGGGTCAGAGGTCAGGCAGAGCCGGCCGGGCTTTTTTGCGATGGAGACTTTGCTGCGTTAAACATGCCTATTTTAAGCCTGTTTGCACCCCTGGCTGGGTTCCCCGTGGGGGTCAGCCCCCCATCGCCACCCCTACGCCAGAGCCTCCCATTGTCCACGCTATCGATCAGGGTGCTGAGCCTCATTAAAACCTCTTCTCCGGTTAATTTGCCTCTTGTAAGCTCCTTTTGGCCGGCAAATGTGGGATGGACAGTCACAGAAGCGGGGAGAGTGGCTGGCTGAGAGTCTCCCGCTGAGATATCGACGGACCTGTCACAACCCGTTTGCCCCTCGTGACGTCTGAAGGGGGCTGCGTTGCAATGAAATGTCCCCGAGTTGAAAGCTCCCCACTGAATCAACCACCGGTTCAGTGTTTTGGGGAATTTCGTCATCCCATTTCATCTCTCCCCTTCCCCTCTTCCAGCGACAGCTTTGGAATCGCCACCAAAGCATCCTTAGTTTGCCAGTTCCGTGGCTGCATTAGAAGATTGCTTCAGTTTGCAGGCAGGAACTTCGGATGCTCATCTCCGATCAGGTGATATTTGGCTAATAATAATAATTACTATTCTATAATAACAATAAAAAAATTGTCCAGTAGCACCTTAAAGACCAACATGCATATGAAAGCTTATACCAAGAACAAAGTTACAGATAGGTAGCCGTGTGGGTCTGCCATAGTCAAAACAAAAAAAAAATTCCTTCCAGTAGCACCTTCCAGTAGACCAACTAAGTTAGTTCTTGGTATGAGCTTTCGTGTGCATGCACACTTCTTCAGATACACAGCAAGAACAAACTTAGTTAGTCTCATAAGGTGCTACTGGACGATATTTTAATTTTTATATATATTTTGACTGCATCAGACCAACACGGCTACCTATCTGAATCTAGTACTATTGCAGTGGTACCTCTGGTTATGTACTTAATTCGTTCCGGAGGTCCGTTCTTAACCTGAAACTGTTCTTAACCTGAAGCACCACTTTAGCTAATGGGGCCTCCCACTGCTGCCACACCGCCGGAGCACCATTTCTGTTCTCCTGAAGCAAAGCCCTTAACCCGAGGTACTATTTCTGGGTTAGCGGAGTGTGTAACCTGAAGCGTATGTAACCTGAAGCTTATGTAACCCGAGGTACCACTGTATTATATTATTATTATTCTTTGGCGATCACTCGTAGCTGAGTAAGATTGTCTTCGATAAACACGCTTTTAACAATGAGTCTGTAAGTGACCATGGAGGCCAATTCTGGATCCACACGTCCTTCCACAGTGGGGACATTGGTTTTTTGGGTGGGAGTTGATCCCAGTGAGGGTTTGCCAAGCGTGCCTTCCTCTTAGCACGCTTCTCCCTTGCGTCCTGAGTTCGAGTGTCTTCAAAGCCCAGGACACCTTTGGCAAAGGCTGTTCTCCAACTGGAGCGCTCGCAGGCCAGTGTTTCTCAGTCATCGGTGTTTATACTACATTTTTTTAGATTTGCCTTGAGACAGTCTTTGAAGCTCTTTTGCTGACCACCACCATTACGCTTCCCATTTTTAAGTTCAGAATAGAGTATAACAAGAATCCCCTCCTCTAATGAGTCAGAAATTAAGGACCTAAGCTGTGGATTTAAGGCTGTGTGGAGATAAACTTTGGATCCAAAGCAATGTTTCAAGATGAAGCTGGAAAGCTAAGAGTTTTGGAATGACGCAGTTAAAAATGCCGTCGCCATTTTGGGAGGCATTGTTGGAGCTCTTGGGTCTGGGAGGAGAAAGAGAGAAATAGAGTTGTTTACATATCGTGGATCAACTCCTCAGTGGGACTTAAGAGCGACAATGCCAAATTTATGATGGAAAGAGTGATGTTATCTACGAAGGAGATATATGGAAACCATTTGGACTTAGTGGAGGAACAGGAAATCCACACAGGATTATTATACTTGCTTATCGGCTTAAGGAGACTAACAGAAGAGATCGTAAAGGAAAAAGAGAAATTATATGAACAAGATATGATGTGGAAACACCAAGATAAGATTGGATAGAATTATGAACTTTGTCTGGACTGATTGGGACCGATTTGGACATTAACGCAGTAATAAGAAGATGATCTGAATCCCCCTTTGGATCTTGAAGTATGGGTCCCCCAACAAAATTTAAAAATTTGGCTTTGTAATTTGGAATTTATGCGATGTGATTTAATTTGATGTGATTGGCCAGTTAATAAAAATTATTTTAAAAAAAGAAGTTTGGAATAGAGTAGGCATGCTCTGGTCCATGGGGGTCATGAAGAGTCAGACACGACTAAATGACTAAACAACAAAGTTCCAAGTCTGGGAACCTCTGGACTCGATGACCCTCTGCGATCCTTAGGATCCCTTCCTGCAATTCTGTGATTCTTTTGCCAGGCCTGGACTGTCCAGCAATTCATCCTCGTTGGATAGTCTGCGAGTTCTAGTGTTAGGAGAGGGGGAGAAAAGCTCTTTCCTGTAGCTACTTGGTGGTGCATCCTTTTATAAACCACTTCTTCCTTGCCTTTTCCCCAAACTTTAAAAAGCCCCAAACCCCACAGCCCTTCCAAATTGGGGAATCACTACGTCCCCCCTGCAGGACTGTAGAAAGTCGTGTTGATTCACAGAAGGCTAGCAGTTGGGAAGGGAGAAATCTCCCAGCTCGGCTGTCCCACTAGTGTGGGGGTTTTTTAGAGGGGACTCCCGCTGTGAAGCATTCAGGCCCCTTTCGTTCAGCTTAGCCCCCTCCGCGCAGCCACGAGGCCGTTGGTGTCAGGGGTGATCGGGAGTGATCGATCCCACCTTTTGAAAGGCAATTTCATTCCTATAAAACTACGTTTTGTTCCCGGACAGCCGGAGCAAATTGTAGGGGAGGGTGAGGGGGTTGCACGGTCAGCCGAAAGCATGGGGCACGCAAAGAAGGGGTTGTTTTTTTGGGTGGGGGAGCTTAGTGAGCAAACGGATCGATCAGGAATCGGGAAGCTGATTAGAGGATGGGGGTAAGCTCTTTAGCGAGCAACGTCCGAAGGTTTCAAGGCCATTGATCTCCTGAGCACATCTGTGCTCTTGTTAACTATTTTGTTTGCAGTTTTTACTATTTGCACCCGGGGCGGATGTTTGCTTGTTTCAATGCGCACGTCTCGATTCCGCTCTTCCCGGACCAGATCTGTGAGCCCCAAAGCGCTGTTCTCCCTCCAAGCTAGTTCTCCAACCAAAGAACATGTGCAAAGGTCCTTTGCTGGGCCAAACCACATACCAAAAATAGCCATGAAAAATGAATGCATGGCTGTTTCGATGGCACTATCCGGACATGGAAGTTAGTGTGGCAAATATCAGCCGCTGATGTTCACATTTTTGGCTTGCTGGTTGCCTAAATTCATTTCTTTATTAGCACCTGTGCATTTTGTAGCTTATTTTGGAGAGGTTTACAAAAAGAAAGAAATATCAGTTCTAAGATGCTCCCGGGCCTCAAGTTCACAATCTAAAGAAAACGATGCAACATGCAAGCAACATGGGATTGAGAGGGAGGGAGAAAGCAAGCTCACAGGCACATAGAATTTTATGATGATAATAATGATTTATTATTTATACCCCGCCCATCTGGCTGGGTTTCCCCAGCCACTCTGGGCGGCTCCCAACAGAATATTAAGAACACCAAACACTGAAAACTACTAAAATACAATAATGCATCAAATGTTAAAAGCTTCCCTAAACAGGGCTGCCTTCAGATGTCTTCTAAAAGTCAGATAGCTGTTTATTTCCTTGACATCTGATGGGAGGGCGTCCCATCCCCTGAGAAGGCTCTCTGCCTGGTTCCCTGTAACCTCGCTTCTCGCAGGGAGGGGGCCGCCAGAAGGCCCTTGGGAGAAGGACCCCGGTGTTCGGGGTGGAGACGCTCCTTCAGGTCTACTGGGCCATTTAGGGCTTTCAAGGCCAGCACCAACCCTTTGAATTGTGCCCGGAAACGTTCTGGGAGCCAATGTAGGTCTTTCAGGACCGGTGTTATGTGGTCTCCACGCCCAGTTCCCAGTCTGGCTGCCGCATTCTGGATTAGTTGCAGTTTCCGGGTCACCTTCAAAGGCAGCTCCACGGAGAGCGCATGGCAGTAGTCCAAGTGGGAGATAACCAGCGCATGCACCACTCTGGCCAGACAGTCTGCGGGCAGGGAGGGTCTCATCCTGCGTATCAGGTGGAGCTGCCCTGGACACAGAATTGACCTGCTCATTCATGGACAGCCAGGAGTCCAAAATGACTCCCAGACTGTGCGACCTCTGCCTGGCTCCCTGCACAACCTCTCTTCTCGCAATGAAGGAACCGCCAGAAGGCCCTCGGAGCTGGACCTCAGTGTCTGGGATGGACAGTAGGGGTGGAGATGCTGCTTCGGGTCTACTGGGCCATTTAGGGCTTTCAAGGTCAGCACCAACACTTTGAATTGTGCTCGGAAACGTCCTGGGAGCCAATATAGGTCTTTCAAGACCGGGGTTATATGGTCTCCACTCCCAGTCCCCAGTCTGGCTGCCAAATTCTGGATTAGTTGCAGTTTCCGGGTCACCTTCAAAGGCAGCCCCACGGAGAGCGCATGGCAGTAGTCCAAGTGGGAGATAACCAGCGCATGCACCACTCTGGCCAGACAGTCTGCGGGCAGGGTCCTCTCTGTCCCCATCATCGCACAGAACAGGGAGGTGTTATTTGCGAACCCTCCACCGAAACCGGGTGGTTTTCCCAATTGCTTGCACATCTGTGGGCCTCCACATCTCCCGGTGCCTTGGTGGGTTCGCATTTTGACTATCCCATGCTGGCTGAGGAGGAAATCGTCTCTCCAAGCCCTCTCCACGCTTGTCAGACCTTGTTAGCGTCCCCAGCAAAGAAGTCATCTCATTTTCTGCCCCTGTACCCCCCCCCCCCAGCCGCCGAATGCAAAATCCCCTCTCTCAAAGAGGGTGAGTCTGGATTAGGGGCCCTGAGGTTTTGCTGTCCTGGCTTTGCCTAAACTCAAATCCCCCCGGTCTAATATCTCCCGTGCTGCAAGATCTCAAAAGCACCTGGACTAAAATGATCTATCCAAAACTTCACTCTGGTGGTTTATCACCACAACAGCTACTCACTTTGGGTTTTAGTAAAGCGAACCGTCTAATTTGTCAGCGCCAGGACACGGGTGGCGCTGTGGGTTAAACCACAGCGCCCAGGACTTGCCGATCAGAAGGTCGGCGGTTCGAATCCCCGTGACGGGGTGAGCTCCTGTTGCTCGGTCCCTGCTCCTGCCAACCTAGCAGTTCGAAAGCACTTCAAAGTGCAAGTAAATAAATAGGTACCGCTCCGGCGGGAAGGTAAACGGCGTTTCTGTGCGCTGCTCTGGTTCGCCAGAAGCGGCTTAGTCCTGCTGGCCACATGACCCTGAAGCTGTACGCCGGCTCCCTCGGCCAGTAAAGAGAGATGAGCGCCGCAACCCCAGAGTCGGCCACGACTGGACCTAATGGTCAGGGGTCCCTTTACCTTTTACCTAAATGATATTGAGCGTCAGAACAGCTTGGCCACAATAAGGAAATTTTGCCCATGGCATGACTATTTTTCTTCCCATTTCCACTCTCTGGCACCCGATCTGCATAACCGAGCAATTCTAAAATATAGACGTGCTTTTACTCTCGCAAGATGCCCTCGTCTGGACCTGAGGGACGATTCCAACATATCCCACACGAAAAACGTCCCTGTGGAGACAGCCGTCCCGAATCGGCGGCACATGCCCTTCTGGCTTGCCCTCTTGATAAAGGCTTGAGGAATGAGATTATCACCCCTCTTTTATCGTCCATCTCGGGTCGCCCAGCCACTGCCCCAGGGTCCTCTCTCCGGGCAGATCAAGAGGAGCAGGTGACAGCAAAGGTGGCAAGGTTTTTTGCTGGGGCAATCAGAATAAGGTCCACTCTTTGACTACTGATTCCAAACCCCAAAATGTATTTTATGATATTGACTTTTTATTTCAAATCTTTGCATATTGTATTGTTGTTTTATTGCTGCGGCCGATGGCTGGCGCAAATAAAGATTCATTCATTCATACCTGTCCAAGCAAGAGCGACGCTGCTTTTTAAAATGGACAGGAGAGAAGAGAGGTGGTGATGCTGATCTTTTTACATGCTCAGAGAACTTTACTCCTTGGAAAGCCTAAAGACCGCTCTGAGCCAGCAGTTATGTCAAAAGTAGAAAAAAGAACCGAGAAATTACACAAATACCATGAAATACCATGAAAATCCCTGAAACGAGAAGTAATCGAATAGTTCAGTGAAACGAGGTTTGTAGACGGCGTCCCGTTAAGGCTTTGTACAATTCTAGGTTTTTCTATTTTTTTCCTTAAACCTTTTGATTTCTATTATTTTGTTTATTTCTATAAGATAATATAAGAATGGAAAATATTTAAGGAATATATAAGACTACATTGCAAAAACAACACTGCCTTAGCAGAACTGGAATGACACTTGCGAACGCTAAATACTATTTACATGTTGTACTATTTTATTGTTGTTAGCTGCCCTGAGCCCAGCTTCGGCTGGGGAGGGCGGGAAATAAATAAAATTTATTATTATTATTATTATTATTATTATTATTATTATTATTATTAAAAAATAAATGTAACAAATATCTTAGTAGGATGTAAGAAAAAGGATACAAAATAAAACTGCGAGATAATACCACGACGATAGAAAAAGAACGATTGGAAGTTTCTTGTTAAAAAAAAAAAAATATTTGAAGGACATGATGTTGTATAAATCTTTGGTTTTCTTTTCATTGTTTTCTCTTTTTTTCTTTTTTCATATTTTTTTCTTGCTTTTAAGTCGTGAAGTTTCCCCCCTATTTTTATTTAACCTTGTTATACCTACCCTAGTTGTATGTTTGTATTTTAAACCGATAGATAGATATAGATAGATAGATAGATAGATAGATAGATAGATAGATAGATAGATAGATGATAGATAGATAGATGATAGATAGATAGATGATAGATAGATATAGATAGATAGATAGATAGATAGATAGATAGATAGATAGATGATAGATAGATAGATATAGGTAGGTACACACACACACACACACACACACATATATATTACTTTTTTCTCTTTTTTCCTTTTTCATATTTTTTTCTTGCTTTTAATTTAACCTATTTTAATTTAACCTTGTTATACCTACCCTAGTTGTATGTTTGTATTTTAAACCTACACACACACACACACACACACACACACACATATATATATATTTGGCTGAGCTCTGGTTAAGTTCCCACTAGATTTGGGGAGGGGTGCAGGAGGAAAGTTGGGGGGGGGGAGAGGTCGGAGAGTTTGACATGTGCCCCTCGCTTACAAGCCCCCCTTCCCCCAAATCCCCCAAGCTGTTAAATAGCAGAGGATGAACAGGAGCTGGGAGTTAGAGCCATGAAGGCGGGGGAGTGAAGAAGGAAGAGAGAAAGAAAGAGAGATATTGCGAGTTGGTGAGTGATTTATGTGGGGTGCAAACCCGGAAGGAAGTGTTCCGGTTTGCAAACTTTTTCTGGAAGCCGAACGTGCTCCGCTTTGAGTGTAACGCTGAGGTCTGTCTTTTCCCCCTATTTATTTTGCGTTTTTGTGGCTCTTTTTCATTTTGTTTTTGCGACTGCGTGGAACCCAGTTCAGCTACTGGTGGATCGATTGTGTGACTGCAGTACACTGTTTATTGCTTCCATTTTATGGATCAACGGTCTCGTTCGAAAGCAAAATCCATGCTGAATGGCTGTTTTAGGGGTTGTTTTTAAAAGCCTGGAACGGATTAATCTGTTTTGAATTCCTTTCTATGGGGAAGTGAGCCTTGGTTTTGGAACGCTTTGGTTTTGGAATGGAATTTCCGGAATGGATTAAGTTTGACAACCAAGGTACCACTGTGTGTATGTGTGTGTGTGACCCTAAAAGAAAATTATTATTATTATTATTATTATTGTTATTATTATTATTATTATTACAGTGGTACCTCCGGTTGCAAATGGGATCCGTTCTGGAGGCCTGTTTGCAACCTGAACAGAACGCAACCTGCGTCTGCACGTTCTCGATTCGCCGCTTCTGCGCATGCACGTGGCGTCATTTTGCACATCTGCACATGCGCGAATGGTGAAACCCGGAAGTAACCCGTTCCGTTACTTCTGGGTGGCCGCGGGACGCAACCTGAAGCAAACGTAACATGAGGTGTGACTGTACTGTATTATTATTTTATTTTAAGAAGAACTACTCCCTCTGAAAGGGACGCGGGTGGCGCTGTGGGTTAAACCCAAGAGCCTAGAACTTGCTAATCAGAAGGTCGGCGGTTCGAATCCCCGCAATGACGGGGTGAGCTCCCATTGCTCGGTCCCTGCTCCTGCCCACCTAGCAGTTCGAAAGCACGTCAAAGTGCAAGTAGATAAATAGGTACCACTCTGGTGGGAAGGTAAACGGCGTTTCCGTACACTGCTCTGGTTCGCCAGAAGCGGCTTAGTCCTGCTGGCCACATGACCCAGAAGCTGTACGCTGGCTCCCTCGGCCAATAAAGCGAGATGAGCGCCGCAACCCCAGAGTCGGCCACGACTGGACCTAATGGTCAGGGGTCCCTTTACCATTAGGGACATGGATGGCGCTGTGGGTTAAACCACAGAGCCTAGGACTTGTCGATCAGAAGGTTGGCGGTTCGAATTCCCGCAATGACGGGGTGAGCTCCCATTGCTCGGTCCCTGCTTCTGCCAACCTACCAGTTTGAAAGCACGTCAAAGTGCAAGTAGATAAATAGGTACCACTCTGGCGGGAAGGTAAACGGCGTTTCCGTGCGCTGCTCTGGTTCGCCAGAAGCGGCTTAGTTCTGCTGGCCACATGACCCGGAAGCTGTACGCTGGCTCCCTCGGCCAGTAAAGCGAGATGAGCGCCGCAACCCCAGAGTCGGCCATGACTGGACCTAATGGTCAGGGGTCCCTTTACCTTTACCTTTACTTCCTCTGAAGCTGCCTCTTGCAGACTTTGCCATGTTCTTTGGCTAATACATTTGCCTCCCTCTATTCTTCTAGACAAAAGAGGACCATGTACCATATAACTGGCAGCGTCGCTTTCCCGCTGATGACCTCTCCGTCGCTCCTATACACAGTGCCACCCCCTCTTCCGCAAGCTCCGGGAGGGTGCTGCTCTCCCTTTCCGCTGGCACCCTCGACTCAACCCACGCCTTTCTGCGCCGTCCCCGCCATGGATCACCTGGCAGGTAAAAGGGGCTGGACCGGCTGCCCTCCAAGGTGGGCTGTTGGTTCTGCAAAACGGGGCTGCCGGGCGGTCGAGATCAGTCACAGAACTGTAGAATTGTAGAATTGGAAAGGGACCCCCTGGGGTCATCCAGCTCAACCCCTGGGGATGCCGGCCAAAGCGTCCCAGACAGATGGCCCCTTAGGAGGAAAGGGTCTTAAGCCTGCCCCCCCCCACCTGCCTACCTTCTTACTTACAAACAGCTCGGATAGTGGCCCTGCTTGCCTGCCATCTTCCTTAGTCTCTGTGCTGCTACTTGTAATAATAATAATTTATTATTTATACCCCGCCCATCTGGCTGGGCTTCCCCAGCCAATCTGGGCGGCTTCCAACAAAATATTAAAATACAGTAGTCTATTAAACATTAAAAGCTTCCCTAGACAGGGCTGCCTTGAGATGTCTTCTAAAAGTCAGGTAGTTGTTTATTTCCTTGACATCTGAAGGGAGGGCGCCACCACCGAGAAGGCCCTTTGCCTGGTTCCCTGTAACCTCACTAGGTCAAGCGGAGAGGCAGCGACAGACCCAAAGTCACAGCCAGGGAGCTTCAGGGCCAAGGGGAGATTTGAACCCGGGTCTCTCAGTTCCCAGTAAGTCGCTCTCTAACCCCTAAACAATACTGGGTCTCTGATTTTGATATGATATACCACCCTCAGCCAGTGGCGTAGCATGGGTTGTCAGCACCCAGGGCAAGGCAAGTAATTTGCACCCCCTAACCTGTGGATTTGCGCCCCCTAACCCGTGGATTTGCGCCCCCTAACCCTAACCCCCAGACGTTGCGCCCGGTGCGGCCGGCCCCCCCTGCACCCCCACGCTACGCCACTGCCCTCAGCCACTCTGGGTGGCTTCCAACAAAACACTAAAATATAATAACCTATTAAACATTAAAAGCTTCCCTAAACAGGGCTGCCTTCAGACATCTTCTAAAAGTCAGGTAGTTGTTTATTTCCTTGACATCTGGTGGTGGTGGGGCGTTCCACAGGGCGGGCGCCACCACCGAGAAGGCCTTCTGCCTGGTTCCCTGAAACCTTGCTTCTCGCAGGGAGGGAACTGCCAGAAGGCCCTTCAGGAGAGGGACCCTGGTGTCCGGGGTGGAGACACTCCTTCAGGTATACTGGGCCAAGGCCATTTAGGGCTTTAAATGTCAGCACCAATACTTTGAATTGTGCTTGGAAACGTCCTGGGAGCCAGTGTAGGTCTTTCAGGACCAGTGTTATGTGGTCTCCACTCCCAGTCCCCAGTCTGGCTGCCGCATTCTGGATTAGTTGCAGTTTCCAGGTCACCTTCCAAGGCAGCCCCACGGAGAGCGCATGGCAGTAGTCCAAGCGGGAGATAACCAGAGCATGCACCACTCTGGAGAGACAGTGCGCAAGCAGGTAGGGTCTCATCCTGCGTCCCAGATGGAGCTGCCCTGGACACAGAATTGACCTGCGTCTCCATGGACAGCTGTGAGTCCAAAATGACCCCCAAGCTGCGCACTGGTCCTTCAGGGGCACAGCGACCCCATTCAGGACGAGGGAGTCCCCCATATCCGCGGACCAGATTGAGAAGGCAATTGGGCTGGATCCGGCCCCTGGTCCTTCGTTTGCCTACCCACGCCTTAGCTTAATACTAGACAGACCAGGTTTTCCCACGATGGTCCAGGCTTCCATTTCTTTCCCTCTCCCTCCTCCGCAAATAATAATAATAATAAAAGCCTTTTGCACGTGCACAGAAATCTTCCTGGACCTGCACTACGGCCTGCCACAGAGGCACCGCCGGAGCCGGACCGTCTTCACGGCACAGCAGAGAGAGGCTTTGGAGAGCACCTTTGAGCGGACCCATTACCCAGACGTGGGCACCCGAGAGAGGCTGTCCGCTTTCGCCAACCTGCCCGAGGCTCGCGTACAGGTAATTTCAGGAGCGCACCCTCGGTGGCGAGGGAGGTGGGGAAATTTAGCTCGCTTTCCCCAGCTCCCGTCGACGTGCTGCAGCAGAGACAGGCGTTTCTCAAGTCTGCCTCTGAGGCAGACCCATGTTGCCTGGGTTGCTGGCGGTGAAATATTTCATAGGGAACAGTTAGAGCCAGAGGCGTCAATTTGCAAGGGTGATGGAGGCAGGGACCAACGCTGCACACATGACCTTGCGATGTCCCGGTTTTTTCTCCTTCATATAATCCTTCTTATTAAAGGTAAAGGGACCCCTGACCATTAGGTCCAGTCGTGGCCGACTCTGGGGTTGCAACGCTCATCGCGGTTTATTGGCCGAGGGAGCCGGTGTCCAGCTTCCGGGTCATGTGGCCAGCAGGACTAAGCCGCTTCTGGCGAACCAGAGCAGCGCACGGAAACGCCGTTTACCTTCCCGCTGAAGCAGTACCTATTTATCTACTTGCACTGTCATCCCCTTCTCCTTGTGCCCTCCATATTTCCCAACATCAGGGTCTTTTCCAGGGAGTCTTCTCTTCTCCTGAGGTGGCCAAAGTCTTGGAGCCTCAGCTTCAGGATCTGTCCTTCCAGTGAGCACTCAGGGCTGATTTCCTTCCGAATGCAGAGGTTTGATCTTCTTGCAGTCCATGGGACTCTCAAGAGTCTCCTCCAGCACCAGAATTCAAAAGCATCCGTTCTTCGGCCATCAGCCTTCTTGATGGTCCAGCTCTCACTTCCATACATCACTACTGGGAAAACCATAGCTTTAACTATAGGTATAAAAGATACCTATTAGGTCCATCAATTACCATATAGCATATATTCAACACAAAAAAACCAGCAACAATTTGTTGTTGACAAAGGACATCTGAACGTAGAAAAGGCCCCATTACCTTCAGGAGCTGGGGGCCTCATCCAGCCCTGTCTGGGATTATGATTGAAATTACGATGTCCCTATTTTCATTGCAGAAATGTTGGAGGGTACGTGCAACCCGTTCGCTTGGGAGCACGCTGTCTTGCAAAAGAGCCCTGATATTTTGGCAGGGGTCAAACCCTGACCTCTTCCCATCCCTATAATTTACCAGGATGAAAGGTTTGGGACCTTATCATCGTTCCCTTCAAACCTCAACTTGCATAATACCTCCCAGTTTATTATAGGGGCATTCCTGCAGATAATTGTACGTCTTGGCTGGCACTTTCATTTAGCATAGCGCCGTCTCTCAATTTTCCATTTGCCTCCCACACACCCAAACCTCCCCCCCCCCCACCAGCAAGAGAGGATTATTCCACTGGCCATACTGGTTTATACTTTGGTATTTTCCTGGGACAGAGCTAGGAAGGACACAGACTTATCCTCAGCTTAAAAATTTGGCACATAGGTGGCCCAGCGGGGAGGTTGCCACAGTCTGCGCCATTCTCCCTGAGCTGCTAGCTTTCTGCAAATCGGGGAGGTGGCCGCAGTTTGTGCATTCAAGCACACTATCCTTCATAGCAAATGAACACTAACTGAGAGGACTGGGCTGTCTCTCTCCTCTCCTTCCTCTATCAATAATAATAATAATAATAATAATTTATACCCCGCCCATCTGTGTTTCCCAGCCACACTGGGTGGCTCCCAACAGAATATTAAAAACACAATAAAACATCAGAAATTAAAAGTTTCCCTAAAGAGGGCTGACTTCAGATGTCTTCTAAAAGTCAGGTAGTTGTTTTTCTCTTTGACATCTGGTGGGAGGGCGTTCCACAGGGCAGGCGCCACCACCGAAAAGGCCCTCTGCCTGGTTCCTTGTAACCTCGCTTTTTGCAGGGAGGGAACCACCAGAAGGCCCTCGGAAGATGGACCCAGGTGTCCGGGCTGGACTTTGGGGGTGGAGAAGCTCCTTCAGGGATACTGGGCCTTTGAGGCTGTTTAGGGCTTTCAAGGTCAGCACCAACCCTTTGAATTGTGCTTGGAAATGTCCTGGGAGCCAATGTAGGTCTTTCAGGACCGGGGTTATATGGTATCCACTCCCAGTCCCCAGTCTGGCTGCCGCATTCTGGATTAGTTGCAGTTTCTGGGTCACCTTCAAAGGCAGCCCCACGTAGAGCGCATGGCAGTAGTCCAAGCGGGAGATAACCAGAGCATGCAAGACTGTGGTCAGGGAGGGTCTCATCCTGCGTACCAGATGGAGCTGCCCTGGACACAGAACTGACCTGCACCTCCATGGACAGCTGTGAGTCCAAAATGACTCCCAGGCTGCACATCTGGTTCTTCAGGGCCACAGTTGCCCCATTCAGGACCAGGGAGTCTGTCACACCTGCCCGTCCCCCAGTAGGCCAATGTAACACTCATTCTTCCACCCAGGTGTGGTTCAAAAACCGACGGGCCAAATTCCGCAAGAGCCAGCACGAACCGCGGAAGAAGCCCCCCAGGACCAACGACCCCCCTGGCATCCTTGCGGGAGGAAGAGGAGCGACAGTGACGGAGCGGCGCCATTTGGAAGCACCTCAGATGTGGACCACATCAAAGAGCGCCGTGCCAGGGAAGAAACAGCTTGTCATCGCCGTAGCAGAGGACTGTACAGACGCCGGTCCGAGGCCTCTCCTGGGGGGTGCCCAAGCAGTTTCTGGCGCTGCCCCCCTGGACCCCACACCCCTGCAAAGAGAGACCAGGAGGAGGCAGTATTTGGGACTGTGGTGTGGGTCTGCATTGCCGTTGCAGGCTTATTGGCTGAGCACGTAGGCGACAAGAGTCTGGGATTTCCCCGTTCACAACCTGCATAATAATAACAATAATTTATTATTTATACCCCGCCCATCTGGCTGGGCTTCCCCAGCCACTCTGGGCGACTTCCAAAAAATATTAAAATATTGTAATACAACAAACATTAAAAGCTTCCCTAAACAGGGCTGCCTTCAGATGTCTTCTAAAAGTCTGGTAGTTGTTGTTCTCTTTGACATCTGGTGGGAGGGAGTTCCACAGGGCAGGCGCCACCACCGAGAAGGCCCTCTGCCTGGTTCCCTGTAACTTGGTTTCTTGCAGTGAGGGAACCGCCAGGAGGCCCTCGGAGCTGGACCTCAGTGTCCAGGCTGGACTTTGGGGGTGGAGACGCTCCTTCAGGTCTACTGGGCCAGGGCCGTTTAGGGCTTTAAAGGTCAACACCAACACTTTGAATTGTGCTCGGAAACATACTGGGAGCCAATGTAGGTCTTTCAGGACCGGTGTTATATGGTCTCGGCGGCCGCTCCCAGTCCCCAGTCTAGCTGCCGCATTCTGGATTAGTTGTAGTTTCCAGGTCACCTTTAAAGGCAGCCCCACACAGAGCACATTGCAGTAGTCCAAGTGGGAGATAACCAGAGCATGCACTACTCTGGCCAGACAGTCTGCGGGCAGGGAAGGTCTCATCCTGCGTACCAGATGGAGCTGCCCTGGACACAGAACTGACCTGCACCTCCATGGACAGCTGTGAGTCCAAAAAGACTCCCAGGCTGCGCACCTGGTCCTTCGGGGGTGCAGTGACCCCATTCAGGATGCAGGACGCATTTTGCTCTCCAAAGTTGCAAAGCTGTAGCCCTGTGGGTGCAGCAACTGCCTTGCATGCAGAAGGCCCCAGTTTATTTTAAATATTACAGTGGTCCCTTGGTCCTCAAACACCTTGGACCTCAAACAAATTGGAACCCAAACACTGCAAGCCCGGAAGTAAGCGTTCCGGTTTGCGAACTTTTTTCGGAAGCCGAACGTGCTCCAGTTTGAGTGCCACGCTTTCGATTTGAGTGTTACGCTGAGGTCCGTCTGTTTTTGCTATTTATTTTGAGTTTTTGTGGCTCTTTTTGGTTCTGTTTTTGTGACTGTTCAGCTACTGATGGCTTGTGTGACTGCAGTACATTGTTGATTGCTTTCATTTTATGGATCAATGGTCACGTTAGATAGTAAAATTCATATTAAAGTGCTGTTTTAGGGGTTGTTTTTAAAAGTCTGGAACAGATCAACCCTTTTTGCATTACTTTCTAGGCGGGCAGGAGCAGGGACCAAGCAATGGGGCTCAAACCGTGGACCTTTGATCGGCGAGTCCTAGGCTCTGTGGTTTAACCCACAGCGCCACCCGCGTCCCTAACTGAAGAATGTAGATTCCTCCAAAATTATAGGAAGGGCTGTCTACACCAGCTAAACCATTTCCTTCATTTGGTGCAGGGATTTTTACTTTCAATATATAAAGGGGACTCTCTTATTTTTCCCCCACCCACACATGCACATCACATTTAATTGGCGAGGGAAGAGGGAAACAGCTTCCACGATGCAGTGACTGTTCCTGGAAAACCGGGACACACTCGGAGGGGATGGTTGTTGTTGTTGTTTAGTCGTTTAGTGGTGTCCACCTCTTCATGACCCCCTGGACCAGAGCACGCCAGGCCCTCCTGTCTTCCACTGCCTCCCGCAGTTTGGTCAAACTCATGCTGGTCGCTTCAAGAACACTGTCCCACCATCTCGTCCTCCGCCGTCCCCTTCTCCTTGTGCCCTCCATCTTCCCCAACATCAGGGTCTTTTCCAGGGAGTCTTCTCTTCTCCTGAGGTGGCCAAAGTCTTGGAGCCTCAGCTTCAGGATCTGTCCTTCCAGTGAGCACTCAGGGCTGATTTCCTTCAGAATGGATCGGTTTGATCTTCTTGCAGTCCATGGGACTCTCAAGAGTCTCCTCCAGCACCAGGATTCAGAAGCATCCATTCTTTGGCAATCATCTTTTTGGAGGGGATGGTACTATGCGTTATGAAATGAGTGGGGCCGCAGCCTCAAAAAAAGAGGAGATTGCAAGAGCTGCTAATTCGGGGAGAATTTGGAAAGCCTTCCTGGTGATGAGTCAACGGCAGGCATGTGGGAAAGGTTTGCTGCTGCTGCGGGCGGTGAGTTGCAAATTGGCCCATGCAAATTCCTAAGTTCGCAGAGGTGGCAGAGGTGTCCTCACCTGGGCTTGGCCAGGAGGATAAACTTCCTGATTGTCCAGTTATCCTCCGGGATTCTGAACTGCAACAGGGGGCAGGTCCCTATATATATAATTTGCCCTGTGTGCCGCCAAGCAGCCAGCCGCCCAGGACTGCTCTTAAAGGAAGGATGTGGCTTTAAACAGAGCATCGCGGCAGGAAAGGCTTTCTGCTACCCAGCGAAGGATCAGCGAGGGGACAATTTCCCCTGTCCAAAGAACACCTGGGTGTGCTTTTTTTTTGGGGGGGGTGTTTTACGTTTGCTGCTGAAGCTGAGCGATGAGGGCCAGATCGGGGACTGGAGTCGAGGCTTCCGGCGAGAAGCAAGAAAAACCAGGTAAACCCCAGTCCCTACAGCATCGCTTCACACACACCCCAGAACCATAGCTGTCAACTTTTCCCTTTTCTTGCGAATATTCAGAATAAGGGAATTAAAAAAAAGGGAAACATTGACACCTATGCCCAGAATTGATCTCCTGCTTTCGTTTTGGCTCACGTCCCATTAGTGCAGGGATGGGGAGTTCCGAATGCGGCCCTCGGGACCTCTCTATGCGGCCCTCGAAGCACTCTGGGCTTTCTCTTCTTTCTTTTAATTTTAGTTTTCAGAGTTTCAAAAAGAAAAACTTTTTTTAACACACACACACACACACACACACACACACAGACACTTGTATACTATAAACTATAATCAATATCAGTACCTTTATAGGGTTGCCTGAACCTCTGGTTTAGACCATAGCACCCCCCGCAGTTTACTGCTCTTTCTTAATGAGAGGAGAGGGCTGAGGCCGTGAGAATTCCCTTCCATCCTGACAAGACTTGCCTTTAGAGAAAGAGTGAAATCTATCAGGTAAAGGCACCCCTGACCGTTAAGTCCAGTCACAGACGACTCTGGGGTTGTGGCGCTCATCTCGCTTTATTGGCCGAGGGAGCCGGCGTACAGCTTGCGGGTCATGTGGCCAGCAGGACTGAGCCGCTTCTGGCGAACCAGAGCAGCGCATGGAAACGCCGTTTACCTTCCCGCCGGAGTGGTACCTATTTATCTACTTGCACTTTGACGTGCTTTCGAACTGCTAGGTTGGCAGGAGCAGGGACCGAGCAACGGGAGCTCACCCCATCATTGCGGGGATTCAAACTGCCGACCTTCAGCAAGTCCTAGGCTCTGTGGTTTAACCCACAGCACCACCCGCGTCTCCCGTTGTTGAGTTGTCCGGATATTTCCCCAGACGCTTTCCACCTGGACGTTGTCTTCCAGTGCCGAATCCCGGCGATGTCCGAACGGCAGTCCTAGCCACTGGCAAGTTCCAGCAGGGTTTTGTTTTTATGCTGATAGGGTGGAAGGCTGGGAGCCCATCAGCAGGTGGCGCCATTGGGGAATGAGAGGCCAGAGCAAACTCATTCCAGCTCTGGCCCCTTCCTCCTCCTCCTCCTCCCTGCTGAGTTCTGCAAGGGCTGAGTTCTGCAAGGAGGAACAAAACACCTTCTGGACTGGCAGTAAGTAGGAAAGCAGGCAGAGGGGCTAAGTTTGTCATCCCGTTTGTCCTAGACTAGTGACCAGCAACCGCTGAGGGACAGCATCGCATGAAAATCTCATTACTTTATTCTAATGCCCAGGGTTTTAGCAATAACCGTGGGCACCAGTGAAACACTGGGGGGAAAGGGGAATCTTGGAGCTATCGCCACACATGCCATCGTCTCAAGATTGCTTCGTGACAGTGCGTTACTTTACGTGCGAGGAGGGGCGGAGAGATGTAAATGAAAGCCGGGGAGGTCTGGGGCTGCTCTGATTCAGGGAATTAATCCAGGTTAAAACCTAATTAAGAAGGAGAGGAATGTGGAGGAGAGGGCGAAATTACAAAAAGGAATGGGAAAATGGGCCTTTTCTTTAGGTTGTGTCACATTCCGTAATGATAATTTTATTATTTATACCCCTGTCCATCTGGCTGGGTTGCCCCAGCTGCTCTGGGCAGCTTCCAACATATACAAAAACATGTTGTTGAGTCGTTTAGTCGTGTCCGCCTCTTCGTAACCCCCTGGACCAGAGCATGCCAGGCCCTCCTGTCTTCCACTGCCTCCTGCAGTTTGGTCAAACTCATGCTGGTAGCTTCGAGAACACTGTCCCACCATCTCGTCCTCTGTCGTCCCCTTCTCCTTGTGCCCTCCATCTTTCCCAACATCAGGGTCTTTTCCAGGGTGTCTTCTCTTCTCCTGAGGTGGACAAAGTCCCGGAGCCTCAGCTTCAGGATCTGTCCTTCCAGTGAGCACTCAGGGCTGATTTCATTCTGAATCGAGATATTGGATCTTCTTGCAGTCCATGGGACTCTCCAGAGTCTCCTCCAGCACCAGAATTCAAAAGCATCCATTCTTCGGCGATCAGCCTTCTTGATGGTCCAGCTCTCACTTCCATACATCACTATCTGCATCCATATCCTTCTTGAAATGTAAATTCCTGATCTCTGCTGTCTACATTGCAGGGTTGTTGTTGCGAGCATCTGTGGAAGGTTTGCCAGTGAGGTTTGCCAGTTGTTGTTGTTGAGTCGTTTAGTCGTGTCTGCCTCTTCGTGACCCCCTGGACCAGAGCATGCCAGGCCCTCCTGTCTTCCACTGCCTCCCACAGTTTGGTCAAACTCATGCTGGTAGCTTCGAAAACACTGTCCCACCATTTTGTCCTCCGTCATCCCCTTCTCCTTGCGCCCTCCATCTTTCCCAACATCAGATTGGGCTCAGGGCGGCTAACACCAGGTATAAAAACACTTGATTAAAATACAACTTAAAAACCAGATTAAAATGCAACGTTAAAATGCAGCCTCATTTCAATAAAAACTCAAATCAAAAACTTTTTGGGGATGAAAACGTACATCTCTGGGTTGTTTGTGGGGCATAGGACTTCGTTCATATTTCCCCCCAAAATATACTCCGGCCCACCACGTGGTCTGAGGGACGGTGGACCGCCCCACAGCACAAAAAGGTTGCTGACACCCTGAATTAAGCTGAATGTTGAGAGATGCAGGGCAGACAAAAGAACCGGATGCAGGGTTGACTCAGCAGCAAGGCTCCTCTGATCGTCTTCAGAGGAATGAGATCGGCACCAGATGCGAACCTGGTTTGCAGGCGGTTGAGGTGTGGTCCAGGTGAACAGCTCAATTAAACCCGTGAGGGCAGAAACCAGTTCATCGTTTCCTTGCCGGGTTTCCAAACAGATCGGCTGTTGCTCTGTCACGGAGCGATGGCTTTTCCCCAGAAGCGAGAAGCGAGATTTAGTTACCTTTAAAGGCAAGACGGAACAGGAGCCACCCTCCCACAGTTTCACATGGGCCTGTTTAAAAACGACTCCCTGCCACTTGGGTTTCCCAATCCAGTAGATCGGAGAATCTGATCGAAATGTGCAATGAGGCTGCCACGTAAGTCTTTCTCAAAATAATAATAATAATAATAATAATAATGATGATGATGATGATGATGATGATGTATTTATACCCTGCCCATCTGGGCCGCTCCCAACCAAATATTAAAAACACAGTACAGCATAAAACAGGGACGCGGGTGGCGCCGATCAGAAGGTCAGCGGTTCGAATCCCCGCAACGGGGTGAGCTCCCGTTGCTCGGTCCCTGCTCCTGTCAACCTATCAGTTCGAAAGCACCTCAAAGTGCAAGTAGATCAATAGGTACCACTCTAGCGGGAAGGTAAGAAGTGGCTTAGTCCTGCTGGCCACATGACCTGGAAGCTGTATGCCGGCTCCCTTGGCCAATAAAGCGAGATGAGCGCCGCGACCCCAGAGTCGGCCACGACCGGACCTAATGGTCAGGGGTCCCTTTACTTTTACCTTTTACAGCATTAAACATTAAAAGCTTCCCAAACAGGGCTGCCTTCAGATGTATTCTAAAAGTCTGGTAGTTGTTTATTTCCTTGACATCTGACGGGAGGGTGTTCCACAGGGCAGGCGCCACCACCGAGAAGGCCCTCTGCCTGGTTCCCCATAACCTTGCTTCTCGCAGGGAGGGAACTGCCAGAAGGCTCTTGGAGGTGGACCTTAGTGTCTGGGCAGAACGATGGGGGTGGAGACGCTCCTTCAGGTCTACTGGGCTACTGGAGCATTCTGTGATTCTATGATCTGCAAGGCAAATGTGACAATTCATCCTTTTGCTTAAGCATCTAATCTCTGGCGGATGCAACACTGTGGACCAGACAATTGCTCTATCTAGAGCACACACACAGAAACAGCAGCCCAAAAATCTGGGCGGCTTCCAACATAAACAAAAACACAAACATGAAACATTTTTTTTTGAAAACTTCCCTATCCAGGGCTGTCTTTTGATGTCTTCTAAAAGTTGTAGAGTTGCGTATCTCTCCTTAGCTCGGAGGATCGCATAACTCCATCCCCTCCAACATTTCTCCAATCAAAATAGGGACGTCCTATGGAAATGCAGGACATTCTGGGGTCAAATCAGAAACCGGGATGGCTTCTGTAAATCTTGGACTGTCCCTGGAAAATAGGGACACTCTGAGAATCTGTATTATTCCTGAAACTACCTCCCAGAGCCGTCCAGATCTCCAGGTCCCTGTTGTTGTTGTTGTTTAGTTGTTTAGTCATGTCCGCCTCTTCGTGACCCCCTGGACCAGAGCACGCCAGGCCCTCCTGTCTTCCACTGCCTCCCGCAGTTTGGTCAAACTCATGCTGGTAGCTTCGAGAACACTGTCCCACCATCTCGTCCTCTGTTGTCCCCTTCTCCTTGCGCCCTCCATCTTCCCCAACATCAGGGTCTTTTCCAGGGAGTCTTCTCTTCTCCTGAGGTGGCCAAAGTCTTGGAGCCTCAGCTTCAGGATCTGTCCTTCCAGTGAGCACTCGGGGCTGGTTTCCTTCCGAATGGATCGGTTTGATCTTCTTGCAGTCCATGGGACTCTCAAGAGTCTCCTCCAGCACCAGAATTCAAAAGCATCATTTCTTTGCCCCTTATTCCTCAAACTCTCTCCCAGATCCCTTAGGTGACCCTCCCAGGTTTCCAGCTCCCTTAAATGACTCCCTTGTTGCCTCTTAATCTTGGATCTCCTGTCCAGACCCTGAAAGATCTCCTGACCCCATATCCCTATTTTCCAACTACAGTGGTACCTCAGGTTACAGACACTTCAGGTTACAGACTCCGCTAACCCAGAAATAGTGCTTCAGGTTAAGAACTTTGCTTCAGGATGAGAACAGAAATTGTGCTCCGGCGGCACACCGGCAGCAAGAGGCCCCATGAGCTAAAGTGGTGCTTCAGGTTAAGAACAGTTTCAGGTTATGAACGGACCTCCAGAGCGAAATAAGTTATTAACTTGAGGTACCACTGTATCCCAAACCACACTGCCCATTCTCCCTAATCCCTCTGAGTAAGACTTAGGTGTCCTGTTGTATTAATTCTGTTCCAGACCTATTTTCACACCAGTTGTGTTTTGGGCCGTTCAGATCAGGAGTTCATTTTGTATTTACAGTGGTACCTCGGGTTAAGTACTTAATTCGTTCTGGAGGTCCATTCTTAACCTGAAACTGTTCTTAACCTGAAGCACCACTTTAGCTAATGGGCCCTCCTGCTGCCGCCGTGCCGCTGGAGCACAATTTCTGTTCTCATCCTGAAGCAAAGTTCTTAACCTGAAGCACTATTTCTGTAACCTGAAGCGTATGTAACCCGAGGTACCACTGTATTTGCCTTCTAGCGTACAATTCTGCTTTGTAATATGACACGCTGGAAAGCCATGTGGCATACAGAGAATACAGAGCAGAACGGGAAAGTACCGTATTTTTAACTCTATATGACGCACCAGACCACAAGACGCACCTAGTTTTTGGAGGAGGAAAACAAGAAAAAAAATATTCTGAATCTCAGAAGCCAGAACAGCAAGAGGGATCGCTGCGCAGCGAAAGCAGCAATCCCTCTTGCTGTTCTGGCTTCTGGGATAGCTGCGCAGCCTCCATTCGCTCCATAAGACGCACACACATTTCCCCTTACTTTTTAGGAGGGGAAAAGTGAGTCTTATAGAGCAAAAAATACGGTAATTTTCACAGGGTATAAGGCCTCTGTCCACCTGCAAAGCTGTCAGCAATGTCCAGGCAACACGGAATCAGGAGCCAGAGCAGACACACCTGAGGACCCAGCACAGGTGAGGACCCTTCAGGCTCAGGCCACAGCCCCGGCTCAGCTGGTTCTGGAGGTGGGGACTCCTGTGCAGGCTGAGATTCCTCAGGTTCAGCCTCCGAGTCTGAATCCCAGGCCGTCACACACCTTCTGGAGGTGCAAGGAGTATGTGACCTTATGCTTAAGGGATTATGGAGGCAGGGGAAACCTGGACACCCCTCTTTTCCAGAGGAGCTGTTAGCCATCGGAACCAAGGAAATCCGTCAAACCGTTGAATTTCGTCAATTTTTTTTTATTGTGTATTGGCTAGAGTCTGATGCATGGGATCTGCTTATCGCTGCAATTTTATAGGCTGTTTTTCTGAGCCTCTTTGCCGTTGGGTATATATGGTGCCCATTTCGTTGTCCTGGCCTTAGTTAGAGGCTGTGGTGGGATGTCATTTATCCAGGTACCTTAAATGAAGTGAGGTGGTGACTACATCATTACATGAGCACTGTTCCACAGCATTTGATATTTTCCTTTACATACATTCATTCGAAATAAGATGGGTTTATGAAGCAATTCTATATCCACCCAAAGAATTCTATGGAACAGTAGTCAGTATCCGGAATCGCTGTTCAGTGTTGGACATCATATTTGCTGAATACACAAAGCTTCACAGCTTGTCTTCCACTGTACGAAATCTGGTACCTCGCTTCATTTAAAGATTCTTAGAGACTTTGAGACTAAAGATTTCATTTTGTACTTGTTATGGTTTGGAGGAATTCTATAGGTAAAGGTAAAGGGACCCCTAACCATTAGGTCCAGTGATGGCTGACTCTGGGGTTGCGGTGCTCATCTCGCTTTACTGGCCGAGGGAGCCGGCGTACAGCTTCCGGGTCATGTGGCCAGCAGGACTAAGCCGCTTCTGGCGAACCAGAGCAGCGCACGGAAACGCCGTTTACCTTCCTGCCGGAGATAAACCTATTTATCTACTTGCACTTTGACGTGCTTTCGAACTGCTAGGTTGGCAGGAGCAGGGACCGAGCAACGGGAGCTCACCCCGTCATTGCGGGGATTCGAACCGCCGACCTTCTGATCGGCAAGTCCTAGGCTCTGTGGTTTAACCCACAGCACCACCTGCATCCCGAAGGAGTCTATTGCATATGTACATGATCATGGTGTTGACTAGACGTTGCTGACATTCTCTTTGCAACACAGGGGTTTGTTCAGTTACTTATTGCTGCACCTGCAAAGCTGGAAAGAATCGGCTTCACCGCAGTGGGCAGCAAGGAGTTAGCTGGGTCTGCGGTCAGAATAAGAGCGCTGGGAAAAATAGAGTGAAATATGATCGAGCAAGGCTTGTGCAGAGAGAAGAGCAGAGGCACCACGTCAGAGCAAAAGCACTTTGTTCTGCCTTTCCAGTCCATGGAGGGTTTTGGCTGGCATGTAGGGTGGTTTCCAAAGAAATTGGAGAGGAAAAATAGAACAGTTCCTTGTCGGGTCAACTGCCCAATCCACCACCTGCCAACTCTCTGAAGCAAGTAGACTCCGTCTGGTTTTTTGGATTGAAACTGAGGACATGCCATGCAACTCCAGTTTTGCACCCTAAAGGGGTTAGCTCATTTTGGGGTGTACATCAAACCCCACTGGATTTCTGTAAGGTAAAGGTAAAGGGACCGCTGACCATTAGGTCCAGTCGTGGCCGACTCTGGGGTTGCGGCGCTCATCTTGCTTTACTGGCTGAGGGAGCCGGCGTACAGCTTCCGGGTCATGTGGCCAGCAGGACTAAGCCGCTTCTGGCGAACCAGAGCAGCGCACAGAAACGCCGTTTCCCTTCCCGCCGGAGTGGTACCTATTTATCTACTTGCACTTTGAGGTGCTTTTGAACTGCTAGGTTGGCAGGAGCAGGGACCGAGCAACGGGAGCTCACCCCGTCATTGCGGGGATTCGAACCGCCCTTTTAAAAATATAGGTCTGGGTGTTCTGCACAGCACTGGGCACCTGTGGTTGGTGACAAATTGAGCTTCGTCATGGATTGGCACATAGGCAAATTCACTCCCACGGGAGGCAGTGAGAGCCAGCATTGTTAATGGCTGTAAGAGAAGATTAGGCAAACATCCCCTCCAACGTTTCTCCCCTGAAAATAGGGACGTCCTATTCCATCCCCTCCAACGTTTCTCCTGTGAAAATAGGGACGTCCTATTCCATCCCCTCCAACGTTTCTCCCCTGAAAAGAGGGACGTCCTATTCCATCCCCTCCAACGTTTCTCCTGTGAAAATAGGGACGTCCTATTCCATCCCCTCCAACGTTTCTCCCCTGAAAAGAGGGACGTCCTATTCCATCCCCTCCAACGTTTCTCCTGTGAAAATAGGGACGTCCTATTCCATCCCCTCCAACGTTTCTCCCCTGAAAAGAGGGACGTCCTATTCCATCCCCTCCAACGTTTCTCCTGTGAAAATAGGGACGTCCTATTCCATCCCCTCCAACGTTTCTCCCCTGAAAAGAGGGACGTCCTATTCCATCCCCTCCAACGTTTCTCCCCTGAAAAGAGGGACGTCCTATTCCATCCCCTCCAACGTTTCTCCCCTGAAAAGAGGGACGTCCTATTCCATCCCCTCCAACGTTTCTCCTGTGAAAATAGGGACGTCCTATTCCATCCCCTCCAACGTTTCTCCCCTGAAAATAGGGACGTCCTATTCCATCCCCTCCAACGTTTCTCCCCTGAAAAGAGGGACGTCCTATTCCATCCCCTCCAACGTTTCTCCCCTGAAAAGAGGGACGTCCTATTCCATCCCCTCCAACGTTTCTCCTGTGAAAATAGGGACGTCCTATTCCATCCCCTCCAACGTTTCTCCCCTGAAAATAGGGACGTCCCATTCCATCCCCTCCAACGTTTCTCCCCTGAAAATAGGGACGTCCTATTCCATCCCCTCCAACATTTCTTCCCTGAAAATAGGGACGTCCCATTCCATCCCCTCCAACGTTTCTCCCCTGAAAACAGGGACGTCCTATTCCATCTCCTCCAACGTTTCTCCCCTGAAAAGAGAGACGTCCTATTCCATCCCCTTCAACGTTTCTCCCCTGAAAAGAGGGACGTCCTATTCCATCCCCTCCAACGTTTCTCCCCTGAAAATAGGGACGTCCTATTCCATCCCCTCCAACGTTTCTCCCCTGAAAAGAGGGACGTCCTATTCCATCCCCTCCAACATTTCTCCCCTGGAAATAGGGACGTCCTATTCTACCCCCACCAACATTTCTCCCGTGAAAATATGCGACTCCTGATCCAAGCAGATAAGTAAACACACAACTTTTAGAAAACATCTGAAGGCAGCCCTGTAGAGAGGCGTTTTTTTAAAAAAATATTTAATGTCTGACTATATTTTTATGTCTGTTGGAAGCCTCTCAAAGTGTCTGGGGAACCCAATCCGATGGGCGGGGTATAAATAATCAGATTATTATTATTATGGAACAGGACATCTCTGTTTTCACCGGTGAAATGTTGGAGGGTTATGTTGTGTGTGTGCGTCTGAGAGAAAGAGAGTTGGAAACTGGAGCCGTGCTGATGAATAGCTTGGCACAGGTAGACTATCCCGGTTCGCAGAGGCTCCATTTACGGATGCGAAGCGCAGGGGAACAGCCTCCACGTGTGTGAAAGCCGGTTCGATTTTGCGTGTGGGTGTTTTGTGTGGGCACAACCCCTGGCAGCATGCCAGCCGGGCGCAGGAGAGGTGAAAGGAGATACCTTACACCTGGCTGGAAAGGATTTCTCGTCGGAGGAACAGGTGAGCGAGTCTTCAAGGTATCGTCATGGGAAAGGCGCTGTCAGGTGGGAGCTTGGAGAGAGAGAGAGAGAGAGAGAGAGAGAGAGGAGAGAAGAGACGAGACAGGAAGACTGGGGAGAGTGGCACTCCTTTGTCAGTCAACGCAGATTTCAAGGGCCGCCCAGGTGTCTTGGCAGTGCCAGCCTCACCTCTCTGCCACATCTAGCAAATCGCTCGAGGGCCTCCGAGGCATCCCTGGCAGAGGGTATATATCTCACCTGGCCCTGGGGAGGGAAGCAGGTAAGGTGTGCCAAAGCCTGGTTGCTAAGGAGCCACCGGGTTTTGAGCTGCGCCCTTAATGAGGACCCTGGGGCAGTCGGGAGGGGAAAATAAACGAGGAAAATGGAGATAATTTCTTCCCCACCGCCCTAAGACCTTAAGAAGTGGCTGGCTGGCTGGCTGCTGGATCAGGACCTATCTAAGTCCAGGATCGTGCCTCCTGGCGGACGAGCGGATGTCTCGACGGGGAGCCCCGCAAGCAGTGAGAAATTTTCTACCTTTATTCAGGTTTTTTTGAGCTGTTTGGGTACAATCAGAACGGTTGAACCATGCAAAATGCAAGGATACGGAGGTAGATTTTGATAGCCGCTAGGCGGGAGGGAAGGAAGTCGCTAGGCTCTGAAGATAACGATGATGTGAATGTATATAATTAGATGGAAAATAAATAAAAATTGTGTCTTAAAAATAAAGCTCACAAGCAGAACCGGACTGCAGCAGTGATTTACCCCTTTGTGCCCACGAATGGTGCAAAGCTCTTTTTTTCCTAGGGAAAAATTTGGGGGAACGCACCACGAAGTTTGTTTGTTTATTGAGGGGCCCATCCAGGCGGTGGAGAAATCTAAGATGCGGTTACTGTATTTTTTGCTCTATAAGACTCACTTTCCCCCTCCTAAAAAGTAAGGGGAAATGTGTGTGCGTCTTATGGAGCGAATGCAGGCTGCGCAGCTATCCCAGAAGCCAGAACAGCAAGAGGGATTGCTGCTTTCACTGCGCAGCGATCCCTCTTGCTGTTCTGGCTTCTGAGATTCAGAATATTTTTTTTCTTGTTTTCCTCCTCCAAAAACTAGGTGCGTCTTGTGGTCTGGTGCGTCTTATAGAGCGAAAAATGCGGTAATAAACTCTAGGAGACAATGATCAGCATTGGACACGGCCTCAACTTTACCGTTTACAGATATAGGTGGGACGTTCGGTGTATTAAAAGAAGGAGGAGGAGGAAGAAAGTTTTTAGAAAGTTAAGGGAACTCAATTCACAATGAGTTCCTGCTCCAAAAATAATAACCCCGGTGCAATCCATGTGGGTTTGTCAGGGATTGTGGGAAATAGATGACTCATCAGAGCAGGTTGGAGTGATTCTGCCTTTACAGGATTCTGCGATTGCGAAGGAAGGGAGTTGAGGATTCAATTAGGCTGATGGTCTCCAGGTAATGGAAGGCGACGTTTAGGACTGGCAAAAGGAACTGGATATTATTGGGCTGGAGACAGTGTTTGTCTCTCTGCATTTTGGGGCCGTTGCAGGAATCCTAAGGTGTCAAAACGATAAAATAAATGTTCATAAACACACGGGGTATTCTGAAATGCAACCCTGAATCCATTTTCGACTATCTTAAATGACCCCGCAGTCATGGGGAAGAATAGGTTTTGTTTTTGTTTTCAATATGTCAGTCGTGTTAAATAAATAAACTGCTATCAGCTGCTTGGGGTGAACTGCAAAACCGGTCCGGCAAGTATTTTAAGCAGAGCAGACAGACCGCAGAGCATCTTCTGTCCATCAATCGGTGTAAATTTATGAGCAGGATTCGAAAGGATGACCCAGAACGGTCAAGTCAGGGCAATCAGCAAACATTTACAGATCTCTTGGCAGGCAGGAGAGAAGCCAGACGCTCAAATTTCCGTTGTAGACGGCCTTTTTCTGCGACACCATACTCTCCAGCATTGCTCCAATGAAAAATAAACCCTCCCTATACAGGGCTATAGGGATGAGGGTGGCGCTGTGGGTAAAACCTCAGTGCCCAGGACTTGCCGATCGTATGGTCGGCGGTTCGAATCCCCGCGGCGGGGTGAGCTCCCGTCTTTCGGTCCCAGCTCCTGCCCACCTAGCAGTTTGAAAGCACCCTTAAGTGCAAGTAGATAAATAGGTACCACTCCCGCAGGAAGGTAAACGGCGTTTCCGTGTGCAGCTCTGGCTCGCCAGAGCAGCTTCGTCACGCTGGCCACGTGACCCGGAAGTGTCTCCGGACAGCGCTGGCCCCCGGCCTCTTAAGTGAGATGGGCGCACAAACCTAGAGTTGGACACGACTGGCCCGTACGGGCAGGGGTACCTTTACCTAAATGACCCTGCAGTAGAAGGAATTACCTAGGGAAGAATGTCTTCCCAAATAGGTTTTGTTTTCAATATGTCAGTCTTGGTAAATAAATAAACTGCTATCAGCTGCTTGGAATGAACTGCAAAACCGGTCCAGCAAGTATTTTAAGCAGAGCGGGCAGTCCGCAGAGCATCTTCTGTCCATCAATCAGTGTAAATTTGTGAGCAGGATTCGAAAGGATGACCCAAAATGGTCAAGTCAGGGCAATCAGCAAACATTTACAGATCTCTTGGCAGGCAGGAGAGAAGTCAGACGCTCAAATTTCCGTTGTAGACGGCCTTTTTCTGCGACACCATACTCTCCAACGTTTCTCAAATGAAACTACAGTGGTACCTCGGGTTAAGTACTTAATTCGTTCTGGAGGTCCGTACTTAAACTGAAACTGTTCTTAACCTGAAGCAGCTAATGGGGCCTCCCGCTGCTGCCGTGCTGCCGCCGCCGCACAATTTCTGTTCTCATCCTGAAGCAAAGTTCTTAACCTGAAGCACTATTTCTGGGTTAGCGGAGTCTGTAACCTGAAGCGTATGTAACCCAAGGTACCACTATAAACCCTCCCTATACAGGGCTAAGGTAAGCGGGTGGCGCTGCGGTCTAAACTACTGAGCCTCTTGGGCTTGCCGATCAGAAGGTCGGCGGTTCAAATCCCCGCGACCGGGTGAGCTCCCGCTGCTCGGTCCCTGCTCCTGCCAACCTAGCAGTTCGAAAGCACGTCAAAGTGCAAGTAGATAAATAGATACTGCTCCAGCGGGAAGGGAAACGGCGTTTCCGTGCGCTGCTCTGGTTCGCCAGAAGCGGCTTAGTCCTGCTGGCCACATGACCCGGAAGCTGTACACCGGCTCCCTCGGCCAGTAAAGCGAGATGAGCGCCGCAACCCCAGAGTCTGGACCTAATGGTCAAGGGTCCCTTTACCTTTACCTAGACCTCAGCCTCCAGTGTACTTGGGAATGGATGGTCCTGAATGGGTCACTGTGCCCCTGAAGGACCAGATGCGCAGCCTGGGAGTCATTCTGGACTCACAGCTGTCCATGGAGGCGCAGGTCAGTTCTGTGTCCAGGGCAGCTCCACCTGGTACGCAGGATGAGACCCTCCCTGCCCACAGACTGTCTGGCCAGAGTGGTGCATGCTCTGGTTATCTCCCGCTTGGACTACTGCCATGCGCTCTACGTGGGGCTACCTTTGAAGGTGACCCGGAAACTGCAAAGTGCAAGTAGATAAATAGGTACCGCTCTGGCGGGAGGGTAAATGGTGTTTCCGTGCGCTGCTCTGGTTCGCCAGAAGCGGCTTAGTCCTGCTGGCCACATGACCTGGAAGCTGTGTGCGGACAAATGCCAGCTATTGGTTTGGGAACGGAATTTCCGGAACGGATTAAGTTTGAGAACCAAGGGACCACTGTATTTTTTTAAAAAAAATGCAACGTACAGAGTCTTCTAAAGGAAACATACACCCCAACAGCCCACCTCCAGCCGAGACACTGAGTCCATCCATTTCCCCCTTGTTTTATGAGTCATGACGGGGACAGATTGAAATTTGCCTATTCAAAGGACTGGCTAAACATCAAAGAGAAAAATTATCCTGCGGAATCAGGCCAAATGCCTTCTCTGTTTACCAGAATCTTCCAGGTCCGTGTGTGTGTGTGTGTGTGAACTTTTCAGTTCAAAGATCTCCGGAATTCTTTCACCGAGATACTTGCATTGCAGGGGTCAGACTGGATGACCGCTGGAGGGCCCCATTCAATTCCGCAATTCTATGATTCTATGAAATGTTATTACAGCAATTTGAAAGGAACGTAAGGTGGGACCTAGTCCTTGAAGCTGTTGATCCAAAACATTATTAAAAATGCCCATTTTCCCACAAACCTGTTAGGCTAGTTTATACGTTCAGCATCCTTTCTGGAATAAGTTAACTTAATGGACCAACTTTTCTCTCTATTATTTTTATTATCTTTATTATCTTTATTGCATTTTTTAAAAATTACAGAGAAACATGAATTAAGCATGACATCCAAATATTCAAAAAGAAAAAGAAAAATATACGGAAAAAGGAAAAATATAAAAAGGAAAGGAAATGGAAAAAGAAAGAAAAATGATAAATAATAAAAAACGAAAAGGAACGAGTGGAGTGCACAAAATTGTTCAAAGGATACAAAGCGAAATGCTGAAACGCGGAAGCGGAATATTGTGTAGAATGCGTTTATGGTTCTTTTCGTCGCTGCTGCTAACGGGTGGCGAATCTGACCCAAATACCTGACTGGTGCAGTCTGTCTAATCTACCTCTCTGTCCATCTCTTTGATTTCTAGGGACCAAAATGGCCAGCCAGGATGACTCCAAATCCCAACAAGGTAGCTGAGAACTTGAGCTTGCTTCTTTCCTCTTCCCTCCCAAACCGCTTTCCATTTATGTCATGTTTTTTTACATTGTAAGCCTGAGTATTCCTTCCTTCCTTCCTTCCTTCCTTCCTTCCTTCCTTCCTTCCTTCCTTCCTTCCTTCCTTCCTTCCTTCCTTCCTTCCTTCCTTCCTTCCTGAAAGCCATCTGTGACTGAAGAGTGGGATTTTTAAAAAACAAAAAGAATAATAAGAACCAGTCTTTAAATTACGTATATTAAGAGGGAGACAGAGACCTAGCAAACGGTCTCTGTGAACCTCAAACTAAGCGCTCCAGATTAATTGGAGGGGTGGGGGTTTTGGAGCTCTCGCGATATCCCAGGGTTCTAGACTCCTGTCTGCTTTGGTTTATAGACCTCACTTGCTATTTCAGGGTACTAGGCTCATTTATGCTCTGGACATCCATTTCCCCCTTTACGGTTCTAGGTGCCTCTTGCGTTCTAGATCTCTCTAGCTGTGTTCCAGGCACCTCTTTTCTATCATGGGGTTCTAGACTGCTCTCTGCAAACAGTGCTACCTCTAAGGTCTTCTTCCCTACCTCTCTTTGTCCAGATTTCACCTGGATCGTGAAGGCAAACGACCGGGCATACCACGAGCAGTTTCACACGACCTACGCCTGGTGTCTGAAGAAGAAAAAATATGCTGTAAGGAAATGGAACCTCTGTTTTATTGATCTTGTAGCTTATGGCAAGTCCAGTTCCGTCCCCTTCCCCAAAGCCTCGGGGCTTACTGCAAATTATATTTCCTTTTCTTAAGCAGCAGAGTCACTGCATCATGGACAAAACATGACTCGGTTCAAGAAGGGGCCGGCCTAAGCGTTAGGCAACCTGCAGTAACAAAATCCTTAATAATAATAATAAATTATTTATACTCCGCCCATCTGGCTGAGTTTCCCCAGCCACTCTGGGCGGCTCCCAATCAAGTGTTAAAAACAGTCCAGCGTTAAATATTAAAAACTTCCCTAAACAGGGCTCAGTGGCGTAGCGTGGGTTGTCAGCACCCGGGGCAAGGCAAGTAATTTGCGCCCCCTAACTTGTGGATTTGCGCCCCCTAACCCTAACCCCCAGATGTTGCGCCCGGTGCGGCCAGCCCCCCCTGCACCCCCACGCTACGCCACTGACAGGGCTGCCTTCAGATGTCTTTTAAAGATAGGATAGCTGCTTATTTCTTTCACATCTGCTGGGAGGGTGTTCCACAGGGCTGGTGCCACCACCAAGAAGGCCCTCTGCCTGGTTCCCTGTAACCTCACTTCTCGCAATGAGGGAACCGCCAGAAGGCCCTCAGAGCTGGACCTCAGTGTCCGGGCTGGACAATGGGGGTGGAGACGCTCCTTCAGGGATACTGGGCCGTTTAGGGCTTTCAAGGTCAGCACCAGCACTTTGAATTGTGCTCGGAAACGTACTGGGAGCCAATGCAGATCTCTCAGAACCGGTGTTATGTGGTCTTGGCGGCCGCTCCCAGTCCCCAGTCTAGCTGCCGCATTCTGGATTAGTTGTATTTCCAGGTCACCTTCAAAGGTAGCCCCACGTAGAGTGCATGGCAGTAGTCCAAGTGGGAGATCACCAGAGCATGCACCACTCTGGCAAGACAGTCTGCGGGCAGGGAGGGTCTCATCCTGCGTACCAGATGGAGCTGCCCTGGACACAGAATTAACTTGCACCTCCGTGGACAGCTGTGGGTCCAGAATGACTCCCAGGCTGCGCACCTGCTCCTTCAGGGGCTCAGTTACCCCATTCAGGACCAGGGAATCCCCCACCCCGCCCACCCCCTATCCTCCCCAATATTGATTTATTAGATTCATATATCCATGCATGCCCCTAAACATTTTGCGAATCTAACGGGAGAAGAAACTAAACAAAATTAATTTTTTAGTTTCTTCTCTAGCACAGTGAATCGCCAGTTCCGTTGCTACGCCCGATGGCGGCCTTTTGCTATATTTATTTTCCCCCATTTGAACTATAAAACGGTGGTTTTCTCAAGTCAATATGAGACTACCCCTAATTTTTATTTTTAGAAAAAAGCACTGCATATTATCTCCCTTCATCCAAAGTTCTTAGGGCGGTTTGTAGAATAAAATACAGGATAAAAACAAGTAAATAAGTAAAAACGAAACAGCAAAACAATACCTTCCCTCTTCCCAGAGACACATTTAAAAGTCTGTTGAATATTAATCAGACCAAGGCCTGGTTGAAGATGAACATTTTTCACCTGGCGTCTAAAAATATATAATGATGGCGTTGGGCGAACCTCCCACTAACTTCTCAATATTAGTTGCCTTCTCTCATTTTAGAGCTACAAGGTGCTGATATGTACAGTCGCAATCGAAATGATTAAAAAAAACCCCATTGCAAATCAGGTTAATTATCTAAATTTACAGACTCAGCTGTTTGCAACGAGTAAGTCGAACAGAAGCCATTGAAACAGTTGGACGCAATGGAACGCTTTGAGCCGTTTCCCCCCAAATTCAGCAGAAAACGCAACTTGGATCGTCTCTTTTATGACTGGGCACACAATTTTCTTCTCTTAGGCAAAGACCATAAGACGACCTGCTTGGTCGCTAGATTCTGCGCGCAGATTTGCAGGCGCAGACCACCCCCAAAATAAAGTACTCGTAGTTCGCAAGGAAAACAGTCAAAGTCGGCCTCCAGGGCCAATTTGTACTGTAGCCCAAATTTTTAGGTCTTTATGTGCTTATCCTAGATTTTAGTCTTTCAGCTGTTGTACACTGCTTTCAATGTCTATTTTATTCCCGTGAAAGCAGTCCCAGTTGTGCTTTTTGAGCTTGTATTTGACCATGATAAATTATGATGATGAGCAGCCGAAAGTCTGCAAATTTCGATTTGCCATGGGGATGTTGAATAATTTCGATTGCAACTGTCGATTTTGAAGAGAGAAAAGACACAACTTGCTGATCCCGTTCCTGCTTCCTTCTGGTGGATTTTGGGAGCGCACAGTTTTTCCTCAGTTCCCCCAACTGATTTGATAACTGTGTCCAGGGCAGCTGTTTACCAGCTCCATCTGGTACATAAGCTGAGACCCTATCTGCCCACAGACTGCCTCGCCAGAGTGGTGCATGCTCTGGTTATCTCCCGCTTGGACTGCTGCCATGCGCTCTACGTGGGGCTACCTTTGAAGGTGACCTGGAAACTACAACTAATCCAGAATGCGACTGGGGACTGGGGACTGGGAGTGGCCGCCGAGACCATATAACACCGGTCCTGAAAGACCTACATTGGCACCCAGGACGTTTCCGAGCACAATTCAAAGTGTTGGTGCTGACCTTTAAAGCCCTAAACGGCCTTGGCCCTGTATACCTGAAGGAGCATCTCCACCCTGGACACCAGGGTCCATCTCCCGAGGGTCTTCTGGTGGATCCCTCATTGCGAGAAGCAAAGTTACAGGGAACCAGGCAGAGGGCCTTCTCGGTGGTGGCGCCTGCCCTGTGGAACACCCTCCCACCAGATGTCAAAGAGAACAACAACTACCAGACTTTTAGAAGACATCTGAAGGCAGCCCTGTTTAGGGAAGCTTTTAATGTTTGATGTATGACAGTATTTTAATATTTTTTGGGAAGCCGCCCAGAGTGGCTGGGGAAGCCCAGCCAGATGGGTGGGGTATAAATAAATTATTATTATTATTATTATTATTATTATTATTATTATTATTATTATTAGCTCGAATAAGTCTCAGAACACACATCTTTATTTTTGTCCTTCCACCTTCGTTTTCAGGGCAACGGCATCAAGACGGCCAAGTATAACGTCCTCACCTTTCTCCCGCTCAACTTGTACGAACAGCTTCATCGGCTGGTTAATTTATATTTCATCTTCATCATCCTCCTGCAGGTAAGGGGCTTCTCATATATTTGGGAACGGGGGTGTCCCAGAGAGGAAATCTGGAGCAACCCATTGGGTTATGTGTGTCTCAGTGATCCCTAGCGCCTATTGCTCTAAGCATCAAGACTGGGAGATCTTAAAAGAAACAGATATAAAATACAGCGGTACCTTGGTTTTTGAACATCTCCGTTGACGAACGTTTCGGTTTATGAATGCGTTAAACCCGGAGGTACAGTGGTACCTTGGTTCTCAAACTTAACCCGTTCTCGGAGCCCGTTCCAAAACCAAAGCGTTCCAAAACCGAGGCATGCTTTCCCATCGGAAGGAGAGCAAAATGGATTAATCCGTTCCAGACTTTTAAAAACAGCCATTTAACGTGAACTTTACTATCTAACAAGACCATTGATCCATAGAATGAAAGCAATAGTCAATGTGCTGTAAAAGTAAAGATAAAGGGACCCCTGATCATTAGGTCCAGTCGAGGCTGACTCTGGGGTTGCGGCGCTCATCTCGCTTTATTGACTGAGGGAGCCGGCGTACAGCTTCCGGGTCACGTGGCCAGCAGGACTAAGCCGCTTCTGGCGAACCAGAGCAGCGCACGGAAACGCAGTTGACCTTCCCGCCGGAGCGGTACCTATATATCTACTTGCACTTTGATGTGCTTTCGAACTGCTAGGTTGGCAGGAGCAGGGACCGAGCAACAGGAGCTCACCCCGTCATTGCGGGGATTTGAACCGCCGACCTTCTGATCGGCAAGTCCTAGGCTCTGTGGTTTAAATAACACAGTATTGTGGATGATAAATATTAAAACTAATTTTCCCCCCTTACCTTGACCGATGACGGTCATTGTTTGTTTGGGGGGCTTTTATCCATTTCTGCAGTCACTCAGTCAATCAATCAGTAGCTGAACTGGGTTCCACACCATTGTGAGAAATCTCCGAATATTCATTGTTCCTGGCCTGTCTTCTGTTTCAGACTGTCCCCCAGATCTCCACGCTTCCGTGGTTTGCTCTCCTCTTCCCCCTCACACTCCTGCTTTCCATCAGAGGAGTCCGAGACCTGATTGATGACATTGTAAGTATGTATGATTGATGACATTGTAAGTCTCTCCCCTACAAATTTAATCTTATCAGGGTTCCCTTTTTAGACAATATAGGAACAGGGCTTTTAGTGCTTTTAGGATGGATGGCAGTTAACAGATTGAGGTTGAATCCTGGCAAGACAGAAGTACTTTTTTGGGGGGGTCAGGGTACGGGCAGGTGTGGAGGACTCCCTGGTTCTGAATGGGTTACTGTGCCCCCGAAGGACCAGGTGCGCAGCCTGGGGGTCATTTTGGACTCACAGCTGTCCATGGAGGTGCAGGTCAATTCTGTGTCCAGGACAGCTCCATCTGGTACGCAGGATGAGACCCCACCTGCCCACGGACATGTCTCCCCAGAGTGGTGCATGCTCTGGTTATCTCCCTCTTGGACTACTGAAATGCGCTCCACATGGGGCTACCTTTGAAGGAGACCCAGAAACTGCAATTAATCCAGAATGCGGCAGCTGGACTGGTGACTGGGAATGGCCAATCAGACCACATAACACCGGTCTTGAAAGACCTACATTGGCTCCCAGGACGTTTCTGAGCACAATTCAAAGTGTTGGTGCTGACCTTGAAAGCCCTAAATGGCCCAGTATCCCTGAACGTCCAGCGCCAAGGGCCTTCTGGTGGTTCCCTCCCTGCGAGAAGCGACTTTACAGGGAACCAGGCAGAGGGCCTTCTCGGTGGTGGCACCCTCCCATCAGATGTCAACGAAATAAACAACTACCAGACTTATAGAAGACATCTGAAGGCAGCCCTGTTTAGGGAATCTTTTAATGATTAATAGACTATTGTATTTTAATATTTTGTTGGAAGCCACTCAGAGTGGCTGGGGAAACCCAGCCAGATGGACGGGGTATAAATAAAAGTAAGACAGTAAGAGCTGACAGTAAGAGCTGTTCGACAGTGGAATTTGCTGCCAAGGCGTGTGGTGGAGTCTCCTTCTTTGGAGGTCTTTAAGCAGAGGCTTGATAACCATATGTCAGGAGTGCTCTGATGGTGTTTCCTGCTTGGCAGGGGGTTGGACTCGATGGCCCTTGGGGTCTCTTCCAACTCTATGATTCTATGATTCTATGAAAGAATAAGTTGTTGTTGTTGTTGTTGTTAGTCTGCACGTCCTGGGAATTTATGTAGGACAGGCAAGATAAACCTGGCCTGTATGTCTACATAGTAAGGTAAAGGGACCCCTGACCATTAGGTCCAGTCGTGGCCGACTCTGGGGTTGCGGCGCTCATCTCGCTTTACTGGCCGATGGAGCCGGCATCTAGTTTTCGGGTCATGTGGCCAGCAGGACTAAGCCGCTTCCGGCGAACCAGAGCAGCTTGCGGAAATGCCGTTTACCTTCGCACCAGAGCAGGACCTATTCATCTACTTGCACTTTGTGCTTTCGAACTGCTAGGTTGGCAGGAGCAGGGACCGAGCAACGGGAGCTCACCCCGTCATTGCGGGGATTCGAACCGCCGACCTTCCGATCGGCAAGTCCTAGGCTCTGTGGTTTAACCCACAGCGCCACCCACGCCCCTTGTTTATATAGTACTGGCAATGGAAATAACCGTTTTTCTCTCCTCCTTTCGCTCCGCAGGGCCGGCATCATAGCGACTGGGAGATCAACAGCCGCCCCTGCGAGATTTTGACGGGGAAAAGGTGAGAGAAGGGGAGGGGTCTTCTGTGTTGCCAGGTGCCCGTCAGGGGAAGCCCCCCAGCGACTGGCATTTCAGGGGGCATTGACTGCCTCTGAGAGGGGACCAGCCCCTGCCCTTCACCCTCGCTCTCCTTTACAGTTGCTCAGCCCCACGGAGGTCCTCTGCGGCAAGAGTGGGGTGTGTGTGTGGAGGGTGTCAAGCCACAGCATGACCCTCTCCCCTTTTGTGTGCACGGCTGGTTCCTGAACTCAGCTGATTCTCTCTCCTTGTTCCCCCCAACCCAGTTTCATCCAGAAGAAATGGCGGGATATCTGCGTGGGTGATATCGTCTGCCTCCGGAAGGACAGCATTGTGCCTGTAAGTTCCTTCCTTCCTTCCTTCCTTCCTTCCTTCCTTCCTTCCTTCCTTCCTTCCTTCCTTCCTTCCTTCCTTCCTTCCCTCCTTCCCTCCTTCCCTCCCTTTCTCTTTCGTTCCTTCATTTGTTTGTTTGTTCATTCATTCGTTTCTTCCCTCTTCCCCTCCCTTTCTCCTTCATTCCTTTGTTTGTTCAGTCATTCGTTCATTTCTTCCCTCCTTCCCTCCTTCCTTCCTCCCTCCCTCCCCTCCCTTCCCACCCCTTCCTTTCTCCTTCCTTCCTTCCTTCCTTCCTTCCTTCCTTCCTTCCTTCCTTCCTTCCTTCCTTCCTTTCTCCTTCCTTCCTTCCTTCCTTCCTTCCTTCCTTCCTTCCTTCTTCCTTCCTTCCTTCCTTCCTTCCTTCCTTCCTTCCTTCCTTCCTTCCCTCCCTCCCTCCCTCCCTCCCTCCCTCCCTCCCTCCCTCCCTTTCTCTTTCCTTCCTTCCTTCCTTCCTGCCTGCCTTCCTTGCCTCCTTCCTTCCTTCCTTCCTTCCTTCCTTCCTTCCTTCCTTCCTTCCTTCCTTCCTTCCCCTCCCTCCTCCCTCCCTCCCTCCCTCCCTCCTTTCTCTTTCCTTCCTTCCTTCCTTCCTTCCTTCCTGCCTTCCTGCCTCCTTCCCTCCCTTGCCCTCCTTCCCTCCCTCCCTCCCTTTCTTGGTGGATGGCTGAAAGGATGCCTCAATTAACTCTGGGAAAGAGGTCCATGGCTGCCTTGGCCCAATCGGCCAGTCCGTGGGCGATAGCTCCCGACCCCCTGTGCTATGTACAGTTGCTCAGCCACCAGGGAGCCTGTCTTAGGTGTACTGCTCTTGATTTCCACAGGCAGACCTCCTCTTGCTCTCCAGCACAGAGCCAAACAGCCTCTGCTACGTGGAGACGATGGACATTGACGGGTAAGGCTGCTTCTTACATTATTTTCTTCTTTTTACGCCATCGCTGCCATTCAGGGCTGGGGTTGAGCGCTCCTCTGCGCACCTCCCTCTACCCGAATGAATTACCCCTATAAACAAATCCCTATAAATGAATGATGCGGGTGGCACTGTGGGTTAAACCACAGAGCCTAGGACTTGCAGATCGGAAGGTCAGCGGTTCGAATCCCCGCGACGGGGTGAGCTCCCATTGCTCAGCCCCAGCTCCTGCCAACCTAGCAGTTCAAAAGCACCTCAAAGTGCAAGTAGATAAATAGGTACCACTCCAGCGGGAAGGTAAACAGCGTTTTCGTGAGCTGCTCTGGTTCGCCAGAAGCGGCTTAGTCCTGCTGGCCACATGACCCAGAAGCTGTATGCCGGCTCCCTCGGCCAGTAAAGCGAGATGAGCGCCGCAACCCCAGAGTTAGCCACGACTGGACCTAATGGTCAGGGGTCCCTTTACCTTTATAAATGAATAGGCTCATCGTTCACAAACGGCCTGCGGTTTTCCCCCACTGATATATTCCCTCTCCATCCTTCTTTCTCAGAGAGACCAACCTGAAGTACCGGCAAGCTCTCTTGGTGACGCATGAGCAGTTGACCAACGATGGGAGCATGGCTGCTTTTGACGGTGAGTGTCAATCGCCAGAACCTCCAGATAGAAGGAGAAGAAATGGAGGCAGTGAGAGATTTTACTTTCTGGGGCTCCATGATTACTGCAGATGGTGAGTCTGCCGGATAAAGTCTGGAACCGTGATTCATTTAAGGACGTTCAGAGACTTCGGTTTGTTAGTTCTGATGTTTTGAATTATTCCATAAAGATCATGGGCTCCATGATCACTGCAGATGGTGAGAGCAGTCATGAAATTGATAGACGCCTGCTTCTTGGGAGAAAAGCAATGACAAACCTAGACAGCATCTCAAAAAGCAGAGACATCACCTTGCCAACAAAGGTCCGTCTAGTTCAAGCTATGGTTGTCCCAGTAGTGATGTATGGAAGTGAGAGCTGGACCATCAAGAAGGCTGATCGCCGAAGAATGGATGCTTCTGAATTCTGGTGCTGGAGGAGACTCTTGAGAGTCCCATGGACTGCAAGAAGATCCAACCTCTCCATTCTGAAGGAAATCAGCCCTGAGTGCTCACTGGAAGGACAGATCCTGAAGCTGAGGCTCCAAGACTTTGGCCACCTCAGGAGAAGAGAAGACTCCCTGGAAAAGACCCTGATGTTGGGAAAGATGGAGGGCGCAAGGAGAAGGGGACGACAGAGGACAAGATGGTGGGACAGTGTTCTCGAAGGTGCCAGCATGAGTTTGACCAAACTGCGGGAGGCAGTGGAAGACAGAAGGGCCAGGCATGCTCTGGTCCAGGGGGTCACGAAGAGGCGGACGTGACTAAACAACAACAACTTTTCAATCTCAAAAGTTTTCCACTGGTGTTTAGCGCATTATGCCGTCGATTCCTTGGAATGTGTGTGCATGTGTTTTCTGCTTTGTGGTTTTCTTAAACTAGATATTTAGTCCAAGTTATCATTATCATTATCATCTTTGGCGATCACTCATAGCCGAGTAATAATAATAATAACAATAATTTATACCCCACCCATCTGGCTATAGTAATGCATCAAACATTAAAGGCTTCCCTAAAGAGGGCTGCCTTCAGATGTCTTCTAAAAGTCTGGTAGTTCTTTATCTCCTTGACATCTGGTGGGAGGGTGTTCCACAGGGCGGGCGCCACGACCGAGAAGGCCCTCTGCCTGGGCCCTCTGAGTCGCTTCTCGTAGTGAGGGAACCCCCAGAAGGCCCACGGCACTGGACCTCAGTGTCTGGGTAATAGTAATAATAATATATTCAATTTAGACACTGCCCTCTACCCAGAGGTCTAAGGGCGGTTCACAAACAAAATTATAATATATAAAATCAAAGCAAAAACAATAACCCCGCAAAAGAGCCACATTCTAAAAGGGTGTTGGATGTCAATAAGATCAAGCAAAGGCCTGGTTAAAAAGGAACATTTCTGCCAGGCGCCTAAAGGTGTATAATGAAGGCACCAGGCGAACTTCCCTGGGAGAACATTCCACAGCTGGGGAACCACTGAAGAGAAGGCCCCGTTCTCGTGTTGCCACCCTCCACAACTCTTGAGTAGATGGCACACGAAGGAGGGCCTTGGAAGATGATCTGTTGGGAGCCACCCAGAGTGGCTGGGGAAACCCAGCCAGATGGGCGGGGTAGAAATTATTATTATTATTATTATTATTATTATTATTATTATTATTATTATTATTAGTGGTTGCATGTCGCAGAGTGAAGGAGGGCATCTCTGGACAGCAGAAAGACAAAACTTAATTTTTCGCCTCTCCTTTTTCTAAACTCCGCAGGGGTAATCACTTGCGAGGAGCCAAACAGCCGGATGCACAGTTTTGTGGGGACTTTGGATTGGCGCGGAGAGAAATATTCCCTCGACAGTGAGAAAGTCTTGCTGCGGGGCTGCAAGGTGCGCAACACAGAGGCCTGCTACGGCCTCGTCATCTACGCAGGTGAGCTGAGCCCTGCCCTTGCAGGACGGCCTGATCTACCTACTTCATTGGTTTCAATTTGTTCGGCGCTTTTCTCACAGAGGGTCCCCAAAATATTCAAAGCAACTGACACAAAGAGTCGTATACCCTCCAATGTTTCTCCTGTGAAAATAGGGACGTCCTTTTCCATCCCCTCCAATGTTTCTCCCCTGAAAATGGGGACTTCTTATTCCATCCCCTCCCACGTTTCTCCCCTGAAAATGGGGACGTCCTATTCCATCCCCTCCAATGTTTCTCCCCTGAAAATAGGGACGTCCTCTTCCATCCCCTCCAACGTTTCTCCCCTGAAAATAGAGATGTTCTTTTCCATCCCCTCCAATGTTTCTCCCCTGAAAATGGGGACGTCCTATTCCATCCCCTCCAACGTTTCTCCCCTGAAAATAGAGATGTTCTTTTCCATCCCTTCCAACGTTTCTCCCCTGAAAATAGGGACATTCTTTTCCATCCCCTCCAACGTTTCTCCCCTGAAAATGGGGACGTCCTATTCCACCCTCTCCAATGTTTCTCCCCTGAAAATAGGGACATTCTTTTCCATCCCCTCCAACGTTTCTCCCCTGAAAATAGGGACGTCCTATTCCATCCCCTCCAACGTTTCTCCCCTGAAAATAGGGACGTCCTATTCCATCCCCTCCAACGTTTCTCCAGAGAAAACGCCCACTTTAAAAACCCATCTTCCCTTGGAAGGTTCAGGGCAGCTAAGAGAAACCCCTTCGTGCAAGTTAACCTGTGGAACTCACTTCCACAGGGAGCAGTGACGCTCACTGACTTCACCAGAGGGTTAGGCAACGTACAGATTTTTTTAGTTTTTATTGCAAGGGATTCCTGCAAATCGAAGGCATTCCTGCATGCTGCTAATGCTGGTATATTCCTTTTTATGCACGCTTTTACTTAACAACACGTCGGTGGCTTGGAGAGGTGCATCGCAAAATTCGGATCGGCGCAAATTTCAAAGGAGGGGGCAGATTTCACGCTGTTTCAGAAAGGGCGAATTTGCTAGATTTGCCCCCATCCAGATTCTCCCCCTCATCCCTACCCAGAGTAGACCCATTGGAATGAATGGACACGGCTGACTTAGGTCCGTTTATTTCAAAGGGTTCACTGTGAGTCGAGTGTAGTTGGCTACAATCTATGCACAGCCCTGATATTTTGTGAAAGTACAGAAATACTTTATATATATATCTTAAAAAGCAGAGACATCACCTTGCCAACAAAGGTCCGTATAGTTAAAGCCATGGTTTTCCCAGTAGTGATGTACGGAAGTGAGAGCTGGACCATAAAGAAGGCTGGTCACCGAAGAATGGATGCTTTTGAATTCTGGTGCTGGAGGAGACTCTTGAAAGTCCCATGGACTACAAGAAGATCAAACCTCTCCATTCGGAAGGAAATCAGCCCTGAGTGCTCACTGGAAGGACAGATCCTGAAGCTGAGGCTCCAAGACTTTGGCCACCTCATGAGAAGAGAAGACTCCCTGGAAAAGACCCTGATGTTGGGAAAGATGGAGGGCGCAAGGAGAAGGGGACGACAGAGGACGAGATGGTGGGACAGTGTTCTTGAAGCTCCCAGCATGAGTTTGACCAAACTGCGGGAGGCAGTGGAAGACAGGAGGGCCTGGCGTGCTCTGGTCCAGGGGGTCACGAAGAGGCGGACACCACTAAACGACTAAACAACAACAACATATATAAAGTTAGGCCCCTGGCGATGCTACAATGTTGGTGTGCCTATCCTGAGCTGATCATTGCAACAGACGTTGCCAAAACACCTTTTCCTGTGCCGAAATTCCGCAACATAAAGGCTCTATTCTTCCTCCTCTTTTTCCCCTCTCAACCCTGTGCCCTGGGCTGACTTCTGAAAGCAGAAAGCATTAAGGAACTCGCCTTACCAGTTTCCCCGAGGCCTTTAGTGACGCCTAATCTCATGACAGATCTCTGGCCGCGCCGGGTAACAGCAGCAGCAATGCGGAGGCAGTTTAGGAAAGATTACAAGCCGGTTTGACACGGTTTCTTGACACACATGGGAGAGAGAAGTAGCTGTGTTGGTCCAGGGTAGCCAAAGTCCCGCCCTGCAAATTATTATAATTATCATCGTGGGACTACAACTCCCACTGCCCATTTCCACTCTTCCACTGAGCATGCTAAAAGGTAAAGGGACCCCTGACCATTAGGTCCAGTTGTGACCAACTCTGGGGTTGCAGCGCTCATCTCGCTTTACTGGCCGAGGGAGCCGGCGTACAGCTTCTGGGTCATGTGGCCAGCAGGACTAAGCCGCTTCTGGCGAACCAGAGCAGCGCACGAAAACGCCGTTTACCTTCCCCCGGAGTGGTACCTATTTATCTACTTGCATTTTGACATTTCGAACTGCTAGGTGGGCAGGAGCTGGGACCGAGCAACGGGAGCTCACCCTGTCATTGCGGGGATTCGAACCACCGACCTTCCGATCGGCAAGTCCTAGGCTCTGGTTTAACCCACAGCACCACCCGCGTCCCGACTGAGTGTGCTAGAGCGCTCCAAAAGTCACAAGCACTCTTAGAGTTGGAGTTGTACAGTGCAAAGACGGAGTTCACAAAAACACAACCTCCACAGACTTGGCTGAATGTCAGGCCTAATGAGCGGAGCACCTCTTTCCTCCATGAACATCAGTTGCAGAGATCAAAAGTCCCTGCCTCCTCCCCAGGGCTTTTCCCAAGCAATCGGAGACTGCGCCTGAATGCAGCCAAGGTCTCCTCTGCCCTTTTCATGCCTCTCCTGGTTCTAGGTTGTCACAGAAAGAGGGGAGACGCTTGTGCCTCTTCCCCAGCCAAACTCATCTCTGCCTCTTGGCCTCCGTCCTCGCCAGCCTTCTGCATTCCTCTCTTTGTTTTTTAAGTTTTCATTTTTACTTTTCAAGTTTATACATTTCATTAGTTTTGCAATCAATTTTCACAGGAGAAATGTTGGAGGGGATGGAATAGGACATCCCTTTTTTCACGGGAGAAACATTGGAGGGGATGGAATAGGATGTCCCCTTTTTCACAGGAGAAACGTTGGAGGGGATGGAATAGGACGTCCCTCTTTTCAGGGGAGAAACGTTGGAGGGGGTGGAATAGGACGTCCCTATTTTCATCAGAGAATTGTATTCAAATATCTCTCCTCCACAGGCTTCGATTCCAAAATCATGAAAAACTGTGGGAAAATCAAGCTGAAAAAGACCAAACTCAGCCATCTGATGGATCGCTTGGTGCTACTGGTAAAAATATTTGGCTGTCCCTCCCTGATATTTGTGTGTATCTCCTCACCCATGGGAGCTAGAAGTTTTCTTTTCTTTTCTTTTCTTTTCTTTTCTTTTCTTTTCTTTTCTTTTCTTTTCTTTTCTTTTCTTTTCTTTTCTCTTCTCTTTTCTTTTCTTGTATTTTTACAAAGTAATAATCTGAAATAACGGACGCGGCTGCCACTGTGGGTTAAACCACAGAGCCTAGGACTTGCTGATCAGAAGGTCAGCGGTTCAAATCCCCGCAATGACGGGGTGAGCTCCCGTTGCTCGGTCCCTGCTCCTGCCCACCTAGCAGTTCGAAAGCACATCAAAGTGCAAGTAGATAAATAGGCACCACTCTGGCGGGAAGGTAAACAGCGTTTCCGTGCGCTGCTCTGCTTCGCCAGAAGCGGCTTAGTCCTGCTGGCCACATGACCCGGAAGCTGGATGCCGGCTCCCTCGGCCAGTAAAGCAAGATGAGCACCGCGACCCCAGAGTCGGCCACGACTGGACCTAATGGTCAGGGGTCCCTTTACCTTTACTAAGGGAAAGCGGGACATTCCAGGGTAAAATCAGAAACCAGGGCAGCTTCTGTAAATCTGGGACTGTCCTTGGAAAACTGGGACGCCTGGTGGGTCTGGAGTTGGGAGTGACTGGCCCAGAGTCTTCTCCCAACGAAGGGCTGACCCTTCTTTGCTTCTCTCTGCAGATCACCACCTCACTCTTCCTCATCTCCTTCGCCCTGGCGGTCGGCTCCGGAGTATCTGCCGAGAGGTTCCGGGAACAGCACGCCTACCTCTTTGCTTTCTACAGCACCACGAGCTCCATCCAATACGCCTTCTTTGCCTTCTGGGGATTCCTCATCCTTCTCAGCCTGGTCATCCCCATGTCTATGCTCATCACGTAAGTCAGAGAATCATAGAGTTGGAAGAGACCCCAAGGGCCATCGAGTCCAACCCCCTGCCAAGCAGGAAACACCATCAGAGCACTCCTGACATATGGTTGTCAAGCCTCTGCTTCAAGACCTCCAAAGAAGGAGACTCCACCACACTCCTTGGCAGCAAATTCCACTGTCCAACAGCTCTTACTGTCAGGAAGTTCTTCCTAATGTTGAGGTGGAATCTTCTTTCTTGTAGTTTGGATCCATTGCTCCGTGTCCGCTTCTCTGGAGCAGCAGAAAACAGCCTTTCTCCCTCCTCTATGTGACATCCTTTTATATATTTGAACATGGCTATCATATCACCCCTTAACCTCCTTTCCTCCAGGCTAAACATGCCCAGCTCCCTTAGCCGTTTCTCGTAAGGCATCGTTTCCAGGCCTTTGACCATTTTGGTTGCCCTCCTCTGGACACGTTTCAGTTTGTCAGTGTCCTTCTTGAACTGTGGTGCCCAGAACTGGACACAGTACTCCAGGTGAGGTCTGACCAGAGCACAATACAGTGGCACTATTACTTCCCTTGATCTAGATGCTATACTCCTATTGATGCAGTCCAGAATTGCATTGGCTTTTTTAGCTGCCGCGTCACACTGTTTTCGTCAGCCGCCTCCTCTTCCTCGGGCAGCCGCGATCGGAGAGGCATGAGAGGACTGTGTCTCAGCATCGACTGCCTCACTCCGGGGCCCATATTGACTGGTTGGCGGGAGTATAGGGTCACCCAATGAGGACAATGCAGGTTGAATTATACAGCCCCTGGAAACTCTACGATTCCATTGTACACTGGTACCTCGGGTTAAGAACTTAATTTGTTCCGGAGGTCCGTTCTTAACCTGAAACCGTTCTTAACCTGAAGCACCACTTTAGCTAATAGTGCCTTCTGTTGCCGCCACGCGATTTCTGTTCCCATCCTGAAGCAAAGTTCTTAACTCGAGGTACTATTTTTGGGTTAGCGGAGTCTGTAACCTGAAGCGTATGTAACCTGAAGCGCCTGTAAGCCGAGGTACCACTGTATACCACTTTTCCTGTGACCATAACATTCCTCATTGGCTAACTCCTTAGTTAATCACAGCAACGTCCCCACAGACTGAAGGGTGGTACAGGAACTGAGTTGTGCAACATCCCCTCCAATGTTTCTTCCACAAAAAGAGGGATGTCCTATTCCATCCCCTCCAATGTTTCTCCCCTGAAAATAGAGATGTTCTATTCCATCCCCTCCAATGTTTCTCCCCTGAAAATAGGGACGTCCTATTCCATCCCCTCCAACGTTTCTCCCCTGAAAAGAGGGACGTCCTATTCCATCCCCTCCAACGTTTCTCCCTGAAAATAGGGACGTCCTATTCCATCCCTTCCAATGTTTCTTCAATGAAAATAGGGACGTCCTATTCCATCCCTTCCAATGTTTCTCCCATGAAAATAGGGACGTCCTATTCCATCCCCTCTAATGTTTCTCTGATGAAAATAGGGACGTCCTATGCCATCCCCTCCAACGTTTCTCCCCTGAAAATAGGGACGTCCTATTCCATCCCTTCCAATGTTTCTCCCATGAAAATAGGGACGTCCTATTCCATCCACTCCAATGTTTCTCCCATGAAAATAGGGACATCCTATTCCACCCCTCCAATATTTCTCCCATGAAAATAGGGACGTCCTATTCCATCCCCTCCAACATTTCTCCTGTGAAAATTGGGCCATCGCCCAGCCACGGTGGGCAGCTCCCAACAGAATATTAATAACACGATAAAACATCAAACGTTAAAAACTTCCCTAAACAGGGCTGCCTTCAGATGTCTTCTGAAAGTCAGACAATTGTTTATTTCCTTGACATCTGATGAGAGGGCGCCACCACCGAGAAGGCCCTCTGCCTGGTTCCCTGTAACCTCGCTTCTCGCAGTGAGGGAACTGCCAGAAGACCGTGGGAGAGTGGCAACAGTGACAACAGGATGCTGGATTTAGAAAGGCCCTGATTGCAGAATCGTAGAATTGTAGAATTGGAAGGGACCCCAAGGTTCATCTAGTCGAACCCCACCAAAGCATCCAGGTCAGGACCTCTGCTCTGAAACCTCCAAGGAAAGGGAAGGGGAGTCCACAAGCTAGGAGGACCATTCTGATGTTCAGTAGGTTGTTCCAGCATTCCTCCACAAGCCACAAAAGTCTTCTTTTCCTGTTCAGTGATTGTGGATTTTTTCTCCCCGGCGCAGGTTCGAATTCATATACCTGGTCAACAGTTGTTTCATCAACTGGGACAGGGAAATGTACTACGCTCCGAAGGACATGCCAGCGAAAGCTCGGAGCACCAGTCTGAACGACCAGCTGGGGCAGATAGAATATGTCTTCTCGGATAAGACAGGGACGTTGACCCAGAACATCATGACCTTCAAGAAATGTTGTATCAACGGGGTGATATACGGTAAAGTCCTGCTTGGGATCTCACTGGGATTTAGGAAAAAGTCCTACATTTCTGTCTAGGCAAGCTTCAGAATGGGCAGGGCGACAAATGCAATTTTTTTTAACCTTTTGTGCGCCAGGATAGCTTTTGCACACATTTTTTTTAATCATTTATTTGGTTTTCCAAATTAAATTTTTAAAGTCCAACTTACAACTTCAAAACAAGATCCCAAGGAATCTCCCGGACTTCCCTCCTCCTCCCCTTTGTGGGTCCTGCTGTGAATCATTTCCTCCTGCATCTTTTACGATAATCCGGAATCTCTTCACCTCTCCATTGTGTCCAAAATTCGTCATTAAACTACAAGTGATATTTTCAGTCCTGCTAATCATTTTACAATGGTTTTTAAGATAACTTATAACCCCCCCCCAATTCCTTATTAACATTTTGGTCTTCCTGATTTCTGATTCTTCCTTTTGGAAATATTTGCAGGTTCACAGAACAGCGCCCAAGACAAGTCAATGGTAGGTTGTATATTCTTGCTGTAAATTACAGGGGTTCATCACGAGATTGGTTTCCTTTACGATTGCACCCCAAGCCATGGTTTCTCATTCCATGGTTTATTAAAACCATGGTTTCTCATGGCATGTGAGCCCAGCAGCTTAACCATGGTTTGCTGTCAACAGTTTGCCAGGTTTTGTTTGAACGCCGTGCCCCAAAGGACAAAACAGGAAGCAAGACTGCCTGGGAAGCAAACCCTGGTTAACCTGCTGTTTGCTAAGCAAACCATGGCTTCGCATTATGTGCTAACTGAGCCATTGTTGCCACATGAGAGAGGTCTGTGCACATGGGAGCTATTGACATATTGGACTTCTTTGAAGCTGGAGTGTGGGAATCTTCTCGTACCACAAGGCCCACAGTGTGGAAACGTTCTTCTCCGAAAGCTTACGAATAGCTGCATATCTGTGTGAGTGTCTGGAGGCGGTTGGAGGATGGATGGCGGCCAACAGATTGAGGTTGAATCCTGACAAGACAGAAGGACTGTTTTGGCGGGACAGGAGGCGGGCAGGTGTGGAGGACTCCCTGGTCCTGAATGGGGTAACTGTGCACCTGAAGGACCAGGTGTGCAGCCTGGGGGTCATTTTGGACTCACCGCTGTCCATGGAGGTGCAGTTCAATTCTGTGTCCAGGGTAGCTCCCTCTGGTACACAGGATGAGACCCTCCCTGCCCACAGACTGTCTGGCCAGAGTGGTGCATGCTCTAGTTATCTCTTGCTTGGACTACTGCCATGCGCTCTACTTGGGGCTGCCTTTGAAGTTGACCTGGAAACTGCAACTAATCCAGAATGCGGCAGCCAGACTGGGGACTGGGAGCGGCCGCCGAGACCACATAACACCGGTCCTGAAACACCTACATTGGCTCCCATGACGTTTCTGAGCACAATTCAAAGTGTTGGTGCTGACCTTGAAAGCCCTAAACGGCCCAGTAGACCTGAAGGAGCGTCTCCACCCCAGACACCTGGGTCCACCTCCCGAGGGCCTTCTGGCGGTTCCCTCCCTGTGAGAAGTGAGATTACAGGGAAGCTGGCAGAGGGCCTTCTCGGTGGTGGCGCCCGCCCTGTGGAACGCCCTCCCGTCAGATGACAAAGAAATAAACAACTATCTGACTTTTAGAAGACATCTGAAGGCAGCTCTGTTTAGGGAAGCTTTTAATGTTTGATTGTGTTTTAAATATTTTCTGTTGGAAGCCACCCAGAGTGGCTGGGGAAACCCAGCCAGATGGGTGGGGTATAAATAATAAATTGTTGTTGTTTCTGACCTGAGTGTGTGTGAAGACGGAATCTGATGGTTTGCAGCTTCCCCAGGGTTCTTCCTCATCATTAACCTCTTAACTTCATTTCTTCCCCTCTCCAGGAGACTGATTTGAAGTGGAACAAGTACTTGGATAGTAAGCTGGAATTTTACGACCAGCAGCTCCTGGCAAACATCCGACGAAAGGACGACCCCATGGTGAAGGAATTCATGCGTCTCCTGGCAATCTGCCACACTGTCATGGTTGAGGAGAAAGAGAGTGAGTGGCTGCTTTTAACTAATATAAAAGTGTAATAAAACAGCAAGCGTTTAAAACTTTCCTGAGCAGGGCTGCCTTCAGGTGTCTTCTAAAAGTCAGATAATTGTTTATCTCCTCAACATCTGACGGGAAGGCGTTCCACAGGGAGGGCGCCACCACTGAGAAGGCCCTGAAAAGCTCGAAAGGCGTGCGTGTTTTCGTGAGAATGTTTCACCCAAGCGTGCAAAGAATTTCTTTGCCGATCCCTCGTAGCCGAGTAAGATCTTCCATAAACACGGTTTTAGCAATGAGTCCGTAAGTGACTGTAGAGGCCAGTTCTGGACCCACACGTCCTTCCACAGTGGGGAGATAGGTTTCTGGGCAGGAGTTGACCCCGGTGAGGGTTTGCCAAGCATGCCTTCCTCTTAGCACGTTTCTCCCTTGCGTCCATGACACCTTTGGTCAAAGCTGTTCTCCAACTGGAGTGCTCGCAGGCCAGTGTATCGCAATTGTCGGTGTTTATACTACATTTTTTAAAAAATTGCCTGAATGGCAGCAAGGCTGAGTAAGGTAAAGGTAAAGGGACCCCTGACCATGAGGTCCAGTCGTGGCCGACTGGGGTTGCGGCGCTCATCTCGCTTTACTGGCCAAGGGAGCCAGCGTACAGCTTCCGGGTCATGTGGCCAGCAGGACAAAGCCGCTTCTGGCGAACCAGAGCAGCACACGGAAACGCCGTTTACCTTCCCGCTGGAGTGGTACCTATTTATCTACTTGCACTCTGAGGTGCTTTTGAACTGCTAGGTTGGCAGGAGCTGGGACCGAGCAACGTGAGCTCACCCCGTCGCAGGGATTTGAACCGCTAACCTTCTGATCGGCAAGTCCTAGGCTCTGTGGTTTAACCCACAGCGTCACCCGCATCCCCCAGCAAGGCTGAACTGGGGTGCAATTCCCTGCTCAGATCAACCCTAGTGTGAAATAAACTCTAGGTCTATGAATGAGGGTCAGGAAGGTTGAAATGGGATATAAGGCGCAGCTCGTTCCATACCCTAGCAGGAAGTAAACAAAGTCATAGAATAATGAGGACTAGAATCCTCTTTGAGGAAGTGCATGTCTCTGAAAAATTTCTGGCTCCCGCTAGCTGTTGTTTCAGCTTCTCTGACACCTGAGCGGTGCTGTTATTCTTACTTTCCCATGACAATACCGACAGGGTTCTGGATGGAAGCCAGAAACCACAGCTTGATAGTAGATACAAAGGATTTATTTGTTTGTGTGTTTAAAAAGCCTTTTTAATTATTGTACTCAGCCCAATGTAAGCAGATACTTTCCTTGTCGAGCTAATTCCATGGCGTGACCCTTTAAGTCGTTAACGGGAAAAATGCAGGGCAGCACCTCTGCCTGGCAACGAGATGGGATTTGGGCCCATTTGTTTTGCAGCGAGAAGAGGAAATATTTGCGGCACATTTTACGGACACTGCCCCTTTTGTTTCTGTTTTGAATGGCAATTCTGTCGCTTTTGTAATGCAAAGTTCAGCAGAAACGTCGAACCAGGGGTTTGGCTTGGCCCCACAACCATGGGTTTCCTAGGCCCTGGAGCCGAAATTTGTGGGTGCTGTTAACAGAGAAATCTGAGGGCTCCCTTGGACAAAAACAAGGACACCAGCCAGGAATACCAGAGCAAAACAGCAGCCAGTCGGCTTGGTCTTTATTGAAGACGGTCGCGACAAGACTCCCACCTGCCACCAGGTGGAACAAGATGGAAACCCCAAACAAAAGAGAACCCAAACTTTTATTAGCTGCTAATCCCCATATTACACCCCCCCAAACTACATCACTCATACATCACGGTTACATCATGAAAGGGGAGGTCTGGTGGCCGTAATCTGAGCATCCTGGACCCTGCCCCATGGTTCCCCTTGCCCTCCACCAAACACCCATCAATATGAAACGATACGATAATCTTTATTGTCATTGTTCCATACAGAACAACGAAATTGAAAAAAATCTACACCAGACATTCAAAAACCCACAAGCCTGCTATCCCAGCCTGGTTAACCCCCTAAAAACTCTGATACCCCGTAATTAAATATGATGCACTCCCACAGAGACTACCTTACACTGTGTTTAAAACCAAAACCTCATTTGGATAAAAATTGTTTCTTAGGCGACTAGTCCTAGTCTTTATAACCCTGTACCTTCTTCCAGAAGGCAGAAGCTGAAAGAGATCATCAAGTGTAACAAAAGAGATATTTACATTTCCCTGTTTCCCAGCCAAGTTCCTCACACCCTTTTGTCTTCATCTGGGTTTGTTATTTCTGGAATGGCTACCTGTCTGGCACTCAGGTATCAGGAGGCCAGGGATTCTGGCGATGAACATCTGCTCTCCTCCCTCCCCAATTTCTCATAGATCAGCTGGTCTACCAAGCAGCTTCGCCGGACGAGGAAGCCCTGGTGACCGCGGCCAGGAACCTGGGCTACGTCTTCCTGTCTCGAACGCAGGACACGGTCACCATCAGCGAACTTGGGGTGGAGAGAACCTACAAGGTGCTGGCCCTCCTGGACTTCAACAGCGTCCGCAAACGGATGTCCATCGTGGGTCAGTGTTTTGTGGGCCCATAATCACAGAATCGTAGAGTTGGAAAAGGGGACACTGAAAATCATCGGCCGCTGTCCCATATGGAAATCCATAAGGGTCCTTGACATCTGAAGGGAGGGCGTTCCACAGGGCGGGCGCCACCACCGAGAAGGCCCTTTGCCTGGTTCTCTGTAACCTCACTTCTCCCAGGGAGGGAACCACCAGATGGCCCTCAGGAGATGGACCCTGGCTGAACGATGGGGGTGGAGACGCTCCTTCAGGGATACTGGGCTGTTTAGGGCTTTCAAGGTCAGCACCAACACTTTGAATTGTGCTCGGAAACATCCTGGGAGCCAACGTAGCATATTTTCGCTCTATAAGACGCACCAGACCACAAGACGCTCCTAGTTTTTGGAGGAGGAAAACAAGAAAAAAAATATTCTGAATCTCAGAAGCCAGAACAGCAAGAGGGATCACTGCGCAGTGAAAGCAGCGATCTCTCTTGCTGTTCTGGCTTCTGGGATAGCTGCGCAGCCTGCATTCGCTCCATAAGACGCACACACATTTCCCCTTACTTTGTAGGAGGGAATAAGTGAGTCTTATAGAGCAAAAAATACGGTAGGCCTTTCAGGACCGGTGTTATGTGGTCTCGGCGGCCGCTCCCAGTCGCCAGTCTGGCTGCCGCATTCTGGATTAATTGTAGTTTCCGGGTCACCTTCAAAGGTAGCCTCACATAGAGCGCATGGCAGTAGTCCAAGCGCATTTTTCACGGATGGGAAACTTCATCCTTCTGGATGTTGCCAGACTACAACTCCCATCAACCCCAACGGTCAGGGATGATGGGAGTTGGAGTCCAAGAACATCTGGAACGGTCAGAGGTTTCCCACCTTTGGTAAACAGATGATGTCTCTCTCTCTCTCTCTCTCTCTCTCTCTCTCTCTCTCTCTCTCTCTCTCTCTCTCTCTCTCAACTTAAGGGTTTTTGTTTCTCCACCCCACAGTGCGGGACCCCGAAGGCCATATCAAGCTTTACACCAAAGGAGCAGACACTGTGATCCTGGAGAGACTCCACAGAGACCGTGCGAACGAAGGATGCACCGTCAAGGCTCTGGACGTAAGTCTTCACAAGCGGGTGGAAGCTGGTGTGACTTAGTGGTCCGAGTGTCGGACTAAGATCTGGACAGCCAGGGTTCGAATTCCCAGCTGGCTGGCTGACTGACCTCAAGAAGAAGAAGAGGAGGAGTTTGGATTTGATATCCTGCTTTATCACTACCCGAAGGAGTCTCAGCGAGTGGCGCTGTGGGTTAAACCACAGAGCCTAGGACTTGCCGATCAGAAGGTCGGCGGTTCGAATCCCATTGAGCTCCCATTGCTCGGTCCCTGCTCCTGCCCACCTAGCAGTTCGAAAGCACCTCAAAGTGCAAGTAGATAAGTAGGTACATCAACTAGGTTGATGCCACCGCTCAGGGGTGCGCTTTAGGCCCTGACCTCCATAGGCTTTGGACGAGGCAACGCCCCCCGGAATCCTTTACCGGACTACCCTTCAGTATATGGGGGAGGTGATTGCGCTCCCCCCAACACATCTACATAACAATACCCCTACCAATGCCTAATCGCCAAAACCAAAGGAGTTGTGACAATTTGCTACGAGGTAGGGACGTGGGTGGCGCTGTGGGTTAAACCACAGAGCCTAGGACTTGCTGATCAGAAGGTTGGTGGTTCGAATCCCCGCAATGACGGGGTGAGCTCCTGTTGCTCGGTCCCTGCTCCTGCCCTCCTAGCAGTTCGGAAGCACACCAGTGCAAGTAGATAAGTAGGTCCCGCTCCGGCGGGAAGGTATACGGCATTTCCGTGCGCTGCTCTGGTTCGCCAGAAGCAGCTCAGTCATGCTGGCCACATGACCCGGAAGCTGTACGCCGGCTCCCTCGGCCAGTAAAGTGAGATGAGCGCCGCAACCCCAGAGTCGGCCACGACTGGACCTGATGGTCAGGGGTCCCTTTACCTTTAAGGAGTCTCAAAGCGGCTAACAATCTCCTTTCCCTTCCTCCCCCACAACAAACACTCTGTAAGGTGAGTGGGGCTGAGAGACTTCAGAGAAGTGTGACTGGCCCAAGGTCACCCAGCAGCTGCAGGTGGAGGAGCGGGGAAGCGAACCCGGTTCACCAGATTACGAGTACACCGCTCCTAACCACTACACCACACTGGCTCTCAAGTCAACTCCCTCTCCCTCACAAATTTGTGAGGATAAAACAGGGGGGAGAAGATCTCCGTACGCTGCCTTGAGCTCCTCAAAATAATGTAAATGTAAAAATGAATGCGCCCACAGACTTGTAGCTGATGAACGAGGCTGTTTATTTGAGGGGGGAATGAAACATTGCCACCAGAATTCCACCTGTCCTAAATCGAAACATTGAAGTGAGCTTAGGTCCTTTCAGCAAAGCTAAAGTAAGATTCTAGACCTCATGGTGGTGACTAAAGGGAACATAGGAAGATGCCTTTGACAGAGTCAGACCACTGGTCTAGCTAGTTCAATGTTGTTGACACTGGCTGGCAGCAGCTGTCCTTCAGGATTTTAGACAGGGATATGTCCCAGTCCTAGCGATTAAAAAATCAAACATTAAAAACTTCCCTAAAGAGGGCTGCCTTCAGATGTCTTCTAAAAGTCTGATAGTTGTTGTTCTCTTTGACATCTGGTGGGAGGGCGTTCCACAGGGCGGGCGCCACCACCGAGAAGGCCCTCTGCCTGGTTCCCTGTAACCTCGCTTCTCGCAGGGAGGGAACCGCCAGAAGTCCCTCAGAGCTGGACCTCAGTGTCCGGGCAGAACGATGGGGGTGGAGACGCCCCTTCAGATCTAGTGGGCCATTTAGGGCTTTCAAGGTCAGCACCAACCCTTTGAATTGTGCTCGGAAACATCCTGGGAGCCAATGTAGGTCTTTCAGGACCGGTGTTATATGGTCTTGCCGGCCGCTCCCAGTCCCCAGTCTGGCAGCCGCATTCTGGATTAGTTGCAGTTTCCAGGTCACTTTCAAAGGCAGCCCCACATAGAGCGCATGGCAGTAGTCCAAGCGCGAGATAACTAGAGCATGCACCACTCTGGCCAGACAGTCTGCGGGCAGGGAGGGTCTCATCCTGCATACCAGATGGAGCTGGGAGACAGCCGCCCTGGACACAGAATGGACCTGCGCCTCCATGGACGGCTGTGAGTCCAAAGAAGAAGAGTTTGGATTTGATATCCCTCTTTTCACTCCCTTTAAGGAGTCTCAAAGCGGCTAACATTCTCCTTTCCCTTCCTCCCCCACAACAAGCACTCTGTGAGGTGAGTGGGGCTGAGAGACTTCAGAGAAGTGTGGCTGGCCCAAGGTCACCCAGCAGCTGCAGGTGATGAGAGGAGCGGAGATGCGAACCCGGTTTCCCAGATTACGAGTCTACCGCTCTTAACCACTACACCACACTGGCTCCCAGCTACACCACGCTGCCCCCTATTGCAGAAATCCATATTCCCAGCAGTCTCTGCTTTTGCCTCTCCTAGACTTTTGCGGCCGAGACGCTGAGGACTCTGTGCTTGGCGACGAGAGATGTGGACGAGAGCGAGTTTTCCCTGTGGAGTAAGAAACACCACGCTGCCAGCGTCTTGCTGCAGAATCGAGGCCAAGAACTGGACAAGGTTTACGAGGAGATCGAGAGGGATCTCAGGGTAAGATCTCCTTTGGTCAGCAAAAGGCTTCTCCCGCAGCCGGACTTCCCTTTCTACAGGGTGCCAGATGTCATTATTATTATTTATGATTATCACCATTACTGCCACTACTATTAAAAATTTGTGTACCGCTGTACACACACAGGTCTCAGGGTGGTCCGCAGCATAAAACCACAATATAAAACCCCCAAAATACATAATATAATAGGGTTGCCAACAAAAGTTGTTGAGCTTTCCTTTTGGCCAAAGTTGCTGAGCTTTTATTTTTTTCTTTTCTTGCCCTTTTTGCAAAATCTGCCCCCTCCCCCCAAAAAAAACACACCTGAAGTTTGGGAGCTATTTTTTAGGAAATTTGCAAAACAAACAAAATAATAATAATAATAATAATAATAATAATAATAATAATAATAATAATAATAATAGTTTATATCCCACCCTCCCCAGCCGAAGCCGGGCTCAAGGCGGCGAACAACAATAAATTAATACAACATTCTAAAATAATTTCATTATAAAATTACTCCAAATCAAATTGATGGCAACCATTGGGCTATCCACTGTGAAGTTCTGGGAAGATTGCCAAAGGAGGGGATCAGGCTGTGCCCTGGCCAAAGGCCTGGTGGAACAGCTTTGTCTTGCAGGCCCTGCAGAAAGATGTCAAGTCCCGCAGGGCCCTAGTCTCTTGGGACAGAGCGTTCCACCAGATTGGGGCCACAGCCGAAAAAGCCCTGGCTCTAGTTGAGGCCAGCCTAACCTCTCTATGGCCTGGGACCTTCAAGATGTTTTTGTTTGAAGACTGTAAGTTCCTCTGTGGGGGATACCAGGAGAGGCGGTCCTGTAGGTACGAGGGTCCTAGGCCGTATAAAACCCCAACACTGCCTGGGTTTCCCCCAGACAGTTGAACCAATTTTCAAAAATTCAGCCCGGACGCAATATTCAACCGATGAATCCCGGATGTGTCTGGGAAATTCCAGACGTATAGCAGCCCATATAATATCAGTAACAACAAGAACGATCTAGTAATCACCTCTCTCAAATGAGAGAACCAAGGCGTTTGAGTACCAAGGCATTTGAGAACCAAGGTACCGCTGTATTCAGAAAAATAGACAAAGCGATACTCAGAGCCACTAATTAACAAATAAAGGAAACCTCAACCTCCCCCGGTCGAAAAATCATTCGTATCAAGCCCACAATTTCCCCCTTTCAAACTCCCCACCCCACCCAGAAATCTGGTCTCAAGGCTAGCTGTTGCAGATCAGTTGTTGGGGGTCAAGTCAGGAGAGAGGGAGGAGCAAAGCGAAGACGGATGATGGCAGCCAACTGCTTTGCGGTTGACCCGGCTACTTCCCCCCTCCTGAAACGTCCCACGTTCCGTTCCATCGTACGCGCCCCTGTTGGAGTCTGGTATTACAAGCGAGACAGGAGCTGGGGGCAAAAGGTTTTAGGTTAGCTAGAGCATAGCTGTCAACCGTCCCTTATTTGGCGGGACAGTCCCTTATCCCAGCGCCGTGTCCCGCTGCTGTCCCGGATTGATGATGTCCCTTAAATTTCCCGGTTTCAAAGGAAGCAGCTCCTCTCCCTCCCTCCCGGCCAGCCAGGGAGGAGGGAGGCTCCAACTGTGTTGCTTGGCTGCGTTGCTCACCCAGTCAGGAGTCTGAGAACAACTGAGGGGTGGAGCTTGTGCCAATCAAATCGGCCGCGTTGCCTGGGGACTCGCCTTTGCTCAGCGCTTCCCAGCGGAGAGGTGACGGTGGTTTTCCTTGCTGCGTCCCCTTTGCCGGGTTGCTGCACTGTGGGAACCACCGCTTGAGGCTTCGTTTGGCTGCTGGCTGGGCTTTCTGCCTTTGGCTCAGAGGGGCTCAGAAGTCGAACATACCTTTGCCCGGAAAATCCCTTATTCTGGCTGCTGATCCCTTATTTTCGAGGCTGCTGGTCCCTTATTTTCAAATCTGTAAGTTGACAGCTATGAGGTAGAGTTCCATCATTGCCTCAACTTGGTCTTCCTCTCTCAGCTCTTGGGGGCCACGGCTATCGAGGACAAACTGCAAGATGGGGTTCCCGAAACCATCCAGCTCCTCAAAAGGGGAGACATCAAAGTGTGGGTGCTGACAGGAGACAAGCAAGGTAAGGCATCTGTCCCACCAACCCCTACCTGTCCTCAGCCAGCCCCCACCTGGCTGCCTTTACCCCCCCCTTCTTTGACGATCCCTCGTAGCCGATTGTCTTCCACAAACAGGGTTTTCAAAAGTGAGTCCGTAAGTGACTGTGGAGGCCAATTCTGGAACCCCACGTCCTTCCACAGTGGGGACATTGGTTTCCGGGTGGGAGTTGATCCTGGTGAGGGTTTGCCAAGCGTGCCTTCCTCTTGGCACATTTCTCCCTTACGTCCTGAGTTCGAGTGTCTTCAAAGCCCACGACACCTTTGGGAAAGGCTGTTCTCCAACTGGAGCGCTCGCAGGCCAGTGTTTCCCAGTTGTCAGTGTTTATACTACATTTTTTCAATTCTGCGTCCAGGGCAGCTGTCTGCCAGCTCCATCTGGTATGCAGGATGAGACCCTCCCTGCCTGTAGACTGTCTCACCAGAGTGGTGCATGCTCTGGTTATCTCCCACTTGGACTACTGCCATGTGCACTCCGTGGGGCTACCTTGGAAGGTGACCCAGAAACTACAACTACGTAATCCAGAATGCGGCAGCTGGACTGGTGACTGGGAGTGGAGACCACATAACACCGGTTCTGAAAGACCTCCATTGGCTCCCAGGACGTTTCCAGGCACAATTCAAAGTGTTGGTGCTGACCTTGAAAGCCCTAAACGGCCCAGTAGACCTCAAGGAGCGTCTCCACCCCAGTCACCGAGGTCCAGCGCCGAGGGCCTTCTGGCAGTTCCCTCCCTGTGAGAAGCGAGGTTACAGGAAACCAGGCAGATGGCCTTCTTGGTGGTGGCACCCGCCCTGTGGAACGCCCCCCCACCAGATGTCAAGGAAATAAACAACTACCTGACTTTTAGAAGACATCTGAAGGAAGTTTTTAATGTTTAGTGGTGTATTATTTTTTAAATATTCCGTTAGGAGCTGTTGGGCAAACCCAGCCAGATGGGTGGGGTATAAATAAATTATTATTATTATTATTATTATTATTATTATTATTATTATTATTATTACAGTGGTACCTCTGGCTACAAACTTAATTCGTTCCAGAGGTCCATTCTTAACCTGAAACCGTTCTTAACGTGAGGTACCACTTTAGCTAATGGGGCCTCCCGCTCCTGCGCAATTTCTGTTCTCATCCTGAAGCAAAGTTCTTAATCCGAGGTACTACTTCCGGGTTAGTGGAGTCTGTAACCTAAAGTGTTTGTAACCCGAGGTACCACTGTATATAAAAGTGGCCATAGTAGTTGGCGCATCTCATCAGGGCACCCTCATCTCATTTTGTGTTTACAGAGACTGCTGTCAATATTGGCTTTGCCTGTCGACTTCTCTCGGATGACATGAGTATTCTAGAGGAGAGTGAAATCAGGTATGGGTGTCTGCTGAGCTCTAGGTTTGGGGCAAGTAATCTCGGGTGAGAGAACCCCCAGCAGAGATTTAAAATCACAAAACATGCAGTGGAAATGCAGGCTGTTAGACCTTCGAAATATGCCCTCTCTTCCAAAGTTTCCCACTTCTCCTAGCATATATATATATATCTATCAGAAAGTTCTTCCTCATGTTGAGTCTTGTAACCTGAACACATGGTTTACTTACAAGTGCTTCAAAGGTCCGAGTCATGTGCTGTTCCACGCAGCTTTGGAAAAAAATGCACAGGCAGTAGAACTTGGCTTAGTTGCAAAGGGATGAAATTATTCGGTTCCTGGACGCTTCGAATATCGTACGTTTCGACTCCCAAACGCCAAAAACCTGGAAGTAAATGCTTCTGTTTTCAAATGTTTTTTGGAATCTAAATGTGCTACGCAGCTTCCGCTGAGTGCAAGAAGCTCTTGCAACCAATTGGAAGCCTCGTCTCAGTTTTCGAATGTTTCGGAAGCCGAACGGGCTTCTGGAATGGATTTCGTTTGAGAACCCAAGGAAGGCTTGTTAAAGCCATGCGGCTAAGGTGGAGCAACCAGCTTAGCCACCTCACATGTTGAGCTTCTCAGGTAGACAGAGGGATCAAAGGCTTGGTTACCTAGTCCCTCCCCAAGTGAGCTAAGCCTGGCAGGCCAGCTTACTCTATGGTATTAACCCCTTCATGCATTAACACCAGTCTTGAAAGACCTACACTGGCTCCCAGTACATTTCCAAGCACAATTCAAAGTGTTGGTGCTGACCTTGAAAGCCCTAAACGGCCTTGGTCCAGTAGACCTGAAGGAGCATCTCCACCTCCATCGTTCTGCCTGGACACTGAGGTCCAGCTCCGAGGGCCTTCTGGCGGTTCCCTCCCTGCGAGAAGCGAGGTTGCAGGGAACCAGGCAGAGGGCCTTCTCGGTGGTGGCGCCCGCCCTGTGGAACACCCTCCCACCAGATGTCAAAGAGAAAAACAACTACCAAACTTTTAGAAGAAATCTGAAGGCAGCCCTGTTCAGGGAAGCTTTTAATGTTTAATAGGTTGTTGTATTTTAGTGTTTTGCTGGAAGTCGCCCAGAGTGGCTGGGGAAACCCAGCCAAATGGGTGGGGTATAAATAATAAATTATTATTATTATTATTCCTAATCAGACTTAAGTATGTTGGTTATATGAAGAAGTGTGTCAGTGTTTCTGTTTTGGCCCTTCAACCACCCGCCTTGTTTTGCAGCGAGATCCTGGAGCCAGGCTGGTACAGCAATAGCAGCATAGCTAGCAGTGGAGAAGGCCTCTGCAAAGAAAAGTCATTCCTATCTTTCCCGGCCTCCCTGCCACATGGCAAAAAAGCATTGGTGGTCACCGGAGACTTCCTGGTGAGATATATACTTTTGCTGGACCCCTCTTCCTTCCCTCCCAGACTTAAATTCTAGAAATGGAAAGTATTTTTGCAGCCCATTCCACCACCCCCCCAAATATCCTCCAGGCAGTTTGTTGTTGTTGTTGCTGTTTAGTCGTTTAGTCGTGTCCGCCTCTTCATGACCCCCTGGACCAGAGCATGCCAGGCACTCCTGTCTTCCACTTCCTCCCGCAGTTTGGTCAAACTCATGCTGGTAGCTTCGAGAACACTGTCCCACCATCTCATCCTCTGTCGTCCCCTTCTCCTTGTGCCCTCCATCTTTCCCAACATCAGGGTCTTTTCCAGGGAGTCTTCTCTTCTCATGAGGTGGCCAAAGTCTTGGAGCCTCAGCTTCAGGATCTGTCCTTCCAGTGAGCACTCAGGGCTGATTTCCTTCAGAATGGAGAGGTTTGATCTTCTTGCAGTCCATGGGACTCTCAAGAGTCTCCTCCAGCACCAGAATTCAAAAGCATCCATTCTTCGGCCATCAGCCTTCTTTATGGTCCAGCTCTCACTTCCGTACATCACTACTGGGAAAACCAGAGCTTGAACTATACAGACCTTTGTTGGCAAGGTGATGTCTCTGCTTTTTAAGATGCTGTCTAGGTTTGCCATCACTTTTCTCCCAAGAAGCAGGCGTCTTTTAATTTTGTGACTGCTGCAGTGATCATGGAGCCCAAGAAAGTAAAATCTCTCACTGCCTCCATTTCTTCCCCTTCTATTTGCCAGGAGGTGATGGGCCCAGTGGCCATGATCTTCGTTTTTTGATGTTGAGCTTCAGACCATATTTTGCGCTCTCCTCTTTCACCCTCATTAAAAGGTTCTTTAATTCCTCCTCACTTTCTGCTATCAAGGTTGTGTCATCTGCATATCTGAGGTTGTTGATATTTCTTCCGGTGAACTTAATTCCGGCTTGGGATTCATCCAGCCCAGCCTTTCGTGTGATGAATTCTGCATATAAGTTAAATAAGCAGGGAGACAATATACAGCCAGGCAGTTTAGCCTCTTTCAAAGCAGACACACTGACCCAGTGCTTCTTTCTAGCCAGCGTAGTTTTGACACCTGGTTTTTTATTACATGATATTTAAAGCATTTTTTAATGTTCCTCTTGAATGTTCTTCCAAAATTGTTTGATATGCACACACTCCCACCACATATGATACATGGTTCCTATCCATGGAACCATGGTAGGCTGAGACCCTACCTGCCTGTGGACTGTCTTGCCAGAGTTATCTCCCACTCGGATTACTGCAATGCGCTCTACGTGGGGCTACCTTTGAAGGTGACCTGGAAACTGCAATTAATCCAGAATGCAGCAGCCAGACTGGGGACTGCGAGTGGCTGCCGGGACCACATAACACCAGTCCTGAGAGATCTGCATTGGCTCCCAGTACGTTTCTGAAAAAAAGTGTTTTAAATAGCACATGGGCCTTTCCCATTCTCCTTAAAAGCCCTAAATGGCCCAATATCCCTGAAGGAGCGTCTCCACCCCCATCGTTCAGCCCGGACACCGGGGTCCATCTCCTGAGGGCCTTCTGGCAGTTCCCTCCCTGTGAGAAATGAGGTTGCAATTGTAATGGTCTGAACCACCCCCGAAAAAGAGGTCAAGTATTTCACATATTAAAGAAAGAACATCTAGATGTAATATGTCTGCAAGAAACCCACATTGCCAGGATACATAGAAAATTACTGATAAACAAGAGATTAGGATTGGAATTCATTTCGTCAGACAAAGTTAAGAAAAGAGGGGTAGTGATGTATGTTAAAGAAAGATTAGAACCAAAAATGATCTTTAAGGATGAACAAGGAAGATATCTGGCAGTGGAAATTCAAATACATGGAGAAAAGATCTTGATTGTAGGAGTTTATGCACCTAACGAGGGGAAGGCAGAGTTCTTTAAGAAGTTGCATGAGACTTTAATGGACTATATGGACTTTAAAATCATAATGATGGGCGATATGAACGGAGTCGTCTCCACAAACATGGACAAAGCGCAAAGACAAATAATTTCTAAAGATGGGAGATTACCAAAGACCTTTTTCGAGCTGACTGATACCATGGACTTGATTGATATTTGGAGAACAAGGAACCCCCTGGAAAGAGAGGGGACCTTCTTCTCTGAAGCAAAGATGACCTGGACCAGGATTGACCAAATTTGGATCTCTAGCAATCTGGCACCAAGGGTTAAAAAGACAGAAATCTGCCCAAAAACCTGCTCCGATCATAACGCAATAAGGATGGACATGAAACTGACAACAGCTGGAAACTTCAGATGGAGAATGAATGACACCCTATTTGGAGATGATGCTATTTACAAAAAGGCCCAAAAGACATTGAAAGACTACTTCGAGGTGAATTTAAGATCAGATGTGGAAAGAAGAATAGTGTGGGATGCTAGCAAGGCCGTGATGCGTGGTTTCCTAATCCAACAAAATTCTATAAAAAGGAAAAAACAGAATGAGAGAAAAGAAAAAATTTGGGAACAGATGAAAGAAGGAGAAAAGAAATTGAGATCTAAACCCAAGTCTCAAGAGATTTTAAGAGAAATAAAGTACCAACAAACCCAGTATATGGAACTGATAAATCAAGAAATAGAATGGAAAATAAAACAAATGAGGCAAAAGACTTTTGAGTCAGCAGATAAATGTGGGAAACTGCTGTCATGGCAATTGAAAAAGAGGCAAAAGCTGAACACGGTAACATCCCTCGAGGTAGAGGGGAAACTCATCAGTAAACCAAATGAGATCAGTAATTGTTTTCAAAGTTTTTTTAAGAAATTATATGCACAAGGGCCAAAGAATGAACAAGAGATAGAAGATTTTATTAAAATAATAAAAGGATTTTGAATGAGAAAATTACAGACCAAGAAATAGAGGGTGCCATTCAGGGTATGCAATTGGGGAAATCACCAGGACCAGATGGATTGACCGCGAGGTACTACAAAGCACTTAAGGAATGGCTAATACAACCGTTGAAAGAAGTGTGTAATCAAATCATGGAGGGGAAAAAGGCTCCTGAATCGTGGAAGCAAGCATTTATCTCACTCATACCGAAAACAGAAACTGAGAAGCACCAAGTTAAGAACTACCGCCCCATCTCACTATTAAATGTGGATTATAAAATCTTTGCAGACATTTTAGCAAAAAGATTGAAAAAAGTGTTATTGGATGAGATTCATAAAGACCAAACAGGCTTTCTCCCAGGGAGATATATGTCAGATAATGTGAGGAACATTATAGACATTTTGGAGCTTTTAGAGACGAACATAAACAGAAAAGCAGTTTTGATCTTTGTGGACGCGGAGAAAGCCTTTGACAACGTTAGTTGGAGTTTTATGAAGAAGAATCTGCAAGGGATGGGGGTAGGCCAAAAATTTGAAAATGGTATAGGTGCAATATACTCTGAGCAAAAGGCTAAATTAATTGTGAATGGTATGGTGATGGATGAGATCCCGATAGAAAAAGGGACACGACAGGGATGCCCAATATCCCCCCTATTGTTTATATCGGTCCTGGAGGTACTGTTAAACATGATTAGAAGAGACCAGCTGGTGGAAGGGATACAGCTCGGAGCTAAACATTATAAGTTAAGAGCATTTGCAGATGACTTAGTTTTGACTTTGCAAAAACCAGAAGCCAGTACAAAAAGGGTATTGGAACTTTTTGAAAAATTTGGTCAAGTGGCAGGTTTTAAATTAAACAAACAGAAGACAAAGGTGTTGGGAAAAAATTTAACAATGGAGGAAAAAGATAGCTTCCAAAGGGAAACGGGTTTGGAAATAACAAAAAAAGTGAAATATCTGGGGGTGAATTTAACATCTAAGAATATGAATCTGTTTAAGGACAATTATGAGAAATGTTGGTTGGAAGTGAAGAAAGATCTTGACATTTGGTCTAGACTAAGACTCTCCTTGTTAGGCCGAATTGCTGTTATTAAGATGAACGTATTGCCGAGAGTGTTGTTTCTGTTCCAGACACTACAAATTTTGGACAAGATGGACTGTTTCAAGAAGTGGCAGAAAGATATATCTAAATTTGTCTGGCAGGGCAAAAAACCCAGAATAAAATTTAAGATTTTAACTGACTCAAAGGATAGAGGGGGCTTTGCTCTGCCGGACTTAAGACTTTACTATGAGGCAGCAGCATTTTGCTGGCTGAAACAATGGCTACTTCTTGAGAATACAGATGTCTTGGATTTGGAGGGATATGATAATAACTTCGGCTGGCATGCATACTTGTGGTATGACAAGGTAAAGGTTCATAGAGGCTTTAAAAACCACATTGTCAGAAAAGCATTATATAATGTATGGATTCGTTATAAGGATTTGTTGGAAAATAAAACCCCCAGGTGGTTGTCACCCATGGAAGCCAAGGCGGTAAAAAAACTTAATATGGAATCAGATTGGCCAAAATATTATGAAATTATAGAATACGATGGTGAAAAGCCTAAATTACAGAGCTTTGAGAAACTAAAATCTAAAGTTCGAGACTGGTTACATTATCATCAGATTAATGAGACATTTAAGCAAGACAGGAGAATAGGATTTCAGAAGGAGAGGTCAAAGTTAGAAACAGAGCTATTGGAATCCAATACTAAGAATTTGTCTAAAATGTATAATTTGTTGCTGAAATGGAACACTCAAGATGAAACAGTAAAGTCAGCAATGATTAAGTGGGCACAGGATATCGGACATGATATTATGTTTGCAGACTGGGAACAGTTATGGACCACAGGCATCAAATTTACGGCATGTAGTGCCTTAAAAGAGAACATAATGAAAATGATCTATAGGTGGTACATGACCCCAGTCAAGCTTGCAAAGATATATCATCTGCCCAATAACAAGTGCTGGAAGTGTAATGAATGTGAAGGAACCTTTTATCATCTTTGGTGGACCTGTCCAAGAATTAAGGCCTACTGGGAAATGATCTATAATGAAATTAAGAAGGTCCTAAAGTGGACATTTGCAAAGAAGCCGGAGGCCTTTCTCCTGGGCATGGTCGATCAAACGATTCCAAAGAAAGATAGAACTTTTTTCATGTATGCAACCACGGCAGCAAGAATTCTTCTAGCAAAGTATTGGAAGACTCAAGAGCTACCTACTCTGGAAGAATGGCAGATCAAGGTGATTGAATATATGGGACTAGCAGAGATGACCGGCAGAATCCGCGACCAGAGGAGAGAGACGGTGGAAGAGGACTGGAAAAAATTTAAAGTGTATCTTAAGAATTCTTGTAAAATTTTGGAATGAGAAGATGTCAAGGGCTATGAAATTAGAGAATTTATAGCTGTTAAAATCTAAACTTAAGAAAATTTAAAGAAAGTTGTTCTTTTAAAATTGAAAGAAGGATTGCTTAAAGCTAATTTAAAAAATAAGGGTGCAGTGATGGGAAGGTTTGGGGAAGTCATGTATGTTTGTTTGTATGTTTTTCTTTTTCTTTTTCTATTTTGTTGTCTATTTTGTTTTCTATATTGTTTAAAATGAATAAAAAATTTTATAAAAAAAAAAAAAAAGAGAAATGAGGTTGCAGGGAACCAGGCAGAAGGCCTTCTCGGTGGTGGTGCCCACCCTGTGGAACACCCTCCCTTCAGATGTGAAGGAAATAAGCAGCTATCCTATCTTTAAAAGACATCTGAATGCAGCCCTGTTTAGGGAAGTTTTTAATATTTAATGCTATACTGTTTTTAACATTTGATTGGGAGCCGCCCAGAGTGGCTGGGGAAACTCAGCCAGATGGGCGGGGTATAAATAATAAATTTATATTATTATTAAGCATTTTGTAAAGTTCCTCTTGAATGGCCCTCCAAAATTGTTTGATGTGCACACACTCCCACCACATGTGATACATGGTTCCTATCCCAAGTGCTAATTCATCTGCAACAGGAACCGAGAATTTGGGATGGTCTCTTAACAAATACAGTGGTACCTCAGGTTAAGTACTTAATTTGTTCCGGAGGTCCGTTCTTAACCTGAAACTGTTCTTAACCTGAAGCACCACTTTCGCTAATGGGGCCTCCTGCTCCCACTGCGTGCCAGAGCACGATTTCTGTTCTCATCCTGAAGCAAAGTTCTTAACCTGAAGCACTATTTCTGGGTTAGGGGAGTCTGTAACCTGAAGCATATGTAACCTGAAGTGCGTGTAACCTGAGGTACCACTGTAAAGACCATCTGATTGGGTGTCTCCTCATTTTCCTCCCAGGATAAAATCTTCCACACGGAGGGATCGACCACGGAGGAGCAGAACCTGAGCTGGCGCCAGCGCTTAGGCTGCTGCCGCAACAGAACCAAGAAGGACCAGGAGAACGCGATGGAAAAAGCCTTTGTGGAACTGGCCACCACCTGCCAGGCCGTGATCTGCTGCAGGGTGACTCCCAAGCAGAAAGCCCTCATCGTTCAGATGGTCAAGCGCCACAAGAAAGCCATCTCCTTGGCCATTGGAGATGGGGCCAATGACGTCAACATGATTAAAAGTGAGGCCTGTTCCCAGGGGCCCGAGAAGACTTGAGCTTCTAGGTCAGGCACCCCCAAACTTGGCCCTCCAGATGTTTTGGGACTACAAAGTCACTTCCAACATCAGGAGGAGGTGGGGTGGCGGGTTTCACACCCCCAACACGCGCGCGGAGGCTGGTTTCCAGCCCCCGCGTGATCAGGGGAATCCTCGGGCCGTGTTATCCCCTGAGCCAGCCAATCGGCTGGCTCGGGGTGTGTGGCTTGCCTCACTTAAGGCAATTGCGGCCCCGGGATCTCCCTCTTTTGCCTGCACCTGCCTGCCCTTTAAGGTTCCCCTTCTGACATTGCTATGGACCTCGGTTGGTCGCCGTCAAGGGGCCTGGTAGGAATTTTTTCCACTTGGCAAATTGGCACCGGCCTAGGTAAAGGTCAAGGGACCCCTGACCGTTAGGTCCAGTCATGGCCGACTCAGGGGTTGCGGAACTCATCTCGCTTTATTGGCCGAGGGAGCCGGAGTACAGCTTCCGGGTCATGTGGCTAGCAGGACTAAGCCGCTTCTGGTGAACCAGAGCAGCGCACGGAAACGCCGTTTACCTTCCCACCGGAGCGGTACCTATTTATCTACTTGTACTTTGATGTGCTTTCGAACTGCTAGGTGGGCAGGAGCAGGGACCGAGGAACGGGAGTTCATCCCCGTTCGAACCGCCGACCTTCTGATCGGCAAGTCCTAGGCTCTGTGGTTTAACCCACAGCGCCACCCGCGTCCCTACCTCATAGCAAATCGCCACAGCTCCTTTGGTTTGGGCGGTTAGGCATTGGTAGGAGTATTGTTATGTAGATGTGTTGGGGGGGGGAGCGCCATTACCTCCCCCAAATATCAAAGGGTAATCCGGTAAAGGATTCCGGGGGGCGTTGCCTCGTCTGAAGCCTATGGAGGTCAGGGCCTAAAGCGTGCCCCAGAGCAGTGACCCCGGGGGAGTACCTACCATAGTTGATGTGCATCAGCAGGGCTCCCCTTGCTGGTGTTAACCCTTCCCGGTCTTCAAGCAATCAGGCTGAAGCCGGTTAGTCGATAGGACCAATGCCTAAGCCAATACCGCTCTTACCTGTAACCAATGTGGCCAATTTTAGCCCATTAACCTAATACAATGTTGTCACGTTTCCATTGGGGGGAGGCAGGAACTCTCCACGCAACTCCCATCATCCCTAGCTAACAGGACCAGTGGTCAGGGATGATGGGAATTGTAGTTCCAAAACATCTGGAGGGCCGAGTTCGGGGGTGCCTGTTCTAGGTCTTCAGCTGCAATGCAGGAATCTCCGCTAAAGCAGCCGCGACAAACCATGGCAAAAACCACTTACCTTATCGATCGCCTTTTTTCTCTCCAGCTGCCGACATCGGAGTCGGGATCAGCGGGCAGGAAGGGATGCAGGCTGTTCAGTGCAGCGATTATGCCCTGGCTCAGTTTCGCTACCTGGAGCGGCTCCTCTTTGTCCACGGCCGGTGGTCCTACCTCCGCATCTGCAAGTTCCTGCGCTACTTCTTCTACAAGACCTTTGCCGGCATGATGGTGCAGATCTGGTTTGCTTTCTACACTGGCTTCACAGCGCAGGTAAGAAGGGATAGGGGACCAAGGGGCTCATCTAGCATCCTCATCTCACACTGGCCCATCAGATACCTATAGGGTGATCTCAGGCTCCGACATAGCTGTCAACCGTCCCTTATTTGGCGGGAAAGTCCCTTATCCCAGCGCTGTGTCCTACTGCTGTCCCTTTTTGATGATGTCCCTTAAATTTCCCGGGTTTCAAAGGAAGCAGCTCCTCTCCCTCCCTCCCTGCCGGCCAGGGAGGAGGGAAGCTCCAGCTGTGTTGCTTGGCTGCGTTGCTCACCCAATAAGGAGTCTGAGAATGACTGGGGGGTGGAGCTTGCATGCCTTGTGCCAGTCAAATCAGCCGCATTGTCTGGGGACTCGCCTTTGCTCAGCGCTTCCCAGCGGAGAGGTGACGATGGTTTTCCTTGCTGCATCCCCTTTGCCTTGTTGCTGCGCTGTGGGAACCACCGCTTGAGGCTTCATTTGGCTGCTGGTTGACTAAAATCCCTTATTTTGGCAGCTGATCCCTTATTTTTGAGGCTGCTGGTCCCTTATTTTCAAATCTATAAGTTGACAGCTATGGGCTCTGAACACAAAAGTTATCTCCTGTGCACACTTTCAGCTTCTAGCAAGTGGTGTGTTATTACCTCTGACTGCAGAAGCAAACCATAGCCAACTTGATGAATAACCATTGATAGACTTCTCCACCTCTGCAAATTTGTTTAATCCTCTTTTAAAGCTATCTAAGTTGGCAGTTGTCCCTGCCTCTTGTGGCGGTGAGTTCCATAGTTTAAACTATGCACTCCATGTGAATTTTAAGGGGTTCCCCTCTGCCCTCTCCCTGTAGTTTGTACCCTTTCATTCTGCTGTTTTGTTCGCTTCCGAGGTGATATGGTACTGTGCATGACAACCTGTGAGATCCTGGGTTCGAGTCCTGTGTTTTCGTTTTGTTTTATTCTTTAACTGTTGCCCCTGCTCGTGGCAAAACCAGCAGCAACTATGGGGTATAAATAATAATAAGAAAGTGATGATGATTAATAACCACCACCCCCCTGCCCAACTGCACATGTCAAGCACTATTTGAGGGCATCATGGGAGGGAAATGGTACCTGATTCATAAATGGTGGTGCAAGGTGATGCTCTCTTTTTCTAGCTGTGTACTTATGTGTGTGAAAGAAGGGAAGGAGGAAGGGAGGGAGGGAGGGAGGGAGGGAGAGAGAGAGAGAGAGAGAGAGAGAGAGAGAGAGAGAGAGAGAGAGAAACAGAGAAACAGAGATGGAGAGAGAGAAAAGGTAAATTGATAAGGAGAGAGAGAGAGAGAGAGAGAAACAGAGAAACAGAGATGGAGAGAGAGAAAAGGTAAATTGATAAGGTAACGTGTTCTCCATAAAACACATATGCCTTTTATGCCAGAAATGGCCAGTGGTCAGGAATGATGGGAGTTGTAGTCTGACAACACCTGGAGGGTCACCGATGTCCCTCATCCTTGCTATGAGAAGGTCTCATTCCCTACTGCATTCAAGAGGTGAAAGACGGCCTCAGTTCAGAAGAGGCATTCACTCATGAGCAAAGGGGATACCTCTTCTTGGTTCAGGGATGGTGAACATCGGTGAACCTCCAAGTGTCACTGGACCGTAGGTCCCAGCAGCTGGCATGGGCTGGATGATAGGAGTTGTAGTCCAACGACATAGGGTCACATAACCGGTTGCAAGTTATGTGAAGGAAACCCATCTAATCCTCTCTGGTTTTGCTCTTCCATCTCAGCCTCTGCTGGAGGGCTGGTTCCTTGCCCTCTACAATGTCTTCTACACTTCGTACCCGGTGTTGTGCATGGGCTTGTTTGAACAGGTAAGTCCGCCGTTTCCGTAGATGTGTTTGCTACCCACACCCACTCATCCCATTCTCCTCCATTACACAAGGAAAGCTCTGCCCTTGGACAAGTCCAAAGGGGGTGGTCCATCCAATTCTGCATCTGTTGCCATAGCGACCAACCGGATGCCTGTGGCACGAAACCACCAGCCCTATCTCAAGCAGTGACCCCCCAGCAATTGACGTTCAGAGACATCATGCCGCTGATCCCACAGGGAGTGTTCAGAGACCAGTGCAATGTAATAACAATAACAATAATATCGTATTTTTTGCTCTATAAGACTCACCTTTCCCCTCCTAAAAAGTAAGGGGAAATGTGTGTGCGTCTTATGGAGCGAATGCAGGCTGCGCAGCTATCCCAGAAGCCAGAACAGCAAGAGGGATTGCTGCTTTCACTGCGCAGCGATCCCTCTTGCTGTTCTGGCTCCTGAGATTCAGAATATTTTTTTTTCCTCCTCCAAAAACTAGGTGCGTCTTGTGGTCTGGTGCGTCTTATAGAGCGAAAAATACGGTAATTTATTATTTATACCCCACCCATCTGGCTGGGTTTCCCCAGCCACTCTGGGCAGCTCCCAACAGAATATTAAAAACACAATACAGTGGTACCTCAGGTTACATACGCTTCAGGTTACAGACTCCGCTATCCCAGAAATATTACCTCGGGTTAAGTACTTTGCTTCAGGATGAGAACAGAAATTGAGCTCCGGCGGCGCGGCGGCAGCAGGAGGCCCCATTAGCTAAAGTGGTGCTTCAGGTTAAGCACAGTTTCAGGTTAAGAACGGACCTCCGGAACGAATTAAGTACTTAACCCGAGGTACCACTGTACAACATCAAACAGATGTCTTCTAGGATTTAGGGTTGCCCACCCAAAAAAACTCTTAACAATACCAACAATAAAAATAACCAACCCCTCTCTCTTTCTCTCCACCTTCCATTCAGGACGTGAGCGCCAAGAAAAGTTTGCAATTCCCCGAGCTCTACAAGGCTGGTCAGAAAGACCGCTTTTTCAATTTCCGAATCTTCTGCCTCTGCTTCGTCCATGGCTCCTTCGTCTCCTTGGCTAACTTCTTCATCACTCTCTGGGCCATGGGAGACCATTCTGGCACCCACGTCGTCGGTGACTACCAGTCCTTTGCCATGGTAATAGCAACCGCTGCAATATTCACCGTCATTGCCGAGGTGAGTTTGGCGTGGGTGGGTGGTGCCCGTGTGTGTGTTTGTGAGTGTTGAATGTGATCGGTGATTTAAATTGTGATTTACCGTATTTTTCGCTCTATAGGACGCACCCGACCATAGGACGCACCTTGTTTTAGAGGGGGAGAACAAGAAAGAAAATTCTCCCCCTCTCTGCTCAGCGCCCCTTCAGCGAAGCAGCAGGAGAAACGGGGCCCCTTCCATTTCTCCTCCCGCTTGGCTGAAGGGGCACTGCGCAGCTCTCCCTCTCTGCTGAAGCCAGGATAGTCTTGCTCTCCCGGCTTCAGCAAAAGGAACCCGAAGCCTTCGGAGCGCAGCGCGAGTTCCCGCAGCACTCCAAAGGCTTCAGGCGGCTATCCCTGAAGCCTGGAGAGTGAGAGGGGTCGGTGCGCACCGACCCCTCTCGTTCTCCAGGCTTCAGCGAAAGCAACGCGAAGCCTCCAGAGCGCGGAGGGAGCGCTCCCTCTGCGCTTCGGAGGCTTCGTGTTGCTTTCGCTGAAGCCAAGGAGCTTGCGTTCGCTCCATAGGATGCACACAAATTTTCCCTTAATTTTTGGAGGGGGAAAAGTGTCCTATAGAGTGAAAAATACGGTAAATCGAATCCGCCCTGGTGCTGAGCAACATCCCTGTGGCTGCAGATTTGCCAAAGCAGTTTGCTTCACTGACCTTCCTTTCTGTAGCTCCCCTTGGAAATGTGGAGTGATGGGAACTTACAGTCATATGTGGTGGGATTGTCCGTTAGTTAACAAATTCTGGAAACAGATTGGTATAGAAATATTGGGAACTGTGGGTAGGAAGGTGGAAATAGTTAAATTAATGGTTCTTATTACCCTGAGCAGCACGGATCATAGCTGTCAACTTTTCCCTTTTCTTGCGAGGAATCCTATTCAGAATAAGGGAATTTCTCTTTAAAAAAGGGAAACGGTGACAGCTATGACTGAGTTAGAAACAAAAGAGGAATGTAAATGGGTAAAATTGATGGTAATTGCGGCCAGACTGGTTATAGTGAGTAACTGGAAAAATCCAGAAGAGCTAGGGGTGAACCAGTGGAGGGAAAAATTGAAAAATATTATAATCTTAGAATATCTAACTGTGAAGATACATAAAACGAAAGGGCTTAAGGTCAGTGACAAGGAGGGGGATTGGTTTGAGAAGATATTGAATTATTTGGGGAGGTTTGAACAATCTGGGAGAATATTAAAACCTAAAACCTTGTGGAGGGAGGAGTGTTAAGGTATATAGAATCGTACATATGGTTGATTTGAATATGTTATTATTGATTATGTATACCCAATGTATCAGCTGCCTGGGGCGGTTTCACTGTTTGTTTTCACTGTTTGTGTTTTGGTTGTTGGTAAAATAATAATAATAATAATAATAATAATAATAATAATAATAATAATGTATCTCCCCTGGCAGAGCATGATGGAAGTCAAATTCTGGACCGTTTTGTCCGTGTTGGCTATTGTCGTCAGCATCGGTTTCTACTGCCTTTTCTCCTATATAACTCAAAGCTTTCAAGCCTTCAAGACATCTCCTGTAGCTTTCCAGTTTCCAGGTAAGAACTCCCGGAACTCTCCTGTATCTTCCACAACACTCAAACGGCAGATGCGTTGTGGGACGGGAGGAAGCAGGGAGGTATTGGTGGGGCAGATCTATGTGGGTCATGCTGCCAGCCCTACAGGGAGGGCCAGCGCCCGTTGGGACTGATGGGGCAGGAACAGGGAGCCGAAACAGTAGGTGGAGCCAGGGCTAATCAGAGCCCCGCGTTGGGCAAAAGATTCCTGCATTGCAGAGGGTTGGACCAGATGTTCCTTCCAGCTCCACTAGTTGTATTATTATATTTTATGAATTGACTGAAATACCCCACTTGGAGGGTGGCGCTGTGGTCTAAATCACAGAGCCTAGGACTTGCCAATCAGAAGGTTGGCAGTTCGATTCCCCGCGATGGGGTGAGCTCCCGTTGCTCGGTCCTGGTTCCTGCCAACCTAGCAGTTTGAAAACACAAAGTGCAAGTAGATAAATAGGTACTGCTCCAGCGGGAAGGTAAATGGCATTTCCGTGTGCTGCTCTGGTTCGCCAGAAGCGGCTTAGTCCTGCTGGCCACATGACCCGGAAGCTGTACGCCAGCTCCCTCGGCCAATAAAGCGAGATGAGCGCCACAGCCCCAGAGTCATCCGCGACTGGACCTAACGGTCAGGGGTCCCTTTACCCTTTTACTCCATTTGGAAGACAGGGTCCAATTCGTGGCACCACAATTTTGGAAGGGTGTTGACAAGCTAGAGCATGTGCAGAGGAGGGCAGCCAAGATGATTAAGGGTCTAGAACATGGGTAGGTAGGCAAACTCAGGCCCAGGGGCCGGATCTGGCCCAATTGCCTTCTCAATCCAGCCCACGGACGGTCCGGGAATCAGCGAGTTTTTACATGAGTAGAATGTGTGCTTTTATTTAAAATGCATCTCTGGGTTATTTGTGGGGCATAGGAATTCATTCATTCCCCCCCAAAAAATATAGTCTGGCCCCCCACAAGGTCTGAGGGACAGTGGACCGACCCCCTGCTGAAAAAGTTTGCTGACCCCTGGTCTAGAAACCAAGCCTGATGAGGAACTGTAGAACAGTTCCAAGGGAGTCCGTTCCACTGTCAAACAGCTCTTGCCACCATAAAGTTCTTCCTGGCATTGAGCTGTAATCTCCTTTCTTATCACTTGAAGCCATGGGTTCGAGTGCTACCCTCCAGAGCAGGAGAAAACAACCTTGCTCCATCCTCCATGTGGCAGTCCTTTAGATATTCAAAGATGGTTGTCATATCTCCTCACAGTCTCCGCTTTCCAAGGCTAAACATACCCAGCTCCTTCGACCGTACCTCATCAGGCTTGGTTTCCATTTTGGTTGCCCTCTTTGGCGAAAGGGTCTTGCATTGCAAGGAATTTGGCTGGCTACATGGTCCTCACGGTCCCTCCCAACTCTACAGTCCTATGACCTCATGATTCCTCTGCGCACATTCTACCTTATCAAAAGCTTTCTTAAATTGTGGTATGCAGAACTGGACATGGTTTTCAGATGCGGTCTGACCAAGGCAGATTAGAGCGGGACTATGACTTTCCTTGATCTGTTTATGCAACCTAGAATAGTATTACCTATTTTTTGCTGCAGCATCACACTGTTAAGCTTGTGGTTTACCACAACCCCGCGATCCTTTTCACGTGTACCCCTAAGTATGAATGGTAGGGAGGATTCTAGCCTGCATATATGTATAAATTCAATTTCTAGGAGATATTTTTAAAGGCCCATTTGAGTTTCCTTTGCAATTGGCATTTTGTGTGTGCTGGGTAGACACAGTCTCCTCAGCTGCTTTGCCACCCAACATATGAAGACCCCTCAGATGTTCCCGAGCTGACTGGGTCACTCTTTTCTCCTCCAGCTGCCACCAAGAACGCGCTGACAGACCCACTGTCGCTCTTTGTGGTCCTGCTCTGCGTTGTGGTGAACACGATCCCCTCCCTCACCTTCCGTTTTGTGCGGAGTTTCGCGGGACCCACAACCATGTCGGAGGTGAGTGTTGTTTGGCAGTCTCCCCAGAGTTTGGGTGCTGAAGGACAGCACCAAAGCGTTGAGCCCTTAGATGGAATCCTTTGGCGCAATCTGTTGGGAAGACGGGATCAATGGCCTTCAAGAAAATCAACACAAAACGATGTTCCAATGGCATCTAAATCCAGCACAGTTCTTTAGAGCTTATCAAGCTGTTTGCTGGAAGTGTGAAAAATATGAAGGGACATTTTATCATGTTTGGTGGACTTGTAAAAAAAGTCAATAAATATCAGAAACATCAATGTAGAAGGTTTTTAAAGCCTAACATTCATTTGAAGCCAGACCTTTTCCTGCCTAGGAATAGTGGATATACAATTAGAAAAAGACTGTGGAATATTATTTCAAGACATGACCACAGCGGCGAGACTTTCCTCTGCACAAAGATGGAACGATTCTTTATGAACTACGGTGGTTGTTAAAATTATTGGACTTAACGGAGATGGCAAAACTGACATGTTTAATCGGAGAAAAATCATTGTCGATATTTACTAAGGATTGGAAACTCCTTATAGACTTTTTGTGTGGAAAAGAAAACGAACTTATGATACGTGGGTTTGAGGATTGAGGAAAATATCATTATTAAGAAGTTAGAATTACAGCTGTACCTTGGTCTTCAAACAGCTTAGTTCTCAAACGTTTTGGCTCCCGAACGCCACAAACCCGGAAGTGACTGTTTGGTTTGCAAACTATTTTTGGAAGCTAAATATCCGACGGGGAGCTTCCTGCAGCCAATCAGAAGCCGTGCCTTGGTTTCTGAATGTTTTGGAAGTCGAACGGACTTCTGGTACGGATTCCGTTCGACTTCCAAGGTATATCATGGGAGAAATATACCTCGAGTCATACCTCGGGTAGAATACGCTTTGAGTTAAGCGCATTTGAGTTGTGCTCCGTGGCAACCCGGAAGTAATGGAGTGTGTTACTTCCGGGTTTCGCCACTTGCGCATGCGCAGACGCTCAAAATGACGTCACGCGCATGCGCAGAAGTGGTGAAAAGCGATGTGTGCGTGCGCAGACGTGCCATCGCTAGTTACGTTTGCTTCTAGATGTGAACGGGGCTCCGGAACGGATCCCGTTCGTATCTAGAGCTACCACTGTATATATTAAGAAAAGAACACGATGGGAGGATGCACAAATAGTCAACAGATACGGGAGATTTGCTCTGACGGTCGCCGAAAGGAATTTGCAAAATGTGAAAATGTAATGAAAAGTTTATGCCAAAAAGATAACGCTTTCTGCTTTCTTTTCAGGTGCTGCAAGCCCGGGACATGCAGGAGAAGCAAAAGGCGGTGGAACTGACCTCTCACATCCGAAGGAACTCGCACCTGAGACGTTCCAGCTATGCTTTCTCACACAAGGAAGGTTACGCAGACCTCATCTCCAGAGGGGCTAGTCTACGGAGCAAGGGCCCTCGAGTCCGCAGCCAGCTGAACGGCTTTGGCGGCAGCCCCAAATACTCTGCCGATGGTGCCTCTGAAGAAAGGAAGTTCAATCTCTGTTGACCAGGAGGAGAAAAAGGCCTTGGTGTGTGTGTGTGTGTGTGTGTGTGTGTGTACCAGTAGCCATAGGGACCAGCGTCAGATAATCTCCATCACCTTGGCGTCCGAAGAGGGCTCCCGAGACCCGAAGCGCAGCCTGCAGGAGATTGCAGCTCTGAGCTCGAATCCCGGCACGCCGGACGTTTCCTTGTGCGGAAACCGCCGCCGTTCTCGCACGGGCGCCGGCAGACGTTGAGCGGTGACTCTGCTGTGCTCTCGCACCGTAACCGTGGGGTGAAAGAAGACGTCGATGTTGCAAATACCCTCTGAAACTTTATTCAGAAAGCATTCCAATCGACAACCACCGGTGCCTGATTCTTAGGGTTGTTTTGTTAATTCAGAGGCGCCGAATTCAGAGGCGCCAGCAGAAAGAAGAGCCCTCAAGGGTGGGATGTTCTCCATTCACTTCTGAGCACAGGGGGTCAACTTCTAGGGGCCAATGGATATTTGCACCCCTCAAAAAAAACAATGTCTGAGGAGGCTGGGACCAGCAAAGTTGATGTGCCTTGCTATTCAAATGGTGTGTGTGGACCTCATCATGTGATTGATTATTCAGGGAGGGGCTTGTCTGCCCCCCAATATTTTATTCAAGTTGGTACCCCTGTTTCTGAGCGTCCTTCCAGGGGGTACATACCACCAGTAGCCGGAACTAGAGGCAAACGGACAGAGCCTCAAATGTAAACTTTAACCTTCGTCCCGTAGGCCAGTTTCTGCTCACACACCCCTCTCTATCCTCTAGCCAAAGAATCAAAGTATTGTACAGTTGGAAGGGACACTCCAAAGGGCATCTAGGCCAACCCCTTGCAAATGCAGGAATTATGTTTGTGCCAAAAACACCTCTTAAGAACATGAGCGTGGACTTCCCGGGGTCTTCTCAAACCCGGCACCCTGTTTCGACAGTGACCAACTCCTAGTGTTTTTCTGAGAATCGCAGGGCCAGGGCTCCAAAGCTGACACACAGCCACTGTCGCGGACAGGTAGACTGCCTCTGAATTTGGAGGTTGAGCCCAGCTGTCATTCCTAACCCAACAAGAGCCCTGACGGATCCGACCCGGGTTCTGTCTAATCCAGTGTTTAGCTACAAACTGTCGGGTGTCTGAGAGAAGCTCTCAAAAGGCCACCAGCCTCCCCAAGTTGCTGGATCTCATCACCTACTGCTGGGAAGTAGACTGCCCCTATATCTGGCTGTTCTAAGTCTTGTACCTTTCAATAGGTGCTTGGCTGTCCTTGAAGGTATTTTTAAGCACCGCATCATAATTTCCCGGGGGGGCTCTTTTCCTCTGCAACATTAGTTGTTTTCAATCATTGTTTTCTGGCTGCAAGAAAAACAGGAGCTGCCTTTTTTAAAATAAATAAAGAACATTTCTCTTTTTTTTATTAAAAAAGAACAGTTTATTTAGTGAAGCCGGCTCCAGCAGTAACTCACTTGACAAAGCTCCATAAAGGTGGTTTTTTAAAAAAATTCCTATTATTATTCTCTTAAACGAAATCAGGGTGCATTGCCGCTGCATTACCGGCAAGAGCCCCTAGAGGGTGCCCAAGCGACGCGGCCGGTGTTGGCTGTTGCACACAAGACTGCCCTCTGCTGGACGGATGCAGTACTGACACAGAGCGAAATCTCCCAAGACTGTGGCAGTTTGGTTATGGGATGGAGGGGAAAAGCTTCACAGAGAATCTCTGATGCACAAGGGCTTCAACTCCAGACATAGGTTCTGTCCAAAGGCATCCTTAATCTCTCCTCCCCCCCTTTTTTTGCACTCTCCAGCACTTTGAAATAAAACTGATTTTGGGAAAGGAAAACAAAACAATTCTGGCTGGTTCTTGGGGCTGCGCGCCACAGATCTTTCGTCCGCAGGAAGTGTGTTCTGGGGGGTTCTTGGGCAGCGAGCGGAATTCCTCCTCTGGCATTGTTCGAAAGGGCACACCAGACACCGCCAATGTGTTAGATATAAGGCTCACATCATGAATCTACAAATAGGGGAGAGTGGGGCAGCTGCCATTGGTGGATAGTACTCATTGGTCCTTGATGGGCTGGGAGGCAGGGAGCTGGACAGCAGGTGGCGCTAGAGCAATGAAAATTGGAGCCACAGAGTGCTGACTTTGTCCCCATCCTCTTCCTTCGTCCTGTTGAGGTCTGCGAAGGCAAAATTTAGACTAAGGAGGAAGGGTGTGTCAGGGCCGACCCTGGACTTCTTGCCAGTAGGGAAGAAGGCAGGCAGCAGCTGTCGGGCAAAGGTTGCTGGGGCAGGGTCCAGTTTGCCCTCATAGATTAATTGCCCATTGTTTTCTGCTTTCATTAAATGGATCACTGGTCTCGATAGATAGCAAAATTCACCTCAAACTGCTCAAACCCACAGCGCCACCCGTGTCCCTCAAACTGCTGTTTTAGGGGTTGTTTTTAAAAGTCTGGATCCGTTTTGCATTCCTTTCTATTGGAAAGCACACCTTGGTTTTGGAACGCTTTGGTTTTGGAACGGAATTTCTGGAATGGGTTGAGTTTGAGAACCAAGGTGCCACTGTAGTGACCCCCCCCACACGAATAAACAAATAATATGTGCCAGCAATAAATTAGCAAACCAACAAATAAGATGTGCCAGCAATTTTCACCAAATTAATTCGTCTTTCTACACATTGCATTGCAAAATTCAGAACAGTGCAAATTTCAAAGGCGGCTGCCGTGTTTCGGTTTGCGAAGGGTAAACAGGGCAGTTTCTCATTTAAAGGGAAATGAGGTAGAGAAATAGAGTTTCTGCCTGCAGCCCCAATCTTCTGGGTCTAAAGACGGACGGCTCTCCCTGTTCCAAAGTTTGAAACTTTGGGGGAAGTTTTCTAATCTACATTGGCTCCCAGTACGTTTCCAGGCACAATTCAAAGTATTGGTGCTGACCTTGAAAGCCCTAAACGGCCCAGTATCCCTGAAGGAGCGTCTCCACCCCAGACACCGGGGTCCATCTCCTGAGGGTCTTCTAGCGGTTCCCTCCCTGTGAGAAGCGAAGTTACAGGGAACCAGGCAGAGGGCCTTCTCGGTGGTGGCGCCCTCCCTTCAGATGTCAAGGAAATAAACAACTACCTGACTTTTAGAAGCCACCTGAAGGCCGCCCTGTTTAGGGAAGCTTTTAATATTTGGTGAATTATTGTATTTTAATATTTTGCTGGAAGCTGCCCAGAGTGGCTGGGGAAGCCCAGCCAGATGGGCGGGGTATAAATAATAAATTATTATTATTATTATTATTATTATTATTATTATTATTATTATTATTATATGCAGGTTGTGAATGGGGAAATCCCAGACTCTTTTTGCCTACATGCTCAGCCAATAAGCCTGCAGGGAATAAATTATTATTATCGTAGCATCAGTGGCAAATTCAACGACACAGGTGAACTGCAGGAGCTTAGTTGAATGACCAAAAAATAATTTATTGAAGGAACCCAAAAGCTGTAGGAACATACAAACACACATGGAACAGCAGATAGCAATAAAAAAACAAAACAAATAGAATTATTTTCTCTCTCTCTTAGTTTTTTTTTTCCTTTTTTGGTTTCCTTTCAAAAACCGGTCGAGAAGTTTCAAGCAGGGTTCTCGAATGCTGAAAACCAGCTCCAAGCAACATTGTTATTCCCCCCACCCCTACCCCTCATCATGGTGGTGTTTTGGTTCTGGGTTTCTTTTGGATAAAGTGCCAACAAATAAGACTTTTTTTAAAAAAAAAGAGAGCTAAAGATTAAACTGACATCTTGAAAAGAACCGAAGTGTAGAATGGCAAAGACACAGAAGGAAGAGCGAATAAGTACATGTTAACCATAACGTTAAAAACAAAAATGAGTTTCCTAAGCCACCTGGGTAAAGAGAAGCAGGAATAAAACACAGGATCTTAAACCGGCTCTGGAATTTTGAAACAGGGCCGTTTACGTTGCTACAAAACAGCCTTCCTCGCCCGCTTGGTAACAAAATGCTTGGTAGATTTGGTGGGCGACGCATGGAACCCGTGCCAAAGTTCCAGGTCATGCCAATGGGTTATTGTAGAGCCCCCCAATGTTGGTGAACAGAGCTACATCATGACGTTCTCCCTGCCTGATTTGAAATTATATTACGAAGCCTCTTGCATTTGCTGGATTCGAGAATGGATAAAATTTAAAAAGACAGATTTATTAGATGGAAGGCAATGGTGACTGGTTCTGATTGGGCAAAAGGCAAGGAGGCCAACAGTAGGTGGCGCTACAGCCAATGATGGGATGGAGGCAGAGCCAGTGAGAAATGTGGCCACCCCCTGATTGATTTGTGAGCACAGTGGAACCTTGGTTCTCGAACTTAATTCGTTCCAGGAGTGTTTGACTCCCGAAACCGTTCGAAAAGCAAGACGCTCAAGCCGAAGCCATGTCAGATGTTCGGCTTCCAAAAAACGTTCGAAAACTGGAACACTTGCTTCCTGGATTTTGGCATTTGGGAGCTGACTTCTTCGGGAGCCAAGCTGTTCGAGTACCAAGGTACCACTGTATTGTTATGTTTCATTTTGTCAAAATTCCCGGCATGGCAGCCTTGTTAGTTTCTCGCAGTGAAACTGCAGTGCCTTAAATTTCTTGTGTGGTAAGCTTTTGTGGACTTTCAATCTCGCCTTGTCAGATGTAGAAAGTGAACTCTCAATTGGCAGGCATTTGAAGTGTGTGATGAATAGCAATGGAATATGGCAATATTCAGGGACAGGGACACGGGTGGCGCTGTGGGTTAAACCACGGAGCCTAGGACTTGCCGATCGGAAGGTCGGCGGTTCGAATCCCCGCAATGACAGGGTGACCTCCCATTGCTCGGTCCCTGCTCCTGCCAACCTAGCAGTTCGAAAGCACCTCAAAGTGCAAGTAGATAAATAGGTACCGCTCTGGCGGGAAGGGAAACGGCGTTTCCGTGTGCTGCTCTGGTTTGCCAGAAGCGGCTTAGTCCTGCTGGCCACATGACCCGGAAGCTGTACGCCGGCTCCCTCGGCCAGTAAAGCGAGATGAGTGCCGCAACCCCAGAGTCAGCCACGACTGGACCTAATGGTCAGGGGTCCCTTTACCTTTACCTATGGCAACATTACATCTGGTGACCATTTGTTTAGGCCGACATCAAAACCCCTGCCCTGACACAGGTCATCTCAGCCACGTGGAGTAAATCATTGCCAATCTCCTACTCCCAGATGTATCCTTACTCTATGGCTTTATGTCCTGGCTATCGCCAACTCTTCACTTGCCCTCTGTTCAACTCGCAGCTTACACTTTTATCCTTCAGATCTTCACCAGCCTGCTAAGGTCTGGTGAGGCAGGATCCAGCCCACAAAAGCTCATGCTGTTAAAAATATACATCGTTTGGGTGACCTGTTCGTACCCAGAGGAGGCCCATTCAAATCAATAGTCATGAGTTACTTATGTACCCACTTTCAATGGGTCTAACGTTGAATATCACCCTTACCTGCCATTGAGGAGATGCCAGACACCTTCCTTTGGGTCAAATTAGAACAATCAGCGAGAAAACCATGCCATTAAGCTAAACCATTGGATGCTGATAAGACATGGTGATTATATTAACTCTGCTTATCTGGCTAATTAACAGGAGAGCCTGGCTGGTTCGTGTGTGGCTTCCATGCTAGGACAACCTTCTATATCTCCAATGCCTATTGAGATGCTACAGGTGAAACTCTAAAAATTAGAATATCGTGGAAAAGTTCATTGATTTCAGGAATTCAACTTGAATGGTGAAACTAATATATGAGATCGACTCGTGACATGCAAAGCGAGATGTGCTTCTACTTCTCAGAGGTCCAATCTTGCTCAATTTGCAATCCTTGTTTTGTTGATTTCCTTGAATATTCTAATTTTCTGAGTTTTCAAATTTGGGGTTTTCACCACCTGTACGCCATGATCATGGCAATGATAACAAATCAAGGCTTGACATATCTCACTTTGCATGTCACGAGTCTGTCTCATATATTAGTTTCACCTTCCAAGTTGAATTCCTGAAATCATGGAACTTTCCCATGATATTCTAATTTTTTGAGTTTCACCTGTATATTGTTTTCCATTAAGGCAAATGACCCATTCAGCCAAGAATTGGTTGCCCCTCACGGCTAACTCGATGTGTCAAGTGTCACCCGTTCAAAAAGATTGCATTTGAGAGATGAATGCCCCACCTATGACATTTGACGTCCACCAATTCCCCTTGTTTCCTGACCCATTCCGCCATTCAAGCAGACTGTCAGTATTATGATACAATCATAGAGTGCGAACGGAGCCCAGAGGTCATCAGCCTGCTGCTTTGCAAGAATCTCAGCTAAAGCGTCCATGACAGTTGGCCACCCAACCGCTGCTTAAAAAGCTCCAAGGAAGGAGAGGTCACAACCTCCCAAGGGAGACCGTTCCGCTGTCAAACAGCTCTTACCATCGGAACGTTTTCCCGTATATGTTAAGTCGCAATCTCCTTCCTTGTAACTTGAAGCCATTGGTTCGAGTCCTGTCCTCCGGAGCAGGAGAAAACAAGCTTTCTCCATCTTTCCAGGCTAAACACACCAGGCTCCTTCGACCGTTCCTCATCAGGCTTGGTTTCCAGACCCTTGATCATCTTGGTCGCCCTCCTCGGCTTGTCAATATCCTTCTTAAACTCTGTGGTGCCCAGAACTGGACACAGTATTCTAAGTGAGTGGCAGGATAGAGTGGTACTATGACTTGATATGGACACTAGATTTCTCTTGATACAGCCTAGAAGAACATTAGCTTCTTCTTCTTCTTTGCTGCATAAGAGCCTGTGAAGAGCCTTGATGACTCAAGCCAGTCGCCCATAAAGTCCGCCATCTTGCTTCTGACCGTGGCCCATCAGAGCTTGCGGGGTAACTCCAAAGTCAGCAATATCAAAAGCAACAAAATAGCCAAAAACAATAACAATGTGAACAACATTTTGGAATAATTCAAAACATCAAAACTAACAAACTGAAGTCTCTGAAAGATGTCCTTAAATGAATCACAGTGCTAGACTTTACGCGGCAGAGAGCAAGCTGTGAAGCTTTGTATGATCAGAAAATGTCCAATTCTGTTACAGCTGATAGTTTCTACGCTATTTGAAGTTGTCGTTATGCAAGTGCAGGTCATCGTTTGAATATTTTATTTTCAGTTAATGAAGAAATGACATATCTTTCTACTTACAAGTGTGGAACTAATTGGCTGATGAAGAATTCAACGAAACAGGAGCTGTTATCTGGAAACACTGTTCAGAAGAGTTCAGAGCTGGACATCAGAATTGGACGTTTGCTGATCATAGAAAGCTTCACAGCTTGCTCTCTGCCGGATAAAGTCTGGAACCGTGATTCATTTAAGGACGTTCAGAGACTTTGGTTTGTTAGTTCTGATGTTTTGAATTATATGGAAGTGTATGGAAGTGAGAGCTGGACCATAAACAAGGCTGATCGCCGAAGAATGGATGCTTTTGAATTCTGGTGCTGGAGGAGACTCTTGAGAGTCCCATGGACTGCAAGAAGATCCAACCTCTCCATTCAGAAGGAAATCAGCCCTGAGTGCTCACTGGAAGGACAGATCCTGAAGCTGAGGCTCCAAGACTTTGGCCACCTCAGAAGAAGAGAAGACTCCCTGGAAAAGACCCTGATGTTGGGAAAGATGGAGGGTGCAAGGAGAAGGGGACGACGGAGGACGAGATGGTGGGACAGTGTTCTGGAAGCGGCCAAGATGAGTCTGACCAAACTGCGGGAGGCAGTGGAAGACAGGAGTGCCTGGCATGCTCTGGTCCAGGGGGTCATGAAGAGGCGGACACAACTAAATGACTAAACAACAACATAAAGTTTTTCACATTGTTACTGTTTATGGCCATCGTGTTGCTTTTGGTATTGCTGACTCATATTTTGCAACACAGGGGTTTGCTTCGGTAACTCCAAAGACCCATCATGCCTGTTCTCACAGCAGCTCATCAGATGCGTCTTTCGTGGCGCTCACAAGCAGGAACTGAACGCAACCTCCCCACATGTAATTTCGAGCAACTGGTATTCAGAGGCTTTTACTGCCCCCCAACAGTGGAAACAGGACACGGGTGGCACTGTGGGTTAAACCACAGAGTCTAGGACTTGCCAATCAGAAGGTCAGCGGTTCGAATCCCCGCAATGGGGTGAGCTCCCGTTGTTCGGTCCCTGCTCCTGCCAACCTAGCAGTTCGAAAGCACCTCAAAGTGCAAGGAGATAAATAGGTACCCATCCAGTGCTCTGGTTTGCCAGAAGTGGCTTAGTCCTGCTGGCCACATGACCCGGAAGCTGTACGCCGGCTCCCTCGGCCAATAAAGCGAGATGAGCGCTGCAACCCCAGAGTCGGCTGAGAGAGAGAGAGAGAGAGAGAGAGAGAGAGAGAGAGAGAGAGAGGAGAGCTTTCCTCCATCTGTTTTCCTCTCCTCTGCCTGTTTCCTCATCTCTTTGGTTTGTTCATTTTTTTAAGTCTAATACAAATTTCAGAGAATCCCGGATAATGTTTGGACTGCAACTCCCATCACCCTCAGCCAGCTCAGAGTTGATTGGATTTGTAGTCCAGCAGGATTCGGGAACTCAAGGTTGACCAACACTTTTGCAGGCTAGTAATATCTTCAGGAGACTCCATCACCTAGCCTGTGGATCTCAGGTAGCAAGGCGTGTGGAAATGGTCACAACTCCTGAGGAACTTTGCTTCTTTTATTCTTACCTCTCTTGCAGTTCCTCGTGGTGTGTGTAGACCAGATTTGCATCCAAAATATTGCTTTGACAACAATATGAGAATCAGTTGCACTCCTAGGAGTTGCACGTGAGATGCTTATGGGGTCTGAACTAGCTGTGGACAATCCACACCCGACGACTGCTTCACAGAAGGAGCAATTTTGCAGGGGTGGAGAAGCCAACCTGTGTCAAAGATCAGAGGCAGAGCCTACACCTTCCCTCAAATGCAATGCTTGCTTGATAGAGTCCACTTACGCATTCATTCGACAGCTGTCGCAGGCTACTATAGGAAGCTGCCTATACCAGCTCAGATCCTTGGTCCATTTAGTTCAGTGCTGCCTACACTGACTGCCAGAGGCTCTCTGGGGTTTCAGGAAGGAGCTGAGCTAGAAACCACAGCACCAAGGTCCAAAAACCTTTCCCTCTGCCTCCCAAGCTAACTAGCTGGCCCAATGGTTCAGGGATAGGAGGAGGACAGAAGAGGTGCCTGTTTGCAGGCCAGTGGGAGACGGGGGCCTTAAAAGACTGAAATTCTCAAGAGGGATGAAGGCCAGGTGAGGTGGACTGGAGGCAGATGTTCAAAGGCCTGAGTCTACCTCTGACATTTGCTCTGGTCAGACCTCACCTGGAGTACTGTGTCCAGTTCTGGGCACCACAGTTCAAGAAGGACACTGACAAACTGAAACGTGTCCAGAGGAGGGCAACCAAAATGGTCAAAGGCCTGGAAACGATGCCTTATGAAGAACAGCTAAGGGAGCTGGGCATGTTTAGCCTGGAGAAGAGGAGGTTAAGGGGTGATATGATAGCCATGTTCAAATATATAAAAGGATGTCACATAGAGGAGGGAGAAAGGTTGTCTTCTGCTGCTCCAGAGAAGCGGACACGGAGCAATGGATCCAAACTACAAGAAAGAAGATTCCACCTCAACATTAGGAAGAACTTCCTGACAGTAAGAGCTGTTGGACAGTGGAATTTGCTGCCAAGGAGTGTGGTGGAGTCTCCTTCTTTGGAGGTCTTTAAGCAGAGGCTTGACAACCATATGTCAGGAGTGCTCTGATGGTGTTTCCTGCTTGGCAGGGGGTTGGACTCGATGGCCCTTGTGGTCTCTTCCAACTCTATGATTCTATGATTTACCACCAAGAGCAAACTGGGTGCTGTCCATAGTGCTGACCTGGAGCAGATGTCTCACTGGGAGCTGTCCATGGTGATGCCTCGATGCCCACTTTGAGCTGCCTTGGAGCAACTTGCTCGCCCAGAGCTGTCTATGGTGCTGACTAGGAGAACACTCCTAACTGGGAGCTGTCTGTGGTGCTGGCTGACCTGGAGCACATTTCTCTCTGGGAGCTGTCCATGGTCTGGCTAGGGGCACGTTTCTCACTGGGAGCTGTCTGTGGTGTTGCCTCACCCCACTCTAAAGGCTCTCCCACCACATCAGAACAGGATGCTCTGGATCAAAACACACATCCAGCCAATTCCAAAAGGCCCTGATGAAGAACCTTGAACAAACATATCCCCGTCCACATTGACTGTGCCCGGTGAAACCAGCATTGGTTCAGAGCACATGCACAAAATATCCCACCTACTGTTAATTGATAGTCTGCAATGTCATAACGCAATCATTAGGTGATACAAGGTTGGGTAGGTATGGAGAAACATACTGTATTAGCCTTTCATTAACAACAACAAAAAGTAATGAAGGAAAGGGTGGAAGTCTGCTATTGCCTTGAAAGTCTGTCTTCTAAACCATTGATATGCTGCCGCCTCCTGTCAAGTGGTGGCATATTCCATCCTGCTCTCCTTGATGGCTGTGGACAAAACCATTTCTAATAAAAAAGGGGGGGAACGATTCCCTCTTCCTCCTCACAGTTCCCAAAATTTATACCTGAGGAACCCCCACCACCACCCTTCTTGTGGTAGAGAGAATTGTCTTTCGGACAAGTTTGGATTGTCGATACCTCTATAAGGAAGGAAGGAAGGGAATGAAGATCTTTGGTATCCTGGGAAGATTGTTCCTGAAATGATTTGAGAACTGCGTGAACGATGGAGCAAGTGTTGATAGGCAGGATGGCAGAAAGGAGGAGAGACGAAAGGATGTTGGTGTCGGGTCTTACAAGTCTTCCATCTACTTCATCTCAGCGATAAAAGGCCAAAGTCAGAACTTCTAGAAGTTGACCAGGCTTTGGGGGAAATGTATCTGACCCCCTGTGAGCTCAAAGTAAAATCTACCCAGACCAACTGAAATCAATGGCCTCACATATGTCATGTCCTTTAATAGTCCCGTTCAGAGCAGCCCCGTTGAAAGTAATGGACGCAAGTAACTCAGGCCCATTCATTTCAATGGGTTTGCCCTGCACAGAGAACTTAGCTGGCCATAAACTTGACTGGTTCATTCTGAGCACGGCTTAGTCAGAGACGCTCTTGTTCCCACGTTTTTCATGGTAAACTTTAAAAAACTTGGCTGGGCGCTTGGACCAGTTATTGATCACGTGTGGAGCAACCTATGTTATCTCGTGACCCTTTGGGCTTATGAGGTCCACGAGATGCCTCAGAAGAGGGTCTCTTTGTCTCAAGGCTGAAAGCCAATTTGGGATGGTCTGTGACTGGGCAGCCCTATTTGGCACACAGCTACTACTGAAACTGTGGAAATCATACAAGGGCCAATCTAAATGTGGTCATCATCCGAGGACAGAAATTAAGAAATAATTTGGCTCCTAGCGCTTATTACAGACATAAATAGCTGGGTTCATTGGCTATATCCAATAAAATTCTTCTCAAGGATCAGCTGCCCCATTAATTTCAAAGGGTCTACTTTGAGTATGACTAATGTTGGCTACAGCCCATAGGGTTGCAGTTGGTGTTAGCCCTACTCAGAGAAGACCTATTGAAATTAATGGGTGTGACTTGGTCAGGTCCATTAATTTTAGTGGGTCTGCTCTGAGCATACGTGAAAAGGATATAACCCTGTCTGGATACTAACCCCATCTGGAAACAGACTAACAGCTTGCTTGCAGATCTATGGGTTTGTTTTCATTCTGAACGTGCATATGGACTACTTGTCTGGCAAGCATTAAGCACCCTCTCAATTACATTCAAATTCTCTTTGTTCGAGACCACCATTAATTTTTTTAAGAACTTCTTATGACCCTCCTGGATTTGATATTTCTGGTGGTGGGTCCTTTACACATAGAAGCATGGAAATGCAGAAGGTGTTCTATGTCACACCAGACCATTGGTCCATCTAGGTCAGCACTGTCCACACCAGAGTGTTCTTCCACCTTGGGTCTCTAGATGATGCTGGACTCCACAACTCCCATCATCCCTGGAGATGATGCCCCAACAACACCTAGGGACCTGAGGCTGAAGAACCCTGGTTGACACGAAAGTTGCAGCCTTGCAGATGTTACTGGATGACAGCTCCCATCATCCCCAGAGGGGAGAAATCCTCTCCCAAACCCTGGGGAGCTGCTGGGACCTGACTCAACAACATCTGGAGGACTTCAGGTCTTTGTCATCACCGGTCTACACTGACTGACTATCCAGGGTTTTGGAGATGATTCTTTGCCACTTGTAGCAGGAGATAACAGGGATTGAACCTATGACCTTCTGCATGGAAAGCAGATGACCTTCCACTGAGCTAAAGGCCCTGTCAGATTGGAAGGCCTCAGAGACCTGTAAGACACGTTGTTCCTCAGACATGGAAGAGGTGTGGACACTCATCCTTTAGAAGAACAAAAATTTTACAGACACCCTTTTTTCCCCATGCCCTGGTTGCAACTTTCTAAACTACAGAAAGAGAACCTAGAAGCATCGATTCCTGGAGATATTTCTGCCCTGATCTGAGCTTAATTTTGGTCCAAGAGCCCAATGCGCCGTGGTCAGAGGACAAGCACGTCCAATGATGCGTGGTTCCCCTTGACCCAAAATTCACAGTGGGAGAGGTCTATCCTAAAAACTTGATATTGGAAGCGCCCCGGAAGATCAGGCCAAAGACCCATCAAGTCCAGAGTCCTGTTCTCACAGTGACCAACCAGATTCCTCTGGGAAGTTGACAGATTCTGGGAAGAATTCGTCTCTCGTTCTGTTCCTCAGAGGATGAGCTGAGCTCTGCTGGATCAAGGAGGCCCATGTGGTCACAGAAGCCAACCAGATGTCCCAATGGGAAGCTCTCAATTGGGACCTCAGCTCAACAGCAACCTTCGCTCCCTGCCGTTTCCAGCAACTGGTATCAATGCGGTTACGGGTTCAGTGGCTTGTTTATTTGGGGCAGATGATTGTCTCTTTCTCTTTATAAAGACACTTGTGATTGGATGCTAAAAGGGGCACAGGCAGAGCAGGGTGGAGGAGCTGATGTTGGCTTGCTGGAAAGGCAGGGACAGTGTTGGGTTGGTGTTGGCTGAGGCACAATTCCTTCATTGAAGCCAACTCTTGTCCTGACTCTGCTCCCAAGCTGTTGGGGCCAGTTGGTCCAGCTAGCCCAGTAGCCCTGACACCGACTGTCAGCGGACCTCCAGGGTTTTAGAAATGGTGTCTAACCCCAGCTGGACCTGGATCAAACCAGGGGGGCTTCTACATGTGAAGCTGGTGTTCCACCACTGAGTTGAAGATTGCATAAGGATTCTGGTCCTCATGATCTCGAATGAAGAGCTGGATTTCAACAGGGACCTAGGAAGCTGCCTTGTAGAGTTGGGCCATTGGTTCCGTCTAGCTGAGGGCTGCTTTCCCAGATTTTGGACGTGGGGGGAGATCCCCAGCCCTGCCAGGGGTCTCCTACACACGAGGAGCTCCAGCCTTTTCCCCTCGCCTCAGATAAGCACCGTCCTCGTTGTCGTTTGACAACGCGCAGACAGACAATATGGAAGAAGAGATGGAAACAAGAAAGGAGGGGGGAAAGGAAGAGGGTCAACGGTCACATGAAACGGATCCGGCCCATGCACAGACCTTCCGTCAAGTCGAAATGAAATCTTTTGTCAGACAAACAACACATCAAGTCCCTTCTCCCCCGCCCGCCCCGCCCACCCTCCCACCCCCTCAATAATTATTACGTTACTTCAAGAAAGAGTATATTTTTTTTCCATGCATAAATCAAATTTCCATTTCATCTCTTTTTTCTTTTTTTTGGTCTTTTTCTTCTTCTTCTTCTTAAATTACAATTTAACACATAAACACATATAATAAATACTCTCGTAAGACATGACTCAGCAGGAGAGGAGAAGAAAAGAATAACATCCCCGAAAGCAACAGGTATTAGTATTATTTGTGATTTTTTTTTCTTTTAAAGGACTCGTTTAAATATGAAATCTGTAAACGCCAAGGAACCTTCGTTTCCCTCTCTTTTCGTCTCTCTCCCTCTTTAAAAAATCATGAAACGAACCAGTTTTCCCTTTTCCTTTTCTTAACATTCAATACGTCTCCCAATGAGGATCTTAACATAATTACAACATGCCGCCCTCTGCAAAAAAATTATAATTTAACAGTATAAAGCTTCAAGTTGCAAATTCCAAAAACTAGCTAAGTAATTATTATTATTATCATCATTATTATTTTTTTGTCACATAAACTATACATTAAATATTTATTTATTTTTTTTGAGGTATTTCAGAGAACATTGTCAAAAGTCTTGCCGGGTTTGTGATGGAGAGAGAGGCGGTGGGTTGGGTCGATGGGCTGGGTTTATGCAAAGGGTTGTTATTTTTTTCCTCCTGAGCGGAGAATTTCTTTGGTATCAACAAGGCTATTTGGGTGTTGGGTCAAAAGATGGAGGGGGTGTGATTTAGCTTGGGAAAGAGGGGCCTTGGGAGAGAAGGTGGGTCGGTCGCTTGTGTTCTGGAGGGTCTGACACCTACAACCCATGGAAGGTGATGATAATGTGAGAAGAAAGGTCAATTTCCTTCTCAGGTGGAGATAGGTTCTGGAGAACCTCATACGAGGGTTCACCTGCTGGGTGAAGCCAAATTCCTATCAAGTCCAGTCACCTGTTCTCTTGGTAACCAATCAAGATTCCTTCAGGAAGTGCATGGGCAGGAGATACAGGAAACAGCTGTTCTCTGTTTCTCTCTCTCATTCATAAGAACATCTGGAGAATCCTGGACAACAATTGCGCACTGGCAACGGCGAACAGGTTTCAGCTCCTGCTCATCCGTTGACTTCCAAGGTGCTTTGAAGACCCAAACTTTGGAGCTTCAAAGCACCTTGAACCAGGCAGGTGGGAGACCCCACAAGGCTCTCCAGGGTCCCACAGAACGCGACAGAGAGATGATTTCCTCCTCACTGGCTGTGTGAGATCCGCTTCAAACCAGAGATGTTTGAGACCGGACCTACAAGCTGATCATGTTCTCTGCCACTGAGCTATGGAGTCTCTTCTCGCCCGATTCATTGGTACAGACAAAGTTCCAGAACATTAATATCCATGAACGTTAAGAGCCCACTAAGCACATTTTGGTTCTTGTGCGCATTCGCAGGCACTCAAGTTGGGGAGGAAGAATTAGTCTCTTGGGTGGTTGGGCGAGAAGGGAGGGACAAGGAGGGAGCAAGGAGTAGACTGGGCTTGTGCCCCATCACCCAAAAGCAAACGAGAGTAGCCGGGATCCATCCCATTAAGAGAACTGAGGTAAGTTACTGTGTGAGTTTATAGGACAAAGAAACGTGGTCTACCACCTTTGGTACAAGAAAAGGCACTCTATCACTCTAAAGATCATGTTCTCTTTCTCTCTCTCCTCTCTCTCTCTTTGTCTCTGTCTGTCTGTCTGTCTCTCTGGGGGGAGCAATGGAAAGAGCAAGGTATGGGGGGTCTTGGGAAGGAAGAAAGTTGGCTACAACATCTATGGGTCATGGGGGGGGACATAACCATCTAGGAATGGTTATGGAGGTCGCATGGGAACGAGGATAAGGAAGGTTGGGGGAGTTTGGGGGTGGGGGTGTTTAGATTCCACCACAAACCAGGCAAGGGGAACAAATCTTTGGTATCAGTTGTGATTCTCAAATCACGAAAAACTCGAAAACTCAAGTGAGGTAGCCTATATTTTTTTGGGTCTCACTACAAACGTCTTTTTTTTTTTTCACGCTTGGGGGCCAGTCGCTCGTTGACAGCTTCCTTGTCCTTAGGGTGCTCTCTTTATTTTTTTTAGCCAAGGTCAGGCCCCCCGTTTATTACCTTTCTTCTATTATTTTCTGGCGTGGCTTCTCAGCCCTTTAAATACTCCACAAAATCAGGTACGGAAATCCACTGTCTTCGCCCTCCATCGTCCGTTAGTGTCGACACATCACGACAAAGACAAGACAGGATTGGGGGGAATAGGGGGCGCTTGGAGAGAGGGGGGTGGACACTGGGCGGAGAGGGAAATATATATATATTTGCTTCCCTTATCCTTTCGCACCCTATCTTCCTCCTTTGGCAAAACACAGCTCTGCATTTGCTACTTTCCCCTCCTTCCGTCGTCTGTTTAGGTTGGTTCAACCATCTCTCCCCTTCTCACACCCTGATGGTCACACCCACTCAATAGATTGGGGCATAATTTTGGGGGTGGGTGGGTGGGTCTCTGGTTAAAGTTTCTTCTCTTTTCTTTTCAAAGTTCATCCTCCTTTCGAATCAAATAATATTATCCGATGGCGTGGCTTTCCTCCTTCTCCTCCTCGTCGTTCCAGAAGTCGCCTAACCGTGGATTCAACACTTCGCCTTCAACGTAAAGTGAACAGGGGGGGGGGAAAGACCTCCACACAGACCGTGCTATTTGTACCCGCATCAATTTGGTATTGTCCCATTAAAAAACCAAAAACAAGAAGACACACAGACACACGGACGCACAGACACACAAAGAAACCCCACGTTTACTGGGGAGGTGGCGAGGGGGAGATTCTCTTGCTCCCTGGGCTTTCTCGACGTCGTCTCCTCTTTGGCCCTTTGGGTTCAAACGTTGGGGAGGCTTGGCTCGCGAAAGCGTCCTTCGTCCTCTTTTGACCCCGCCATTGTCTCGTTTTATTTCGCCTTTGCAAGTCACTCGTGATTCGTGTTGCCGGCCCCTGTTGAGGACAACGCTCCTTCCAGAAATGAAGAAGAGAATCGTGGTGTATCTATCTTGTAATTATTATTATTTTTAAGGCAGGCTGTTAATTGGCACACATTCACCCATGCACACACTCAAATAGTCAGTTATCTTTCATACGTTGCCAGAGATCCATTTTTATTTTTTTTTTGAGCTTGTTGTAGAGTTTTTCTTTTTCCAGGAGCAGAGGGGTGGAATGGGGACAGGGGGTGGTTGAGAAGGAGGTTTGCATTTCTCGCCACCCACAATGTCGATCCGTACTTAAATATATCTCTATCTCTGTTCTGCAAGCAGATTCGCAATTGGGGCCTCCGTCCACCAATCCAGTTCTTATCATATCGGTCATTTCCCCACCTCTCTGTGTTGATAGCAGGATAAACGAGGCGGGGGCCTTGTGGGTACGCTGCGAGGAGATGGACAGAATCGGTCCAATCTGGGGCTCTCTTCTGGAATGAAACCAAGGTCAAGACAGAAGGCGAGACGGCGGTCCAGCGTCCGGAAAAAAGAACGGAAATCCTGTCATCTCCTTTCCTTTGGTTTCATTAAAGCTTTTCGTTTCTCTCTCTCTCTTTTTAAATACCCGAATTATGTACCTAAAATGTGCTTCGTGACCCGCTTATATTTTCTCTCTCTCGAGGTGACACAGTGCAACTTAGCTTTAGACCCCCCGCACGACTGATTCCGGGGGGGGGAGGAAGGGGGTATTTTTTCGTGTGAGTTGCTACTCTCCCTCTTCCTTTCCACACTTTGGCTTCGAATTCCTTTGAGAGGAACCATTGATAGAACAAGAACAACAAGTCTTCTCTTCGGCTGATTCTCCTACACTTTTTGGTTGCTCTATTTTTTTTCTTTTGGTAGACGTGAATCATGTTGTTGTGCAGTTGACCATTAGTTTTAGGGTGTATATTCATGGAGGGGTTGGTTTGGAGAGTAACGCCTTCTGTTCATGAGCTGCGTAGACGATGGGATGCAAGGAAGGGTGTTGAGCAGGTGAGTGGGGAACAAATGTGCGTGAGGACAGCATGGTAATGTTTTGGTGATGCTTGCAAAGATGGTTCTCCATGCTTTCCCCTTGTTGGTCCTACGAATGCCATACTCATTACTGGTTTTATTATTATTATTATTTTTAAAAACTTTCTCAGCCCCCTTAAGCATTTTTGGTTTGCAATCTGAGGAACACCCCATAAACGCCATTCATGCAGGCCGCCATTGATTCCACTCGCCCTTGCCTAGGATGCAACAGCTTGTCCCCAAACGAATTGCAAACCGTTCCCACGCGACACGGTCGTTTGCCTTTTCCCCGTCCCACATCCAAAAGGGCTGTTATCAGCTTCGCGACAGTGACCCTCATTTGAAATGGAGCTGTGGGGGCAGGGGCAGGGGTCTGGAAACTTGGGGGCTCAGCTGTGTCCTAGAATGCAAGACCATTGCTGGTGCCAAGGTAGCCATGACAGGAAAATAGACAGCTACCTAATACTGAGACAGACCATAGGTCCATTTCACTCAGCACTGTATACACTGACTGGCAACAGCTCTCTGGGGATTTCAGGCTGGGAATTTCCCCCAGCCATGCCTGCAGATGCCTGGTATTTATTTATTTTTTTGCATGCAAAGCTGATGCTTTACTATTGAAAGGTGAATGGTCTAGGGGTTGAAACCCAGGGACAGGGAAAGGGCAGAAGGAAGGTGTACCAGTTTGACATGGTTACTTGCCCTCCCAACAATTGCCCAGTGCTGGCCTGTGTTTAAGGCATCCAGCACACACTCAGTTGGCCAAGGCACCCACCGCCCCTCAGTGATATGGCTTTCTCCTCCCGCATAACGGGGACTTCAAAACAGACTTCCTTGAAAACGTCTGCAATTAAACCAGCCCCTTAATCCCCTTGCCCAGCCATCAGAATGGCACAACACCCTCTGGGGTGGGTGTTTGTTTGTTTGTTTGTTTGTTTGTTTGTTTATGGGGCAAGTGGCGTCTCTCACCTAAGCCAAAGATTTTGGGGGCTACTTGTGAGATGGTGCCAAGCAAGTGACCCTCTGCAAATCAGGCACCAGCTTTTAGATGGCGGGCGGAGGCAAGGGCTCTTGTGCATCTCAGACGCATGGCAGTTGTGCTTCTAAGATGCATGGATGCTCCCAGAGCTCTAGCAGCATCCCAATTGCACCTGGTGCGGATGGCTGTGCTTGAGTGGCTGGTTGCTCAAGGCGTGCGCATGGCGGTGAGGAGAAGGAAAGCCAGCATGGTGAAGGCGATGAGTTTTTTGGCTGCTGTGTGGTGTTGGACAAGAGGGGGGGAGATGTAGGGAGAGGGTGAGAAGAAGGAGGAGGAGATCATGCTTTGGAAAAAGTGCTTGTAGATGAAGAAGGAACCCCGGGGTTGGCGCCCGGGTCTTCCTGCCAACGGTTCATGCACCTCCGGCGAGCGTTCATGAAGAAGTTGCTAACGGTGTTGAGTTCCAGGCCCAGCTGCTGCGAGATGGTCATCTGCATCTCCTTAGAAGGCCGCTTGTTCTCCTTGAAGATGGCGATCAGGGTGCGGCGCTGGAGGTCCGTGAAGACGAGGCGCTGCTTCTTCGGCTGTAGGTTCCTGTCCTTCTGCTGCTCCTGCTCTTTACGTTTGCATGCTATATGTCATCGGAGGAGGAGGAAGGGGCCGGGAAGGAGGGAGGGGCAGGAAGAGGAAACAAAAGAACACAGCCATCAAACAAGATGCAGAACAATGCTTCTTCCAACTTTTCAGGGCGCCCTCCCCCATACAGAGGACAAAAAATCTGCTCTGACCTTTCCCCTGGCAAGAGAGCCCACCCCATAGATTGGTACTTCTGTGGTCTTTCATTAAGGCTACAGAGGAACCTCGGTTTCTGAACGTCTCGGAAGTCAAACACTTCGGCTTTCGGACACCGAAAACCCGGAAGCGACTGCGGTTTCCGAACGCTTTTCCGAAGCCGAACGTGACACGCGGCTCCCGTTTTGAGTTTTCCGTCAGCAAACGCTTCCGGAATCGACTGCTTCGGTTTTTGAACGTTTCGGAAGTCGGACGGCCAGTTGGTACGGGTTACATCCGAAAACCGAGGTTCCAATATATCTGTGTTCTGTATTCTTTTTTTTTAAGAATAAAAGATTCACCCAGTTTCCCCCATTTCTGCACCCTTGCCTACAGATGGTGCAAATCTTACATTTGGACAAAACCTCCTGCTTCTTTTGCAAACGGAGGACTAGGTGCCAACCTCTGAACAGTTATCAAACCCCTTGCTCAGCAGCCCATACGGTTTAACAATCCATCCCTCTTCTCAGAGATCTCTGGGAATTGGAGTTCTGCGAAGGGAATGGGGAGGGTTTCTTGATAAACTCTCAGCACCCTTAAACAAACTACCTCTCCCAGGATTCGTTGGAGGAGGAGGAGTACATGGCTGCTAAAGTGATATTATACAGTACTTTAAACAACCTTCAAGAGTTATCAATTCCAACCCCCGTGCAATGTAGGAACCACATCTAAAGATTCCCTGACAGATGGCCAACCAACCTCTGTCTTAAGACCTCCAAGGATGGAGAGTCTATCAACTTCCTAGAGAGTCCATTCCTAATGTTTAGCTGGAATATCCTTGCTCATCATTTGAACCCACTGGTTGTGGTCCCACCCCCTGGGGCAGCAGAAAACGAGCTTGCTCCATCTTCCAAATCTTCCCCTTCAGATACAGTGGTACCTCGGGTTACATACGCTTCAGGTTACAGACTCCGCTAACCCAGAAATAGTACCTCAGGTTGCTTCAGGATGAGAACAGAAATCGTGCTCTGGGGGTGCGGCGGCAGCAGGAGGCCCCATTAGCTGAAGTGGTGCTTCAGGTTAAGAACAGTTTCAGGTTAAGAACGGACCTCCGGAACGAATTAAGTACGTAACCAGAGGTACCACTGTATTGGAAGAGGGCTATCAAATCAGTCTTCTCTTCGCCAGGCTAAACATACCCACCTCCCTCAACTGTTCCTTATGACTTGGTTTCCAGACCTTTCTGGTGTGTAGTGCTGATGCGTCCTCTGTCTCCAAACATCATTAATAATTAGTATTAGTATGGATTTTAATTATTAGTATTTTTCTCTCTCTCTCTTCCTTTTTTTTTAAGGTTGGGCGACTCTCTCTCTCTCTCTCTCTCTCTCTCTCTCTCTCTCTCTCTCTCTCTCTTCTTTTTTTTTATTTTTTAAAGATTGGGCGAAGCTTTGGGTGTTTCTCAATCCAAAAACCCCCAGCAGAGGAATTAAAAAACCTACCCTATGACCATCAGATGCTTGCAAGGAAAACAAATAAAAGATATAAACCTTTTTGGCACATCAACAGGTAATATTTACTTATTATTTAAAAGTCATCTTTTTAAAAGTCATTTTTTTTATTAAAACACACACACACGAAAATTTCAGAAAGCTTAAAAAGGAAAGGGGTGAGGGGGGAAAACACACAAGATTCTCAAAATTAGAAGTTGGGTCAAAGCATTTGCGACAGGCAAACCACCCGCCACCAATTCCTTCATCCCTTCTCCCCAGCCCACAACCTCCCCCCCCCAGCAGCTTCCCATCAACTCCCAACAGACAAAATTGATTTGGTCATTGGTTTTCCATGTATGCATTGGTGTCACCAGTGTTCCCCAACCTGGGGCTGGGTGCCCCCAGGATATTCCAAGGGGGCCACAGGTGAAAATGTGTAATGGGTGAAACCAGAGGCATTTCTCCTGGGCATAGTCGGCCAACTGGTGCCTAAGAAGGACAGGGCGTTTTTTATGTATTCCACCACAGCAGCAAGGATTCCTTTAGCAAAGTATTGGAAGACACAAGATCTACCCACATTGGAAGAATGGCAGACGAAGGTGATTGACTATATGGGACTTGCGGAGATGACCGGCAGAATCCGTGACCAAGAAAAAGAGACAGTGGAAGAAGATTGGAAGAAATTTAAAGTATATCTTAAGAATTGTTGTAAAATTGATGAGTGCTAAAATGTCAAGGGAAAAGAAAATATTGAATTATAGCTGTAATTGATTAAGTATGAGAAGAAGCTAAAAAAGAAAATAAGTAATTAGACAATTGGTGTGAGGAGTTGTTGAAAAAATTTCAAAACAGGGATGCAGAAAAGGGGAGGTAAGGGGAAGTCTGAGAAGCAAGGTTTATGAAAAAGAGGTTTGAAATTATACATGTTTATGTGTTTTGTTTGTTTATGTTTTGTGTGTTGTTTTGTTTTTAAATCTGTGTTGAAAAAACCAATAAAAATTTATATAGATGATAGATAGATAGATAGATAGATAGATAGATAGATAGATAGATAGATAGATAGATATAGATATAAAAAAGAAAGAAAATGTGTAATGGGTTGGGCACAGCATGCTAGGGGGCCGCAGAAGGAAGTGAGAAATGCAGGGGGGAAGCATTTTTTTTTTAAAAAAAATCCTCATTGGCTGGTTATCCCCTTGGCCAGTCATAAGCGGGTAAGGGGATACTTCCTTGCAGATCCTTGGAGCAGTCCTGGTTTGTCGCTGGCACGAAAGGGCGATCACCGAGGCTCCCGTTTTGACCAGTAGACCCCACGATCCAGAACCACCAGTTCAGGTAAGTGCAGTTGGTTGCCAATGGGTAAGGCTGGGTGAGCCATAACTGCTTGTTGCTGCTGTCAGTACTGGGCCCGGGGGCAGCCTGGGCCTGACTCTGCAATCCACCCCAGCGCCTACTGGATCACGGCCTTCGGATGGTGCCAAGGGGCACAGGGCCCGCCGGCAGCGTCAGCCCAGCTCTACGAGGCACAGGGTGAAACCCACCCCAGTGCTCCTCCCAGTGGGGTTGTCTGCTGTCAGAGACTGGGCAGGCTGCCCACTGAACCAGCAAAAACAAATACAGTGGTGCCTCAGGTTACATACGCTTCAGGTTACATACGCTTCAGGTTACAGACTCCGCTAACCCAGAAATAGTGCTTCAGGTTAAGAACTTTGCTTCAGGATAAGAACAAAAATCGTGCTCCGGCAGCACAGCAGCAGCAGCAGCGGGAGGCCCCATTAGCTAAAGTGGTGCTTCAGGTTAAGAACAGTTTCAAGTTAAGTACAGACCTCTGGAATGAATTAAGTACTTAAACTGAGGTACCACTGCACTCCTTGTTGCCTTGGAGCTGTCCATGATGTCGCCTCAGGAGCAAGCGGCTCACTTGGAGCTCTCCGTGGTCCTGAAACACCAGACCTGCCTTGGAGCTCTCTGTGGTGCTGCCTCAGGAGCAAGCGGCTCACTTGGAGCTCTCCGTGGTCCTGAAACGCCCAACTTGTCTTGCTGCATGAGCTTCTTCATGGGACCAGAACAGGAGATGCCAGTCCTCCAAGATGTATGCTTCCTGAGATGTTTCTTACTGATCATGCCGAAGATCAGACTTAGAACATTCTGCATGCAAAGCTTGTATTCTGCCACTGAGCTATGGGTGCTGCGGGTGAACAAGGGGTACGTGGCTATGGGGGCGTGGATCCGGTGGCCTGTCGTGAGGAGGCCCTGCACTTTAAATTTTTACCACCGCCTGTGCTCAAGAGCCCTTTTCATGCTTTAGCCTTGCCTAGATGCCAGAATAAAGTCCCAGCCCAGGCAAACCATTTCAGCCTTTTCATTTTAGTATTTACTGAATTAATATACCATCCTTCGTTGAAAGATCTCAGGGCAGTTCACGGAATAAAATACATGCTAAAGCACAAGTAATACAACAAACCCACCCCCTTCCCACAGACATGTTTAAAAGGCTGTGGGAATATTGATTAGCTGGATGAAGAGTAACATTTTTGCCCGGCACCTAAAATATACCAGAAACTTGCCCAGGAAAGGGAGATTCTAGAAAAATGCAACCTGTGTTGCTGATGGAAGTAGTCCGACTCATGTAACACTTTGGTGACTAATCTACACACAATAATTGCTGTATTTTTTGCTCTATAAGACTCACTTTTTCCCTCCTAAAAAGTAAGGGGAGATGTGTGTGCGTCTTACGGAGCGAATGCAGGCTGCGCAGCTATCCCAGAAGCCAGAACAGCAAGAGGGATTGCTGCTTTCACTGCGCAGGGATCCCTCTTGCTGTTCTGGCTTCCGAGATTCAGAATATTTTTTTTTCTTGTTTTCCTCCTCCAAAAACTAGGTGCGTCTTGTGGTCTGGTGCGTCTTATAGAGCGAAAAATACGGTATGTGATGAAGGCACCAGGCGAACCTTCTGAACATGTGCAGAGTGTGTCCCCTGTTACAGCTGACGAAACCACCACCCTTCTTCGCGGGGTTACTCTCTGGACAGAGTGAATCCCAACATCTCTCATCTGAAGCACAGATACCAGTAAATCTCAGATAAATTCTTCCCTTCCTTTTGGAGGGGGGTTGGGACGGGATCTCTCCCTCCCTCCCTCCCTCCCTCCCTCCCTCCCTCCCTCCAAGAAGAGGCTTAACACTTAACATGTCCCTTTGCAATTCAATATAATTACAGCTCAGCAGAGCAGGAATCAATAGCTGCTGTAGTCGGATCTATACACAAGAGCACCACCAAAGCCTCTCTTCATATTTCTCATTCTTTGTGTATGACGGTCTAGGCAGCCTTGGTCTAGCTGTTCACAGGCTCCAGGGGGCATTTGTGTTGAAGGCCACTATGTTCCTCTGCTCAACAGACTCGCCGGGGTCTTCCCTCTTTGGCAAAAAGGTAGGATTAAATAACACGGTGAAGCTTCGCTTACAGCTCCAGCTGCAGGTGATTCTACTTAGAGTAGACTGGTTGAAAACAATGGTGACCAGGGCCAAGTCAATTCAGTGGGTCTGCTGCTGCAAATAGGACTTAGTTGGCCACAGCCTAATATCTATCTATCATCTATCTATCTATCATCTATCTATCATCTATCTATCTATCTATCATCTATCTATCTCAGAAAAACTCTTCACAAAGTTCAAGAGGTCAAGACACAAAGACTTTAGCAACTAATCCACACCTAATGACCCACCTAAGTGGTACTCAGGATATCACTCAAGAAATCACTCAAGATATCCCTCAAGTAATTAAGGAACAAAAGAAGAAAAGGCACACTAGCCTGGGAACTTCCTCTCTGCCCAGAACATTGGAGGCTATACACCACACCCCCTCAACAATATTTATAGGAACTCAAACACTGAGATCCTGCTCTGTTCCAGTAACAAGAAGCCGAAAGCACCAGCCTGAAGATGACGAGTGAGACCTCGTCGAAACGTCGCCTAGACACCCCAACTTTTACACGGGAAGACACCCGAGGACACCAAAACCTGCATCATCTATCTATCTATCTATCTATCTATCTATCTATCTATCTGTCACGGCCACCCAGGACTGGTCCCAGCTCACAAGAGACCTCACTCCGTTGCAGCTTATTTACAGGAAAAGTTTATTGAAGATTTCTGCTTCTCATACAGTTCAGCATTGTGGCCGTACGTCTGCCACGTTAGACCGCTGAAGTCCCCTCTGACTCCTCCCCTCTTCCGCACCAACTTAATAGCCTGGCTCTAGACCACCTCTTCCTCTCCTTTCTTTTCCGCAGGGTCTTCCTGCCCCCCTGGGTTCCCTCTCTCCGTGACTCGCCTGAGGCTGAATCCTCTGCCGCCTCTTCCCCCCTCTTTCTGGCTTTAGGGCCGGGCTCCTCCCCTGAGCTCTCTCCACTTCCGCGCGCCTCTACGTTTGAACTTGGCGCGCGTACGTTGCTGCTGACCTTTCTTTCGACCGCTACACCACCCCCTGCTCTGCTCTCCACCCTTTCCGGCTGAACACCCTGCTCCAACCCCCTCTCTCTGTTCTCTCCTAATCCTGCTCCCTCCGAGAGGCTGACGACTCCACCCCCTTTACTCCGTTCCGGCTGAGACGTCTCTTGCTTCCTCTGTCTTCCACTGGGCTCCTCTCCGCTTCTCCCTTCTCCTCCCCTTTGCTTGATTAAGGTAACCCCCTTTTGAGAATCCTCTGACTCGCTGCTCAGACTCGTGGATTCCCTCAGAATTCCGTCATCTTCTTCCTCATCCTTCTGCCCCTCCTCCCACTCGCTCTCCGTCTCCTCTGTCATCTCCTCCTCTCTCCCAGAAACCCTGACATCCATCCCCCCCTCGAAGCCCCCCCTTCCCCCCTCCCGCTCGCCGGGGACCGGTTGTGGAAACTGCGGCTCTTCGGGGGTAGGCTCAGGATACAGGTCGTCTACGTCAATGTTCTCCGCTGGCAGTTCTGTGTAAGCGTATTCGAAGTCGGGTTCTTCCCCCAAATGCTTCTCAGTCTCTGCTTCCATCGCTACTTCCTCCGGTGCTGCCCGCCAAGGACCTATCAGCCACCTCTTACGCCATTCCTCCTCTGGCTGCTCCTCCCACCAATAAGGGGTTTCCGTGTCCACCCCCGAGCACGATCCCCTGGGCGGGCTTGATTCTGGTGTTCTTTCCTCGGGGGAAGAGAAACCCCTGAACGTGCTATCTGACAATGTGGGTGTGAAAAGCCAGTCATCAAAGTACTCAGCTGGCATGGGTCTATGTGGGAAAAGTGCATGGAACTCTTCTTTCAAAAGGGGTTCGTCTAACTCGTAGCCTGGCACCCAACTATTAGCAGCGGCTGGTGTGCCCTCCCTGGCGAGAAAATATTCAACTCCCTCCTCCCCCCATCTCGAGTCCAGTATCTCTGTGACCTCGTTAAGAGGTCCTGGTCTTGGCGATTCCCCCCTCTCAGGCGCCCTCCTACGTGGCTCTGGGGGTGCTCCTGACTCTTGAAACCTGTGTGGGGTTTTGTAGGGAGTGAGCACCGACCTATGAAAGACCGGGTGCACCCTGGAACCTTCCGGAAGGGCTAGACGAAAAGCCACCGGATTGATCTTAGCCTCAACTTGATATGGCCCTAGCTGCCTGTGTCCTAACTTCTTCTTGGCCAATGACCTGGCCGGCATCGCGTGGGCTGCTAACCACACCCAGTCCCCAACCTGGATGTCCTCTCCCGCCCTCCTGTGCTTATCGGCCTGCACCTTATACGCCTGTTTTGCCAGCTCCAAATGTCTCCGCAGCTCCTCGTGCACCTCTTGCAACTCCGCTGCAAACTGGTCGGCATCTTGAGGCCCCCCCCCTCCTGGTGCCGCAAATCTCGGGAAGGTTCTGGGATGACGGCCATTGTTCGCGAAGAAAGGCGTCACCCCGGTGGAAGCGTGTTTCGTGTTGTTGTAGGCGAATTCAGCCATCGGCAGATAGTCCACCCACGCCGCAGGTCGCTGGTTGGCGTAGCACCGCAGGTACTGCTGCATGATCGCGTTGACCCTCTCCGCTTGACCGTTGGTTTGTGGATGCCTCGCCGATGTCAGGTTGATTTTGACGTGCAAGATGCCCAGAAGCTTTCGCCAGAAAGTGGAAACAAACTGGCGCCCCCTGTCGGACAAGACGGACTGCGGAAGTCCATGCACTCTGAAGACGTGATCGATGAAGAGCTTTGCGGTCTGTTCTGCCGTCGCCACCTTGGCACAAGGGATGAAGTGCGCCATCTTGGTGAACAAGTCCACCACCACTAACACCGCCGTCTTACCTCTGGAGCTGGGCAGGTCTGTAACAAAGTCCAACGCTACCCTCTCCCATGGTTGCTGCGGTGTCTCCAGCGGTTCTAGCAATCCCGCCTGCTTCTGGTGCACCGGTTTGGACCTCTGGCAGATATCACACCTGGCGACGTAGTCCGCCACCTCTCCTCTCATCTGGGGCCACCAAAAGTCTCTAGCCACCAACTCCATCGTCTTCTCTTTGCCGAAATGGCCTGCACTAGGGGCGTCATGCAACTGTTGCAGAACCTTGGCTCGAAGATCGTCGGTGGGCACGTAAAGGGCACCCTTACGAGTCAAAAGTCCATCTTGTAATTGAAACTCATCGGTGTGTCGCGACCCTCCGCGTAGCTCCTCCATCTTAGACTGTGCAAACTGATCCCTTTGCAACGCGCGTCGCACCGCGTCCAGGTCGACTGCGATGGTAGCGCACGTCCACGCCTGCGGTGCGAAAATGTGCTTTGCTGCGATTGGAGCTGCTTCCTCCAAGTATTGCGGCTTTCGGGACAGCGCGTCTGCAATAACATTGGAGTCTCCTGGGATGTATTCTATTTTGAAGTCGAAATCCGCAAAGAACTCCGCCCAGCGCATGTGTCGCTGGGTCTGCAACTTAGCCGTCCGCCAATACTCTAAGTTCTTGTGATCCGTGCGGACCTGCACCGTGTGCTTGGCTCCTATCAAGAAGTGTCGCCACGCTTTGAAAGCTGCATGAATGGCCAACAACTCCCTGTCCCATATGGTATAATTGCGCTCCGCCTTGCTGAGCTTCCGGGAGTAGAACGCACCCGGTCGCCAGTTGCCTTGTGAATCCTCTTGCAAAAGAACGGCCCCAACCGCTCTATCTGACGCATCGGTCTCTACCCGCATGGGTCTGCCGGGATTCACGTGGAGCAGCTGCTCTTCGGAGGCGAAAAGACCTTTAAGCGTCCGGAAGGACCGCTCCGCTTGTTCGGTCCAGACGAACTTCTTCTTCTTGGAACTGAGGGTGTCAGTGATCGCCGCCGTCGCGTTCGCAAAACCTTTAATAAACTTGCGGTAAAAATTGGCAAAGCCGATGAACCTCTGGACCTCTTTCCGATTTCGAGGGCTTTTCCAGTCCAACAGCGCTTGAACCTTAGCCCTGTCCATGGCCAGTCCCTCGTCGGACAACTTGTAGCCAAGGAAATCAACCTCTCTGACATCAAACTGGCACTTTTCCAACTTGGCGTACAGCCTGTGTTCCTTCAGCCTCTGCAGGACCTCCCTCACGTCCTTATCGTGATCCTCCGGCGATTCCGAGAAAATCAGGATATCGTCGAGAAAGCAGACACACTTCTTGTAGAGGAGACCTGCTAGCACGTGGTGCATAAATGCTTGAAAAACGTGGCTGCCATTTTGGAGGCCGAAAGGCATGACTCTGTATTCGTATGTGCCCAGAGGGGTGAACATGGCGGTCTTCCACTCATCCCCTTTCCGGATGCGGATGAGATTGTAAGCTCCACGTAGGTCCAGCTTGGTGAAAATCTTGCCCCTCCTGACGGTCGCTAAAAGGTCGTCAATCTTGGGCATGGGGAAAGCTTTGGGCTTAGTCAAGCTGTTGATGAACCTGTAATCCACTATAAGCCTTTTTTGGGGCGTGTCCTTCTTCTTCACAAAGAAAACAGGGCTGCCTCCCGCTGCTTTAGATTCCTGGATGAAACCTCGCTTGAGGTTATGGTCTATGAACTCCCGAAGCTCTTGCATTTCGTCCTCCGACATGGAGTACAGCTTGGCAGCAGGCAATTGCGCCCCTGGCACTAAATCAATCGCGCAGTCGTAAGGTCTATGAGGCGGCAACTTGTCAGCTTCCTTCTCACAGAAAACCTCCAAGAAGTCCTGGTACTTGTGAGGCACTGTTTGCACCATACCCAGATGCAATGGCTGCTCAGCTTCTCCTCCCTGATCGGTCTGAAAGCAATGCTGAGCACAATACGATGAACAAAAGTTGATCTGCCTCTGGTACCACGCAACCGCGGGACTGTGCCTCTCCAGCCAACTCATGCCTAACACGATGGGTGTGTCCGATAAGTGGGTGACATTGAAACTAATAAGCTCTCGATGGTTGCCAATCTGCATCATCATGGGAGGGGTTTGCTGCACCACTTGCCCCCCCAGCAACTTCCTGCCGTCCACCGTGACCACGTTCAGAGGCGTCGTTGCAGGCAGGAGCGCCATGTTGTGCTGCTTAACGAACTGCAGTCCCATGAAGTCGGCGTTGCTTCCCGAATCGATCGTTATTGGAACCTCGAGGAGTCTCCCATCAGGCACCTGGAGTGTTGCTGTGAGCAGAACTGCCGGTTTGGGAGGCAAAGGGTCCACGCTCTGCAGTGATGCTGGGGGCTTGTCTACAGATCCGCCTGGCTGAGCCCCAGTAGCTCTGCTTCCAGCCAGGCACTGTCGTTTCCCTGAAGCTGCTCCCCTGGTTGCACCTCTGCTGTTACAGTTGCCAGCGCCGCAGTGTGCTTCTGGAGCCTCTGGGGGCACTCTTTCGCCATGTGGTGCGCACTGTCACAGATGTAACACTTCCTGGTTCCTCTAGGAGGCTGCGCTTTGGCTGCACCAGGGACAGGGCTCTGGGATGGCTTCTGAGCCCTAGCACCACCAATCTCCATTGGCTCCTCTCTGTCCTTCCCCATTGGCGAGGGGTGCGCACGGCTGAAGTCCCTGTGCACAAAAGGGAGAGTCCTTGCTTGCGCACGCGCTTGGGGCCCGTCCTCCTCGTGCCACGGACGCCCCTCATGTCGAATTCCAAGAGCTAAAGCCCGTTGCACCACGTCTTCTAGGGTCTGGGGTCTGTCCCCCCTAGCGATCTCATCCTTGATGGGGGGGCTCAATCCCTCCCAAAAAAGATCTCTGACCGGTTTACTGTCCTTTGGCCAATCTAAGGCGGTGAGCAATGCAAAAAATTTAGAGTGGTATTGGCGCACAGTCGCTTTCCCCTGCCTCAGCCCGTGCATTTGACGGCGCGCAATGTCCACATCCACAGAGGATTGAAAACAAGAATCCATCGCTTTGATGAACGCAGTTGAATCGCGACGGGCCGGTCCATCTTCGCGCCACAAATTGCGTAGCCAAGCCCTGGCCTCCCCATGCAGGTGCGAAACAATGAACCCCACTCTCTCCTCCTCATCTTTAAAATCGTGACGGAGTAAGTGCAGTGCATATACAACGTCCGCTCTGAAATTGGGATAGTCTTGCAAGTTGCCATTAAAATGCGGAACTAGGGCACCCCCCCTTCGTCCAAGCGCAATGCCCTCCGCTCTGGATCCTGGGGCCCCCGCCTTGTCCGCGCGCTCCCACCTTGCCTGCAAATCCTGGCACGTCTTCTCCAAGTCGTCATTCTTCTTCTGCGAAGCAATGACTGCCGATGTGAGAGCGGTAACCTGATCCCGCAGTGCAACCAGCTGCTCCTCAGCGCTCATGGCTGCTCCCGTTCGTGAGCTTCGCAAAAAAAAATTTTTGCTTTCAGAGAGGGGACTTACTGTCACGGCCACCCAGGACTGGTCCCAGCTCACAAGAGACCTCACTCCGTTGCAGCTTATTTACAGGAAAAGTTTATTGAAGATTTCTGCTTCTCATACAGTTCAGCATTGTGGCCGTACGTCTGCCACGTTAGACCGCTGAAGTCCCCTCTGACTCCTCCCCTCTTCCGCACCAACTTAATAGCCTGGCTCTAGACCACCTCTTCCTCTCCTTTCTTTTCCGCAGGGTCTTCCTGCCCCCCTGGGTTCCCTCTCTCCGTGACTCGCCTGAGGCTGAATCCTCTGCCGCCTCTTCCCCCCTCTTTCTGGCTTTAGGGCCGGGCTCCTCCCCTGAGCTCTCTCCACTTCCGCGCGCCTCTACGTTTGAACTTGGCGCGCGTACGTTGCTGCTGACCTTTCTTTCGACCGCTACACCACCCCCTGCTCTGCTCTCCACCCTTTCCGGCTGAACACCCTGCTCCAACCCCCTCTCTCTGTTCTCTCCTAATCCTGCTCCCTCCGAGAGGCTGACGACTCCACCCCCTTTACTCCGTTCCGGCTGAGACGTCTCTTGCTTCCTCTGTCTTCCACTGGGCTCCTCTCCGCTTCTCCCTTCTCCTCCCCTTTGCTTGATTAAGGTAACCCCCTTTTGAGAATCCTCTGACTCGCTGCTCAGACTCGTGGATTCCCTCAGAATTCCGTCATCTTCTTCCTCATCCTTCTGCCCCTCCTCCCACTCGCTCTCCGTCTCCTCTGTCATCTCCTCCTCTCTCCCAGAAACCCTGACACTATCTATCTATCATCTATCTATCTATCTATCTATATATCGCCTAATCTCTCTCTCTCTCTCTCTCTCTCTCTCTCTCTCTCTCAATTATCTATCATCTCTGTCTGTCTGTCTGTCTATCATCTATCTATCTATCTATCAATCATCTATCTATCTATCCATCTATCTATATCAGTGTTTTTCAGCCACTGTTCCGCGGCACACTAGTGTGCCGCGAGATGTTGCCTGGTGTGCCGTGGGAAAAATTGAAAAATTCGAAGATTTAAAAATAAAGTATTTTATAATTTTTCATATTTCTGTTTACTTACTATTTCATAATAAAGTAATTATAAAATACTTTCTTTGTGTTTATTTGATTCCTATTCAAGAGAATTACTTTATATATAGTCAATATAGGCACAGAGTTAAATTTTTTAACATTTTCTAATGGTGGTGTGCCTCGTGATTTTTTTCATGAAACAAGTGTGCCTTTGCCCAAAAAAGGTTGAAAAACACTGATCTATATCATCTATCTATCTATCATCTATATCATCTATCTATCATCTATCTATCTATCTATCTATCTATCTATCTATCTATCTATCTATCCGCTCTCTCTCTCTGCTCTTGCCAACCTAGCAGTTCAAAAGCACATCAAAGTGCAAGTAGATAAATAGGTACCGCTCTGGCGGGAAGGTAAACGGCATTTCCGTGCGCTGCTCTGGTTCGCCAGAAGCGGCTTAGTCCTGCTGGCCACATGACCCGGAAGCTGTACGCCGGCTCCCTCGTCCAATAAAGCGAGATGAGCGTCGCAACCCCAGAGTCGGCCACGACTGGACCTAACGGTCAAGGGTCCCTTTACCCTTTTTACCAGGAACATGCAATTCAATCTGAGACAGATTGAATTGTATCATAGCGAGAGGCTCACACGAGCCTGCAACCAGTTCTCTGCTGTGCCTGTAAAAAGGGGGATATAACTCTGCTCCATAAAGGAACTTGATAGCGCAAGTTAGGAAGGATATTTCCACCCTGAACATTCCCACAACTGGCTGTGACTCTCCAGAGTCTCCGGGTCAGAGATGCTGGGGACTGACTCTGACACCATCTGCGTGCAGCATGCAGGCTCCACCGCGAAGCCAACCTCTCTCTACTCTTCACAAACCTGCCTTGCACAAAACAACGGTCTGCTGTCCTCCATCTCCCTCGGTTCTTTCTTCTGCAAGTGTCCGGTCAAAGAAGAGAAAGAAGAAAAGTAAAGGGGGAGTGGAGAGGAGAAGAATTGTTTCTGAAAAGAAGGGGGCATGTAATGGGGGAATGGAGGCGGGCTGCCATTGATAGGTGGCGGTTGTCTCTCCCTCTCAGCATTTCGGTGACTAAATATACCTGATGCCTCCCTGCAGGGTGAAGGTGCTGAGAGACCCAGCACCAGTTTCCCCATTGTAGCCCTAAATGCATCTGTTTATGCTCAGCTCCCTTTGCAACGCAACCTGCAATTTTCTGCCCTGCACACAGACACACACATGCATGCAATTGCATGGCTATTACTCAAGCGCCGGCAATTTAGGCAAACGACAAAAGGTTGGCGACACGAGGTGGGCTGGCTCCGCTTGTTCGTTAACAAGAGAGGGTGTTTTTTGTTCCGCGTGTTGACAGCAACAACACAGCGGTTTTTGCACAAGGGCGAAGACTCCTGCAAGCAATGGGAGTGCGTGGCGGATCAATGACCGTGAGACCGAGGCCCGATCATAGAATCGTGGAGCTGTAGACTTGGAAGAGACACACACACACCAGGGTCATTTAGACCCTGCAATACAGGAATCGCAACTAGAAAATGCTCTGACGTAAAAAGGACCCTGGACGGTTAAGTCCAGTCAAAGGCGACTATGGGGTTGCGTTTCTCATCTCGCTTTCAGGCTGAGGGAGTCGGCGTTTGTCCACAGACAGCTTTCCGGGTTGTGTGGCCAGCAGGACTAAACTGCTTCTGGTGCATGGCGGAAACCAGAGCGCACAGAAACGCTGTTTACCTTCCCGCAGCAGTGGTACCTATTTATCTACTTGCGCTGGCGTGCTTTTGAACTGCTAGGTTGGCAGGAGCTGGGGCAGAGCAACGGGAGCTCACCCCGTCATTGCGGGGATTCGAACCGCCGACGTGCCGATCAGCAAGCTTAAGAGGGATTCCTGTAAGCCCATCTAAGTTGAAAGCATTCTGAGCTGCCACAATCCTGTTGCGATGTATTCTGCTGCCACCAGGTGGAACTATGGCTTCATCTGCAAACTAGGCTCTTTCGCTTAGAGCCATTCACAAACTGACCTCTCAAAATCCACTAGCCAGAAAAAAATTGGGAAAACAGAGGAGGTGGGAGTAACAATTTCACCCGATTTCTCCAGGATTGAGGAGAAATTCTTAGACAGTTTCTCAGGGCCAGGGCTCACCATTGGGAGTGCGGGAGGTGCACAGATTATTTTTTCCTCTCACCCTAAGAATTCTTATTTTTTGCTACACGAGTGCATCACAGGAGAAATGTTGGAGGGGATGGAACAGGACGTCCCTATTTTCATGGGAGAAACGTTGGAGGGGATGGAATAGGACGCCCCTATTTTCATGGGAGAAACGTTGGAGGGGATGGAATAGGACGTCCCTCTTTTCAGGGGAGAAACGTTGGAAGGGATGGAATAGGACGTCCCTATTTTCACTGGAGAAACGTTGGAGGGGATGGAATAGGACGTCCCTCTTTTCACTGGAGAAACGTTGGAGGGGATGGAATAGGACGTCCCTATTTTCACTGGAGAAACGTTGGAGGGGATGGAATAGGACGTCCCTCTTTTCACTGGAGAAACGTTGGAAGGGATGGAATAGGACGTCCCTATTTTCAGGGGAGAAGCGTTGGAGGGGATGGAATAGGACGTCCCTATTTTCACTGGAGAAACGTTGGAAGGGATGGAATAGGACGTCCCTATTTTCACTGGAGAAACGTTGGAGGGGATGGAATAGGACGTCCCTCTTTTCACTGGAGAAACGTTGGAGGGGATGGAATAGGATGTCCCTATTTTCACTGGAGAAACGTTGGAAGGGATGGAATAGGATGTCCCTATTTTCACTGGAGAAACGTTGGAGGGGATGGAATAGGACGTCCCTATTTTCACTGGAGAAACGTTGGAGGGGATGGAATAGGACGTCCCTCTTTTCACTGGAGAAACGTTGGAGGGGATGGAATAGGACGTCCCTATTTTCACTGGAGAAACGTTGGAGGGGATGGAAAAGGACGTCCCTCTTTTCACTGGAGAAACGTTGGAAGGGATGGAATAGGACGTCCCTATTTTCAGGGGAGAAGCGTTGGAGGGGATGGAATAGGACGTCCCTATTTTCACTGGAGAAACGTTGGAAGGGATGGAATAGGACGTCCCTATTTTCACTGGAGAAACGTTGGAGGGGATGGAATAGGATGTCCTTATTTTCATGGGAGAAATGGTGGAGGGGATGGAATAGGACGTCCCTATTTTCAGGGGAGAAACGTTGGAGGGGATGGAATAGGACATCCCTATTTTCAGGGGAGAAATGTTGGAGGGGATGGAATAGGACGTCCCTATTTTCAGGGGAGAAACGTTGGAGGGGATGGAAAAGGACGTCCCTATTTTCAGGGGAGAAACGTTGGAGGGGATGGAATAGGACGTCCCTATTTTCAGGGGAGAAGCGTTGGAGGGGATGGAGTTATGCAACCCTTGAGCCAAAGAGATAGGTAACTGTTTAGAAGACATCTGAAGGCAGCCCTTAGAGGGAAGTATTAAAATGTTTGATGTTTTATTACATTTTTATGTATGTTGGAAGCCACACAGAGTGGCTGGGGCAACCCAGTCAAATGGACGGGGTATAAATAATAATAAAAATTATTATTATTATTATTATTGAATAGGACGTCCCTATTTTGATCAGAGAAGTGTTGGCGGTTATGCTACTGCAGGATAGATAGGTGATAGAATATCTGGGTTCTGTTCCAGCAACTCTACTTCCTTTTACTATCCTCTGTCAGAGACAGGGTACTGGGTTAGAGAGACCTGCAAGCCATGCTTTCAGGATTGGTTCCCTTAGAGAAGTGGGAGCCCTTTGTGATTGGTATGCAGCCGGCATGCCCTGAGCTCCCGCGCTCTCCCAAGCAGACTGTCTGCAGCGACGCAAATTAAATCTTCCTCTGAACTCTGCAAATTAGGATGTAAGACAATACAAAAGGCTCCTGCCGCGGAATCTATTTTCGCCTCTCTCTTTTTTGGGGTGGGGTGGGAGAACTTACTCATCTAAGAAAAGGGGAGGAAGGAAGGAAGGAAGGAAGGAAGGAAGGAAGGAAGGAAGGAAGGAAGGAAGGAAGGAAGGAAGGAAGGAAGGAAGGAAGGAAGGAAGGAAGGAAGGAAGGAAGGAAGGAAGGACTTCTGTAGACAAGTTTGGCATAATATTCACATGGCTGAGTATCATTCCGCACAATGCATTTTGTATGATACCCGGATTTACATATAAGCTAAACAAGGTTATATGTCACCACTCTTTTCGCGGGGCTCCGCCAAAATAAAGGAAAATAACCTGGATGTACATTTCCAAAATATAAGATAACAAACAAAATAAATAAAACCTACACATAGCGATAGTGTTTTGTAGGCTCCTGTTTGTTGTGTGCAAATGGCTTTAGATACCTGTTAGGTCCATAAATTACCCAGCACAATTCAAAGTGTTGGTGCCGACCTTGAAAGCCCTAAATGGCCTCGGTCCAGTATATCTGAAGGAGCGTCTCCACTCCCACCATCCACCCCGGACACTGGGGTCCTCCTCCCGAGGGCCTTCTGGCGGTTCCCTCCCTGCAAGAAGGGAGGTTACAGGGAACCAGGCAGAGGGCCTTCTCGGTGGTGGCACCCTCTCCCATCAGATGTCAAGGAAATAAACAACTACCTGACTTTTAGAAGACATCTGAAGGCAGCCCTGTTTAGAGAAGCTTTTAATGTTTGATGCCTTACTGTATTTTAATATTTTGTTGGGAGCTGCCCAGAGTGGCTGGGGAAACCCAGCCAGATGGGCAGGGTATAAATAATAATAAAATAATAATAATAATAATAATAATAATAATAATAATAATAATAATAATAATAATTCTATTTGCCCCATGTCTGTTTCAGTTTATTGGTTAATTTTCCCAGTAAGGCTGTTTCCCATGCTATTCGGTACCATTGTTGTTGTTGTTGTTTAGTCATTTAGTCGTGTCCGACTCTTCGTGACCCCCTGGACCAGAGCACGCCAGGCCCTCCTGTCTTCCACTGCCTCCCGCACTTTGGTCAAACTCATGCTAGTAGCTTCGAGAACGCTGTCCCACCATCTCATCCTCTGTCGCCCCCTTCTCCTTGTGCCCTCCATCTTTCCCAACATCAGGGTCTTATTCAGTACCATTGGTCCATGCTTACTCCTGACAGCTCTCTGCAGTGCCTCGTTCTTTTCTTCACTCTCGCCATTCTCCTTTCCCTCCCTCGCCTCCTTTCACTCTCAATATCTTCTTCTAAACCAGCCCCAGCTAATGCGATGGGAGCCAATTGCTCCTAATAAACTGCCACAGTAACACAACCTGGCAGGGGAGAGTCGGCGACGATGCCAGAGGGTACCTGGAGAAACCAAGTGACAGCTCAATTTGTACCTGGTGTGAGGAGGAGGAGGAGAGAGGCAAGGAGAAGGATAGATGGAGACACAGAAGAGGCTCTCTAAATGGAAAGAAGTTGGACAGAACCACTAGTCACCCATTTTCAGGGACAGTTCAAACACCCTCCTGCTATTAAAAAAAACATAGTACAGGTGACTAGGTTTTACTCACAGAATCATAGAATTGCACAGCAATAATAATAATAATTTATTATTTATACCCCACCCATCTGGCTGGGTTTCCCCAGCCACTCTGGGCAGCTCCCAACAGAATATTAAAGACACCATAAAATATCAAACATTAAAAAACTTCCCTAAACAGGGCTGCCTTCAGATGTCTTTTAAAAGTCAGGTAGTTGTTTATTTCCTTGACATTTAATGGGAAGGTGTTCCACAGGGAGGGCGCCACCACCGAGAAGGCCCTCTGCCTGGTTCCCTGTAACCTCGCTTCTTGCAGGGAACTGCCAGAAGACCCTTGGGAGATGGACCCTGGTGTCCGGGGTGGAGACGCTCCTTCAAGTATACTGGGCTGAGGTAATTTAGGGCTTTCAAGGTCAGCACCAACACTTTGAATTGTGCCCAGAAACGTCCTGGGAGCCAATGTAGGTCTTTCAGGACCGGGGTTATGTGGTCTCAGCAGCCATTCCCAGTCCCCAGTTTGGCTGCCGCATTCTGAATTAGTTGCAGTTTCTAGGTCACCTTCCAAGGTAGTCCCACGGAGAGCGCATGGCAGTAATCCAAGCGGGAGATAACCAGAGCATGCACCACTCTGGCGACGCAGTCTGTGGGCAGGTGGGGTCTCATCCTGCATACCAGATGGAGCTGGGAGACAGCGGCCCTGGACACAGAGTTGACCTGCGCCTCCATGGACATCTGTGAGTCCAAGATGACTCCCAGGCTGCGCACCTGGTCCTTTGGGGGCACAGCTACCCCATTCAGGACCAGGGAGTCCCCTCCACCCCTCCACCCCCTGTCCTCCAAAAACAGTACTTCTGTCTTGTCAGGATTCAACCTCAATCTAATCGCAACTTCTGGACCAGCTGCAAAGGGCAGCCCCACGAAAAGCACATTACAGCAGTCAAGAGCATACCAGGATTTGAATGTCGTGGGGTGCGGAGAAAGAGAGAGAGAGAGAGAGAGAGAGAGAGAGAGAGAGAGAGAGAGAGAGAGAGAGAGAGAGAGAGAGAGAGAGAAGGAACTGGGAAACTTCCTGGCATCGCCCTTTAAAAAATGACCCCCATCTGGAGCTGTTTCTGCTGGCAAAGAACCCATAAATCACAGGAAGGAGCTGATAGATTTCCAATCAAATTTCTCTTCCCACAAGCAGCCTCGCTGCAGCTGCAGGATTCCTCCTGCTCCCCCTCCAAACATCGTTTCTGCACCCCACCCCCGCCCACCAACTGCTGCCACCCCAACTTCTCTGGACACTCTGGTGGGCGGAGAAAGGGGGGATGGGGCGGCGGAGAACCCAGGATCAGCCATTGATTCCCCCGAACCTGTCGATTTTATTGAAACCCCCAGAAGTAGCTTTAAGAACAAAAGAGGTTAGGGCGAGAATGCCTTGATGACGACATGAATCGTTCTTCGTTCTCGTTGGGCTGTGCAAACTCCCCTTAAAATCTTGGTCAATTTGCACCCCTGCCATTTGGGTGTGTGTGTGTGTGTGTGCTGAACATGCTCTTTGCAATGCCTTTGTTATTGTTTGTATGGTTGTGTTTTTTGCTGAAAAAAGAGGTGCCAGAACTCACCACGAACCCTTAAAGACCTAGGTTGGCTCCCGGGGTGTTTCCGAACACAATTCAAAGGGTTGGTGCTGACCTTGAAAGCCCTAAACGGCCTCAAAGGCCCAGTATCCCTGAAGGAGCGTCTCTACCCCGGACACCGGGGACCATCTCCTGAGGACCTTCTGGCGGTTCCCTCCCTGCGAGAAGCGAGGTTACAGGGAACCAGGCAGAGGGCCTTCTCGGTGGTGGCACCCACTCATTCTACTCATTTAAAAACACCAGGCAGGGCCCACAAATAACCCAGAGATGCCTTTGAAATAAAAGCACACATTCTACTCATGTCAAAACACACTGGTTCCTGGACTGTCCGCGTCTGAGAGGTTCTAGCACAGGGGTCAGCAAACTTTTTCAGCAGGGGGCCAGTCCACTGTCCCTCAGACCTTGTGGGGGGCCGGACTATTTTTTTGGGGGGAAAATATGACTGAATTCCTATGCCCCACAAATAACCCAGAGATGCATTTTAAATAAAAGGACACATTCTACTCATGTAAAAACATGCTGATTCCCGGACCATACGTGGGCCGGATTGTGGAGGCAATTGGGCCGCACCCGGCTCCCGGGCCTTAAGTTGCCTACCATAGAACCATAGAATCATAGAGATGGAAGCGACCCCCCCTAGCCCAACCCCTCCTTGCAATGCAATAATAATAATAATAATAATAATAATAATAATAATAATAATAATAATTTCTTATTTATACCCTGCCCATCTGGCTGGGTTTCCCCAGCCACTCTGGGCGGCTTCCATAGAAACAGTAAAATATCACAGATTAAAAACTTCCCTGAACAGGGCTGCCTTAAGATGTCTTCTGAATGTCAGATAGTTATTTTTCTCTTTGACATCTGATGGGAGGGCGTTCCACAGGGCGGGCAACCCCAGAGCTGGCCACAAATGGACCTAACGCTCAGGGGTCCCTTCACCTTTACCTTTACATGAGAGAGGGGACGCGGGTGGTGCTGTGGGTTAAAGCACAGAGCCTAGGACTTGCTGATCAGAAGGTCGGCAGTTCGAATCCCCGCGATGACGGGGTGAGCTCCCATTGCTCAGTCCCTGCTCCTGCCCACCTAGTAATTCGAAAGCACACAAGCACAAGTAGATAAATAGGTACTGCTCCAGCGGGAAGGTAAACGGTGTTTCCGTGCGCTGCTCTGGTTCACCAGAAGCGGCTTAGTCTTGCTGGCTACATGACACCGGCTCCCTCGGCCAGTAAAGCGAGATGAGCGCCGCAACCCCAGAATCGTCCGCGACTGGACCTAATGGTCAGGGGTCCCTTTACCTTAACCTTACAATGCATCCAAGGAGCCTCCAGCCTTCTTGTGACCCAGTATCAACACATTCGTACATAAAAGGTGCTTTGTTCCTGCACCCCAACTCTCCTTGAGTCCCCCACTCCCAAAGCCACAGAGTAACAGAAGAAGGAAGGTCAAATTCAGACGATCACAGGCTTCCGACACTGTTCTGCCTCTTCATCACAAACAGCTTCTGACCAGAGATGGTCACAAGGAAGGAGTGCTCCCCAAGCACCACAGAGATACGCCTGAAGGGCACCTCGGGGCAGCGGGGCAGGCGGGAAGCGCAGGCCATGTTCACCCTTCTAAAGGAGAGCCTTCTTCTTCAGTGTCTCCACTCCTCCTTCTCTCTCCCCCTCCCTGAGCCCATTAGCCGTAATATCCGTTAAATATTTCGACAGCTTAACAGGGGAATTGATTGCTTGTTACTCCAAGATGGGGTTTTTTGATGGGCCTGGAGAGATGTCAGCAGCGCCACTGGGCTGCTTGCCAGCGGCACCTGAGACGGGCAGATCAGAAGAATCTCTCTCTGGGATGCTGGTCCAAGTGTCCTGCCCACGCAGGAGATTCGAAACAGATTTCCCAGGGATTTCTCTCTCCTCTCCTGCCAGGAAAGGAGCCAACCTTTGTGGGTTATTAACATCACAGTAAGGGTGATGCGGGTGGGGCTGTGGGTTAAACCACTGAGCCTAGGGCTTGCCAATCAGAAGGTTGGCGGTTCGAATCCCCGCAATGACGGGGTGAGCTCCCGCTGCCCGGTCCCTGCTCCTGCCCACCTAGCAGTTCGAAAGCACGTCAAAGTGCAAGTAGATCAATAGGTACCGCTCCGGCGGGAAGGTAAACGGCGTTTCCGTGCGCTGCTCTGGTTTGCCAGAAGCGGCTTAGTCCTGCTGGCCACATGACCCGGAAGCTGTACGCCGGCTCCCTCGGCCAGTAAAGCGAGATGAGCGGCGCAACCCCAGAGTCGGCCACGACTGACCTAATGGTCAGAACTCCCTTTACCTTTAAGGGTGATGAATGGATGTTCACAAAGGCGTAGGAAGGTCAAGTGGTACCCGGTACGGAAAATTTCTTTTCAACACACCCCACATTTATTATTATTATTATTGCCTGCAAAAATGGTTTTACATTATTTCATATTTTCTTACAAAGGAATGTGGACTCTGGGCCTCTGGTAACAAGTAGGAGACTATGGACAGATACAGTCATAGCTCCGGTTTCACATGCTTCAGGTTGCGTTTTTTTGGGTTATGGACGCGCCGAAACCAGGAAGTACCGGAACGGGTGACAGCGGCCGTGCATACGCAGAAGCGCAAAATCTAATCTACTCAGCCTAGTCTCATCTTCTTCACACAGGCCGACTTTCCAGGACCAGGGAACTCCAGCGGACGGTAGGGCAGTTCATAAATTTATTTATTCATTTTTCAAAAGCCTGCTCCAAAGGTCTTATCTTACTAAACTAGGGATTATATAGCTGTATCTGAAATTCCATGCATATCAGTTAATCTCTTGACCCTGCTCCACTGAACTGAAACAGCTATTTTCGTGGAGGAGGAACGCCCTCCCACCAGATGTCAAAGAGAACAACAACTACCAGATTTTTAGAAGACATCTGAAGGCAGCCCTGTTCAGGGAAGCTTTTAATGTTTGATGTATTACAGTATTTTAATATTTTTTTGGAAGCTGCCCAGAGTGGCTGGGGAAGCCCAGCCAGATGGGTGGGGTATAAATATTATTATTATTATTATTATTATTATTATTATTATTATTATTATTATTTGGTGGAGGGGCTTATCTCTGCCCCCTGTGGGAGTGAGTTCTGCAGATTAATGATGTACTGCATGATGAAGAATAACCCACCCGCAAGAAAGATTATACTGTAATTACCTAGGCAAATCCATGATGAGTTCAGCTGCCACAAACATTAGTTCAAAGGATTAGTTCTACGGTGAAACCAGAAAAGGAGAAGCCTTCGACTGTCATGGACGTTTAATCTGAGATTCCTGCATTTCAGCGGGTTGGGCTAGAGGACCTCTGAGGGTCCCTCCTAAGTCTTACAACCGTCATGGATGCTTAATCTGTATTAGGTCCAGCGCCGAGGGCCTTCTGGCGGTTCCCTCATTGCGAGAAGCAAAGCTACAGGGAACCAGGCAGAGGGCCTTCTCGGTGGTGGCGCCCGCCCTGTGGAACGCCCTTCCAGCAGATGTCAAAGCGATAAACAACTACCTGACATTCAGAAGACATCTGAAGGCAGCCCTGTTCAGGGAAGATTTTAACGTGTGATATTTACTGTATTTGTGGTTTTTATGGAAGCTGCCCAGAGTGGCTGGGGAGGCCCAGCCGGATGGGCGGGGTATAAATAAATTATTATTATTATTATTATTATTATTATTATTATTATTATTATTATTATCTGCGATTCCTGCATGGCAGCAGGTTGGGCTAGAGGACCTTTGAGGGTCCCTCCTAAGTCTACAGTTCCATGATTCTGCTTCTTAACGATCAAGCAGACACCAACATGCAGAATCAAATCTACCCGGGTGCAGAGCGCCTCTCCTTGCCTCCAATTACGCTGACATATTTCCAAGCCCCGGCCTTGGAATGCACTTGGTGAGGGGAGCACGAGAATAATCGTAAAAAAAAAAAAAACCACATCGATTGACGCCTCTAATGAATGGCTTTGGCTTACGGTGTTTCTAGCAAGAGAGCCAGGCCTGGCTCTCTTTATGGGGAAGCCAGCAGGAAATGTTTCCCCATCAATCTCACCATCAGAGTTGGGAGCCAGGAACCTCAGAATTTCTCCTGGCTGGCCAGCAGCTTGTTGTAACGCATCAGATATGCTTGTTAAGAGGCGTGAAAGGCAAGCGATGGAGATGGCTTTGCCAATCCTGTGTCAGGTTTATTGTTCCTGGACTGTTGGCTGACACTGACAGCTGCAATCGCCCTCTTTTCTAGCTCAGGGTGGCAACCTCACATACCCGCTGATATTTTTCCCATGAAAACAGGGACGTCCTATTACATAAAACTATAGTTTTCCCACTAGTGATGTATGGAAGTGAGAGCTGGACCATCAAGAAGGCTGATCACCGAAGAATGGATGCTTTTCTGGTGCTGGAGGAGACTCTTGAGAGTCCCATGGACTGCAAGAAGATCCAACCTCTCCATTCGGAAGGAAATCAGCCCTGAGTGCTCACTGGAAGGACAGATCCTGAAGCTGAGGCTCCAAGACTTTGGCCACCTCAGGAGAAGAGAAGACTCCCTGGAAAAGACCCTGATGTTGGGAAAGATGGGGGGCGCAAGGAGAAGAGGACGACAGAGGACGAGATGGTGGGACAGTGTTCTCGAAGCTACCAGCATGAGTTTGACCAAAGTGCGGGAGGCAGTGGAAGACAGGAGGGCCTGGCGTGCTCTGGTCCAGGGGGTCATGAAGAGGCGGACACGACTAAATGACTAAACAACAACAAAAGTGTATGTATTAGGACAATCCTTGCCGACAAAGGTCCGTATAGTTCAATCTATGGTTTCCCCAGCAGTGATGTATGGAAGTGAGAGCTGGACCATCAAGAAGGCTGATCGCCGAAGAATGGATGCTTTTGAATTCTGGTGCTGGAGGAGACTCTTGAGAGTCCCATGGACTGCAAGAAGATCAAACCTCTCCATTCTGAAGGAAATCAGCCCTGAGTGCTCACTGGAAGGACAGATCCTGAAGCTGAGGCTCCAAGACTTTGGCCACCTCAGGAGAAGAGAAGACTCCCTGGAAAAGACCTTGATGTTGGGGAAGATGGAGGGCACAAGGAGAAGGGGACGACGGAGGACGAGATGGTTGGACAGTGTTCTCAAAGCGGCCAACATGAGTTTGACCAAAGTGTGGGAGGCAGTGGAAGACAGGAGGGCCTGGCGTGCTCTGGACCAGGGGGTCACAAAGAGTCGGACACAACTAATCGACTAAACAACAACAATATGGACTGGCCACTGGTTGCCACTGGCCTGATCTGGCAGAACCCTTATTGTGTTCTTCCCGCCTACAACTCCCATCATCCCTGAGCTCTGGCCTTGCTAGCTAGGGGTGACAGGAGTTGTAGTTCAACAACACCTGGGGACCCACAGGTTGAGAAAGGCTGGTCTAGGGCGATGTTGTCCAACAACAGGTTAAAAATTGTTCAAATTTGCCTGGTGCCTCTAGGAATTTTGGACTTCAGTTCTCACCCAGCAATGAGAACCCATGGCTCAACAGAGCTGCGTGACTCTGATTCCCAACAACCCCTGGCTCTTCACACCCAGTGGTCTTGGATGATGGGAGTTGTAGTCCAAAACCGGGTTGGGGAAGTCCCAGGCAGCTCATCCCCATCAGGTCTGGACCCAGAGTTAGAGAGCTGGTCTCATCTGAAGGTCTCAAGCACATCGTCACGCGCCCAACCTCTAACATCATCCTAGGCGAGACACGTCGCGTTTTGGGCTTTATGATAGATATAATTTAAAGATCCGAGAGGTGTTAAAACCCATCAGTCACTCCCGGGCTGAGCTTAAATCTTCTTCCAGATGATCTATATCGCTTGAGGTATTAACGAGTTTTCCAATTTTCATTCAATCAGCAGAACTTGCCTGTCTCCTGGCACACAGGCCCAGGTTGGGTCATTAATAACTGCGGTGGAAATGAGTAGCCACGGCAAAGCACACTGCTAGCACACTTGCATATATATATCCCGTCCTCTTTACGATGCAATTTCCCCATACAGTACCAGGTGCGCAGCCTGGGAGTCATTTTGGACTCACAGCTGTCCATGGAGCCACAGGTCAATTCTGTGTTCCAGGGCGGCTGTCTCCCAGCTCCATCTGGTACGCAAGATGAGACCCTCCCTGCCCTCTACTCCCAACAGAATATTAAAAACATGATAGTACACCAAACATTAAAAACTTCCCTGTACAGGGCTTCTTTCATATGTCTTCTAAAAACCAGATAGTTGTTTATTTCCTTGACATCTGGCGGGAGGGCGCCACCACCGAGAAGGCCCTCTGCCAGGTTCCCTGTAACCTCACTAGGTCAGGCGGAGAGGCAGTGACTGGCCTAAAGTCACACCCATTGAGCTTCAGGGCCATGTGGAGACTTGAACCCGGGTCTCTCAGTTCCCAGTAGGTCGCTCTCTAACCCCTACACGATACTGGCACTCTGACTTTCCCGTCAGCCACTTTGGGCGGCTTCCAGTACATATAAAACAGAATAAAACTCCAAACATTAAAAACTTCTCTAAACAGGGCTGCCTTCAGATGTCTTCTAAAAGTCAGATAGTTGCTTATTTCCTTGACATCTGATGGGAGGGCGCCGCCACCGAGAAGGCCCTCTGCCTGGTTCCCTGTAACCTCACATCTCACAGGGAGGGAACCGCGAGAAGACCCTCGGGAGATGGACCCAGGTGTCTGGGGTGGACGATGGGGGTGGAGACGCTCCTTCAGGGATACTGGGCCATTTAGGGCTTTCAAGGTCAGCACCAACCCTTGGAATTGTGCTCGGAAACGTCCTGGGAGCCAATGTAGGTCTTTTAGGAGGGGTCAGAGGGAGAAGACGGGGAGGGTGAGCTGTCAGGAGCTGAAGAGGTAACATGGCTTAGAGCAGGCATAGGCAACCTCGGCCCTCCAGATGTTTTGGGGACTACAATTCCCATCATCCCTGACCACTGTTCCTGTTGGCTAGGGAACATGGGAGTTGTAGTCCCAAAACATCTAGAGGGCCAAGGTTGCCTATGCCTGGCTTAGAGAGCAGGGCAAGTCTGTGGCTCTGTCACCTTATTCCAGGATGACAAGGCACCAGTAGTGAGCACATTTTGGGTTTGATCTGTCAACCAGCTCTAAATCCATCCAACAGTTATTTCATCCAGACTACATTTTGCCAGCTTTTCCACAAGGATGTCATGGCGGGGGGGGGGGACTTTGTCAAAAGCTTTGCTGAAATCAAGATGATAATAATATAATAATAATTTATTATTTATACCCCGCCCATCTGGCTGGGTTTCCCCAGCCACTCTGGGCAGCATTAAAACACAGTAATGCATCAAACTTTAACAGCTTCCCTGAACAGGGCTGCCTTCAGATGTCTTCTAAAAGTCTGGTAGTTGTTGTTCTCTTTGACATCTGGTGGGAGGGCGTTCCACAGGGCAGGCGCCACCACCAAGAAGGCCCTCTGCCTGCTTCCCTGTAACCTCGCTTCTTCCAGCCAAGAGAGGACAAAGGAACTATCTCCTTATGGGATAGTTTCCAGGTGTATATTACTTTTGTAACTTAAGTCTGCCTTCTGTTATCCATTTGTGAACAGAATGCATGAGTAAACTCTTTTTATACTTTTATAGAAGACTGTGTCGTGTTTATAGAAGACTGTGTTGTGAGGAACCAAAGGAGAAATTTTTTATATGCTTGTTGTCTTTGTCAATGGGTGCTTTTGAATTCTGGTGCTAGTAGTAGTAGTAATAATAATAATGATAATAATAATAATAGGGACGCGGGTGGCACTGTGGGTAAAAGCCTCAGCGCCTAGGGCTTGCCGATCGAAAGGTCGGCGGTTCGAATCCCCGCAGCGGGGTGCGCTCCCGTTGCTCGGTCCCAGCGCCTGCCAACCTAGCAGTTCGAAAGCACCCTTGGGTGCAAGTAGATAAATAGGGACCGCTTACTAGCGGGAAGGTAAACGGCGTTTCCGTGTGCAGCTCTGGCTCGCCAGAGCAGCGATGTCATGCTGGCCACGTGACCCGGAAGTGTCTTCGGACAGCGCTGGCCCCTGGCCTCTTGAGTGAGATGGGCGTACAACCCCAGAGTCTGGCAAGACTGGCCCGTACAGGCAGGGGTACCTTTACCTTTTTAATAATAATAATAATTTAACTATTTATACCCTGCCCATCTGGCTGGGTTTCCCCAGCCACTCTGTGTGGCTCCCAACAGAATATTAAAAACACAATAAAACATAAAACATTAAAAACTTCCCTAAACAGGGCTGCCTTCAGATGTCTTCTAAAAGTCAGACAGTTGTTTGTTTCCTTGACATCTGGTGGGAGGGCATTCCACAGGGTGGGCGCCACCACCGAGAAGTCCCTCTGCCTGGTTCCCTGTAACTTGGCTTCTCTCAGTGAGGGAACTACCAGAAGGCCCTCAGCGCTGGACCTCAGTGTCCGGGTAGAAGATTCACTACATCTGCCACATTCCCCTTATCCACCAATCTTGAAACTCTATTGAGAAACCCGTGCTGGGTCTGCGTAATCACAGCGTCCTTTTCGAAGCGCTCACAGACTGTTTAATTCAGGACCATGAGGACTGTTGTTGTTGTTGTTTATTCGTTTAGTCATGTCCGCCTCTTCGTGACCCCCTGGACCAGAGCACGCCAGGCCCTCCTGTCTTCCACTTCCTCCCGCAGTTTGGTCAAACTCATGCTGGTCACTTTGAGAACGCTGTCCCACCATCTCGTCCTCTGTCGTCCCCTTCTCCTTCTGCCCTCCATCTTTCCCAGCATCAGGGTCTTTTCCAGGGAGTCTTCTCTTCTCATGAGGTGGCCAAAGTCTTGGAGCCTCCACTTCAGGATCTGTCCTTCCAGTGAGCACTCAGGGTTGATTTCCTTCAGAATGGAGAGGTTGGATCTTCTTGCAGTCCATGGGACTCTCAAGAGTCTCCTCCAGCACCAGAATTCAAAAGCATCCATTCTTCGGCAATCAGCCTTCTTGATGGTCCAGCTCTCACTTCCACACATCACTACTGGGGAAACCAGAGCTTGAACTATACAGACCATGAGGAGTAGGGTCTTGCAATATATTCAAGGGAATCGCAGAGTTGTAGAGCACTCGCTCTGCATGCAAACGACCCCGGGCTCAGTTCCCAGCAACATCTCCCAGTAGTGGTGGGAGAGAACCCCTGTCTGAGACCCTGGAAAACTGCTGCCGATCAGTGCGGACAGTATTGAGGTTGGTGGACCGCTGGCCTGACTCCCTACACACCATCTTGCTATGTTGCTTATGACCCTTGAATCACCGCCTTCCAGCCTAACCGTTAAAACTGCGCCAAATTATAACATATTGGATTTACTTAAAATTCAATATTCTGTCTCCCTGGTTCCTGGGGGAAATGAATAGCTCTTGGCCCAGCCTATTCCATTAGGAAGGCCTCTGTATCCTTCAACCCTCATAATTCTTCTTTTTTCCTTTCTTTCCCCAACGCTCCAAAGCAAAGGTATAATTTCTTTGTTGACCGTTTCTGCCCATTCGGTCCAGGCAGACAGGGCGGCTGGGCCTTGGCCCTCTCAGGTCTCTCCCAGCCTCGCTCTGGCACCATCGATGGGATTTTAATAGGTGTATTTTCAAATTAGTTCTGGGGCTTTCAGGACTTATCAGTTAAATGAGCTTTTTCAAATTGATTCAGAGGTCACCCAGAGAAGTTTTCAGGCTCTGTTATCTCTCCCCCAGAAGGTTCCAGGGGCAACGGGGAGAAGAAGGAAGTTGGAGGGAAGAGGTTGGGTGGTGGGGGGGGAGTGGAAGAGGTGGCTGGTGGGGGGGGAGGGAGGGAGGGAGGGAGGAAAAGAAAGAAAGAGAAAGAAAGAAAGGAAGGAAGGAAGGAAGGAAGGAAGGAAGGAAGGAAGGAAGGAAGGAAGGAAGGAAGGAAGGAAGGGGGAAAGGAAGGAAGGGAGGGAGGGAGGGGAAAAGGAAGGAAGGGGGAAGGAAGGAAAGAAGGAAGGAAGGAAGGAAGGAAGGAAGGAAGGAAGGAAGGAAGGAAGGAAGGAAGGAAGGGGAAACGAAGGGAGGGAGGGAGGGAAAAAGGAAGGAAGGGGGAAGGAAGGAAGGAAGGAAGGAAGGAAGGAAGGAAGGAAGGAAGGAAGGAAGGAAGGAAGGGGGAAAGGAAGGAAGGAAGGAAGGAAGGAAGGAAGGAAGGAAGGAAGGAAGGAAGGGGGAAAGGAAGGAAGGGAGGGAGGGAGGGGGAAAAGGAAGGAAGGGGGAAGGAAGGAAAGAAGGAAGGAAGGAAGGAAGGAAGGAAGGGGAAACGAAGGGAGGGAGGGAGGGAAAAAGGAAGGAAGGGGGAAGGAAGGAAGGAAGGAAGGAAGGAAGGAAGGAAGGAAGGAAGGAAGGGGAAAGGAAGGGAGGGAGGGAGGGAGGGAGGGAGGGAGGGAGGGAGGGAGGGGGAAAAGGAAGGAAGGGCAAAGGAAGGAAGGAAGGAAGGAAGGAAGGAAGGAAGGAAGGAAGGAAGGAAGGAAGGAAGGAAGGGGAGAAGGAATGGATGGGGAAGGGAGCGAGGGAGGGAGGGAGGGAAGAAGAGGGGAAGGAAGGAAGTAGGGAGGGAGGGAGGAAGAAGCATAGGTGCCAATTCCTCAGGGCCGAGGTCCCTCCCCCCCCAATAAAATATTTGAGGGAGCCACCGCCCCAAAGTTGATGGGCACTGCCATTCAAATGATGTACCTGAGCTACGTCTTGTTGTTGATGAAGGGAGGGGCTTGCCTGGGGGGCCCCAATATTTGATTTGAGTTGCCAACCCTGGAAGGCAGAGAGGGGAATAAAGGAAGGAAGGAGGGGAAATGAAAGGAGATGAAATAATAGGAAGGAAGGAAGGAAGGAAGGAAGGAAGGAAGGAAGGAAGGAAGGAAGGAAGGAAGGAAGGAATCATAAAATTGTAGAGTTGGAAGGGACACCTCGAGTCATCTAGTCCAGCCCCCGACAAAGCAGGAAATTAAGAGGGAGGGAGAAGAGAAATGTGAGAAAGCAAAAGGGATATGTAAGTGGAAAGAGAAAATAAATGCATTGAGAAGAAAGGCGAAGAAATTAGAGGAGGAGATAACAATCTGGAAGGGAGGTTTTCCAGTTTGGAAGCCTATGAAATGGGCTCAGTTTTGTTGCCTTCTTATATCACCCAGAATCTTGTGTTTTGGGGTGTCTATGAATTCTTATTTCTTTTTGAAAAGGAATTATTGAAGTGAACATCATTTAAGTGTGTGTGTGTGCTTATGTGTAAAAAAAACTATGTTACATTTCCCATCATTTTCAGTCCTTTACTTGTCTGGTCCCTGCTTCTTATCACCTGGGAATGTCCTGTTGATTAATTATTATTTTTTAAAATGCATATTTATACAAAAAAGGAAGCTATAGTTTTGTTCGTTCTGGTCTAGATATCCATACACACGAGGGAGAGATTGTGTATTTCTTATCAGCATCCGAATCCCAATACGGGTCATGGAGCAGCCATGAAATCAAGGGGTCTACTCTTGAGTAAGACTTGGCCTGCAATTGCTATAAATTCGGATTCCACTGGATTCCACAGCACTTAACTTCTGAGTAGGCATGGTTGAGACTGCGCAGTTAGTTGGCTATCCCCTCTTAGTGTTGGGGTTTATCTCAGTCATACTCTAGAGTAGACCCACTGAAATAAACGAATTCTGGCTAACTTCAGTCCATTGGTTTCAAAGGGTTTCCTCTGTGACATAGATCGAGTTTGTTTATTTATTTAGTAAAATGTAAAGAAATGTGAGATAGATGGAAGGAAGGAAAGAAGGAAGGAAGGAAGGAAGGAAGGAAGGAAGGAAGGAAGGAAGGAAGGAAGGAAGGAAGGAAGGAAAAGGGAGGGAGGGAGGGAGGGAGGGAGGGAGGGAGGGAGGGAGGGAGAGAGAGAGGGAGGAAGAAAGGAAAAGGAAGAAATAAAGGAAGAAGGAAGGAAGGAAGGAAGGAAGGAAGGAAGGAAGGAAGGAAGGAAGGAAGGAAGGAAGGAAAAGGAAGAAATAAAGGAAGTAAGGAAGAAATGAAGGAAGAAGGGAGGGAGGGAGGGAAGGAGGGAGGGAGGGAGGGAGGGAGGGAGGGAGGGAGGGAGGAAGGAAGGAAGGAAGGAAGGAAGGAAGGAAGGAAGGAAGGAAGGAAGGAAGGAAGGAAGGAAGGAAGGAAGGAAGGAAGGAAGGAAGGAAGGGGGAGTAGCAGAGCAAGAGAGAGAAATCTTTCTTGAAACTAAGTGGCTCAAACAGACGAGCGAAAGGCCTCTTACTTAGCTGCGAGGGAATTAAATGGAAATCCTGATATGAATTTGACAAGCCCTGTGGAACAGCAAGCAAAGATTTATCCGTTAATTATTTATCATAATTAAGTCCCGCTAATAGATTGGGAAAGCTGAGGTTCTGGGGGATATTTCTATTTATAATGAATTCGCGGGGGAGCAAATTAGCCGAGGCTTAAGATTATCCTCTCCCCCGCCCGCCCCGAACGCTGTCAAGTCAAGATTTTGAGATATTTACAGTATTTATATTTCTTGAACAGGGGTGGGGAGAGAGAGAAAAAAATCTGGTTCCCAAAAAAGATTTCGCCCGAAAGAGCTTCTCGCTCGGTTAATTTGGAACCTCCGAGCGGATCCGACGCCTGGACCTGTTTCCGTGTGAACGGAAAACGAATCCGGAGTGGCTCCTAGATTTGCATCTGGAGCGAGGTGCGTGGTGTGGGGGGACGTTTGAGAGAATCGAAACGGTGTTCAGTCACGGCTGGGGGAGTGGGACTCGTTAAAAGCAGTTCCGAGAGATTAAGCTGAAAGAATTATTATTATTATTATTATTATTATTATTATTATTATTATTATTCGCCTTCAAGATATGTTCCACAGCGAGGTACAAAATATAAATTTTTAAAAAGCTAAAATGAATAGTTACACAATTACAACATAACAGGATTTTTTATTTTTATTTTTTTGCAACACAGAGACACAGAAAATTCTCAACCTTTCTCAGTAAAAAAACCCAAACGCGCCCAGTAAATAATCTCTAGATGAATATCCCGCCGCCACCCCTCGAACCCGGATTTACCGTTTCTGCGGTTTTTTTGAGGGGGGTTTTAATATATATATATATATAATGTATTTTTGAAAGGGAAAGAAAACCCCAGACTTTCAAGGGAAACGGTAAATCCGGATTAAACAAAGTGGTTCCAATCCGGTTCGCAGCACAAAGTTATAAACGTGCTCCACCGGACACAGTGAAATTTACTTCTGAGTAAATATCTATAGTCTCGCTCTGTCATTTGAGGAGACTTTTGCCACTACAATAATTGAGATCCTATTTCCTTGTTCCAATCCAGCTGTGATTTTTTTGGTTATATATATATATATATATATATATATATATATATGGTTCTTATAATATTAAGTTTCTACTAATAAAATTAATTTATTAAAAGGAATAATACTAATTTATTAAAATTAATAATATTAATTTCTGTTGAACCCCTATGGTGTGAATTCAGTTTAGAAAGGGGTGATAGTGCCCCCGTCTATATTGAAATTTGAAATCATTTTGCCCCCCAGGCCAGTTAAAATAGATTTATTTATTTATTACAGGGTGTGTGTTACTATGCGTGTTTTTTCTTTCAGAAGGAAAAGCGGGGTGGGAGCGAAAAAATTATTAGAACCCTAAATATATATATATATATCAAAAAATTCACAGCTGGATTGGAACAAGGAAATAGGATCCCAATTATTGTAGTGGCAAAAGTCTCCTCAAATGGCAGAGCGAGACTATAGATATTTACTCAGAAGTAAAATTCACTGTGTCCGGTGCAGCTGACTCTTGGCTAAATGTCCAGGGGCATTGCGGGAATCTTTTTGCCCGACGCGGGACTCGAACCCGCGACACCTAAAGGAATGAATATCAAGCGGATGGCGCAGTCGATTGGATAGGCGTTCCAAGAAAGATTCCCTGTGTGGGAGAAGGTTGCGAAAAGAAGATCGACCGCCTCGTAAATTCCTCGCCTGACATCGAATGCTGCGTTTAATACCTCGCTCGGCTTGGCGGGGTTGAGTAATTGGGCGTCAATTCGATTTAAGGGCAGAGGCGACGCGGAGCCAGGTCGTTTTCTCACGGGGTGGGGCTTGCGCGTTCGTGCGCAAGAGGCTGGGAAGGTTAACAACGCCGGTTTCCCATCGGCTTTCAGACCTCCGCCCTGCGTTAGAACCTTCACAGCCCGGCCAACACGCGTGTTTAGCCGCACGTGTGAAAGCAGGCTGGGCGAATGGGGGCCCGTTCTCCCGTGCAGCACAACTCCGCGCCCCTTTTAGGCAGAGATCTCACCAGCGCCAGCCAGCCCCCACAAACCCCATATCTTTAAAGTATATGACTACCCCTCAAAGAAATCTGAGATCTGTGGGTTCCCCCTCAAAGAACTACAATTCCCAACACCCTTAACAATGCCATAGTTCCCAGGATCCTTTGCAGGAAGCCGCTTGCTTCAAATGTATTGGGTTACTGGGGGTTATTGTTTTAATTTGGATTATATATTGATTTGAACTGATTTTATAATGAAATGAATCATAGAATCATAGAGTTGGAAGAGAGCACAAGGGCCATCGAGTCCAACCCCCTGCCAAGCAGGAAACACCATCAGAGCACTCCTGACATATGGTTGTCAAGCCTCTGCTTAAAGACCTCCAAAGAAGGAGACTCCACCACACTCCTTGGCAGCAAATTCCACTGTCAAACAGCTCTTACTGTCAGGAAGTTCTTCCTAATGTTTAGGTGGAATCTTCTTTCTTGTAGTTTGGATCCATTGCTCCGTGTCCGCTTCTCTGGAGCAGCAGAAAACAACCTTTCTCCCTCCCTCCTCTATGTGACATCCTTTTATATATTTGAACATGGCTATCATATCACCCCTTAACCTCCTCTTCTCCAGGCTAAACATGCCCAGCTCCCTTAGCCGTTCCTCCTAAGGCATCGTTTCCAGGCCTCTGACCATTTTGGTTGCCCTCCTCTGGACACGTTCCAGTTTGTCAGTGTCCTTCTTGAACTGTGGTGCCCAGAACTGGACACAGTACTCCAGGTGAGGCCTGACCAGAGCAGAATACAGTGGCACTATTACTTCCCTTGATCTAGATGCTATACTCCTATTGATGCAGCCCAGAATTGCGTTTTAGAATGTTGTATATTTTACTGTTGTTAGCCACTCTGAGCCCGGCTTCAGCTGGGGAGGGCGGGATATAAATAAATTATTATTATTATTATTATTATTATTATTATTATTATCCAAAGGCCCAGGTTGGGGGGGGGGCTTCTGGCACTCCCTGAAGACCCCCAAGCATAGAACCTGTGACCTTTTGCATGCAAAAGAGATGATCTACCATTGAGCTATAGATGCTCTCCTTAAAAACAATTAAGCAATAAACCAGTCCTCATGAAGGAATGGCTGATTTAATAGGAAGCTAACAGGCTGTCTCACACCAAAGCAAACCGCTGTTTCATCTAGCTTGACAATGGAAGGTCTCAGGCTGCAAGATTTTCCCAGCCCTTCCTGCAAACTCCAGGAATCGCACCTGGAACCTTCGGTGTGCAAAGGAGCTTCTCAGATGCTCAGTCATAAAACGACCCCAGGGGTCATCCGTCTCAACCTGCTTTGCAATGCAGGAATCACAGCTAAAGTATGCAGGGCAGAGGGCCGCCCAACCTCTGATTAAAAACCTCCAAGGAAGGAGAGTCCACAACTTCTCCAGGTTAGGGTTGCCGTGTCTGGAATTCAAACAGTGAATTTAGCATCCGGGAGGTATCTCAGAAAACCGTCAAAACGTCCGTGTTGTTGGCAACAGAAGCAGGAACTATGAGTATCACTGTTTGCCTTTTAGGGACGAATTCCACCCCCCCCCCCCACACACACCAAAAAATCTAAACAACAATGGCCTGTTATGGGTTCGAGTTCTTCCCTCTGTTGTAAACAATATCTGCCCTTATGGGGTACCCAAGAGCCCGTATAGAGTCCTTAAGTACGTTTTCTATCCATAGGAGAAAATATAGTGATGTATGGAAGGGAGAGCTGGACCATCAAGAAGGCAAATCGCCGAAGAATGGATGCTTTTGAATTCTGGTGCTGGAGGAGACTCTTGAGAGTCCCATGGACTGCAAGAAGATCCAACCTCTCCATTCGGAAGGAAATCAGCCCTGAGTTCTCACTGGAAGGACAGATCCTGAAGCTGAGGCTCCAAGACTTTGGCCACCTCAGGAGAAGAGAAGACTCCCTGGAAAAGACCCTGATGTTGGGAAAGATGGAGGGCGCAAGGAGAAGGGGACGACGGAGGACGAGATGGTGGGACAGTGTTCTCGAAGTGGCCAACATGAGTTTGACCAAACTGCGGGAGGCAGTGGAAGACAGGAGGGCCTGGCGTGCTCTGGTCCAGGGGGTCACAAAGAGGCGGACACGACTAAACGACTAAACGACAACAACAGGAGAAAATAAGAGGCCAACCAGAGAATATTGAGAAGCAAAGCAGCTAGTAAGCCTGATCTTTATTAAACTGTTGCAACAGGGTACCCTGCTCACCCCACACAGGGAGGCAGGAGAGGAACTGAGAACATAGGTGTGCCAGCTATTATATAGACTTTTGACATTGCCTACCTGGTAGCTCAAGACCACCCCTTCATACATCATACATACATCACAGAAGGGGTGTAACCTAAGACCACAACCCCCAATTTCCGCCCTCCCTTCCCTACAAGTGGGCGGGGTTTGTGGCACCGAGGTGGGGCTCACCTGGGCAGGTGCCTCCCACCTGCTTGGGCCGGCCTTTGGCTAAGGCCAAAGAAAAGAGGCTGACCTCTTTGTCCAAGCCTCACTTGGTTTTCTTCCTTCTACAAACATCATACCTACATCATGGAAAAGGCGGTCTACAACAGAAATTTGAGTTCCTGTCTGCCAGGTTATCTGATATTGTCTTATCATCTGATTGCCTTTCCTGGTAGTCTGCCCATTCCTTTGAGATGGTGATCATCCAATTCCTGAGACAATGGGAAGGTTCCCTCACCCCCTCCCTCCTTGCAGAGAAAACATCTGGTCAGTTTGGGAGTCAAAACGGTTTCAGGGCGGTCTTCCCAAGCTGCCCCAGATATGTGGTCCACATATCTGGTACATTTATGAACATTTATTATATATATAATGGGACGCGGGTGGCCCTGTGGGTTAAACCACAGAGCCTAGGGCTTGCCGATCAGAAGGTCGGCGGTTCGAATCCCCGCAATGATGGGGTGAGCTCCCGTTGCTCGGTCCCTGCTCCTGCCAACCTAGCAGTTCGAAAGCACGTCAAAGTGCAAGTAGATAAATAGGTACCGCTCCGGCGGGAAGGTAAATGGCGTTTCCGTGTGCTGCTCTGGTTCGCCGGAAGCGGCTTAGTCCTGCTGGCCACATGACCCGGAAGCTGTACGCCGGCTCCCTCGGCCAGTAAAGCGAGATGAGCGCCGCAACCCCAGAGTCGGCCACGACTGGACCTAATGGTCAGGGCTCCCTTTACCTTTAAGGGTGATGAATGGATGTTCACAAAGGCATAGGAAGGTCAAGTGGTACCCGGTGCGGAAAATTTCTTTTCAACACACCCCACATTTATTATTAATATTATTGTCTGCAAAAATGGTTTTACATTATTGGTTCGCCAGAAGCGGCTTAGTCCTGCTGGCCACATGACCTGGAAGCAGTACGCCGGCTCCCTCGGCCAGTAAAGCGAGATGAGCGCTGCAACCCCAGAGTCGGCCACGACTGGACCTAATGGTCAGGGGTCCCTTTACCCTTTACCTATTGTACCTGCATGGTGAGGAACTCGCTCATTTAATCCAGAGCAGGCCCCTTCAGACAGACCGTTGGACCACATACGCAGCTGGAGAGATGGAACCCATAACTGGGGTTTTTTCAAAAGAAAGAAAAATGAAGAAATGTGTTCCCGAATGTATATTTGGGTCTGAAAAGACCCAGATAGGTCTTGAAGACTTATCTCTAAGCAGCTGTTTCTTTTTTTTACATTCTCCCTTTACTCCAGCCACACGCACGCCCTTCTGTGTGTACCTTGCACAGATTTTTGCAGCGAATCTCCAGGCAAGCCATTTAAACTCCCTCCCCTTGTATACATCCTAAACACCCCCCCTCTCTTCCTCGTGAGATTCTGTGTGTGGTGCACAGACATTCACAGATGCCCAGGGAGAGAGGGAATATTATGGGTTGGAGCCATCACCATTCTAGAACCATTGACCTCAATGGGCTTGGTTTAGCCACGCCGGCCAGTTTCAGGATTAATTCTGGATAAAGCCCTTCCAGAGAGTCCTTGTGTGTATATATTTTCCATTCATGGCTCAGATTTCTACTCTGTTCAGCTATACATACACAAACAAAGGCTACACACACACAAAAACCACATAGATTTGTTTGCATGAAAACCCTCCCAGTTCAGACCTCTATTTCTTTCCCTGCATTATTTTTTCCTTCCCTTTGTCCTTCCTTCCAACAGTTTTCTCCCTCTCCCTCCCTTCTCTCTCAACCCCCCCCCCCATTTTCTTCCCTCCCAGATTGGGGGTCTAGGAGATGTGTTTGTCAATATCCCTGCTTGCTGTTTTGTGCCTGATATCGATTGAGCTTCGCTGATTTTTTTTTTTAAAAAAAAAGATTTCTGGCCTATTCATTTCATCTAGCAGCATACAGGGTTGAAAATCCCCCTCTCTCTTTCTTCCCCCTTTTCCTTGATTTCGTTTTTTCTCTCCCCCACACCCCTTGGCTCCGCCGCTGTAAAGAAGTTGCAGATCCACAAACAAACAACAGGGACCCCCCAAAATAAAAAATAATGCACCTTTAAAATAAAATAATCTCCGTTGGTGGGAAAATAACCTAACAGAGGAGGCGAGTGGAACAGAAAGCTGGTATCCTGCAGTTAAAATTGCAACATTGAGGGAGATCTGAAGAGCCATTTTGAGAGGAATTGAGGGACGAGGGAAACACAGCTGGATGGAACCAGTCCTAGTTAGAGTCACAAAATATTCTTTCGCACTATAGTAGAATGCAGGAAACTGATTTTCCCTATTGAGCTATTGCTCCATCCCTTTCAAACAGAGCTATTTCCCAAACTGGGGTCTCCAACTGGTGTTCGGAATTAGCCAGGCGCCAGGCTCGTTTTCACCCGGCTATCGTCCGCGTTAAGGTGCCCAAAGGCGTGGGATGTTACATCACAGAAAGCAGTCAAGTACAACACTTCCTGTTTGCCTAGAGTGGACTTCCTGTCACACCTGGTCTGTAGCATCCTCTCCCTGCATGTTACCAGGTAGATGGCCGTGAGCCTGTGAGTGTGGGAATGTTCAGGGTGGCAGGAGAGGATATGTTGTTTATTCATACCCTTCCAAACTTGCGCTAGCAAGTTCCTTTACTTAGCAGAGTTACATTCCCCTTTTAAACGCACAGCGAATAACTGGTTGCAGGCTCGTGCGAGCCTCTCGCTATTAGGTTCCTCGTACGTTCCCTTAGAGTAAAGGTAAAGGGACCCCTGACCATTAGGTCCAGTCGTGAACGACTCTGGGGTTGCGGCGCTCATCTCACTTTACTGGCCGAGGGAGCCGGCGTACAGCTTCCGGGTCATGTGGCCAGCAGGACTAAGCCGCTTCTGGTGAACCAGAGCAGCGCACGGAAACACTGTTTACCTTCCCGCCAGAGCGGTACCTATTTATCTACTTGCACTTTGACGTGCTTTCGAACTGCTAGGTTGGCAGGAGCAGGGACTGAGCAACGGGAGCTCACTCCGTGGCGGGGATTCGAACCGCCGACCTTCTGATCAGCAAACCCACAGCACCACCCGCGTCCCTAAGTTCCCTTATATCCCTCTTAAAAGAATAAATTTATTTTAAGTTCCTTCATATCCCTCTTAAAAGAATAAACATGCCACAATCTTGTGTGAAGTATATAAAAGAAGTTTACTCACATCATCAATTCACAGTTGGATCCCTGCAGGCAGACTTAGTTACAAAGTATATACAGTGGTACCTCAGGTTAAGTACTTAATTCATTCCGGAGGTCTGTTCTTAACCTGAAACTGTTCTTAACCTGAAGCACCACTTTAGCTAATGGGGCCTCCCACTGCTGCGGCGCCGCCGGAGCACGATTTGTGTTCTCATCCTGAATCAAAGTTCTTAACCCGAGGTACTATTTCTGGGTTAGCGGAGTCTGTAACCTGAAGCGTATGTAATCTGAGGTACCACTGTACATGTAGATCTATCCCATATGGGGAGAATCCCAGTGTCTTCTGTTGGTTGAAAGAGCATTTCTAGCTAAAAGCTGCTCCAACGACAGAGGAAGTCACACACAGAGAGAGATGGCTGCGTGCCTTGTCCTTTTGTTACCTGGACAGGTAAGGCCACGCCCACCTCTAGTCACATGCAAAAGGAAGGATGCTCCAGCCAGGAGGAAACAGGAAGTTTTCGACTGGCTGGACCAAACATTCCCCAGCCTGGCCACTCTAGGAAAACAAGGAATGTTGTACTTGGCTGCTACTTATGTTATCACATCCCACAGCGAGACCCCGTAAAAGGGCTGGTCACACAGCAGTCTTCCTCTCTTGACCCTTCTCCTTTTTCTGTTTCGCCTTGTTCCATTTTGATGTTCTTTTGCTGGCTCTCAACCAACAGCACATGGGATTAAAGGGGAACTTACCAGGAACAATCCAATCTGGACAAGCAAAACTGGACTGCTTAAGTCAAGAGATTCAAACGAATCTAACAAATAGCTTCCGGCAATATACAGGGGAATGTCAAAGACGCGGGTGGCGCTGCGGTCTAAACCACAGAGCCTAGGACTTGCCGATCCGAAGGTCGCGGTTCGAATCCCCGCAATGACGGGGTGAGCTCCCGTTGCTCGGTCCCTGCTCCTGCCCACCTAGCAGTTTGAAAGCAAGTGCAAGTAGATAAATAGGTACCGCTCTGGAGGGAAGGTAAATGGCGTTTCCGTGCGCTGCTCTGGTTCGCCAGAAGCGGCTTAGTCCTGCTGGCCACATGACCCGGAAGCTGTACGCCGGCTCCCTCGGCCAGTAAAGCGAGATGAGCGCCGCAACCCCAGAGTCAGCCACGACTGGACCTAACAGTCAGGGGTCCCTTTACCCTTACCTCCTACTATCCACAAGATTCCCACAAATGGAATGTCCAGTTGCCATTTTGGGGCAAGATGGCTCTAAGGTCGACCATTCATTGCGTAGGAATAGTGAGCAGAGCCAGTGCAGGATTTACGTAGAAGCTAAACAAGCTATACCTTAGGGCCTCACTGTCTTGGGCCTCCGCAAAAAAATTAAAGGGGAAAAAAACACTTGATGTACATTTCCAAAAAATAAGATAAAAAACAAATTACTTTGATAAAATACATATTTTGTTATGTGCAAATGGCTTTAGATACCTATTAAAGGTAAAGGGACTCCTGACCATTAGGTCCAGTCGCAGCCAACTCTGGGGTTGCGGCACTCATCTCGCTTTATTGGCCAAGGGAGCCGGCGTACAGCTTCTGGGTCATGTGGCCAGCAGGACTAAGCCACTTCTGGCAAACCAGAGCAGCGCATGGAAACGCCGTTTACCTTCCTGCCGGAGCGGTACCTATTTATAAAGGGCCCCATTGCCTTCAGGAGCTGAGGGTCGCATCAAACCTACATATAAAGGGCCCCATTGCCTTCAGGAGCTGAGGGCCGCATCAAACCTAAATCTGGCCCTGGGACTAGGGCTCATTCAGTCCAACCCCCAGCCAAGCAGGAATCTTTTGCCCACCTGAGCTTTGAACCTGCAACCCTGAGATTAAGAATCTCGTGCTCTAGCAACTGAGCCAGCTGATATTTAGGACGCCCAGATGCTCAGAGTGGGGCAGACTGAAAGACCTGTACAGTACGTTTCCGAGCACAATTCAAAGTGTTGGTGCTGACCTTGAAAGCCCTAAATGGTCTCGGCCCAGTAGACCTGAAGGAGCGTCTCCACTCCCATCCTTCTGCCCGGACACCGAGGTCCAGCTGCAAGGGCCTTCTGGTGGTTCCCTCACTGCGAGAAGCGAGGTTACAGGGAAGCAGGAAGAGGGCCTTCTCGGTGGTGGCGCCCTCCCTGTGGAACGCCTCCTCATCAGATGTCAAGGAAATAAACAACTGTCTGGCTTTTAGAAGACATCTGAAGGCAGCCCTGTTTAGGGAGGCTTGCAGCCCTGAGGAGGAGCAGTAAAACACAGCAGCTCCTTTTGCCAAACCGGTCTCACTCCGGATTGGCCCCCGGCGCCACGTTGGGAAGCCCTGCGCGCGGAGAAACTGGGGGAGGAGGAGACGGGGAGTTGGTGGTTGGGGTCGAAGCTGTATCTACGGCAGGCAGGCAGGGGCGGACGGATCGATCGGGGAGAGACGGTGATGAATTAGGGATAGGAATCGATGAGGATCGGAGCGGCCAGGGACGCCCCCCACCTCCGAGAGTCCTCGCTCTGGATAATGACGCGTTTAAATGCAATCAGGGAAATGGGAGCCGGGCCGAGAGGAGAGGCTGGCCGGCCCCTCGCCGAGAGGGCTGGGCGCCAGCAAAAAAACCGGAGTGGATTGGGGGGGGGTGTTCCAATACAGAGTGAATTGGGGGGGCGCACATTCGCTCCCCGCTTCTTCCTCTCACTTTTACCATCATTTATTTTCTTTATTTTACTTCTTCTTTCTCTTCCCCTCTCTCCTCTTCCTCTCCTCTCTTCCTTTCTCTTTTGTTTCTTAACTTCCCTCCGTTCCTCTCTCCTTCCTTCCTTTTTTCCCCTTCTCCACGCCCCCCCCCCCCCGTGCCCCGTTCCTTTTAATCCCCTCCTGCCGTTCTCCCTCGGTTCGAATGCTCTTCTCCGGTCTCATTTCCCATCTCTCTCCCCCCCCCCCGATTTTTTTTTGTAATTTATTTCCCCATCCACCCCGTTTTTCCTGCTGCTGTTCCCCCCTCTCTGTGATTCCCCCCTCCCTCATACAGCGCCCTCATTTCGCTCTTTCCCTTTGCCAGCAATGCCCCCCCAATCTCTCTCTCTCCGTTCTCTCTCTTTCATTCTCTCATTCTCTCTATTCTCTTTCTTTTTTTTTCTTTCATTCTTTCCTCTTTCATTCTCTCTCTCTTTTCTCTTTCATTCTCTCCTTCTCTCTTTCTTTCTTTCTTTCATTCTCTCTATTCTCTTTCATTCTCTCTCTCACTGCATTCTCTTTCTTTCATTCTCTCTCTCATTCTCTCTCTCTTTTCTCTTTCATTCTTTCCTCTTTCATTCTCTCTCTCTCCTCTCTCTCTCACTCTCTCTCTCTTTCATTCTCTCTCTCTTTTCTCTTTCATTCTCTCATTCTCTCTCTCTTTTCTCTTTCATTCTCTCCTTCTCTCTTTCTCTCTCTCTCTCCATTCTTTTTCTTTCATTCTCTCTCGTTTCTCTTTCATTCTCTCCTTCTCTCTTTCATTCTCTCTTTCTTTTCTCTTTCATTCTCTCCCCTCTTTCATTCTTTCTCTCTCCATTCCCTCTCTTTCATTCCCTCTTTCATTTTCCCTCTTCATTCTCTCATTTCCTCTCTTCATTCTCTCTCTCTCATTCTCTACATTCTGTCTCTCGTTCTCTCTCTTATTCTCTCTCTCCCTTTCTCTCTCTCTCACGCACATTTTGTCCCTTCTTTTGCCAGCAACTTTCCCTCTCTAACCTCCCCATCTCTTTCCTTTTCACCTTCCTTCCCCAGTCTTAAACCTGAAAATGAACATCTAAGAGTCGTCAGAATTATCTGACTTCGTGGCTTCCGAAAACCTCTCCTTGTGTGCGTCCCTAAATCCTGGCGCGTGTATACCCAAAACCAACGAGTTCACTGAGACTTTACTCCCAAGTAAACGCGCCGAGGCTCGGACTCCACGAATTCCGGCTGAGCCGGTTTGTTAAATCCGGTTTTGCCCAGAAAAAACACCACTGTCTCATTCCTAAAAGGCATTTTTAAACCAATAGCCTTTCCGGGCTCTAGTAGTGGTGTTTGTGGTCAAAATGAACAAGCACATAAAAAAATCTTATTTATATCTACCCGCCGGCCCCAGAAGGTGAATAGTGGCGAGCAAACGCCAAAGTCTCTCTTAATTTAATCGTATCTTAAATAAACAGAAGCGAAGCACAGCACCCATTATTAATTGTGGCTGTTTTAACTTTTGGTTTTAATGTTTACAATCTTGCTTTTTCCCCTTCTGTTAAAATAGGGCGTCATATCGATTCCCCCACCCCAACCCCCGTTAATAAGCTGTGTCCAAGTAAAACCTACGCCGAGTAGACCCGCTGAAACCAATCCACACGATAAACTTGATAAACCCTGTTCAGGGAAGTTTTTAATGTATGATATTTTAGTGTTTCCTGGTTTCTATGGAAGCCGCCCAGAGTGGCTGGGGGGGCCCAGCCAGATGGGCGGGGTATAAATAAATTATTATTATTATTATTATTATTATTATTATTATTATTATTATTATTATTATTATTAACTGCTGTTTTCACTGGGTCTGAGTAAAATTGAGTTGGTCCCGATCCACACGTTTCTCGGTCATTTTAGCTGCGATATTCGAGTTGGGTCTTAGGCTGCTAATTTTTTTAAGGTTTCTGGCAACACCTAGCCTCAAATCAATGAACAGCCTCTGCAGATTTAATAATTGATTTTACTCGGGTTGGGGTGGGCATTTTACGTTTTGTTTCAGTTGTGGGGGAGGAAACGTGCCTGGGAACTAGGAAGGTTTCCCAATTTGCCTTAAAAACCCAATTTACGAATACCGGCCCCCGGCTCCGGCACACCCCCAAAAATTATTTCATCCGAAATGAAAATTGTTTTTTATTCGAGATGGAACTCTGCGTTCCCAAAATACCGAAGCGGCTGTCCTGACGCCTTTGGCAAGCGATTGGCTTGATAACGACGGGCCTTTACTTCCGAGTAAACGCATCTGAAACCGCCTGTTAAGAATCTCAGGGCAGGCGCAGGATTCCACCGGTTTTTTTCAGAGGGTGGCATGAAAGAAAACGCAGCTAGGATAGGTCAACACGGATTCCCTAGAAACTGAAAGAACACCCACCCCATTCTCAAATTCAGTCGTCTCCAAGATAAATGACTCTGGAATCTACTAATTTCAAATACTGTCATTTTCTTCCAGCGCCCCTGTCTTCCACACCAGATTATTCCCAACCTTCCTTTCCACACAAACACGACTGCGCTCCTGCGCTCCTTGTCTCACCGAACAACCAATTCCCTGATTTCTGTGTGCACACCGTACTGTTCGAAAAAACACATCCGTCCCCAGAATCCTGTGAGCTGTAGTTTAACACGCACACCCCCAAAATTAAAGAACTACAGTTCCCAATATTTGAGGTGTGCGCTTTAAATGTATGTAAGGGCCTTCTCCGTAGTGGCGCCCTCCCTGTGGAACGCCCTCCCACCAGATGTCAAAGAGAACAACAACTACCAGACTTTTAGAAGACATCTGAAGTCCGCCCTGTTTAAGGACGTTTTTAATGTTTGATGTATTACAGTATTTTAATATTTTTTTGGAAGCACAGAGTTGGGGAAGCCCAGCCAGATGGGCTGGGTATAAATTATTATTATTATTATTATTATTATTATTATTATTATTATTATTATTATTATTCGGGTGGACTACTACTTACTCCCAAGTAAATATGAATAGAATACACTTACTCCCAAGTAAATATGAATAGAAAGGGCTGTTAGGCGATATATATGTATTGATTACCAAACTATCTATCATCTATCTATCTATCATCTATCTATCATCTATCTATCTATCTATCTATCTATCTAAAAACACTATATTCTTGGTGCTGTTAGCTTGCTGCATGCAATAAAGATTCCCTTCCAATTCTACAGTTCTATGATACCATTAACATTGACCAAATTCAGAGCAGGCCTATTGAAATTAATGGACCTGCCCTTTAATTTCAATTTACCTGGCTCTAATCAGGACTTAGACGCAACCCCAGGTCACCAATATTCAAGGCAAGCTGCCTGTGTATAACCCTATAAATAAATAAATAATAATAATAATAATTCATTGTTGTTGTTTTTTTGCTTGTTCGAATTCCAAGACGGCGACATCCAAACGGATGCAATTCAATTTATTTAAAACATCTAAGACCGTGCCTACCAAACGCGGAGGTTCAGTTTCACTCCGCTTAGAGCGCGCCACAAGCTTCAAACGATTATTCCTTTCCCTCCCGTCCCGGATTAAAAACACCCAAATATAATATTGCTGGCCCACGATCGTCGCCAGTTTTTGTGTCTCCCTCGATTTACGTTTTCGAGAGTCAACAGCGAAACACGACGACAATGAAACACTCAGTTGCGTCGGAGAGGCTAAGACCTCGCGTTCCAGCACTTTCTTACTTAGGCGTAAGCCTCGTTGCGCACGGTAAGGCTTACTTGCGAGTAAGCAAAGCGTTGTGATCGGTCTGTTAAGCCGCCCCCTTTTTAAAAAAAGAAAAAGAAAATCAAGGCCATTGGGTTTCGAAAGGGCTTTATTTTGGTTGGATCGGGTCCTTCGTTTCCCCACTGAAAGACCCCAACGCTTAACAGACTTTTATGGGATTAAGATGCATTGCACGCCGCGCTTAGTTGCGAGAAAACTGCGCTCTGTAAAGCACTGGGGACACTGAAGCTCTGTTTTTTATTATTATTATTATTATTATTATTATTATTATTATTATTATTATTATTATTATTATTAATCTCAGAGCAAGGGACCTAAATTAGGCTGTGCACGCACCATATATTTAAATCCTGGAAACTGCAGTTTGTCAATGGTGCTGGGAATTGTAGAGGACGCTACAGTTCCCAGGATTCTGGGAGAGGCGTGTGTGTATGCTTTAAATATTATTACATTTCTCTGAGCATGACTAACATCGGGCACAACCATTGTTATTGTGAGGGGGGTCGACCGCCACCGTCCTTTTTCCTTAGACATTTCTCCTTAGACATCCGGCTCTTTAAAAACCGGAGCGCATTCCCTGGCGCCTTCTAGGCAGCGGTGCACATGAGCGTGTGCAGAGCGCATTTATCACACACACACAAACCCTCAGCTGGGACGGAGCAGGAGGGTTTCCGGAGGGCAGCGACGTGGTCCCACCCGGGCAGGAGTCATTCCCGACACGCGCTTATTCTGTTTTGCTTTTCCACTTTAAGGAATGATAAAATCTTCAGCTCAAGAGTCCGAAAACCAGAAGTTCTTCCTTCAAGGCGCAGCTGCGAAGCCCTACACGGAGTAGACCGGCTGACATGAAATGGGGCGAGCCTGATTTAGGCCTGTCTGTTTTTCAACGGGACTACTCTAGAGTTGGCTTCAACCAGTAGGACTGCTAGCTTGCTGGCACGCTCTCCAAGGTGGCTTTCATTTAAATTACTTCACAGAATGGTAAGTCGGGAGGGGTTCCCCAATGCAATGCATTTTAAAAATGCATTTACATTGCATTTATATCCCACTGTGCATGGTTTTCCTGTCCCTTCAAACACAATTCCTAAAAACAACCCTGTGAGGTAGTGACTGGCCTAAAGTCACACCCCGTGAGCTTTAGGGCGAAGCGGAGATTTGAATCCGGGTCTCTCAGGTCCCAGTAGGTCGGGCTAACCCCCTCACCATACTGGCTATCTTACTTTCCCATCTGGGCGAGTTCCAGTACATATAAAGACAGAATAAAACGTCAGACATTACAAACCTCCCCCTACAGGGCTGCCTTCAGATGTCTTCTGAAAGTCAGACAGTTGTTTATTTCCTTGACATCTGATGGGAGGGCGTTCCACAGGGAGGGCGCCACCACCGAGAAGGCCCTCTGCCTGGTTCCCTGTAACCTCACTTCTCGCAGGGAGGGAACTGCTAGAAGACCCTCGGGAGGAGGACCCCGGTGTCCGGGGTGGAGACACTCCTTCAGGGATACTGGGCCGTTTCCGGCTTTCAAGGTCAGCACCAACCCTTTGAATTGTGCTTGGAAATGTACTGGGAGCCAATGAAGGTCTTTCAGGACCAGTGTTATGTGGTCTCGGCGGCCGCTCCCAGTCCCCAGTCCAGCTGCCGCATTCTGGGTTAGTTGTAGTTTCCATGTCACCTTCAAAGGTAGCCCCACATAGAGCACATGGCAGTAGTCCAAGCGGGAGATAACCAGAGCATGCACCACTCTGGCCAGACAGTCTGTGGGCAGGGAGGGTCTCATCCTGCGTACCAGATGGATATTAAAAACACAATAAAACATCAGACATTAAAAACTTCCCTAAACAGGGCTGCCTTCAGATGTCTTCTAAAAGTCAGGTAGTTCATTCTCTGCTTGACATCGGATGGGAGGGCATTCCACAGGGCGGGTGCCACCACCGAGAAGGCCCTCTGCCTGGTTCCCTGCAACTTCACTTCTCACAGGGAGGGAACCGCCAGAAGGCCCTCGGAGCTGGACCTCAGTGTCAGGGCTGGATGATGGGGGTGGAGACGCTCCTTCAGGTCTACTGGGCCGTTTAGGGCTTTCAAGGTCAGCACCAACACTTTGAATTGTGCTCGGAAACGTCCTGGGAGCCAGTGAAGGTCTTTCAGGACCGGTTTTATATATGGCCCCAGTCCCCACAATCTGGATTAGTTGTAGCTTCCGAGTCACTTTCAAAGGGAGCCCCAGGGAGAGCGCATTGCAGTAGTCCAAGCGAGGAGATCACCAGCATTGACCTCCACGGGCCTTTCCTCCTCCTCCTCGGAGTAGGACTTGGCGTCGTCCGCCGCTCTATCTCCTCCTCCTTTTAAATTATTATTTATTTGTTGGGATGGGGAAATAAAACACCGACGGCTCAATTAGTGCGAACAACAGGGGTACTTAAGGAGCCAATTGTGACCAGTGTTTAAATCTTTATTTACCAGAGCCTTGTAAAGACAGAGGCACAATTTGCATCGCTATTAACTGCTTTTCAATAGGGCATTGACTGGAACTAAAGGACGCCACTCGCCCTTCCTAATTAAACACTGGCGGAATTACTCTAAATACGTATGAATACCGCTTCGCCCCCCATAAATAATCCGCTCAGACACTTTGGGAAAGAGGGAGGCGGCGGGGGGGAGAGAAAGGCCAGGATCCGGGAGGGGCGCACAGCGCCGATTCTGCCTCCGTGCGTCCCCCGGGGCGGAGAAGGAGCCGGGCTTCGGCGGAGAGGCTCGGGACCCCGCGGAGACCAAGGCCCGGGCGGAGGGCGAGTAGGGAACAGGGCTCCGTGTGAAACCAAGGGCCCGCGTGAAGACACACACACGCGTCCCCTAATTATAAACCTCCCCTTTTTTTATTTCCCCTTCTCTCTCTTTCCTGTTCCCTTTTTCTTCCTTCCTTTCTTTTTCGTTTTTTCCTCCCTCTTCGTTCTCTTCCCCTTTTATTCTTTTTCGTTTCCCCTTCGTCCCTCATTCTCTCTTTCCCTCGCTTCTTTCTCTTCCTTTTTTCTTGCTACTTCACCCTTCCTTCCCTCTCCTCCCTCCCTCCTTCCTCCCTTCCTTCTGTCACGCTTTTTAGTTTTCTTCCGCTTTTCCTTTATTCTTTTTAATTTCCCCTTCTTCCTTCCTTTCTCTCTCTCTCTCTCTCTCTCTCTCTCTCTCCTTTCCTTCCTCCTGTTTTCTTTCTTTCTTTCTTTCTTTCTTTCTTTCTTTCTTTCTTTCTTTCTTTCTTTCTTTCTTTCTTTCTTTCTTCTCTCTCTCTCTCTCTCTCTCTCTCTCTCTCTCTCTCTCTCTCCTTCCTTCCTTTTTTCTCTTTCTCTCTTTCTCTCTTTCTTTCCTCCCGCTTTCTCTTTCCTTCCTTCCTTCCCCTCCCTCATTCCACAGCAAGCCTGCTACATTCCTTTCCCATCTTCGCCCTTGCGCGCAGAGAGTGACGGACATATACTCGCATCTATACGCTCTATAAAATAAAAAAGGGCTTTCTGCGTCTTCCAGGCACACACCCCACGCGGCCGGCCTTCCTTCCTTCCTTCCTTCCTTCCTTCCTTCCTTCCTTCCTTCCTTCCTTCCTTCCTTCCTTCCTTCCTTCCTTTCATTGTCTCTCTTCCTTCTTCTTCCTCCCTTCCTCCATCCCTCTCCTTAACTCCTTTCGCTCCCCTGCTATTGCCCGATCCAAATACGACTACTCAGAACAGGCTTTTGACGCAGATTCAAAAGCAGCCAGGATCGAAGCTCAGTCCATCCGCTTATTCCATATCGTATGGAAGATAACCTTTGAAGGAAAAATACACTCGTATTGTTTGTACAAACGTGCATTATGTGTAGACGTGTCACACACAGACACACATAACGCAGGTCAAATATGTTTGCAACAGGAAACCCGATTTTAAGAAATCGTATTGAATTAAAGTGATTCGGTATGATTTGTAATAATTTGGAAAACTAATAAAAATAATTGGGGGGATCAAATATGTAACACACACACAATATGTCACATGCACACAAAAATAACTATTTGCAAATTAATTGGATAGCAATGCAACTATTTGTTAATAGCATAGGTTGTACCCTACCAAAAACAGCTCAGGGTAGGTCCGCTGAAATTAATGGGTTTACTTTCATTGGGTTACGCTGCGACAAACGCTGGATACATGCTGGTATACAGAACAGTAATTTTAAAAGTTGTAATAATAATAATAATAATAATAATAATAATAATAATAATAATAATAATAATAATAATAATGGGAGCCGGCACACAGCTCACGGAGCTAACTGCTGCGTAAACCCAGACGCGCAGAGAGAGCGGCTGTTCAGTCCTTTTAAAGGCATCAAACACATCACTTGGGAAGACAGGCGAACAAATGCCAGTGTATTGGAAGAAGCAAAGATCTCCAGTGTCGAAGCGATGATTCTTCAACATCAACTTCGTTGGACTGGTCATGTTGTGCGGATGCCTGAATATCGCCTTCCAAAACAACTGCTCTATTCCGAACTTAAAAATGGAAAGCGTAATGCTGGCGGTCAACAAAAGAGGTTCAAAGACTCTCTCGTCAAATCTTTAAAAATGTAGTATAAACACCGACAACTGGGAAACACTGGCCTGCTAGCGCTCCAGTTGGAGAACAGCCTTGACCAAAGGTGTCGTGGGCTTTGGAGACACTCGAACTCAGGACGCGAGGGAGAAACGTGCCAAGAGGAAGGCAGGCTTGGCAAACCCTCGCCATGATCAACTCCTGCGTGGAAACCTATGTCCCCACTGTGGAAGGACGTGTGGATCCAGAATTGGCTTCCACAGTCACTTACGGACTCATTGTTAAAACCGTGTTTATGGAAGACAATCTTACTTGGCTACGAGGGATGGAAGAAGAAAAAGAAGAAGAAGAAGAAGAAGAAGAAGAAGAAGAAGAAGAAGAAGAAGAAGAAGAAGAAGAAGAAGAAGAAGAAGAAGAAGAAGAAGAATATCATCAAACAGAATACACGGAGGTTGTGCTCCTTGAAGCGTGAGCTGTTGCCCCGGGGTGGGCACCCCTCTCCCGTGTCAATGACTTCGCACATGCCAGACCCCTCCTGCTGCCAACGGAATGAATATTTCTGCCTCTGGCTTTCTGCTCTGAGAAAGGAAGGCAGCGCCTGGTTGGAGGAGCAGGACGGGTTTCAAGCGACATGGGGATCTCCTGTTTCTATCACTCTCTGGTCAGAAACAAGGCATCTGTTAGCTTCTTCCTTCCATTATTTTCCAGCTTTTTCCTTCCTCTTCTGGGGCGTCTCCTTGTCTCAAACCACCAGTATCCTAGGTCCATCCTATCTCCATCTCTCTCCTGCCCTGAAGCGTCCTGGGGTGAAGGTCTCAACCACTCCTCATCTGGCCAGTCTCTGACAAGTAGACCTATTGAAGTCTACAACGAGTGTGGCTCCGCCCCCCCCATTACCCTTGCTTTTTTCCGGGGGTACGCGTGCTCCTAAACATTTTGTGAATCACTGTACTTTTATCCATTTATTGTATTGGTTTCCCCCGATTTGAACTATAAAATGGTGATTTTCTTGAGCCAAAATGAGAGTACCCCTAAACATTTTTTTAGGGGGTTGGGAATAATCATAAATAAAATATATTTGTGACTATCCTAGTGTGCAGCGAAATGTGCATTACAATTTTATAAACGACGTTAAAAAAACAGATCCTGCATTATGGTGACTAGGGTACGCGAGGTAACGTTAAACCTTTATTAATCTAGCCTAAATTAAGCCTTTAATTCCTAATTCGTTTCACAATTCTGAAGGGTTTGGCTAAATCCACGCCCCGCCCCCAGTAGATGGCAGTTTAAAAATACCCCTTTTTTCCTGGATGATGCCTGGTTTGTCCATATTTAAAAATGGATATAAATATCGGCATACGGTGTTTGTGAGAGAGTATTCAAAAGAATAATTTCTGTTTCTCTTCTGCTCGGCTCCGTAGCAGACAACTTGAAACCAACTGGATCTGTTTTTAATAATAATAATAATAATAATAATAATAATAATAATAATAATAATAATAATAATTTATTCCCCGCCCAACTGGCTGGGTTTCCCAGCGCTCTCTCGCTCTCTCTCTCTCTCTCTCTCTCTCTCTCACACACACACACACGCACACTTTCCATTGTTTTGTAAATCTTTAAAATTATGTGGAATTATCAGTGAGGACGGCTGGCTCGCTGAGTATAACTTCCCCACCCACACCTTGACGGGAGATGACTTTCGCGCAATGGCGACACGTGTACGCCGCCACGTGCGAAACAGCGCCGCCGGAAACACGTGTCCTTCTGAACCCCGCCAGGGCTGCTGAGAGAGGCGCCTCTGGAGATCCATGCCAGGCAAGCAGCCTCGTGGATTGGAAGAGCCACCTCGTTGGACCGCTGCCATTGGCACACGGTGGGAAGTGGACTCTGCCCAAGACGCTCATTAGGAGGAGGTGTAAATGGCTTTTGGCAAATCCCTTTGGACTTTTATTTTTTATTTTTAAAGGAGAGTGTGTGCTCTTCGGCTCCAAGCGCTGAGGGCGACAGAAACCGGTTTGGAACCGGTTTGCGGGGAGAGGGGCGGGAGGTTCCGACGGAAACTGGCTCCCTTGGAGCGCAGACTTGGTCCTCCTAAATCTCCTGCGATGAAGGACCCCTGCAAGAGTCCCTGTTCTCCAAGCTTCTCCCCTGGAGGTTGAACCAGAAGCAGCGCCACGTGCCTTTGCCCCGGGAGGGGTGGAGACCCGATCCCTCAGCCCCGCCCCCATTGCAGCCCTCAAAGAGAGGTTGCCCCACCACCGAACATCTCTGAATGACTCCCTGTTCTGCCTGGGTCTCCTTTCCCCATTAGAACTCCAGACTGGTGGCACCTCAAGATCATCTCCATGGGTAGTTCTCATAGGCCAGGGGTCTGCAACCTTTAAGACAAAAAGAGCCACTTGGACCTGTTTCCGAAGGGAAAAAAACTGGGAGCCGCAAAACTCGTCATTATAAAAATAACTTTTTTGTCCCTTTTTTATTATTTCTTTGTTTGACCCCTCAGAATTACTCCTCCTCATAGAAATAAACGTTAAATTAACAAGTTACCTTTTTGTGTGTGTGTGTTCTTCACTCCCCTTCAAAACAGTGACCAGCGTACATGCCCCTTACAATGCAGTGACCAGCGTACATGCCCCTTACAATGTAGCGGGCAGGTGGGCGGGAAGGTGACGTCGGGACGGTGCATGACTAACGCACGCACCGCCCCCATGTGGCGTCACAGCCAGTACAGCACCCGCCACAGTGAGGAGTGTCGGGGCGCACAATGCGCCTCCTCTCCTTGCTAGTATCCGCCCCGGAGCCACGGCAAAGGTGTAAAAGAGCCACATGCGGCTCCGGAGCCGCGGGTTGCAGACCCCTGTCATAGGCTTTACACCTATGGAGGACCCAGATGGCCTTTGGGATTTCTCAGGGTTCCCAACGGCCCCCACGGTGAAGGTTCAGGGTTGGGGGTTGCGGCTGGGTGGGGGGCGTCACTGGTTTCCTTCATCCCTGCTGCACAAGTAAAATCTGAAAGATCAGAACAGAGCCTCCGACATTTCTCCGACGAAAATAGGGACATCCTATTCCAGAACTGTTTTTATTTATTATTGTTATTTTATTTTATTTTATTTTATTTTATTATTTTATTTTATTTATTTTTACTATTATTATTATTATTATTATTATTATTATTATTATTATTATTATTATTATTATTAATACCCTGCCCATCTGATTGGGTTGCCCCAGCCACTCTGGGCAGCTTCCAACATATATAAAAACGTAACAAAACATAAAAAAAAATCCCTATCCAGGGCTGCGTTCAGATGTCTTCTAAAGGTCTAGTAATCAGGGGTCAGCAAACTTTTTCAGCAGGGGTCCAGCCCACTGTCCCTCAGACCTTGTGGGGACGACGACTATATTTTGGAAGGAAAAAAAGGAACAAATTCCTATGCCCCACAAATAACCCAGAGATGCATTTTAAATAAAAGGACACATTCTACTCATTTACAAAGACCAGGCAGGCCCCACAAATAACTCTGTAAATTTGGGACAGTTCCCGGGAAATGGGGACACTTGGACGGTCTGGATTGGGCCTGTATATGTCTTACTTTGAAAATCTACAGAGACATAACCATCTTGTAAACACATTGGCTGGAGAGACTGTGGGCTCCAGTGCGTCTAGGGGTCTCCGCACTAGGTGTAAGGAGATACTCTTGGTGCAAGTAAGAGATTGGAATAATGGCATTGCCATTAAATGTTCCTGTCTGCAATCCACCTTCTGACCGAAACCACACAAATCACAGTTTTCCTGTCAGAAAGCAACACATCTCAAAAGGTTGGTCTCCAAAGTCCTAGACAGGGACATACACACATGCGTCAAGATTCAGATTTCCGTAGGTGTGAGGTTTTGCTGGGAGAAGAACTCCTCTGAAATTCTTTAAGGACCTGCAACTTTGCTGGACCAGAAGAAAAGCCTGTTTTCCTCACGTCTAGCAATCAGATTTCTTCAACGCTGTTCTCAGCAATTGTTATTGGGAAGAAAACTGTCTGCGAACATGGTGCTGATATCCACCTGACCCTCTAAATTTGTCTAATAACAACCCTTCTCTGCTGTAAGCTGCTTCCTCTCGCAATAATAATATTAGGTAAAGGGACCCCTGGCCATTAGGTCCAGTCATGGCCGACTGGGGTTGCGGCGCTCATCTTGCTTTACTGGCCAAGGGAACCGGTGTACAGCTTCCGGGTCATGTGGCCAGCAGGATTAAGCCGCTTCTGGCGAACCAGAGCAGCGCATGGTAACGCTGTTTACCTTCCCGCCGGAGTGGTACCTATTTATCTACTTGCACTTTGATGTGCTTTCGAACTGCTAGGTTGGCGGGAGCAGGGACCGAGCAACGGGAGCTCACCCCGTCATTGTGGGGATTCGAACCGCCGACCTTCTGATCGGCAAACCCTAGGCTCTGTGGTTTAACCCACAGCGCCATCCGTGTCCCAGCCAATAATAATATTCATCATCATCAACAACAACAATAATATTTATACCCTGCTCTGGGTGGCCCCCAACCGAATATTAAAATCGCGATAAATGCACCCCTCAAGCTGAATATTTTCTGGAACGAGGGAACCTGTGTGACTGGATCGTTCAGATTCATGGAGAACTGCGGCAGGATGGCTTCACGCTTAGGAGAGGGTGCCTCTTGTGTCTCAGAAGGAGTCCTTGTTCTCTACTGTTATCCTGCCCAGACGAAGGAAGTCTGCAGTTTTGCACCCAACACGCTTGAGGACCAGCCACATGACCTTCCTCTGATAACAAGGCTTTCTAATGATCCTGTCCACAGGCCTGCCATCTGAATGAGGCAACTGTTATCCTCAAAAGACACCTCTGTCTCCCAACCCGTCCACATACCGTATTTTTTGCTCTATAAGACTCACTTTTCCCCTCCTAAAAAGTAAGGGGAAATGTGTCTTATGGAGTGAATGCAGGCTGCGCAGCTATCCCAGAAGCCAGAACAGCAAGAGGGATTGCTGCTTTCCCTGCGCAGCGATCCCTCTTGCTGTTCTGGCTTCTGAGATTCAGAATATTTTTTTTCTTGTTTTCCTCCTCCAAAAACTAGGTGTGTCTTGTGGTCTGGTGTGTCTTATAGAGCGAAAAATATGGTACTTCCAACTTACTATTCTTTGAAAGGGGAATCAGTGGATTCTAGAAACAGAAAAGGGGAAGAAGACCTCTATAAATATTGCATCCTACCTGTGGCATTTCAAACACCTTTTAACCAGTGGAGCAGCGATTCCCAAACTTGCGTCCCTGGCTGTTTTTTGGGGACTACAACTCCCATCATGCCCAGATAGCAAGACCAGCAGTCAGGGATGATGGGAATTGTAGTCTAAAAACAGCCAGAGACCCAGGTTTGGGAAACAGTGCAGTACCATCACATAAATTAAATTACAAGCTTCTAGCGGTCAGAGTTTTTATTATTTAACCCCCTTTTGCTTGTGATACTTCTTGAAGATGGGTAAATATATATCGCCACCTCCTAGGTAAAGGTAAAGGGACCCCTGACCATTAGGTCCAGTCATGACCGACTCTGGGGTTGCGGCGCTCATCTCGCTTTATTGGCCGAGGGAGCCGGTGTACAGCTTCCGGGTCATGTGGCCAGCAGGACTAAGCCACTTCTGGCGAACCAGAGCAGCGCACGGAAATGCCGTTTACCTTCCCGCCGGAGCGGTACCTATTTATCTACTTGAACTTTGACGTGCTTTCAAACTGCTAGGTTGGCAGGAGCAGGGACCGAGCAACGGGAGCTCACCCCGTCATCGCGGGGATTTGAACTGCCGACCTTATGATCAGCAAGCCCTAGGCTCTGTGGTTTAACCCACAGTGCCACCCGCATCCTTCATCATAATGATCATCTAATACATATTAGGTTCCACCCCTTGTGAACACAATGGGAGAGTGAGGGGAACCTGCCAAGTTCACATAAACACACAACACAGGGATTGGCAGAAAGCAGTTCTGGAACTATGGTTCAGTACATCTGCAAGAATAAAACAACAACAACACACAAAGGCTCCCTGGCCCCTTCTGAATTAAATTACTAGAGCCCCCAATTAAGCCCAAACTCAGATGTAAAAGGCGAGTCCAATTCTTTATTCTTGTTCGTGTTTAATAAATATTTGCTTTCCCCCGTCCCGCCGCCTTCAGATATCTTCTAAAAGTCAGATAGTTGTTTATTTCCTTGACATCTGACCGGAGGGCGTTCCACAGGGCGGGCGCCACCACCGAGAAGGCCCTCTGCCTGTTTCCCTGTAACCTCACTTCTCGCAGGGAGGGAACCGCCAGAAGGCCCTTGGGAGATGGACCCAGGTGTCCGGGGTGGACGATGGGGGTGGAGACACTCCTTCAGGGATACTGGGCTGAGGCCGTTTAGGGCTTTCAAGGTCAGCACCAACCCTTTGAATGGTGCTGGGAAACGTCCTGGGAGCCAATGTAGGTCCTTCAAGACCGGGGTTATATGGTCTTCACTCCCAGTCCCCAGTCTGGCTGCCGCATTCTGGATTAGTTGCAGTTTCCGGGTCACCTTCAAAGGCAGCCCCACATAGAGCGCATGGCAGTAGTCCAAGCGGGAGATAACCAGAGCATGCGCCACTCTGGAGAGACAGTCTGTGGACAGGGAGGGTCTCATCCTACATACCCGATGGAGCTGGTAGACAGCTGCCCTGGACACAGAATTGACCTGCGCCTCCATGGACGGCTGTGAGTCCACAATGACCCCAGGCTGCTTCCTGTTTCCCTCCTTTGAAATCAATGGAGCTCAGTTAGTGCTGCCCATTCATTCCAATGGCTCTTTAGTCAAGTTAGGTACCTGGGGTTGCATCCAGCATTCGCTGACATGGCTAACTGAGGTCCGCTCATTTCAATGGGTCCACTTTGAGTGGAGGTAAAGGTAAAGGGACCCCTGACCATTAGGTCCAGTCATGACCCACTCTGGGGTTGCGGCGCTCATCTCGCTTTACTGGCCAAAGGAGCCGGAGTACAGCTTCCGGGTCATGTGGCCAGCAGGACTAAGCCGCTTCTGGCGAATCAGAGCAGCGCACGGAAATGCCGTTTACCTTCCCGCCGGAGTGGTACCTATTGATCTACTTGCACTTTGACGTGCTTTCGAACTGCTAGGTTGGCAGGAGCAGGGACCGAGCAACGGGAGCTCACCCCGTCATTGCGGGGATTCGAACCACCAACCTTCTGATCGGCAAGCCCTAGGCTCTATGGTTTAACCCACAGTGCCATGCGAGAGTTAGTGGCCCATAATAACTCTTTGTATATAATTCTATTATAATGGGAGCAGGCCCATTATATCCCAGAAGGCTTCCTTTAAACTCTATGGGATTCCAAAGTGGTTTGCTTGAGCTGAATCATACTTGAACCCTCTCCCATGCATTCAAACATTTTGGAAAAAGCAACCGACTACATTAGCGCTGCAATGCATTAGCAGTAGTCTCTATAGATTTTAGCTCGGTGGAATTTTTTACATAGGTGGCATTTTTGCTGAGGTTATGATCTGTTTTTATCTTCCTGAGTTTATAATGTTTTAACAACTACCTCTTGTTGTTTTAATGGTGTTCTGGTTTATATTTCAGTATCCTATGGCTTAAAAAAAAACCCCAACAACATTGTCAGCTTTTTGGATCATCTTTCAGGTCTCAAAGGCAATATGCTAAATGCATTATTATGATTGTGTTCCCAACTAAATCATACTCTTAAAAAGTATATATGCTAAATGCATTATTATGTGTTCCCAACTAAATCATACTCTTAAATATATATATATTAAACACCTGGTGGGGTCTCAGGGCGGTTCACAGAATAAAACCAAGATATATAAAACCACAAAAAACATCACAATAATAAAAATACGTTTTCGCTATCTTAACTCCAGTGCCGTTTAATTCTTTCACTAATCCACTGCTTATATCTCAAATCCTGTCAGGAAATTCATGTCTAGGTGACAGGAGAACTCATCAGCATTCTCCAATCCTCCTCGTCATTTCAGGGCTCTGGGTTCGAGTCCCGCCTTGGGCGAAATATTCCTGCATTTGCAAGGGGGTCAGACTAGATGCCCTTCAGAGGGTGCAGTGCCTTCCAACTCTTGCCACCCTGTGATTCTGTGATAATCGCTGACAGGAGATGGTGCATTATCCAACTCCCAACAGACTGAGCGAGTGAAACCAGAAGTTGGAGTTGTAGCGCCTCCGGAACTTCTGGAGTGGCACAGTCTTTGGATTGAGGTTGAATCCTGACAAGACAGAAGTACTGTTTTGGGGGGACAGAGGGCAGGCTGGTGTGGAGGACTCCCTGGTCATGAATGGGGTAACTGTGCCCCTGAAGGACCAGGTGCGCAGCCTGGGAGTCATTCTGGACTCACAGCAGTCCATGGAGGTGCAGGTCAGTTCTGTATCCAGGGCAGCTGTCTACCAACTCCACCTGGTACACAGGATGAGACCCTACCTGCCCGCGGATTGTCTCACCAGAGTGGTGCATGCTCTAGTTATCTCCCGCTTGGACTACTGCAGTGTGCTCTATGTGGGGCTACCTTTGAAGGTGACCCGGAAACTACAATTAATCCAGAATGCAGCAGCCAGACTGGGGACTGGGGGCGGCCGCCGAGATCACATAACACCGGTCCTGAAAGACCTACATTGGCTCCCAGTACGTTTCTGAGCACAATTCAAAGTGTTGGTGCTGACCCTGAAAGTCCTAAACGGCCCAGTATATCTGAAGGAGCATCTCCACCCCCATCGTTCAGCTCGGACACTGAGGTCCAGCGCCGAGGGCCTTCTGGCGATTCCCTCCCTGCGAGAAGCAAAGCTACAGGGAACCAGGCTCATTAAACCGCAACACTCATTAAACACTCCTCGACTCATTAAACCACAACACACACACTCATTATCTGCGGAACTCACCACCATGTGATGTTGGACTAACCGGGAGAGAAGGGAAAGCAAAGTCATTGGACCTGCCCCAAGGTGAAAGACTTCTGGGAAAAGATTTATAATGAACTGGGGGGGGGGGAAATGTTGAAATATACATTTATAAAGAAACCAGAGGCCTTTCTTCTTGGAATAACAGGTTTGGAGTTGCCCAAGAAAAGATGTTAAATTATTTTTGTGTGGCACAACTGCTGCTCAGATTTTATTAGCTAAAAAGTGGAAAACCCAAGTATTACCAAAGGTGGAAGAATGGCAGATGAAGATGATAGATTTTTCGGAGCTGGCCGATTTAGCCAGAAGAGTCCGCGACCAGAAGGAGGAGGAGTATCAGGAAGAATGGACAAAATTCAACAATTATTTAGCTAAATTTGTTAAATTAAACTAATTGGAAATAGCTTGCAGGCAACAGATTGGCTTAGGGATTTATATACGTTAAGTGATGTTTAATATGTACAATTTTGAATTGAAAAGATATATGTTAATGGACTAAGTTAAGTATATAAGAATTAGGATTTGGAAAGCCGTTATAAGGATATTATGGAAATTCAACCAAGGGGAAGCAAGGAAGTCACTTAACAATGTTAATAAGTGTAATTTTAATAAGGTTATGATTTATGTTTCTTTGTGTGTGTGTGTGTTGTTCCTTTATAATTTTGTGAAAATTAATTTTAAAAATTGGGGAAAAAAGAGAAAGCAAAGTCACGGAGGAGTAAGCAAAGGCGAAAAAGATTGAACCTCCCCCGTCCATCGCAGTCTATCTTTGAACACTAGATTCCAGGGATAATAAAAAAAGAGAGACTGGGGGCTATTCGTTTCGTGTGTTTTCCAGATTGGCAACGGGCGGAGCGGGGGGTGGGTGGGTTGGACTTCGGTCTGGGTAAATAACAGGTAGCAAACCTCCCTTCTACCCACGCTATTTTAAATTAAAACAAACACCGGATTGCGCCTAGTAGGATCAAGCTCCGTGTAAACGGAGTCGCTCCGGTGTGCCGATCTTTCCCCAAAGCAGCGCGTTAGTAAGGTCTGGCTGACAATATTTTCGTACAGTCCTCATCAAAAAGCCTTGAAGGGTTGTGTTGTTTGTGTGTGTGTGTGCGTTTTTGCGCGCGATTCCATTCACACAGAGCCCTCTCCGAATCCGAATTCAGCCGGATGGGACAGGAAACAGAACCCTTCGCCCACAAAAGGGTCTGTTTACTAGGGTCTCTCCCTATCTGAGCCGCGTTGCCTCGGTTATAGATAATTGATCCTCGCCGCCATTTGTAAAAATGAAGGAGCTATACTATCGATCCGCCTGCGAGGGAGAGGGGGGGGAGGAAAGGAGGGGGTCGAGCGGCGATGGGGGGGAGAGGTCACTGAGATCAGCTGATTTTGACCTATTCAGCAACATCCAGGAGAGGTGGGATAATAAAAATGGCTCCATCTTATATGCATATGAGTTTAGGAAGGGACGGATGGAGGGAGGTCGAGGAAGGAGAGACTGAGAAAGGAGGGAGGAGAAGAGAAATCGAGGGTTGGATGGAAGGAAATAATGAAATATGGACTGGGAAAAGGAGGATTAAAAGCAGCAGAAATATGGGTAAGAGAAAGGGGGCGGGCAGGGAGGGCGGGTGGTCGGGTCCCAAGTGCTTTGAATGCTCCCCTTGCGACCGACATCTCCCTCCGGCTCAGGCCCGAGGAGAGCGTCCTTCACCCGGGGAAGAGGCTGAGCCCGCGGGACTCGCGGCCACAAGATTCTGCGGAGCACTGGAAAAGGGGGCTAGGCAAACTCGAGGGGTTAAGGAAGCAGCAGCGTTTAGAAAGCAAAGACATCACCTTGCCAACAAAGGTCCGTATAGTTCAAGCTCTGGTTTTCCCAGTAGTGATGTATGGAAGCTGGACCTTCAAGAAGGCTGATCGCCGAAGAATGGATGCTTTTGAATTCTGGTGCTGAAGGAGACTCTTGAGAGTCCCATGGACTGCAAGAAGAACAAACCTCTCCATTCTGAAGGAAATCAGGCCTGAGTGCTCACCGGAAGGACAGATCCTGAAGCTGAGGCTCCAAGACTTTGGCCACCTCATGAGAAGAGAAGACTCCCTGGAAAAGACCCTGATGTTGGGAAAGATGGAGGGCAGAAGGAGAAGGGGACGACAGAGGACGAGATGGTGGGACAGTGTTCTCGAAGCTACCAGCATGAGTTTGACCCAACTGCGGGAGGCAGTGGAAGACAGGAGGGCCTGGCGTGCTCTGGTCCAGGGGGTCACAAAGAGGGGGACACGACGAAACGACTAAACAACAATCTGGGCTCGCCACTGGCCTGATCCGGCAGAACCCTTATTGTCTTCTTCAGGCCTGTCAGTGGAAGGGGCCACCGTGTCCAAACTGGCGCACACGCGACAGTGTTCACTGGCGATGCCATGGTAGGTTTTGAGGCGTACCATCAATCAATCAATCAATCAATCAAACTATGGCTGTCCCCCTAGACCTTCCCTGGTCGGAAGAATGCACTGACCAGAGTTGGAAACAGGAAACTGGAGGAAATAATGGGTTTTTGGGGCTGACTCTGCGCCCAAACCAGCCATTTATTTCCTCTGAAGTCACGGGTGGAAATTCCACACGGGGGTGGGGTACAGAGGTAGCCCTCTAGGCAGGGGTATCCCTCAACTTTTCAAAGCCCTTAAATTCTCCCTCGCCCTTCCACGCCTATTGCTAAGCGTTCCTTAGGGCACCGATTCGGCTGCCTCTCTAACCACAGATATTAAGATCCAGATTCCGCCATCTCCATCTTCGAAGCTATCAACCTATTCCTCAATGTTTGGCTCCTTGTTTGTTTTTAAAAAATGATGGTTTCAGAATCCGCAAAGTGTTCAGCATTTAATCAATCCACGCATTTATTTTTAAAACCCTCGCCTTTTATTAGAAATCCACATTATTTTCCTTGCAGCTCCGGAAACCCTCAAAGGAGTAGCGGCTACTATTGGCTGAAATGATTTGGCTGAATTCTGCTCAGAGTAGCCGGTAGACCCATTGACTTGACTGACTTCCTCTTCTCCCTCCCTTTCAATGGGTTTGCTCTGCCCCAGGCCGCAGTTATCAAAGGGGTGTCAAAATTGTCTTTTTTAAAATTTAATTTTTCATTTTCTCATTTTTTAAGACACCCCCCAAAATCTTTACATAATCAATCTGCATTTCCCTCGACTTTGCTCCCCTCCTTTCTGCGGTTACTTGGTTTATATCAGATGGGTGGCATACAAATATATTATTATTATTATTATTATTATTATTATTAATCCAGTTTAAGCCGGTTTACTAATTTCCCCTTCGTATTCCCTTTTCATTATTTCTTACTGGACATTTTTATGTCGATCCTGCTAATGTTCTAAGTTGTCTACAACGCATCTTCAGCTAGCTAGTAAATTTTCCCCCATTCTCATATTGAAAAGTCTCTCTTCTTGGTTTCTTCCAGTAAGTTTCACAATTTCTGCATACTCCCATCAAGAAAAATTGCCTTATGGGTTGGCTCAGACTGAAATGCACGGGCGAAAAGATTTTAGGCCTATCGATTTCAAGGGTTCCTACTTTTAATGTAATTTAGTTGGAGTTGACATTCGTTGTTCGTGTCCCTTAGGGTCTACTCTGAGCAGGGCGCAACACCAGATATTATTATTTGCGTTCCTTACTATATATAATGGTGAAGGAGCCGTAAGGAATGCAAATAATAATATCTAGTGTTGTGCCCTGCTCAGAGTAGACCCTGTGGAAGTGTGTGTTTATATATAATAAATAAATATATGCTTTCGTAGATTTTCACGGGTACAGGAATGCAGGTTTTGGTGTCCTCGGGTGTCTTCCCGTGTAAAAGTTGGGGTGTCTAGGCGACGTTTCGACGAGGTCTCACTCGTCATCTTCAGGCTGGTGCTTTCGGCTTCTTGTTACTGGAACAGAGCAGGATCTCAGTGTTTGAGTTCCTATAAATACTGTTGAGGGGGTGTGGTGTATAGCCTCCAATGTTCTGGGCAGAGAGGAAGTTCCCAGGCTAGTGTGCCTTTTCTTCTTTTGTTCCTTAATTACTTGAGGGATATCTTGAGTGATTTCTTGAGTGATATCCTGAGTACCACTTAGGTGGGTCATTAGGTGTGGATTAGTTGCTAAAGTCTTTGTGTCTTGACCTCTTGAACTTTATATATAAATATATATATATATATTTATATATATATAAATATATATATATATATTAAAAATATTAAAATCGCTTAAAACGAAACGGCATTTTAAAGACACCACACACGCCCACGTTTTCCTTTACACCCATTGATCAGCGAAAATCGGCTGTGAACGAGACGCAGATGCCAAGTTGTCAAGACCGCATATAATCTGTGCGCGCGCGCACGATTGACAAGTGTGCCACCAGACAGGGTGAGCAAGGGGGATTCCGTTTCGGGATTCATTTATTAATTAATAGGGCCAGTTAAAGAATCATATCTGTTTAAAGGCGACCTTTCGGCCGGCGAGAGATGGACAGATAGAATAAACGTTCAGATGGATAAGGGGAAGGAGAGAATGAGAGAATGAGTAAGGCGGAGGAGAATTCCTTCTCTGTAGGTTAAGCGTGTTCATTCATTTGCCCATTATTAATATTAATATTAATTATGTTTTTAATATTCTGTTGGAAGCAGACCAGAGTGGCTGGGGCAATTAGTCAGATAATGCCTATTATTATTATTATTATTATTATTATTATTATTATTATTATTATTATAGGATTATTATACCCAGCCACTCTAGGCGGCTTACAGCATACATAAAAATATAGGAAAACACCAAGCATTAAAAGCTTTCCGATACAGGGCTGCCTTCAGATGTATTTATTATTATTATTATTATTATTATTATTATTATTATTATTATTATTATTATTACATGCCCTTCATCAGCAAGTCCCATTCATGTATACATATAACGGATCACAGAGTAGTGTAAATAAGCGCATTCAACTGTATTGATCCCTGAGGCAACTGCGGATTTTAGACTTTGCAAGTTCCTTGCAGTCAGAGACCCGCGCGTCCTCTCTCGCCCCCGCCTTCTCTCTTTTTCCTCCTTGAACCTTCTGGATTCTGAAACTGCCTATTCCCCCATCCGTCTGTGGGCATCGCAGGATGAGCTCCTCGTTGCAAAGCGGATCGTGCGCGCGCCTGGTACTCCATAAAGTGCTCTGTCCTGCTTAGAGTCTCACTGAGACCAGTGGACCCCATGCGTTTCAATGGGTTTTGCCTTCAACGGTTACGCACTGCTCTGTGTAAACTAATGGACACGGATAGACGTGCCTAGTTTAGGCCTTGGTTCGTTTCAATGGGTATCCTTCTGAGCAGGATTTCGCTCTCAAAGTGGCCTACGTGGTTCTCTCTCCCGCCTCATTTAATCCTCAACGACAACCCCATGAGGTAGGACAGAGGCGGCCCAGTGTCCTAAAACGTTTGCATAGATGGATGGACCGACGCGTGTCTCCCTCTGTGTGTGTGTGTCTAACCGAAGTAGAAAACGGATAATGCTTCGCTCTTGCCTTAGCTAGCACCCGGATTCTGCTCTTGCGCACGTCGGAACGCTGTGCCTGCGCGTTAAACACGTGGCTCACACCAGGCATTATATTCACCACCAATTCTGGGATAAAATATTCAGGGTTGTAGCTGAATCAGAGAAGGGGCGTTTAAATGAGCGCGCCCAAGTTGGCCGTGCCCTTTTAAATTCAGCGGGTCTATTCTGAGCAGGGATGAACAAAAGAAGTTCCCTCGCTCTCTTGCCCCGGGAGTAAGGCCCATTCAACCCAAGTGGGCTTACTCCTGAGTAGGCAGAGACCCTAGGGCGCTGCAATTGTCCCCAGATGCTCCCTGCAGCCACCGATCAGGACGATTCATAGACAGAAAGGAGAGAGGAATAGGCCCCAATGTATATTGTGCAGAAAACCGGGGGCGGGGAGCGCAAGAGTGAATAAACATCGACCGTGCCTTGCGCATCTCCCCCCACCTTTGCCCTGGAACGCCGCCGCTCCCTTTCTCGACACGCGGCAACGGGCAGGGGTGGAACGTGTGAACAGACCTTCCCTCCCAATACCCTAGCAAATTGAGGCGATAAAAATAGTTATGCCGTCAAGAGGGGATGAGGAGGGGGTGTCACCTCCGCCGGAGCTGATCCTCACACACGCCAGCCACTTTCCCTGAGGGTCGGGGCCGCGAAGCAGCGTACACGCATCCTGACCCACACACCTGTAAATCACACTTTTCTTGTAGGGGCGGGAGTTCCTGTCTCTTTCCTTTCACAAGAACACCCCTCCCGCTCCCCAATGATTTCTCCGCTTCTTCCCCTAGACACCCCCCTTTCCATTCTTTCTCTCTCACCCCCACCCGCCTATGACATTCCCCGAGGGCGTTCAGACGACCGTGTTCCCTCTCCCAGAGAGGCGCGCGTCAAAGTGGAGAGTCCAGGTTGCCAAGTGTGTGTGTGTATGTGTGCGCGCCTGTGCAATTTACAGCTGTTTGGCTCCCGCCCCGCACCCCTCTCCGGACCCCACCACGCAGTTTCTAGTCCCTAACGCGAAGCCACCTACCCGCCAGCCTCAAGGCAGACATCCTCTGGAACTCGGGTTCTTGCAACCATTTCCACATCCGTCGGAAGGTCTCCCGCCCGGACTTCAGCTTACTCCACGGCTTGGGGTTCCTCAAGAGGTCGGAGAGGGTGCCCTGCGAGCGACACAGGATCCGCTGGGCGAAGATGGCCTGCGGGATGCTGTAGCGCTTCAGCTCGGCCGTGATCCGCTGCGCCACTTCCTTGGTGTTGATTTCTTCCACCTGCCCGGAACCGCCGCCTTGCGAGCCCGACGCGGACGAGCCTTGCCTCTCCCGCTCGCCCAGCAGGGCGCCGTTGGCTTGCCCGTGGGGGTGCCCTCCGTGGGGGTGCATGCCGTTGAGGGAGGGCATCATGCCGGAGCCCGGAGCCCCCAGACCCCGCGCCAGGTGCTCCTCGCTCCTGGAGAGCATGTGAGGGTCGAAGCCGTTGGGCGAAAGTAACTTGTCTCCGGCCAGGTGGGCGCCGGGGCCGTAGGGGGCCAGCGACTGCTGCCCGTTGTGTAGGCTCAGGCCGTTGGAGAGGGGCGACAGGGCCTGCCCCATAGACGGCATGTCCTTCGGGTAGTGGCCGTACAAGTTCCCCATGGAGGCGGCCAAGCTGCGCTCCTCGCGCATGAGGGTGAAGCTGCCGCTGACGCTCCCGGAGAGCCGCTGGTGGTGCGGCGGGTGGTGCGGGTGGTGGTGCGGGTGGTGGTGAGGGTGGTGATGGTGGTGGAACTTCTCGGAGACGGTGGAGATGGGCGGCAGGTGCTGCAGGGGCGTCAGAGTCGTGTAGGTGCTCATCCCCGAGGGCGACTCGCAAGCCATGCTCATTGCCGGGTGGAGAGGGCCGCCCAAGGTGTGCTCCGGCCGGTAGTCTCCCGCCCCGTCGAGGATGGACGCCATGCTGGAGACCATGGCCGGCCGGCCGTGCGAGGAGACGAGGTTGCGGTGCGCCGACGGGGGAGGAGGCGGAGGGGGAGGCGGCGGCGGAGGAGGCGGAGGCTGCCTGGCGTGCGCCCCGGCGGGGCTCAAGAGCTCCCCGGCCTGGTGGAGGCTGCCGAGCCCGTCGAGGCTCAACTCCATCGCTCGCTCGCTCTCCCCCGGCCAGGCGATCCCTCCTCCTCCTCCCCCTCCCCCTCCCCCTCCTCCTCCTGGATCTCCGCCTCCTCCTCCCTCCTCCTCCTCCTCCCTCCTCCTGTGTCCCCCGCCGCCTTAATCCCGATCCATCTCAGGAGATCTCCATCCGGATCTCTTCTGGGCGCGCGCGCAGGCGGAGGAGCGGATGGTGTTCAGGGGCCGCGGCGGCGGGTCCCCACCCCCCCTCCTGCCCAAAGCTGCGGGGATGGGCGCTCCTTTCCTCTCGGCTCTCGGCTGTGGCTGGTCTCTCTCGCTGGCTCGCTTTTCTCCTCCTCTCGTGTCCGCCGTGGCTGCGAATCGCGCGGCTCTGCTCCTCGGCTCAGCCTCCCTCTCGCCTTGACGTCACGGCGCCCAGCTACGGTCTGTCCGCCCCCTCCCCCCGTCCACCGACACCACCCCCAAGCACACACACACACACACACACACACACACACACACACACACACACAACCTGCCCAGCGTGCTCTTAACGAGCGCCCACCTGCCAGCCTCACTGTGGCTTCTCTGGTGCCTATTATGAATGTGATTTCTGCCTCTTGTAGAAGGCATCGACCAGCGACAAGGATGTGGGGCCCCCCCTCTCCCTCCCCCTCTCCCCCCTTCCTTTCTCTCTCACACACACGACAGGGAAAGGGGAGTGCTGGGAGGTGGGCGGCGGGGGGGGGGGGAGAGGCAGCAGCAGCAGCGGGGAGTCAGGGAGAATAGCGATATAAAATCAATTGCGGCTGGAGGGTGAGCGAGAGTTTCAGCTGGGCTGTAGGGCGGGCGGTGAGGGGGGAGAGTGTGAATCTGTGGGGAAGGCGAGAAGGAAGGACGGAGGGAGGGATAGGGGTGAGATTGAGAGAGGGGGAGGGAGGAGGAGTGGGGAAGGAAGGAAGGAAGGAAGGAAGGAAGGAAGGAAGGAAGGAAGGAAGGAAGGAAGGAAGGAAGGAAGGAAGGAAGGAAGGGTTGGAGGAAAGGAAAGAAATGAATGCAACAGGAAGCAACGAGAAGAAGGAAGGAAGGAAAGGGTTGGAGGAAAGAAAGGAAGAAAGGAAGAAAAAAGGAAGGAAGGAAGGAAGGAAGGAAGGAAGGAAGGAAGGAAGGAAGGAAGGAAGGAAGGAAGGAAAGGGTGAGATTGAGGGAGGGGTGGAAAAGGAGGGAGGGAGGGAGAGCGAGGGAAGGAAGGAAGGAAGGAGCAGGGAAGGGTTCGAGGAAAGGAAAGGAATGAATGAAACAGGAAGCAATGAGAAGCAGGAAGGAAGGAAAGTGTTGGAGGAAAGAAATGAAGAAAGGAAGGAAAAAGGAAGGAAAAAAGGAAGGAAGGAAGGAAGGAAGGAAGGAAGGGTGAGATTGAGGGACGGGGTGGAAAAGGAACAAAGGAAGGAAAGAGAAAGGGGGAAGGAAGGAAGGAAGGAAGGAAGGAAGGAAGGAAGGAAGGAAGGAAGGAAGGAGCAGGGAAGGGTTGGAGGAAAGGAAAGGAAGGAAGGAAATGGAAGGAAGGAAGGAAGGAAGGAAGGAAGGAAGGAAGGAAGGAAGGAGCAGGGAAGGGTTGGAGGAAAAAAAGAAAATGAATTAAATAAGAAGCAATGAGATGAAGGAAGGAAGGAAAGAAAAAGAAAGAAAGAAAGAAAGAAAGAAAGAAAGAAAGAAAGAAAGAAAGAAAGAAAGAAAGAGGGGAGCAGTGGAAAGAGGGAGGAAAGAAACAGGAAGGAAGGAAGGAAGGAAGGAAGGAAGGAAGGAAGGAAGGAAGGAAGGAAGGAAGGAAGGAAGGAAGGAAGGAAGGAGTACTGAGGCTATGTCTTTTGGGACCGGTTAGCTGAGCTCTTGAGCAAGCGCCCCGTCCGCCTCCGCCCCCGACTGTATCAGCGAGCCATACATCACGACACTCCATCGCGCCTAATCTCTGCCTCCATCTATCACGGGCTTTTCTGCTCTATTGGTCTATCTATCCTCGCAGGGGAAAGGCTCTGAGCGCGCTCTGGCGTGTGTGTGCGCGGGCGCGCGTGTGGCAAGGGGGTCCACACCGGAGGCCAGCCTTGCCCACCCCCCTACTGCAACCGAGGCTTCTCATCTGCCTAACCTTTGTGGGGATCGCTCTACGCGCCCCACACAGTCCCAAGATGACCTCTCTCCTTCCTAGATCCCCACCGACACCACCGGCCCTTGGAGACGGCGTGGAAGCGGGGGGGGGGGCTCGCAGGAGTGGCTCCGGCGCTCCGCTGTAGCAGAGCCGCCCTCCCCGCGCTATGCCCTTATCGATCACTTCAGCTCACGGGGGGAAGGGAGAGAGAAAAGATTTCGCAGATGGTCTGTGAGAAGTATTGGGGGGAGGGGAGCGTTTCCTAGTGGTACCGGATTAAGCAGCCTGCCCCCCCCCTCCACAAAGAGTCTTCACTTTTATTGTTTGATGTATTACAGTATTTTAATATATTTTTTGGGAAGCCGCCCAGAGTGGCTGGGGAAGCCCAGCCAGATGGGAAGGGGTGTAAATAAATAAATTATTATTATTATTATTATTATTATTATTATTATTATTATTATTATTATTCATTGACGCCTCATGTCCAGCTATGCTCAGAGACAGTCTCCTTAACCTACGTGGGGAGGGCGGACCACACCGAGAACAGAAGCTTAAACTAGATAGTCCTGGGTTGAAGGATGGGTGGGTTTAGGAACGGCTCTTCGGGGTTTCAGACCAGGCGTCCCTCCCAGCCCCCTCCCCCGGAGGGAGACATAGGAAATGGAACATGGGGTCTACTGAATGCAAATAAGTTGTTGTTTAGTCGTGTCCGCCTCTTCGTGACCCCCTGGACCAGAGCACGCCAGGCCCTCCTGTCTTCCACTGCCTCCCGCAGTTTGGTCAAACTCATGCTGGTAGCTTCGAGAACACTGTCCCACCATCTCGTCCTCCGTCGTCCCCTTCTCCTTGTGCCTTCCATCTTTCCCAACATCAGGGTCTTTCCCAGGGAGTCATCTCTTCTCCTGAGGTGGCCAAAGTCTTGGAGCCTCAGCTTCAGGATCTGTCCTTCCAGTGAGCACTCAGGGCTGATTTCCTTCAGAATGGAGAGGTTGGATCTTCTTGCAGTCCATGGGACTCTCCAGAGTCTCCTCCAGCACCAGAATTCAAAAGCATCCATTCTTCGGCGATCAGCCTTCTTGATGGTCCAGCTCTCACTTCCATACATCACTACTGGGAAAACCAGAGCTTGAACTATACGGACCTTTGTTGGCATGAGAGAGAACCCCCCCCCCCAAGCTTCCACTAAACCTACGAGAAGCACTCTTTCATTGATCAAACATGTTTGGGAGGAGTTATTAAATTTATCGTCCCATCACTACTGGGAAAACCAGAGCTTGAACTATACGGACCTTTGTTGGCAAGGTGATGTCTCTGCTTTTTAAGATGCTGTCTAGGTTTGTCATTGCTAGACTCTTGCAAAGGCTCTTCCCCCCTAGAAAGTAAGGCACTAGTCCTCATGTTTCTGCTTTGACGGGAACCGAAGATACTACCTGTCCATCTAGCCCAGTGTTGTCTGCCCTGCCGCTTTCCACGGTCTCAGTTCCCAGGCCTATCAGGCTTCAGGCAAGGTTACTGAGGGGCGTGGCCTGGTGAGAAGGGGTGTGGCCAAGCGACAGCTCTGAGGGCCAAGTAGAAGTGCTTCAAGGGCTGAGTGTGGGGTGTGTCCCTGGGGAGAGGGTGTGCAGCCTGGGGGCAGCTCTGGGGCCCAGATAGATGGACCTGGAGGGCTGGTCCTCAGCTTCCTCACCCAGGTCCTTCCCCTCCCCATCCAAAAACTCTCCTTCAGCTTTGCAGCAGAAGAATAAAGGCTGTTCTCTTTGGGTTGTCTCCAACTATGTTCTACTCAAAGTAAAGGTAAAGGGACCCCTGACCATTAGGTCCAGTCGTGACTGACTCTGGGGTTGCGGCGCTCATCTCGCTTTATTGGCTGAGGGAGCCGGCGTACAGCTTCCGGGTCATGTGGCCAGCAGGACTAAGCCGCTTCTGGCGAACCAGAGTAGCGCACAGAAACGCCGTTTACCTTCCCGCCAGAGCGGTACCTATTTATCTACTTGCACTGGTGTGCTTTCGAAGTGCTAGGTTGGCAGGAGCAAGGACCGAGCAACGGGAGCTCACCCCGTCATTGCGGGGATTTGAACCACCGACCTTCTGATCAGCAAGTCCTAGGCTCTGTGGTTTCACCCACAGCGCCAAATGCCTCCCTTCTACTCAAAGTAATTAATGGAGCTACATGACCCAGGTCCGTTCTTTTGAATGGGTCCGCTCTGTGTAGAGACAACATTAATATAGTCCTAACCTGCCCTTCGTTGATACAAGCAGAGCAGGGGCTGGACACGACCTCAGAACCAATCAGATCAGTTTCCCTTTTGCTTGTTCCACCTGTGGACTTTTCAGGCTCTTTCAGGAGAGAAGCATCTCACCTGGAAAAGGACGGGTGTGTGCAGCTGTGAGTAAATGGTGTGTTAAAGCAGGGGGGGCTTCCTTTGTCCCACCCTCCCTTGACTGGACTGTCACTATTGATTAGACCTGGTTCAGCACTATGCTCTCCTTGGAGATATAAGAACTCATGTTATGATCTAGCTCTGGGAGAATCCACCAGGGAACCCTCTGGGAGCTGTCCCAGGTGCTGAAGCATCTGACCTTTGGTCTAAGATGGGGTCTTCTTCTGCTCCTTCTTTGGCGATCCCTCGTAGCTGAGTAAAATTGTCTTCCATAAACACAGTTTTAGCAGTGAGTCTGTAAGTGTCTGTGGAGGCCAAGTCTGGATCCACATATCCTTCCACAGTGGGGACATGGGTTTCCGGGTGGGAGTTGATCCCAGTGAGGGTTTGCCAAGCATGCTTTCCTCTTAGCATGTTTCTCCCTTGTGTCCTGAGTTCGAGCATCTTCAAAACCCACGACACCATTCATCAAGGCTGTTCTCCAACTGGAGTGCTTGCAGGCCAGTGTTTCCCAGTTGTTGGTGTTTATACTACTGTTTTGTTTTTTAGATTTGCCTTGAGAGAGTCTTTGAACCTCTTTTGTTGACCACCAGCATTACGCTTTCCATTTTTAAGTTCTGAATAGAGTAGTTGCTTTGGAAGGCGTTAATCAGGCATCTGCACAACATGACCGGTCCAACGAAGTTGATGTTGAAGAATCATTGCTTTGACACTGGTGATCGTTGGAAGACGGTGAGGAACCCGAAGCCCTGCAGACGTTGCTGGACTGCCGTTCTATGGCGTCTTTATTCTTTTGAGAAGGATTAAAGGGAATTTACCAGGAACACACAATTCAAACTGAGACAGAATTCGTTGTATAATAGCAAGAGGCTCACACGAGCCTGCAACCGGCTATCTGCTGTTCGTGTGAAAAGGGGAATGTAACTCTGCTACATAAAGGAACTTGCTAGCGCAAGTTAGGAAGGATATTAATAAACAATATATCCTCTCCTACCTTCATCACCTCAGACTCACCTCGAACTCCTTGGAAGGGGGAAAGCTGGGCTATAAATGCAGTAAACCACGTGTGTGTTGAATAATAAATTAAAATAGCATCTCTTTTTCTCTATGTGTGCATAACAGTGATATCTATCTATCTATATCTATATCTATATCATCTACCTATATCTGTCTATATCTATCTCTATCTATATATCTATCTATATCTATCTATCATCTATCTATATCTATCTATATCTATCTATCATTTATCTATCTATCTATCTATCTATCTATCTATCTATCTATCTATCATCTATCTATCTATATCTATCTATATCTATCTATCTATCTATCTATCTATATCTATCTAATCTATATCTATATCTATCTATCTATCTATCTATCTATCTATCTATCTATCTATCTAATCTATCATCTATATCTATCTATCTATCTATCATCTATCTATCTATCACTATCTATCATCTATCTATCTATATCTATATCTATCATCTATCTATCTACACTGGTACCTCGGGTTACATACGCTTCAGGTTACAGACTCCGCTAACCCAGAAATAGTTAAGGACTTTGCTTCAGGATGGGAACAGAATTCATGCTCCAGCGGCGCAGCGGCAGCGGGAGGCCCCATTAGCTAAAGTGGTGATTCAGGTTAAGAACAGTTTCAGGTTAAGTACAGACCTCCGGAACGAATTAAGTACTTAACCTGAGGTACCACTGTATATCTATCTATCATCTATATCTGTCATCTATCTATCTATCTATCTATCTATCTATCTATCTATCTATCTATCTATCTACTATCTATCTATCTATCTATCTATATCTATCTAATCTATATCTATATCTATATCTATCTATCTATCTATCTATCTATGTATCTATCTATCTATCATTTATCTATCTATCTATCATCTATCATCTATCATCTATCATCTATCATCTATCATCTATCATCTATCTATATCTATCTATCTATCTATCTATCTATCTATCTATCTATCTATCATCATCATCTATCTATCATCTATCTATATCTATCACTATCTATCTATCTATCTATCTATCTATCTATCTATCTATCATCTATCTCTATCTCTATCTATCTATCTATCTATCTAATCTATCATCTATCTATCTATCATCTATCTATCTATCTATCTATCTATCTCTATCATCTATCTATCATCTATCTATATCTATCTATCTATCTATCTATCTATCTCTATCTATATCTATCTATCTATCTATCTATCTATCTATCTATCTATCTATCATCTATCTATCTATCATCTATCTATATCTATCTATCATCTATCTATATCTATCTATCTATCTATCTATCATCTATCTATCTATCTATATCTATCTATCTATCATCTATCTATCTATCTATCTATCATCTATCTATCTATCATCTCTCTCTCTCTCTCTCTCTCTCTCTCTCTCTCTCTCTCATCTATCTATCTATCATCTATCATCTATCATGTATCTATCTATATCTATCTATCTATCTATCATCTATTTATCTATCATCTATCTATCTATCATCTATCTATCATCTATCTATCTATCTATCATCTATCTATCTATCATCTATCTATATCTATCTATCATCTATCTATATCTATCTATCTATCTATCTATATCTATCTATCTATCTATCTATCTATCTATCATCTATCTATCTATCTATCTATATCTATCTATCTATCTATCTATCTATCTATCTATCTATCTATCTATCTATATCTATCTATCTATCTATCTATCTATCTATCTATCTATCTATCTATCTACCTATCTATCATCTATCTATCATCTATCATCTATCTATCATCTTACTATTATCACAATCAGGAAGAAAGTATTTCGAAGCCGGGGAAATGAAATCGCCTCTGCCCTGTTTGGTTTTCCCCCAAGTGGCCTGGCTGAGGGTGCTCGCAGCGCAATCTGTCTTTCTCCCCCACTCTCTCCCGGTGACGTTGGCCGGACTTTCTTCTCCCCAACCGCTCTGTAATTAATAAAATATAATTGAGCTATGCTGGCTTGTTCTCTTTTCCACTGGGCAGTGACACCCCGTTGCTAGAGCCTAATCAATACAATGTCATTAGGCAAAAGGCCAGAAAATGTGGTAAGGCAGCGAGGGGAGGAGGAGGAGGACGAGGAGGAGGAAGAAGGAAGGAAGGAGGAAGGAAAGAAAGGCTGTTTTAAGCCACCAGGGAAGATCTTTTGTAGAAAAAGCAAGGTAAGAAGAACAATGGATGGAGCTCAGGTGCTAAATCGCATCCTCCGTAGGATTGGAAGTCTGTTTCACGTGGCAGATGAATATTACTGTATGGTCAAGTCTTTCGGCTTCCCCACAGCCAATCCATTGGGAGATGGGAGGGTGTTCCCTGAAGTCAGGGCCTTCTGTACACCAGCAATGTCCATCTTTATACAACCGAAGGCAGGACATTTAGGTTTTTGCATGATTCAGTGACCCCTCTCCCTCCACACACCCACAATATTTTATTAATTTATTTAAAGTCCTCCCCGAACCTAGAAAATTATGTCTGCTCTCTCTCTCTCTCTCTGTGTGTGTGTTTATGTAGGCTTCAAATCAGTGCCGGATTTACGTAAGCTATAGCTTAGGGCCCCACTTTTTTGGGGGCCCCCAAAATATTTAAAGGAGGGGGAAAACTAGATATACATTTCCAGATTCTAAGATAAAAAACATACCTACATACAGTTTGAGCTTAACAATTATTTTACCATTGATAAACTTCTTCTTAATTGTATTTCAGTTCAGCAATGACTTGGATAAAATACATATTTTGTGATGTGCAAATGGCTTTAGATACCTGTTAGGTCCTTCAATGACCATATAGCATATATTCAACACACAAAAACAGTGGCAATTTGTTGTTGACAAAGGACAGCTGGACATATAAAGGGCCCCATTACTTTCAGGAGCTGAGGGCCGCATCAAACCTAAATCCGGCCCTGCTTCAAATAGACCCCTTTCTCCCTGAAATCCACATTTACTGCTTAGAGGGAGTCATTTCTTCACACACAGAGGAATAGGAAGAACAAAGGAATTGCTCCGTTTGAATCGGGCCAGACCGCACCTGGAACACTGTGTCCAGTTCTGGGCACCGCAATTTAAGAAGGATGTTGAGAAGCAGGAAGGAGTGCATGTGGGGTGTGATCCATGAGAGGCAGTCAAGTACTGCATTCCTGGTAACGCTAGAGAAGGCATGCGAGGGAATGTTTGGTCCAGCCAGTCAAAACTTCCTTTTCCTCCTGGCTGGAGCATCCTTCCTTTTGCATGTGACTAGAGGTGGGCGTGACCTTACCTGCCCAGGTAACAAAAGGACGAGTCACGCAGCACACCTCCCTCTTTTTGACTTCCTTCTTCGTTTGAACAGTTTTCAGCTAGGACTGCCCTGCTAGCTCTCAGCTAGCAGAGGGACTGGGATTATTCCCCCATATGGGGTAGATCCACATGTACATATTTGTAACTAAGTCTGCCTTCAGGAATCCAACTGTGAACTGATGTGAGTAAACTTCTTCTATTGACTTTGAGTAAGATTGTGGCATCTTCGTTCTTTTAAGAGGGATTCAAGCAAACTTACCAGGAACGTACAATTCAACCTGAGACAGACTGAATTGTATAATAGTGAGCGGCTCACACGAGCCTGCAACCAGCTATCTGCTGTGCATGTAAAAAGGGGAATGTAACTCTGCTAAGTAAAGGAACTTGCTGGGGCAAGTTAGGAAGGATATTAATAAACTATATATCCTCTCCTGCCGCCCTGAACATTCCCACAGTGCAGAGGAGGGCAACTGAGGCGATCAAGGGTCTGGAAACCAAGCCTGATGAGGAACGGTCGAAGGAGCTGGGTATTTTTAGCCAGGAAAAGAGGAGACTGAGAGGAGATATAATAGCTGTCTCCAGCTATCTGCCACATGGAAGATGGAGCAAGCTTGTTTTCTGCTGCTCCGGATGGTAGGACTCGAACCCATGGCTTCAAGTTACAAGAAAAGAGATTCTAACTAAACATTCAGGGGGAAACTTTCTGACAGTAAGAGCTGTTTGACAGTGGAACTGACTCCCACGAGAGGTGGTGGACTCTTCTTCCTTGGAGGTTTTTAAGCAGAGGCCGGACGGCCACCTGTCATGGATGCTTTAGCTGAGATTCCTGCATTGTGGGGGCCTGGACTACATGAGCCCTGGGGGTCTCTTTCCACTCTAAGATTCTATGATTGTAGCAAGCCAAGTCCAAATCAAAGGAGACCCTGCTGTAGTCTATGTTTCTCTTACGCACAGCAACCCAGGCCTTGTGGGCGGGGAGGCAGGTTTGCAGTGATTTTTAGGAAGTCATTAGTTTGCACCAGTGAGAGGCAGTGAGAGATTTCACTTTCTTATGCTCCATGATCATTGCAGATGGTGACAGCAGCCATAAAATCATAAGACACCTGCTTCTTGGGAGAAAAGCAATGACAAACCTAGGCAGCATCTTTAAAAGCAGAGACATCACCTTGCCAACAAAGGTCCATATAGTCAAAGCTCTGGTTTTCCCAGTAGTGATGTATGGAAGTGAGAGCTGGACCATAAAGAAGGCTGATCACAGAAGAATGGATGCTTTTGGATTATGGTGCTGGAGGAGACTCTTGAGAGTCCCATGGACTGCAAGAAGATCCAACCTCTCCGTTCTGGAGGAAATCAGCCCTGAGTGCTCACTGGAAGGGCAGATCCTGAAGCTGAGGCTCCAAGACTTTGGCCACCTCAGGAGAAGAGAAGACTCCCTGGAAAAGACCCTGATGTTGGGGAAGATGGAGGGCGCAAGGAGAAGGGGACGACAGAGGACAAGATGGTGGGACAGTGTTCTCGAAGAGACCAGCATGAGTTTGACCAAACTGCGGGAGGCAGTGGAAGACAGGAGGGCCAGGCGTGCTCTGGTCCAGGGGGTCACCAAGAGTCGGACATGACTAAATGACTAAACAACAAAAAGTTTGCACCAGGCGTCCTATTGGGAAGACCTAGTTTTCTGAGCACATATTCTGGAAGTTGGGCAATAGGGGCAGTACTGTACAGGATTCCTTTTGGTGTACTGACCGCCTCGATGCACCAAGGATTCCCTGCTCGAGCTGCTTCAGGTCATGGTGGATGTTCTCCTGGAGACACCTAGCTTGGTTCTCTAGGGGATTTTTACATCCATGCTGGCACGATCTTACAAGGGGCCGCTCGGGACTTTGTGGAAAGCATGGCCTCCATGGGGCTGTCCCTGAATAAGTTTGGCCCAACTCATAGCCGCAGACATGTCTTAGACCTGGTGTTCACCTCTATGGATGTTGGTGATCTGACATTAAGTGAAACAAAAGAATTGCCCTGGTCAGATCACTTCCTGGTGCAACTGGACTTCTCTGTGAACCTTCCCCTCTGCAGGGAGGTGAGACCAATTCGGATGGTCCGCCCCCACCATTTAATGGATCCAAATGGTTTTCAGAGAGTGGTAGGGGATGTTTTATCCCATGCTGATGGCCTTTCAGGTGATTCCCTGGTGACCCACTGGAATATGGAGTTAACCAGGGCTATTGACTGTCTGGCTCTGAAGCGCTCTCTCCGATTGCTTGGAGTCCGGACAGCCCGGCGACCATGGCTGCATGATTGCTACCAGTCCAGAGATTGTTGTTGTTGTTGTTTAGTCACTTAGTTGTGTCCGACTCTTCGTGACCCCCTGGACCAGAGCACGCCAGGCCCTCCTGTCTTCCACTGCCTCCCGCAGTTTGGTCAAACTCATGCTGGTAGCTTCGAGAACACTGTCCCACCATCTCGTCCTCTGTCGTCCCCTTCTCCTTGCACCCTCCATCTTTCCCAGCATCAGGGTCTTTTCCAGGGAGTCTTCTCTTCTCCTGAGGTAGCCAAAGTCTTGGAGCCTCAGCTTTAGGATCTGCCCTTCCAGTGAGCACTCAGGGCTGATTTCCTTCTGAATGGAGAGGTTTGATCTTCTTGCAGTCCATGGGACTCTTAAGAGTCTCCTCCAGCACCAGAATTCAAAAGCATCCATTCTTCGGCGATCAGCCTTCTTGATGGTTCCACCTGGAGGGGGAACCGGCAAGCCACTCCAGTATCCCTGCCAAGAAAACTCCATGGACAAAGACAACAGCCCAGAGATGGAAAGAAGAAAAAGTCCCAATCAGAGAAGAATGGCAGATCAAGTTGATGGATTGTGCTGAAACGGCAAAAATGACCAGAAGAATCAGAAATCAGGAAGGCCAAATTTTTATTAGGAATGGGGGAAATTTATAACATCTTAAAAACCATTGTAAAACAGTTAAAAGCGTTAGTGGAATAACAGTTGTAGTTTAATGGTGAATTTTGGACATAATAATATGGATTATTATAAAAGATGCAGGAGGAAATGATTAGCAATAGGATCCACAAAGGGAAGGGCGAAAGTCCAGGAGAATCCTGTGGAATCTTGCTTCTATATTGTATGTTGATATGTTATTGTAAAAATTTAATTTGAAAAACCCAAATAAATAAATGTACCAAAAAAAGCTCCAACGTTAATCCTACTCCAGGCCGACCCGAATGGACAAGACTAACTGCCAATGAATTTCAGTGTGTCTGCTTTTCGTATAATGTAAATACAACCCAAAACCTATAACACCATTGAAGAAGCTGTGGTTCTTCAGATATTGTAGCCCCAGTAATCCCAGAAGCGAGCGGAGCCAATAGTCAGGGATTATGGGAGTTGGAGTCCAGCAACATCTATTGGGTTCTAGCAGGCATAGGCAAACTCACCCCTCCAGATGTTTTGGGACTACAACTCCCATGATCCCTAGCTAGCAGGGCCAGTGGGCAGGGATGATGGGAATTGTAGTCCCAAAACATCTGGAGGGCCGAGTTTACCTATGCCTGGGTTATAGGTCGTCTAACTCCCCACATTCCCTGATCTAAGTAGCAGCATTCACTGTTGCATGCAAGAGGTGGAAAGAAGAATGACTCAGTTTTGAAGAAGCATTGGCCTCTCAAGAGAGGGGAAAGTCTCTTAACAGAATAGGGATGAGGAAACCACTGGTTCTCCAGATGTTGTTGGAGTCTCCTGGTAGATAGGATAGCCGATAGCGAGGGATGTTGTGAGTTGTACTTCAATTACATCTGGAGGGCCAAAGGTTCCTCACACCGTTTTAGACCCAAGGTAAGGGACGCGGGTGGCGCTGCGGGTTAAACCACAGAGCCTTGGACTTGCCGATCAGAAGGTCGGCGGTTCGAATCCCCGCAATGACGGGGTGAGCTCCCGTTGCTCGGTCCCTGCTCCTGCCCACCTAGCAGTTCGAAAGCACCTCAAAGTGCAAGTAGATAAATAGGTACCACTCCTGCGGGAAGGTAAACGGTGTTTCCGTGCGCTGCTCTGGTTCGCCAGAAGCGGCTTAGTCCTGCTGGCCACATGACCCGGAAGCTGTACGCTGGCTCCCTCGGCCAGTAAAGCGAGATGAGCGCCACAACCCCAGAGTCAGCCATCACTGGACCTAATGGTCAGGGGTCCCTTTACCTTTACCTTTAAGGTTATTCATGACCTGGGACAGCTCCCAGGAGATGCTGTTGTGGCTCCTCCTGGGGATGTTGAGAATTGGAGCCCAGCAGCATCGAGAACAGCGGTTCTCAACCTGTGGGTCCCCAGATGTTGTTGGACTACAACTCCCATCATCCCTAGCTAGCAAGGCCAGAGCTCAGGGATGATGGGAGTTGTAGTCCAACAACATCTGGGGACCCACAGGTTGAAAACCACTGCTATATAGGATAGTTCCACATGAATATACTTTGTAACTAAGTCTGCCTTCAGGGATCCAACTGTGAACTGATGATGTGAGTAAACTTCTTTTATATACTTTACACAAGATTGTGGCATGTTTATTCTTTTAAGAGGGATATAAGGGAACTTAGTAAAGGTAAAGGGACCCTTGACCATTAGGTCCAGTCGTGGCTGACTCTGGGGTTGCGGCGCTCATCTTGCTTTACTGGCCAGGGGAGCTTCTGGCGAACCAGAGCAGTGCACGGAAACGCCGTTTACCTCCCCGCTGGAGCGGTACCTATTTATCTACTTGGACTTTGTGCTTTCGAACTGCTAGGTTGGCAGGAGCAGGGACCGAGCAACGGGAGCTCACCCCATCATTGCGGGGATTCGAACCGCCGACCTTCTGATCGGCAAGCCCTAGGCTCTGTGGTTTAACCCACAACGCCAGCCGCGTCCCTAACAACCCCTTAGCAGAGCATATTACAGCTAAGGAAGGAAGGAGAAAAGAAACTGAAAGAAAAGTGAGGAGGATGGAAAGAAAGAAAAGAGATAAACAAAGGAAAGAAGGGAGGAGGTGGGGTGTCAAAAAAAGGACACCAGGGCTTTTAAATTTTATTTCATTTGTGTGTGTTGTTCTTTTGGCGGCGGCAGCTCCTCCTTCCTTCTTCCCCGCAGATCTATCATAAACACTTCAGCCCTCGACACATAAAGATTTGTTTTCTCTGCTGGGGCAATCGATAGATATACCCTGGGAAAAATATTTCCTGGCGCCTCGGCTCGCCCGCAGTTGTCCAGAGGCGACCGCAAGCCAGCTTTCCCTGGGTGGGTGGGGCGGTGGGAGAGGCGCACTGGTTGGCTGGGGGATAATAAAGGAAAGATTTACATTTTGGGGAGGGGTCGGCGGTGGAACAGAAAGCGCACTTTGGGCATTAAATTTGCGGGGTGGGGGCGAGGGACTTTCCCCATGCGCCTTTCCCCCGGGATGGGGGGCGCGCGCGCGCGCGCGCTGCAGGCGTAAAGAAGAAGGGAAAAAAAGGTCTCTGCCCTCGCGGCGCTTACAGTCCTCATCGATCTCAGTGCGGAATATTTTCTCCCCAAGAAACGACTCGGCTTTCAGGGAATCGAGGAATGAGCTGCGAGAGCGAAGGGGGTAATATGTTCAGCTTCCAAGGATCCACAATATATGGAAAACACGCGCAAAAAACCGTTATCGTTTTTTTGTATGGACCTCGGGGCAGAGATCCTGCGTCTTCCTTTCCTTCGTCTGAAGCGTCCCAGGCGGGCCACGTCACAGCCATGAACCATCAGCATTATATTTTATAATAATTCAGTGTATTGTTCAGGGCCTCCCAAGCTATTATTATTATAACATGTTGATGGTTCTTTACTGTTACGCTGTCTGCCTAGCACACTTTTTGACACACACACACACACACACACACACACACACACACAGGGAGAGGGAGAGGGGGAGAGAGAGAGAGAGAGATGGAGAGAGATCTGCCCCAAGTCATTGCAATCGCGATAATATTTCTATATGTTCAGACTCCTGATGCCCGGAACATTTTGTCAGATAATAATAATATAATAATAATAATTTATTATTTATACCCCGCCCATCTGGCTGAGTTTCCCCAGCCACTCTGGGCGGCTCCCAATCAGTATTAAAAACAGTACAGCATTACATATTAAAAACTTCCCTGAACAGGGCTGCCTTAAGATGTCTTCTGAATGTCAGGTAATTCTTTATCTCTTTGACATCTGATGGGAGGGCGTTCCACAGGGCGGGCGCCACTACCGAGAAGGCCCTCTGTCTGGTTCCCTGTAGCCTCACTTCTCGCAATGAGGGAACCGCCAGAAGGCCCTCGGAGCTGGACCTCAGTGTCCGGGCAGAACGATGGGGGTGGAGACGCTCCTTCAGGTATACAGGACCGAGGCCGTTTAGGGCTTTAAAGGTCAGCACCAACACTTAAGCGGCATATAAATGAATTAATTCAAAGTCTTAATTTAATTTACCTAGGTCTTCCTTTCTTGGGCTGCACGGGGGGCGGGTTGGCAGTCGACAACCAACCACCTCTAGAAAAATCCCTAAAAGAACTGAGTTCGGATTCCTTCTCATCTCTCCAGAAATATAGTGGAATTGCGTTCCACCAAACCCGACCTATGGAAAGCGATGGAACTAAGCTAGGCTGGGGGGCAGTGGCGGGGGGAGGCAGTTCCCCCCCTCCAAATCAAGTAAATAGAGAAAAAATACTTAACTGACTAGCTGTGTCGCAGATAACTTGGTTCTCTCCCCCTCCAAAAAAAAAATTAAGCCTGACCCCTCAAATAAATAATGGTTACGCCCATCAGGGCGTGTTATCAGTTTGTTACTGTTTCCACTTTTAAACTTGCTTTTATCTCGTGAACCGCCCTGAGATCTTTTGCCAAAGGGCGGTGTATATAAACCTAATTAATAAATAAAAATAAACACTCAAAACCGCTGGGTTTAAAGGAGGTATCTCTGCCCCGTGGCGCCTACAATCAACATTCGGATCATCACGACGAAAATTCTCCCTCCGAGGACACGACTTTCCAGATTATTTTTGTTTATTTCTTTGGGTGGGTTTTTGGGGGTTTTTGTTTGCTTGTTTTTGTTTTGCCAAACGTGGATATTTTCATATATTGGCGGCGTGGGCCTGGCAAGCCAAGTGGTTAGAGCAGAGCATCTCTGCCGTTGCTGACGCAAGGTCCCAGCTTCAGCTCCTGCCATCTTCAGGTAGGACTGGGAGTGCCCTACCTGGACAGCCGCTTCCGGTCAGTGCAGGCTCTACTGAGAGAGATAGACCGACGCTCAAGACTCCGTAGAAACCTGCTTCCTGCGTCCTGTTTCTCTGCCCTTTTTGAACAGAACAATGAGGACTGGCGCCTTGCACTGTTTTTAGAGGAAGTGCCGCAGCTCAATGATAGAGCGCCTCCTTTGCGCACAGCGTTCCAGGTTCGGTTCCCGGCATTCCTCGGGGGAAACCCCTTCCTGGAACCCTGGAGGGTCGCTGCTGCCAGTCCGTGTCGGCAACGCTGGGTGGACCTTCGGTATAAGGCAACTAGCTGTCTTGGAAAGCAAGTTGCCAAACGCGCTCTCATCGGTGCTGACTTTGTTGGTGCTGACTTTGAAAGCCCTAAAAGGCCCAGTATACCTGAAGGAGCATCTCCACCCCCATCGTTCTGCCCGGACACCTGGGTCCATCTCCCGAGGACCTTCTGGCGGTTCCCTCCCTGCGAGAAGTGAAGCTACAGGGAACCAAGCAGAGGGCCTTCTCGGTGGTGGCACCCGCCCTGTGGAACGCCCTCCCACCAGATGTCAAAGAGAACAACAACTACCAGACCTTTAGAAGACATCTGAAGGCAGCCCTGTTTAGGGAAGCTTTTAATGTTTGATGCATTACTGTATTTTAATATTTTGTTGGAAGCCGCCCAGAGTGGCTGGGGAAGCCCAGCCAGATGGGGGCGGGGTATAAATAATAAAATATTATTATTATTAGCATGCTGGCGGATCCAGCTCGGGAAGAGGCAGGCGGAAGGAGAGTGCCCAGGGGTCTCTTAAATCCCATTCAGATGAAGGCCTAAGGAACTCCCCCGACACACACACACACACACACACACACGCCTTGAGGGGATTGCCATTTGCGTCTCTAACTTTCTCCGCCTTCTTCTCCCAAACGTTGGGATCTGGGCTCCCTTGGCCAAAAAAGTGTGTGAGTGTGAAAGGGGGAAAAAGGGAAGTGAGAGAGAAAGGGAGAGAGAGAGAAGATTTAACTTTAAATTAATTCAACTTGCTGCATTATAACATGGCACGTGTGAATAGTATGGCACGTATCAGTGTGTGTGCGTGTATCTTACAAAAATATCTAGCATGGACGAGCAATGTTTTTTTCTTACCTGATTCTGCACCCAGCTTAGCGATCATGCTCGTTTTACAAACACCTTGCTTCTCATAAGGAATGTTAACTAGGACGACGCATTTGGGGGCCCAATTTCTGAAGGGATCCAAGAAGCGGGGGATCCTGCGGCCCGTCCAATTGACCCTCGTTTGCCTTCTCTCCTCCAAACCTTTCCTGGACCGTCCCCCCTCCTTCCCCCCCGCCCCACCCCCAAAGAAAGGAAAACCCATCGCATAATAAAACTCATTTTTTTAGTTCAGACTCCCAGCGTTTCTAGGGCTTAAACAGGAGGCTGGGAGAAAAGGGCTGCGCCCGGCTAAGTCCCACTCAGAGTAGACCCATTGAAAATCAATGGGCTTCAAAGGCAGGCGCGCCCATTGATTTTAATGAGTCTTTGGACACATGAAGAAAGAAAGAAAGAAAAAAGCGAACGGGCAGTATCCAAGAGATTTATATTGGAGTGATTTATTTTTTTTAAAAAAAGGATCGCAGAGTTTTTATTTGTTTATATTTGAAGGAACACATTAGTAATGGTAATAGCAATAAAACAACAAAAATAATAATTCATATTTGGAGAACAGGCATTTCAAATTCCTCGGATTCTTCTACAATCCGCTTGGTTTGTTTTCCAAATGTGAAAAACACATTTGCTTAGGACTGGTCGCAATGGGGTAGTCCTACTCCGAGTAGATTGATTTGGATTCAGCGAGACTGACTTTTTAAAATAATAATAATAATAATAATAATAATAATAATAATAATAATAATAATAATAAACTTTTTGCAAAGGAGAACCGTACAGATCTGCTAGCCTCCCACCCGGCAAGGCTGCAATCCGAGAAGCGCTTCAGCCGGAGCAAAACGCGCGGAGCGCAGCGAGGCTTACTTCAGGGGAAACTACGCTTAGGGAATCGGTTTCCGGGGCTGCTGCCTCCCCGCTTTTTACACTCAGCGACTAGGGACGGAATCTTACGCATCTCTACTCAAAAGAAAGCCTCGCTGTGTTCACTGGAGCGCAGTGCCAAAAACCGCCGGGTAGGTCCTTTTAAAAAAATAAAAATAAAAAGGGAATCCTACTTAGAGTAAGTCCATTGAAATCGACGGAGCTAAGCAAGCAATTTCTTTTTATTTAATGGGTCCGCTCTGAATACGGCTAAACGCGAGATACGTCTGAATAAACCTGACCACGGATCTGCTTTTGGAAGTTGCGCACGGCGCAATAGTTTAATACTCAAAAGTCATTTCGCACCCAGATAAATAAGCTATAATCCTTAAAAAAACCAAAAGCCTTTTACTTTGGAGTAAAGCCCAATTCAACATAGTGGGACTTCTGGCGACTCCAAAACACCCTACATCCTTTTAAACTTAAACAAACCTTGAAGGGTGGTGTCAAAGAGTTTATCGTTACCATCACCATTAATAGGAAAAACAGGTTGCGTGCGTCCAGTTACCTTCTGAGTAGACCCACTGGAATTAATGAACCTTAGTGGGGAAGGGTCATGCTCTTTGATTCCAGCGGGTCTTCTCTGAGTAGGAGTAATGTTGGGTACAAATTCATATTCTTTCGTCATCTCCATCTGAACACAGTGTAAGGACTTTGGCGCAGTGAGTGCAAGTGGCGGCGATAGGATCACTCGCAGTCGGGCAGCGCCTTTTATCGGGACCCCCTCACCCGCCACAGAAATGTGGCAAGCTTTCAGCTTCTGCAGAGCTCTTCTTCAGGCTCAGCGTTGCGCCAAGAGGGCGTTGCGCTGCGGCCTTGAGCGCAGACTGCGTTGCCTCTCCACCCCTAAGCTGGTCTCAATAGCTGCAACAATCAGTCTGATTATTATTTGTGCTTCTTCCCTCTGTATTCTTTTAAAGATTATTTTTCTTCTCCCTTCCTCCCTGCTCGCCTGAGGAAGAACTCTGTAGAACCCGAAAGCCCTCCGCTCTTCTTGTGACGTTTTCGTGGGTCGCGATAAATTTTAAACTCTTCCGCGCCGCGCCTGATTTTCTGTCGCGCATCCGAAAATACCGAGAAACTTAAAGTCCAGGAAGGTCTAGCTAAGAAGTTTTGCGATCACCACGGAGGGAAGGGCGCGCTGGGGTGGGGGGTGAAGTGGGAAATTCGGCAAGATTTTGGAAGGAAAGGGAGAGCCGTTCCTAACAAGCCCTGCTTTGTAAAAGAAAGAAAGAAAGAAAGAAAGAAAGAAAGAAAGAAAGAAAGAAAGAAAGAAAGAAAGAAAGAAAGAAAGAAAGAAAGAAAGAAAGAAAGAAAGAAAGAAAGAAAGAAAGAAAGAGAAAATAAAAGAAAGAAAGTTTGGGTGCCTGTGTTGAGATTTGTGCTTGCAAGTCGTGCCGAGACCAGACGCCTTGAAATTAAAGGTCAAGCCTCATTTAAGCCCATTAATGTAAATGGGCCTACTCCGAGTAGGGCTTTGTTAGCCATAACCCACTCTATGTATCTACGAGCACAGGGTATATATATCTATATTCCCAGATATATGACACTGCAGGAAAGTTTTGCCATTGGGCGCCCAGTTTCCTTAAACTGTAACCTCCTCGCGTGCAGAGACCCTTCCCTCTTTCTCCAACGCTTCCCCAGGCCCTTACAAATAAAGCCAACCCTGTACATGCAGAAATAGATCTAAGGTGCATATTAAATCTATATAATTTAGAATACAGTACAGTAAAGGCCGGGACACGATCCAGCAGCTCCTTTGCTCCTAGGCGCGCTTCCCTCGTTCCCACTGAGTCTCGCCAGGCTCGCTTCTGGTGGGAAAGTTAACCGTGTCTACTCTGAAGCAAACCCAGTTGAATCAACGGGCCTTACTCCCAGGTACGGGGGAGGCGAGAGAGTTAGGACTGCAGCCTTCGAGCCCCATTTAAAGCAGAAATCTTCTGCTTAAATCTGAACAGGATCCTTCCCAAAATCACCAGCCAGGTACCGGCTTATTCCATCTTAAAAGGGAACAGAACGGCAACTTCCCTTCTCTCGGGTATACAAATTGAGAAGGGGGTTACGTTCGGCTGGAATCTGTTACGTGCAAAATTATATTGTAATTCTCAAGTAGTCCGGGGGTGGGGTGGGAGAAATGTCAGTTCAGCCTACACTCGAGTAGGACCCTGACAGGGACCTTCCAGTTTTCAAACGTGGGGAAAAAAACATTTCAATGTGCTCCAATTCTCCTCACATGTTAAAAGGGCATCTTATAGCAACCCTATGTGGATTTAAGATTTTATATCTTCTTGGGAAGAAGATGGTCCAAAGTTTGCAATCCTTATCTCCCCACACCCCCTTGAACCTGGGAGTAAGCTCCCTTGAATTAGTTGGGTTTACTTCTGAGTAGACCGGGTTAGACTTGCGCTGTGTACCCGGACGTCTTCCAGCAAACCTCAAGGAGACTGCAGCGCTTGGAAAGGCTACGCTCCATTTTCGTGCCAGTGGCAATCGCAGACTCGGGGCCCTGACGCTCAAACAAAAAGTTTAAAGTAATCTAATTAAATAATATTTTTTAAAAAAAATTGCAAAAGAAATCAAGAAACCCCGTGCATTAATGTCGGGTATTTTTTAATTGTCCAACGCGGGGATTTGGGGGCGATCGTTGCTGCTGCAAAATTTCCATATTTCCATATATTACCATTATATTACCATTATTGCCCAGATTTCCATATAATACACACCAAGGCGGGGAGGATGTCTCGGAAGTGATTCTGTCGTGAGTGGACGACTCGGAAATGTGTGTTAAACTCTAGCCATGCGAGTAATTTTTTTTTATTTTTAACGACACACACAGTCTCAGAATCCGGGCGCCTTGCAAGACACCGACGACTTATACTTCCAAGTAAATTCGCCTTTGATTAATACGGGAATGAGTATAGAACTTTAATCACACACACCAATAACCGTCTCCAGCTTTCTGGTGTGGGCGGGAGAATTGCAAACATTTGGGGGTAGACTTTGAGGGGGTTCCATCCCCTTAAATTAGATATCTGCATAGATATATAGAGTCACACACACACATAGAGTCGCCTATGGAGATACTTGTTTTTCTGACTTCGTGTGTGTGTGTGTGAGAGAGTAACCCTGATTTTCTCTCCCCTTTCAGCTTTTCAGCCCTCGGAGATCTTAAATCTTCCCAGGCCTTTGCAACAGAGCAAGTTGATTCTACTCAGGAGTAAAGCCCATTGTTTCCAGTGGGCTTTCCTTGCTCCCTGGTGATTGTGTTCTTCGCAAGGATCTCCTACTTGGTGAAGGATTGAGAAAGGCGAGTCGGCCTAAGGTTTAGGAAGGAAGCGGCGGCAGCGGGGTGCGCGGAGGAAAAAAGATCCCTCCTGCCCTGGGAATCTGCGATCTGGCCTTGACTGATCCTGCGGGGCCAATTCCGTCGCTCCGTTTTAAAACCACAGTCCTTGGAATGAGGATCCAGCGATGTTGGGGGTTGTTTTTGCGGGTGGGGGCGGGGACTAGTCAATAAAATAAAATAATAAAAAATAAAATAAAATAAAATAAACCGTACTGTCCTGGCCCCTGGATAACTCTTTCCTATAGTCTTGCTTCGCTCTGGGAAAACTCTGAGTCTTGCGAGCGGCGATTTTTTTACGGATAAATGATCCGTTTTATATAAATGCAGATGTGTATAGATCAAAGGGTACCCTCTCGGAACATATTTTCCCCGCTTCAGGGACAACAACAATTCGTCTTTTTATTATTCATTATGATCCAGGGGTTGCAAATGGGACGGTTCAAGTTGCCATCCCATCACAGACATATACACACGCTTGCTCGTGAATAAGCCCCCGTCCAACTTACTTCTGTGACTAGACGGGTCTAAATTTGCACGGTTTGTCGAGGGTTCCGGCTAACAGACCCATTGAAAGCAACGGGATATGCATAAGACTATTTTAATATACTCCTCTATTTTCGCAGGGCGACAAGAAGTCTCGAAGCGACTTGTCCAACGTTGGGAAAGCCAAGATAATATATTTAAAAAAATGTCCAAAGCAATCAGACCAGGAGAAGTTCTAAAAGTGTTTTAGTCCCCGCCCTCGCGCCCCCCCCGCAACAAATCAATAGGTAGAAAAATATCCTTCTACAACCAACTAAAAAAAAAAATGAACCACAAAAAAGCCAGGCCAAAAATCAGGCATACTCTAGAGTACGACTTGAGACAGTACAGCAAAAATTATGAGCGTATTTGAATACAGCCCATCATTTAGTTGCTCGCGGCCCATAATAATACCAGCGGCTTGTTGTTGAGCAACAGAATAGAGTAGACCCATTGGAATTGATGGGCGTGCCTGACTTAGGCCCATTAACTTTATTTTATTATTTAGTTGGAATAATATGATGATGATGTCACGCCCCAAAATTACTTCTCCTTCTGTCTCTTTCTCTCTGATTGGCTTTTTCCTTTCAGATCCCCTCTCCGGACCAAACTTAATTTTTTAAAAGGGGAAATTTGGTAACAAGGAGCCGGGGCGCGTATGTGTGTATATATTGTATATTTTGCCTTCTTTTTCAATTTCCGGGGAAGGGTGATTTCCTAAGGCCAACCCTTCCGAGGCGCGCAGACGGCTTCTTAAGCAACCCTTAACCCCATCTGTTTTAGCTGTCTCCCCCAAATTTATTTTTAAAAGTGCGACATGTATCTTTGCCACCAGAAAGCAGATTTTAAAAGCGGGCTGCAAATCCCTCTGCGCGGCTTCGCCAACAGCACAGAGGAAAACCGGATTGAAACCGGATTGGACTGACTTCAGAGTAAACGCGCCTTGAATCGGATCACACACACACGTTCCTTCCCTCTGGAGTAGTAGACCTGCCGTAGCTGCCTCCTCTTTCATTCTCTCTAAACGCCCCTTTTCTGTAACCTCCCTCCAGCTAAATCGGGCTGTAACCCCCCTAAAACCCCATTTATCTAGGAGGTAAGTCCCCATTCAACCCAACACGGTTTTACTCCTGTGCAAACTTAAGAAAGAGCTGGCTGAGAGTTGGGTGTGCTGTCAATCATTACCTCGCCAAAGGCGCCCTTACATCATTCTCCTTTTGTACTTTGCGCAGGTAGAAACCAAAGTCCAAACAAACCTTTCGGGCTTGGCGATCTTGCAGATTATTACACACACACACACACACACACACACACACACACACACACACCCGCCTCCCAGCTCCACAAATTCCACTCTTCCAAACCTCGTGCACGCGCACACGCGCGTGCGCGCACAAACTTCAGGGCAAGGCAGGCTAGATTTCTGACAATCACTTTATTCAACGTTCTGGGCTAGCGAAGGAAAACTTGAGGTTTGGGGCGAGAAGAGGTTTAAGAGAGCCTCTGGGGGCAGGAACTTGATAGCCTCAGGAATTAGCTGTCGTTTCCTCCCCCCCCGCCGCCCCCTTGTGCAGTGCAAGTAATCTAAAAACAGCAACCACCACCCCAAAAATACACGACCCATCGATCGCTTCCCTACAATCTGGAAAGGGCTGCTGGCGCACGCAGTAGCAACCCTCCAAGACGCCACACACACACATAACACACCCCACCATTCCTTAAAATTATCCATCTGCAAACAGAAAAAAGAAAAACGGGATTTCTGCAACCTCACTATCAATTTTACCGCGGCATTGATTTTATTTCTTCCTCTCCCACCTCACCAGTCTGCTTTCCCCGGAAACATTTGAACCACAATTTATTTATTTTTTTTGAACCGCGATATTAGCCATTATTTTCCCCACTTGGCTGTTCAGTGCGGATAGAGGGTTTAAGTTTAGAGGACCCATAAAGTTAAAAGGGAACGCTTTCTTTCTTTCTTTCTTTCTTTCTTTCTTTCTTTCTTTCTTTCTTTCTTTCTTTCTTTCTCTTTCTTTCTCTCTCTCTCTCTCTCACCTACAATTACACAAACAAAAAATAATTTCCGCCCAATTCCACCAGAGAATTAGGGCCCTGCTGTTCCTCCGGTTTAAGAGTCTCAATCTGGCTCTGTGATTTAACTGTTAGTATTTAATAATAATAATAATAATAATAATAATAATAATAATAATAATAATAAACCACGCGCGCGCACTCTTAGCGAAACTGACAAGGCCTTGCAAATTTCACTGGGGGCGGGGGGGCTGCATCGCTTCGCTCTTTTTTTTAAAGAGAGAGAGAGAGAGAGAGAGAGAGAGAGAGAGAGAGAGAGAGAGAGAGAGAGAGAGGAGGGGAAAAAAACCTCTCCCCCCTCTCTGCGTGAAGCAGACGAGGGACTGGTAAATTTCCTTCCGAACAGGCAAGATCCTGCGCCAAATTGATCGGAATGGGAGTTTAATCGATCGGGCTCCGCATCGATCCGCATCGATCCCCTTCCCGTCGCTTAGCAAGCCTGGCGAGAGCGCGCTCGCGCGCGCACCCAGCCCCACTGCAGCAAAAACCAAGGAAAGAATCAATCGGTGGGGTTTATTACGTGTGTTTGTGTGTGTGTGTGGCTTAACTTCCATGGGGAAGAAGCAAGTTCCTTGGTTCTTTTAAAAAAACTTTTTTAAATTATTATTTTAACGACAGGAAGACCCCTAATATGGGGTTGTGTTCGCGCGTCCTGCCTTCTTAAATTGGGTAGTTGACCAGGCAGTAACATCCTTGTTGGTTTCGATGGGAATATTCGGGAGGAAATCGGCCTGTTGGTTTCAACCTTGTGTTTGCAGATAAAAAAAAAATATTTGCATTAAAAAAAAAAGAATAAGAGAGAAAGAAAGGTGGGGGAGGAGAAAGCAATATCCTTTCAACAGTGCCCTGGTTTCAGTTTTGCTTCTCAGACAGGTATCACAAACGACGCTTTTTGAAGCAGAGCGCGCGCGCACCTCGATTTATCCACGCGCCCACGCGTAAAAAAAGTGCACACTCGAAGTTTCTCTCCGACACAGCGTCCCTGAACTTGCAAACCGCCTCCTTCCTTTCCTCTCTTCCTCTTCTGCCTGCCTCTCTCTAACGGATGATGCCCAAACGCGCATCTTTTGGCTGTGTGTGTGAAACAAGCGGTTTCTGTTGCCTACGCTACTCTTGTTTTGCGTGTAGGGGAATGGAGAACGGCAGGAGGAATGTTAAAGAACGTGGGCTTTATACTAATAGAGGTTGCTTCTTGCTGCATTATGGAGAGCAACAATAACTGGGGTCGCGTAAGTCCTGCTCAGAGTAGACCCATTGGGATGAGCAGACTTCTCTAAGGGTCTCAGTTTCAATGGGTTTGGTCTGATGGGTGGCCCCTAAAATTTTGTCCTACTCAGAGTAGACCCACTGATTCATTCATTCCCTTTTTTCCCATATCAATTTTATTAGTTTTGCAATAATACTTTCCATTGGCATATCTCCTCTTATATCACACATTTTGGCTTTTCAGGGCCCTGACTTCCTTCAAACCTTCCTTATGATTTTTTTATCTTTCATTTCAAATTTCTGCATTTTCACTGTTCAACCATTGCTTTAAAATCAAAAACATCGTACATTCCTATTCTTATCTGCAGTGGTTTTTGCACTTTTCCTTACAAAGCTGCTTGCAATCCTACCAACATTTTGGATTGAATACAATTGTCTTTCAAATAATTTACAAATTTGGTCCAGTCCTTGATGAACTTTTGGTCCCCATGTTCTCAGATTCTTCCCATCATTTTGGCCAGTTCCGCACACTCCATTAGCTTCAATTGCCATTCTTTATCGGTAGTTCCTCTTGTTTCCACTAGGGTCATTCATTCCAATGCCCCTTCTCTGAGTAAGGCTGCTTTGGGTACAACTTCTTCTTAATTCTAATTAATTAATTCATATCAACACAATGAATAATACAGTGGTACCTCAGGTTGCATACGCTTCAGGTTACAGACTCCACTAACCCAGAACTAGTGCTTCAGGTTAAGAACTTTGCTTCAGTATGAGAACAGAAATCGTGCTCCAGCGGCACAGCAGCAGTGGAGGCCCCATTAGCTAAAGTGGTGCTTCAGGTTAAGAACAGTTTCAGGTTAAGAACGGACCTCCGGAATGAATTAAGTACTTAACCCGAGGTACCACTGTAACTTCAATTATAATAAAGTTGATTGTCAGAATATTCAGAACATAACAAAAAGCACTTATTCACATAGCATTATGGAACAGCTGGTTGCAGGCTTACTTAAGCCTCGTACTGTATTAGATTTCTGGTAAGTTCCCTTAAAAAAAAAAGGTAAAGGACCCCTGACAGTTAAGTCCAGTCGTGTACGACTCTGGGGTTGCGGCGCTCATCTCGCTTTACAGACCGAGGGAGCTGACGTTTGCCCACAGACAGTTTTTCCTGGTCCTGTGGCCAGCATGATTAAGCCGCTTCTGGCGAAACCAGGGCAGCGTACGGAAACGCCGTTTACCTTCCCGCCGGAGTGGTACCTATTTATCTACTTGTACTTCGACGTGCTTTTGAACTGCTAGGTGGGCAGGAGCAGGGACAGAGCAAAAGGAGCTCACCCCGTTGCGGGGATTTGAACTGCCGACCTTCTGATTGGCAAGTCCAGAGGCTCTGTGGTTTAGACCACAGCGATACCCCCGTCCCAAGTGCTACCCCTGTCCCAAGTTCCCTTATATCCCTCTTAAAAGAATAAACACGCCACAGTCTTGTGTAAAGTATATAAAAGAAGTTTACTCACATCATCAGTTCACAGTTGGATCCCTGAAGGCAGACTTAGATACAAAGTATATACATGTGGATCTATCCCATATGGAGATAGTCCAAGTGTCCTCTGTTGGCTTGAATCTCTAGCTAAAAAGCTGTTGTTCCAACGGCGGAGGAAGTCAAAGAAAGAGAGAGAGAGAGAGAGAGAGAGAGAGAGAGAGAGAGAGAGAGAGAGAGAGTTGCGTGCCTTGTCCTATTCTTACCTGGACAGGTAAGATCACACCCACCTCTAGTCCCATGCAAAGGAAGGATGTCCCAACCAGGAGGAAACAGGAAGTTGTCGACTGGCTGGACCAAACATCCCCCTGCATGGCCACTCTAGGAAAACAAGGAATGTCGTACTTGACTGCTACTTATGTATCACATCCCACAAGTCCAACCCCGCTGGAATGCAAGCGTCTCAGCTAAAGCATCCATGACAGATGACAGTCCAACCTCTGCTGAAAAACCTTCAAGGAAGGAGAGTCCATCAGCTCTTGAGGAAGTCCGTTCCATTGTTGAGCAGCTCTTAGCATCAGAAAGTTCTTCCTTTCTTGCAACTTGCAAGCTGTTGGTTCAGACCCTACCCTCTGTTTCAGGAGGAAACAAGCTCACTCCATCTTCCATGGGACAGCTCTTGAGATATTTGAAGACGGCTATCCTAGGCTAGTGGAAGTGAGAGTTGGACCATCAAGAAGGCTGATGGCCAAAGAATGGATGCTTTTGAATTCTGGTGCTGGAGGAGACTCTTGAGAGTCCCATGGACTGCAAGAAGATCCAACCTCTCCATTCTGAAGGAAATCAGCCCTGAGTGCTCACTGGAAGGACAGATCCTGAAGCTGAGGCTCCAAGACTTTGGCCACCTCAGGAGAAGAGAAGACTCCCTGGAAAAGACCCTGATGTTAGGAAAGATGGAGGGCGCAAGGAGAAGGGGACGACAGAGGACGAGATGGTGGGACAGGGTTCTCGAAGCTACCAGCATGAGTTTGACCAAACTGCAGGAGGCAGCGGAAGACAGGAGGGCCTGGCGTGCTCTGGTCCAGGGGGTCACGAAGAGGCGGACATGACTAAACAACAACAACAACATCCTATGCTATCCTATCTCCTCCCGCTCTCATCCAGGCTAAACATACCTGGATCCTAGTCCTGGTGGCTCCATGTACTTGACAAAATTGATGACCGTTACAATACCGTGCAGGAGCAAATTTGAGCAGCTTGCAACTGCTCCCTGGACAGAGATTCCATGTACACACACACCCTCAATTTAAAGCACATTTAAAGCACAAACATAACACACCTAGAAAGAGTATCCCAAGAACCTCAATTTACCCCTCAAAGAGCTACAATTCCTGAAATCTACTACATACGACAGTTCCCATAATTCTTTGCTTTACATTCTTGGGCTGCATGCAAGTAAAGTCTATGATCATTCATCAACTGGTTACGTGAACATCAGACTGTGAGTTCCACAAGCCCATGCTTTCGAAAATCACAACTACCTCCCTTCCTTCATTCCTTCCTTCTTCCTTCACTTCTTCCTTCCTTCCTTTATTTCTTCCTTTTCCTTCCTTCCTTCCTTCCTTCCTTCCTTCCTTCCTTCCTTCCTTCCTTCCTTCCTTCCTTCCTTCCTTCCTTCCTTCCTTCCTTTTTCTCCCTCTTTCTTTCTTTCTTTCTTTCTTTCTTTCTTTCTTTCTTTCTTTCTTTCTTTCTTTCTCCCTCTCTCCTTCCTTCCTTCCTTCCTTCCTTCCTTCCTTCCTTCCTTCCTTCCTTCCTTCCTTCCTTTTCTCCCCCTTCCTTCCTTTTCCTTCCTGCCTTCCTGTCTTCTTTCTTTCTTTCTTTCTTTCTTTCTTTCTTTCTTTCTTTCTTTCTTTCTTTCTTTCTTTCTTTCATAAATCCTTTCGGTCGTCTTTTCCTTAGTATCGAAAACTAATTAAATAATCTGTTAGCTAACACGTTAAATTGAGATCCACTGCTAGCTTTAATGATGTCAACAGTGGAATTGACAGAGAGATGGAGACCAGCCTGTCAATATCATCCATCTCTGGTTGTGCCTGGGGAGGGGGAGGGAAAGGGAGGGTCTCTCATCATGCTAGACCTCAGGGACTTCCAACAACCCTGAATGTCAGAAGGAAGCAGGACAGGCCTTGCTCACACAACACAGAGTCAAACGACGGGCATTTGTTCCCACAAAATGTTGGGCGGGTAAGTTGTTGCTGTTTAGTCATTTAGTCGTGTCCGCCTCTTCGTGACCCCCTGGACCAGAGCACGCCAGGCACTCCTGTCTCCCACTGCCTCCCGCAGTTTGGTCAAACTCATGCTGGTCACTTTGAGAACACTGTCCCACCATCTCGTCCTCTGTCGTCCCCTTCTCCTTGTGCCCTCCATCTTTCCCCACATCAGGGTCTTTTCCAGGGAGTCTTCTCTTCTTATGAGGTGGCCAAAGTCTTGGAGCCTCAGCTTCAGGATCTGTCCTTCCAGTGAGCACTCAGGGCTGATTTCCTTAAGAATGGATCAGTTTGTTCTTCTTGCAGTCCATGGGACTCTCAAGAGTCTCCTCCAGCACCATAATTCAAAAGCAACAATTCTTCGGCGATCTCCCTTCTCGGCGGGTAAGACCAGGGTTCAAATCCTCATTCAGACATGAAGTTCATTAGGTGGGATCTTGGGGGTCAATCGCTGCCTCTCAGCCTAACCTGCCTTACAGGGTTGTTGTGAAGGTAGAATTAGGGGTGAGGGTATATAACCATGTAGACCACCTTGAGTTTTGGAGGATAAGTCTAGCTTCCTTCCTGTTCTCCCAGCGGCCAACCAGATGTCCAAATGGGAAACCATGAATGGAACTAAAATATTGATTTATTGCATTTATAAAACAGGTCCTAAAGAATCTACGTCGGCTCCCAGTACATTTCCAGGCACAATTCAAAATATTGGTACTGACCTTCAAAGCCCTAAACGGCCCAGTAGACCTGAAGGAGCGTCTCCACCCCCATCGTTCAGCCCGGACACTGAGGTCCAGCCCTGAGGGCCTTCTAGCAGTTCCCTCCCTGTGAGAAGTGAGGTTGCAGGGAACCAGGCAGAGGGCCTTCTCGGTGGTGGCACCCACCCTGTGGAACACCCTTCCATCAGATGACAAGGAAATAAACAACGATCTGACTTTTAGAAGACATCTGAGAGCAGCCCTGTACAGGGAAGTTTTTAATGTCTGATGTTTTATTGTGTTTTTAATATTCTGTTGGGAGTCACCCAGAATTGCTGGGGCAGCCAGCCAACCACCGAATGTTGTGGTTTTTAATGTCTGATGTTTTATTGTGTTTATCCACTATGGAACCATTGGCATCTAGTTAGTGATGCTCATATAACGGGTCTACTCGTACGATTAATGTTGGCTACAACGCCCAGCTCAGTTGAGCTAGCCACGGGTTTTTCCTGGGCCACCTGCAAGATATGGAAGAGAACATCTATTGCTTTCAGAGAAAGGTTACCTTTGAGATCCGTCTGTGGAGAAGGGAGGGAGGGAGGGCGAGAGAAATCAATGCACGCTATAGTGTGAGATTGAGAACGACAACATCCATCTATCACTTAGAGCTTCGATGGGATTAGAATAGTCTTGTCAACAACCGATGGCTTAAAGAGACCATTTCAACAGCTTCTCCCTCTTCTGCATTTGAGAGCTCACACACAAACAAACCTATTCCCTTTTCTCGATTCATCATCACTGCCACAATAACAGCCTGGGCACCCTAATGGCCAGAAGCAGAACGGGGAGCAATTATTTGCTGTGATTCTGCACGGTGCAGGATGTCACAAAATCATAAGAATGTCAGAAATGTCTGCTGGATCAGGGCCTAAGCAGCGTTAGAAACTGAAACATGCAAGTTAGGAGCTAAAAGGCACCTTAAACCTAGGTTACGGGCGTAACAAAAGAATGCCTAGATACTTTTTAAATATAATAATAAGGATACAAAGCTGAAAATGAATGAACATGCAGCTGAGATATTATGTTCCTTTTTCACATCGTCTAGTCCAGGGGTCAGCAAAGTTTTTCAGCAGGGGGCCGGTCCCTCAGACCTTGTGGGGGGCCGGACAATATTTTGGAAAAGAAAAAAATGAACAAATTCCTGTGCCCCACAAATAACCCAGAGATGCATTTTAAATAAAAGGACACATTCTACTCATGTAAAAACACGCTGATTCCCAGACCATCCGCGGGCTGGATTGAGAAGGTGATTGGGCCGGATCTGGCCCCCGGGCCTTAGTTTGCCTACCCATGGCCTTAAGTGTAGGACTCTGTGTAGAACTCCATACTCTTCAACATTTCACTGATAGAAATAGGGACATTCTTCTTCTTCTTCCTCTTCCTCCTCCTCCTCCTCCTCCTCCTCTTCTTCTTCTTCTTCTTCTTCTTCTTCTTCTTCTTCTTCTTCTTCTTCCTCCTCCTCCTCCTCCTCCTCCTCCTCCTCCTCCCCGCTCATCTGACTAGATTGCCCCAGCCACTCTGGGCAACTTCCAACATATATAAAAACATAACATGAAACATTAAAAAAAACTTCCCTATACAGGGCTGTCTTCAGATGTCTTCTAAAGGTTGGCTTGAGGGTCAGATAACTCCATCCCCTCCAACGTTTCTCCCCTGAAAACAGAGGTGTCCTATTCCATCCCTTCCAACGTTTCTCCCCTGAAAATAGAGGTGTCCTATTCCATCCCCTCCAACGTTTCTCCCCTGAAAATAGGGACGTCCTATTCCATCCCCTCCAACGTTTCTCCCCTGAAAATAGGGACGTCCTATTCCATCCCCTCCAATGTTTCTCCCCAGAAAATAGGGACGTCCTATTCCATCCCCTCCAACATTTCTCCTGTGAAAATAGGGACGTCCTATTCCACCCCCTCCAACATTTCTCCTGTGAAAACAGGGATGTCCTATTCCACAACCACCAACATTTCTCCCTTGGAAATAGGGACGTCCTAAGGAAAAGTGGGACATTCCTGGATCAAATCAGAAACCGGGGCAGCTTCTGTAAATCCGGGTCTGTCCCTGGAAAACAGAGACACTGGGAGTGTCTGGGACACTCTCCCAAATCAGGGCAAATGGAGATGGTTGTTAGTTTGTTCCTTTTTTTGGCTGGGGAGGAGAGAGAACATTTGCCTTGCGGTCCGACTGCAGAAGCCGTTGTTTGTTTTGAAAAAGCCACAATCTGGGCAGAGTTATGGCATTAAGCATATTACAAAATAAACCTCTGGGAGGATGGAAAAGCAAGACGGAGATGGACAGAGGAGTGGGGGGGGGGGAGGGGAACCGAGGAAGGAGCAGGCAAGCAATTGAGTGCCTTTATCAATATTTCTCCCGAAAATGTATAATGCATTTTCTTTTCTGAAAAATTAATAACCTTGCTTTGTCTCTATCGACGTTTTCCTCCGGCTCGCGGTGGACGTCCAGTGGAAATCGAGCAGGGAGGGAGAACGAGCTGGCTGACCCCCAGAAAGTCCAGTTTAGGTAGCCTTTCAGGGCTGGCAGCAGAAAATGGACCTCATTTCCAGACATCAAATCTCATTTGGGTGTCTGGGAGCTGAAGTCTTGCAGTGAACCCTGCTGTTCTCACCAGTTGCGAGTTTGGCATTGCAGCTGGCATTCATCCTACCCAGAGTAGGCCCATCAAAACCAAAGGAAGTGGCTTACTTCCTTTAGTTGGTACTATATCACTTTTTCTCCAGTTTTGGGCAATTAATATTCTTGCTGCCGTGGTTGCGTATAAGAACATTTTCGTATTTTCATTTAAGATATCTGATTCTTGTTGTTTAGTCGTTTAGTCGTGTCCGACTCTTCATGACCCCCTGGACCAGAGCACGCCAGGCACTCCTGTCTTCCACTGCCTCCTGCAGTTTGGTCAAACTCATGCTGGTAGCTTCGAGAACACTGTCCCACCACCTCGTCCTCTGTCGTCCCCTTCTTCCTATAAGATAGATTCTAAGTGTATTTTCCCCTTCATGGATCCCTGCCTTGCTGTGGCGAAGGGGCTTGAAGAACTCAGAGAAGCTATGAACTACGCCGAGCAGGGCACCCAAGATGAACAGGTCATACTGGAGAGTTTTGACCAAACGTGATCCACCTGGAGGAGGAACCGGCAAGCCACTCCAGTATCCCTGCCAAGAAAACTCCATGGACAAAGACAACAGGCATATAAAAGTTATGACGCTGGAAGATGAGCCCCTCAGGTCGGAAGGTGTCCAACATGCTACTGGGGATGGTTGGATAGTGTTTTCGAGGTTACCAGCATGAGTTTGACCAAACTGCGGGAGGCAGTGGAGGACAGAGGTGCCTGGCGTTCTCTGGTCCATGGGATCACGAAGAGTCGGACACGACTAAACAACAACAAAGTGTATTTTACCTTTTTAAAGATGTCTGCCTTCTGGGATCATATTGTGAACAGAACGTGAATAAACTCTTTTATACTTTTATAAAGACTGTGTCGTGTCTTGTATTTTAAGAGGGAACAAAGGGGAAATTACCAGAGTAATTATTATAGAGGTTCTAGCGAACCTGTGCAGACGTTACCGTTGCGAACAAAAAGGGGACTGTTTATAAACTCTGCTGATATTTTGGGAACTTGTTAGCACAAATTGGATTAGGATACAATCTCACAATATATCCTCTCCTGCACCCCAGAACATTCCCACACAACTCAACACCAGGAATAGCTTTCTGAGGGTAAGAGCTGTTTGATAGTGGAACCCTTGGAAGGTGATGGACTCTCCATCCTCAGAGGTTTTTAAGCAGAGGTTCGATGGCCATCAGTCAGGAACATCATCCCGGTTTCTAGGAATTGCTGATCTCCAACTCTCAGACTTCCCACAGGGATCTGGTCAACCACTGTGAGGACAGAATGATGGATCATGTACATCTTTGGCCTGATCCAGCCATCTTCTTTGTCCATCTAGCTGATTACTTGTCTGCTACGTATTCTGTCTGCACCGTCAGAACTGATATTGGTAATATTGGTAAATAACAGTCATATTTACACGAATTGCTCCATCCAATTCATGCACGTGGCAAAGATGGTGGGACGTGATCCACAAGAGGCAGTCAAGTACAACATTCCTTCAGGTACCCAAATACAGACGGTCTTTTACCCTCGCCAGATTTAACGTTCTCCCTTCTGCCTTACTTCAGGGCAGATTTGAGGGTAAACCACACACAGCACGGGTCTGTCCTTGTGGCTCGTTGGAAGTTGAAACTGCTTCACATGTACTATTACGTTGTCGTCTTTATGAGGATATACGTTTGACTTTTATTACACCTGTTTTGCAAAAGTCCAGGAAAGAATCGGAATACCATAGTTTAAAACTACTGCCAGAGGACAAGAATCCCAAGACTACATTAAATGTAGCTAAATTCTGTGCATCTGCAATCAATCGCAGGAAGCAAGTGGTATCCCATAATGTTCAAACCCCTAAATGTTAATTACAGGGGACGCGCTAACAATTAATTTTAATTTTTATATTTAAAGCCTTGTTATATTCATATTGTCCCTTGTATTTCTGATATTTTTTTATGATCTGTGATATTGTGTGTGTTGATGCTGGTCTGTGACCGTATTAATAAATTCATTCATTCAACATTCCCTGTAACGCTAGAGAAGACATGTGAGGGAATGTTTGGTCCAGCCGGTTGAAACTTCCTGTTCCTCCTGGCTGGAGCATCCTTCCTTTTGCATGTGACAGAAGGTGGGCGTGACCTCACCTGTCCAGGTAACAAAAGGACGAGTCATGCAGCACACCCCTCTCTTTTTGACTTCTTTGTTTGATCAGCTTTTAGCTAGGACTGCTCTGCTAGCAGAAGTACTGGGATTATTCCCCCATATGGAGTAGATCCACATGTACATATTTGTAACTAAGTCTGCCTTCGGGAATCCAACTGTGATCTGATGTGAGTAAACTTAGTCTATTGACTTTGAACAAGATTGTGGCATCTTTATACTTTTAAGAGGGATTCAAGGGAATTTACCAGGAACATACAATTCAATCGGAGACAGACTTAATTGTAAAATAGTGAGAGGCTCACACGAGCCTGCAACCAGCTATCTGCTGTGCATGTAAGAAGGGGGAATGTAACTCTGCTATGTAAAGGAACTTGCTAGCGCAAGTTAGGAAGGATAAACAAGATATCCTTGAGAGCCAGTGTGGTATAGTGGTTAAGAGCGGTAGACTCGTAATCTGGTGAACCGGGTTCACGTCTCCGCTCCTCCACATGCAGCTGCTGGGTGACCTTGGGCCAGTCCCACTTCTCCGAAGTCTCTCAGCCCCACTCACCTCGCAGAGTGTTTGTTGTGGGGGAGGAAGGGAAAGGAGAATGTGAGCCGCTTTGAGACTCCTTCGGGTAGTGATAAAGCAGGATATCAAATCCAAACTCCTCTTCTGCCCCCTGAACATTCCTACAAAGATTCCCTGCCACCCTACTCTAACCACTGCACAACACAGCCATCCTTCTGTGGTGCAAGCTCCTAGTTCTCACCACTGATTTGTACACGAGGAATATTCCTCCAAATGGATGCAGATCAAGAGTTCTGCCCATCAGTCCATTACTCGGCCATGAGTAATGTTCGTACCAGGTACCGCTCGGGCCAGCTTTGCCAAGAGAATGTCTCAAGAAGACCATTAACTGCTCTCTTTCCCCCCTCTTGGCTGTTTGTTTTCACTTAGGGCTAACATCATTGACGTTGAGCTAACATCTGCTCAATATTTGACGGGCAATCCACTGACCCTGTCAGCCGCATCTCAGCCAGACATCCCTGTGTTCTTAAACCTCAGCATAAATCTTCGGTCTGATCCCGAGACTCTGCCATCAAACTCCTCCTAATGAGGCTGGTCGTGGGCTGCCAAGATTCATGGGGGGGGGGGAGAGAGACGAGGCAGGGCCCCGACTGCTGGCTGGTTTGGAGAGTCAGTTCTGGGCCCGGCGAAGTTGCCAGCGTGGTGTAGTGGTTAAGAGTGGTAGTCTCGTAATCTGGGGAACCGGGTTCGAGTCTCCGCTCCTCCACATGCAACTGCTGGGTGACCTTGGGCCAGTCACACTTCTCTGAAGTCTCTCAGCCCCACTCACCTCACAGAGTGTTTGTTGTGGGGGAGGAAGGGAAAGGAGAATGTGAGCCACTTTGAGACTCCTTAAAGGGAGTGAAAGGCGGGATATCAAATCCAAACTCTTCTTCTTCTCCTGGCAGTTTTAGGAAGGCCTTGAAGAGGCGTTGGACAAGGAGGCCACCCTGCACATACCTTTCAACTTTTCTCTGATGGCATTGGGATGGGTGGCGCTGTGGTCTAAACCAGTGTTCCCCAACGCCCGGGCCGCGAACCGGTACCAGTCCGTGGATCAATCGGCACCGGCCCGCCCGAGGAACTTCAAATCATTTCACTGTGACGGGCGGCCGAGGCGCAGAGCATTGCGCTCTCCCAAGCCCGCCCATTGTGTGACAATAGCGAATGAAAGTTCGCTATTGTTACACTGATGCTCCTCCTGGCCAATCAGGGAGCGGTCCTCCCACTTCCTGATTGGCCGAAAGGCAAACCTCACGCCATTGGCCGAGGAGGAAGCGGGCCACGGAAAAATTATCAAACATTTAAATGGCGTTTCCATGTGCTGCTCTGGTTCGCCAGAAGCGGCTTAGTCCTGCTGGCCACATGACCCGGAAGCTGTACGCTGGCTCCCTCGGCCAATAAAGTGAGATGAGCTCCGCAACCCCAGAGTCGGCCACGACTGGACCTAATGGTCAGGGGTTCCTTTAACTTTATTCTCTGTTGGCTGAAAGCTGAGAGCAGCTCTAGCTAAAAAGCTGCTCCAACCACGAAGGAAGTCACAGAGAGAGAGATGGCTGTGTGCCTTTTCCTTTTGTTACCTGCACAGGTAAGATGCCAGGAGGAAGAGAAAAGAAAGAGGGAGGGAATTATAGATGGAAGGGGGAGGGGAGGGAAGGAAGGAAGGAAGGAAGGAAGGAAGGAAGGAAGGAAGGAAGGAAGGAAATTATAGATTGAAGGGACTGGAGTGAGGAAGAAAGGTGAAGGATGGATGAAAGGGAAGGGAAGTAAAGAACAGGTGAAGGACACAAGAAAAAATAAAAAAGAAGAGAAGGAAAATGGATCAAAAAAGGAGGAAGGAAGGAAGGAAGGAAGGAAGGAAGGAAGGAAGGAAGGAAGGAAGGAAGGAAGGAGAAAGCAGAAAACAACAAAAAGAGAGGAAAGAAGAAGAAAAAGAAAGAAAGAAAGAAAGAAAGAAAGAAAGAAAGAAAGAAAGAAAGAAAGAAAGAAAGAAAGAAAGAAAGAAAGAGAAAAAGGAAGAGGACTTTCTTTCTCCTCAATCTAGCCTAGTGGTCACTTCTCTTTCCCGAACCTCAAGCATAGAAACAGGCTTATCTCCCACGTTTCCTGGGGAACTTGCCGCTCTCTCTCCTGGAAGGTTCTCAGGCCAGCCAAGGAGCAGAAGGCAGCGACACCCACACCCACCCTATGCGAATCCTTGCCCCAAAGCAAGCCTGCTGCCAGCGGCAGCTTGGCACAGAAGACCCCTCGCCCAACCTCGCCCAAGTGGCTTCGGTGCTCCCCCCTCCCTAGGGATAAGGGCGAAGAAGTCAATATAGTTTTCGAGAAGTGCGTGCGCCCCCCCCCGCCCCCACTCTCTCCCCTCCCCTCCCCCCCACTTTTCAGAGAGGAGAAGAGGAAGAAAGGTTAAATGTGAGCTGCTATCGATTTCTCCCTTCTCTCTCTCCCATTCCCTTCAACCCCTGGAGCCAGCCTGGAGGACAGATTGCGGCCCAAACTGACCAACTGACCACAGAGGGGGGACATCAGAGACCGATGCTGAGATGCTGAGCCAATGGCTACCCACACGGAGGCCCGTTGCCTGGCAACCTGGCTTTGTGGGGAAGTTGGGGGGGGGGCTGGTTAAAAAAGAGAGAGAGAAAGAGAGAGAGAGAAAGATGGATTTTTTTCCGAATGCGGCAGCCGTGCCGGATCAATTCTGCAACACAGGCTACAGTGACCAAACAGAGTCGTTTTTTGCTCGGAGCACCTATCGATCTCACCCAGCTATGGGCATTGAATGGGGTTTAATAAGCCCCGAGTAAGCAGGAACAAGCGTCTAAGTGATAGCCAAACATCAACTCCTTTTGTCTCTCCTTTTCCCTTTCCTCCTTCTTTCCTTCTCCTTTCCTCCCTCTCTTTTTTAATTGCTGAAGGATCTGCAACGAAAGAGGAAACGATAAAAAGACAAGGAGAGGAGGGGATATAACGAAGCAGTCACAAATCACATTGCCATCATACATGGGGTTTTGTATTTAAAAAGAAAACAGCCCCAAACGAGCCTAGGCAAGCCGGTAATGCCCAGCGGGTGCGCAGCTTGTGGGATCTATCGGTTCATTAAATGATGGAGCCCAGAGGACTCTGAAGAGGAGTTTGCTTGCTGTATCTCTGAATGAGTTGCTGGTCTGGCGTTGCACTGCGGGATGTAAGCAGTTAAGTACAACACTTCCTGTTTCCCCAGAGTGGACACACAGCAGGGATGTTGCTCCAGCCAGGAGGACCTCCTGTCACACCTGGTCTGTAGCATTCTCCCTCTGTGTGCGACCAGGTAGATGGGCGTGACCCTAGGTAAAGGTAAAGGGACCCCTGACCGTTAGGTCCAGTCGTGGCCGACTCTGGGGTTGCGGCACTCATCTCACTTTATTGGCCGAGGGAGCCGGCGTACAGCTTCCGGGTCATGTGGCCAGCAGGACTAAGCCCCTTCTGGCGAACCAGAGCAGCGCACGGAAACGCCATTTACCTTCCTGCCAGAGCAGTACCTATTTATCTACTTGCACTTTTGACATGCTTTGGAACTGCTAGGTGAGCAGGAGCAGGGACCGAGCAACGGGAGCTCACCCCATTGCGGGGATTCGAACCGCCGACCTTCTGATTGGCGCGACCCTAGCAGACCCTATAAAGGGGCTAGTCATGCAGCCGTCTTCCTCTTGAAGCTCTTCCTCTCCCTCACATCTATTCCTGAAGCCTTTGCTGTCTGCTGGCTCGCATGAGCTCAATCCCCACATGGGATGAAACCACAATCTCTTCTGAGTCATCTTCCCTTACTCTTTTCCTACTTTCTTCTGATACTGATGTATTTTGCTGTCTGCTGGCTCTCAGCCAGCAGCACATGGGCTAAAATTCCCATATGGGATGAACCCACACCCTCTTCTGAAACTACGAGCTAAAGCCTGCCTTCAGCGAACCTACTGTGAACTGAATGTAAGTAAACTTTTAAAAGAAGACTGTTGTGTCTTTATTCTTTTTAGGAGGGAGAAAATTGGAATCTGGCAGGATCAGGTAAAGGTAAAGGGCCCCTGGATGTTTTGTTGTTGTTGTTGTTGTTGTTGTTTAGTCGCTTAGTCGTGTCTGACTCTTCGTGACTCCATGGACCAGAGCAGGCCAGGCCCTCCTGTCTTCCACTGCCTCCCGCAGTTTGGCCAAACTCATGTTGGACGCTTCAAGAACACTGTCCCACCATCCCGTCCTCTGTCGTCCCCTTCTCCTTGCACCCTCCATCTTTCCCAACATCAGGGTCTTTTCCAGGGAGTCTTCTCTTCTCATGAGGTGGCCAAAGTCTTGGAGCCTCAGCTTCAGGATCTGTCCTTCCAGTGAGCACTCAGGGCTGATTTCCTTCCGAATGGAGAGGTCTGATCCATGGGACTCTCAAGAGTCTCCTCCAGCACCAGAATTCAAAAGCATCCATTCTTCGGCGATCAGCCTTCTTTATGGTCCACCTCTCGCTTCCATACATCACTACTGGGAAAACCACCGCTTTAACTATATGGACCTTTGTTGGCAAGGTGATGTCTCTGCTTTTTAGGATGCTGTCCAGGTTTGTCATTGCTTGGTTAAGTCCAGTCAAAGGCGACTATGGGGTTGCGGCGCTCATCTCGCTTTCAGGCTGAGGGAGCCGCGTTTGTCCACAGACAGCTTTCCTCGTCAAGTGACCAGCTGGACTAAACCACTTCTGGTGCATGATGGAAACCAGAGCACACGGAAACACCGTTTACCTTCCCTCCAGAGTGATACCTATTTATCTACTTGCACTGGTGTGCTTTCGAACTGCTAGGTTGGCAGGAGCTGGGACCGAGCAATGGGAGCTCATTCTATCGTGGGGATTCAAACCGCCGACCTTCTGATCGGCAAGCCCAAGAGGCTCAGTGGTTTAGACCACAACACCACCCATCCCTTCACAAACTGTGACACAACATTGCAAGGCCCCACTCAGAATACGTCCCATCTCAAGCACAACTCTTAATTTCACAAACACAAATTAGGAGGAGGTGTTGTTGTTGTTTAGTTGTTTAGTCGTGTCCGACTCTTCGTGACCCCATAGACCAGAGCACGCCAGGCCCTTCTGTCTTCAAAATTAGGAGGTAGTTGCCAGGAATAACACGAGTGAGCTTTTTGGAAGGGAATTAAAAATACAAGCTTCCATCTCTGGAAGATACCGGTTGAATTTCTTCGTCGTTCTCCCTGCTTTTCAAAGTCATATCAGAAAGCTTTTCTGTTTAATCTTTATCACATAGGAGGCTGCGAGATTGAGGCAAGATGCGTTGGGGGTGGGGGCCATGCAAGAATAACAATCAAATCAATATCAGGGTATGATTTTACTCTCCGCAGGGGCCTAGGCACCAATATTCTGTCTCTCCTCCCCCCCCCCACTTCTATTAAAGAGACAGCATCAATTTTAAGCCTGAAATCTGTTAATTACCACCATTAAATGGCTGAAATCCCCTTTGCTTTGTGGGTAACACAATTCATTATGAAAGAGGAGATTGTGTTCCTTTAAAAAAACGACAGGGGTCATTGTTTTTATTTTAAAATACAAATCCACTCTCTCCCCCCCCCCCATACAACATATTATTTCTGCTAGTTTTCATCTAAGTTGTGAGACGATGTGTGGTGATGTAAGCAGGGTAACCTATTAGACACAGGTTGGATGGCCATCAGTCAGCGATTCTTAGCTGATTTTCCTGCATTTCATGTTGCTGGAGTAGAATAATGATCATAATTAATAATAATGTTATTATATATACCCTGCCCGTCCGGCTGGGTTTCCCCAGCCACTCTGGGCGGCTCCCAACAGAATTAAAAGCACAATGGAACATCAAACATTAAAAACTTCCCTGAACAGGGCTGCCTTCAGATGTCTTCTAAAAGTCAGATACGGTAGATGTTTATTTCCTTGACATCTGAAGGGAGGGCGCCACCACTGAGAAGGCCCTCTGCCTGGTTCCCTGTAACTTCGCTTCTTGCAGTGAGGGAACTGCCAGAAGGCCCTTGGGAGATGGACCCCAGTGTCCAGGGTGGAGACGCTCCTTCAGGTCTACTGGGCCGTTTAGGGCTTTCAAGGTCAGCACCAACCCTTTGAATTGTGCTCGGAAACGTCCTGGGAGCCAATGTAGGTCTTTCAGGACTGGTGTTATATGGTCTCCACTCCCAGTCCTCAGTCTGGCTGCCGCATTCTGGATTAGTTGCAGTTTCCGGGTCACCTTCAAAGGTAGCCCCACGGAGAGCGCATTGCAGTAGTCCAAGCGGGAGATAACCAGAGCATGCGCCACTCTGGCAAGACAGTCCGCGGGCTGGGAGGGTCTCATCCTGCGTCCCAGATGGGGCTGCCCTGGACACAGAACTGACCTGCACCTCTATGGACAGCAGTGAGTCCAAAATGCCTCCCAGGCTGCGCACCTGGTCCTTCGGGGGCACAGTCACCCCATTCAGGACCAGCGATAACACCCACCATATTAATCTCTCTCTTCTCTCTCTTTCAGCTCCTGCCCCCTTTTCAGGAACGGCCGCTGCTGCTTTCCCACCCCCCACCCTCCAAAAAACTCCACCCATGACCCCCACCCTCAGCCGTCGGTTGCATGAGTTTGGGATTTCGACGCAGGGAACGGCCAAATCAATTAATCAATCATAATCGAGATTCCAAGGTGTAGTCATAATTAATTTTCAAGACCTGATTGATCATGTCATGTTTCCTACCACCACCCCTCCCCCCCCCCCCGTGTATTTGCAGGAGCTGGGATGATGAAGTGCTGTTTTCGACGGGAGCCATTTCCGCTTGCTGAACCTTCCCTTGGGTACCCCCTCCCCCCGGTTCTTTTGCAGGAGAGGAGGTGGGGAAGGGGACAAAAACCACCAACCTGGTGAAAAGTTAAAATTTTACAAAGCATATCAGTACAAAGCTGACATCTTCAGCTTTGCAACATGTGCAGAGAACGACCGAGATGTAATACACCCAATTTATTCTGCTATCAACATTACTGTATGCTTGTGAAACACGGAGCACTTATAAACGCCATTTCCAACTCCTTGAAAGATTCCATCAACTTGGACTACTGCCATGCGCTCTACGTGGGGCTACCTTTGAAGGTGACCCGGAAACTGCAACTGAGGAACGGTTAAGGGAGCTGGGCATGTTTAGCCTGGAGAAGAGGAGGTTAAGGGGTGATATGATAGCCATTTTCAAATATATAAAAGGATGTCACATAGAGGAGGGAGAAAGGTTGTTTTCTGCTGCTCCAGAGAAGCGGACACGGAGCAATGGATCCAAACTACAAGAAAGAAGATTCCACCTAAACATTAGGAAGAACTTCCTGACAGTGAGAGCTGTTCGACAGTGGAATTTGCTGCCCAGGAGTGTGGTGGAGTCTCCTTCTTTGGAGGTCTTGAAGCAGAGGCTGGACAACCATATGTCAGGAGTGCTCTGATGGTGTTTCCTGCTTGGCAGGGGGTTGGACTCAATGGCCCTTGGGGTCTCTTCCAACTCTATGATTCTAATCCAGAATGCGGCAGCTAGACTGGGACTGGGAGTGGAGACCACATAACACCGGTCCTGAAAGACCTACACTGGCTCCCAGGACGTTTCCGAGCACAATTCAAAGTGTTGGTGCTGACCTTTAAAGCCCTAAACGGCCTTGGTCCAGTATATCTGAAGGAGCGTCTCCACCCCCATCGTTCAGCCCGGACACTGAGGTCCATCTCCGAGGGCCTTCTGGCGGTTCCCTCACTGCGAGAAGTGAGGTTACAGGGAACCAGACAGAGGGCCTTCTCGGTGGTGGTGTGAAGAAAATAAGCAGCTATCCTATCTTTAAAAGACATCTGAAGGCAGCCCTGTTTAAGGAAGTTTTTAATGTTTAATGCTGTACTGTTTTTAACATTTGATTGGGAGCTGCCCAGAGTGGCTGGGGAAACCCAGCCAGATGGGTGGGGTATAAATAATAAATTATTATTATTATCATCAACGGTGTCTCTGAAAATTTTTACACATCACTTGGGAAGACAGGCGAACTAATGCCAGTCGCTTTCCTGAGAGAAGTGAGGTTACAGGGAACCAGGCAGAGGGCCTTCTTGGTGGTGGCGCCCTCCCATCAGATTTCAAGGAAATAAACAACTACCTGTTCCCTCTTCCATGTGGCAGCCCTATAGATATCTGAAGATGGCTCTCGTCTCTCCTCTCAGTCTCGTCTTTCCCAGGCTAAATGCACCCAGCTCCTTCGACCGTTCCTCATCAGGCTTAGTTTCCAGACCCTTGATCATCTTGGTCGTCCCTCCTCTGCCCATCTTCCAGCTTGTCAACATCCTTCTTAAATGGTGGCGCCCAATTTACAATGTTGATGGCCAGCTTCCTGTCATTTAGGTATTGATGACATTTGACGCTCAAAACCTACATTGGCCCCCAGGCCTTCTGCGGTTCCCTCCCTGTGAGAAGTTAGGTTGGAGGGAACCAGGCAGAGGGCCTTCTCGGTAGTGGCGCCTGCCCTGTGGAACACCCTCCCATCAGATGTCAAGGAAATAAACAACTATCTGACTTTTAGAATACATCTGAGGGCAGCCATGTTTAAGAAAGCTTTTAATATCTGATGTTTTATTGTGTTTTTAATATTCTGTTGGGAGCTGCCCAGAGTGGCTGGGGAAACCCAGCCAGATGGGTGGGGTATAAATAATAAATTGTTCCAGTTACAGATAGGTAGCCGTGTTGGTCTGCCATAGTCAAAACAAAAAAAATTCCTTCCAGTAGCACCTTAAAGACCAACTAAGTTAGTTCTTGGTATGAGCTTTCGTGTGCATGCACACTTCTTCAGATACTTAACAACATTTATAACAACAATTTATTACTTCTTCAGATAATAAATTGTTGTTATTGTTAAGCTTAGTATTGCATGCACAGACTGGCAGCATCTCTCCCGGGTTTCAGGCTGTTCTCCTCAAAGATGGCAGGAATCGAACCTTTCCCTCAGGCTCAGTCCGGGTGACGCCTTTAGCGCTTCTTCATTTTTCATTTATGCTGCGGCGGAAAAAGAAATATATTTTCTTCAATTATTAATCAGCGATGTGTGAGAGAGCCGTGCGGAGGGGAGATTAACTCTGTGACCTTTTTCTACCAGCCTCCCCTGGCTGGGAATCTCTCCCACCCTCTCTTTTCCATGACACCACACAAACACACCCACAATGGCCAATTGGCATCCCAAAATACAAGCACCGCCACAGAAGAGATCGCAACGCTCACTTTCCAGGAGTTTTTCCTCGTCAAACACTGCAAAGAACTCATTCCAAAGTCTTTCTTTGGTGATGATGATTTACCGTATTTTTCGCTCGATAAGACGCACCAGACCACAAGGCGCACCTAGTTTTTGGAGGAGGAAAACAAGAAAGAATATATTCTGAATCTCAGAAGCCAGAAGAGCAAGAGGGATCGCTGTGCAGTGAAAGCAGCAATCCCTCTTGCTGTTCTGGCTTCTGGGATAGCTGCGCAGCCTGCATTCGCTCCATAAGACGCACACACATTTCCCCTTACTTTTTAGGAAGGAAAAAGTGAGTCTTATAGAGCAAAAAATACGGTATTTCCCAGTGTCGAATTACCAGATACAGTAGACAACGGCCTCTGGGCCCCATACATTTTAGGACCCCCAAACAGAGGATCAAAACAATATTGATTTGATCTTGAAATAAAATTACAAGCCAACTTTCTCAATCCAACATTATCCCACTAGATAATAACATTGTCGCATACTGTTTTATTATCATAATACAGCCATACTTGGAATCCCAAACACCTTGGAACTAGGACGTTTTGGCTCGCGAACGCCGCAAATCTGGAAGCAAGTGTTCCGGTTTAAGAACGTTTTTTGGAACCCGAACGTCCGACAGGACTTTCGCAGCTTCTGATTGGCCGCAGCAGCTTCCTGCAGCCAATCAGAAGCCACGCTTTGGTTTCTGAACGTTTTGGAAGTCAAACAGACTTCCGGAACAGATTCTGTTTGACTTCCAAGCTACTGCTGTAATAGCTTTGCAAAAGGGCATTGGAAGATGGGTAGCTTTAAATTTTTTGTATCACTTCCTGCCTCCCAGATATGATGTTAATTTGTTTGATAACATTAATAATTTTGAATGTTTGTTTTGTGTAATATTTTTGTGCGTGTATTATTAAGTTAAGGGACGGGGTGGCGCTGTGGGTTAAAGCCTCAGTGCCTAGGGCTTGCCGATCGAGAGGTCGGCGGTTCGAATCCCCGCGGCGGGGTGCGCTCCCGCTGCTCGGTCCCAGCGCCTGCCAACCTAGCAGTTCGAAAGCACCCCCGGGTGCAAGTAGATAAATAGGGACCGCTTTCTAGCGGGAAGGTAAACGGCGTTTCCGTGTGCAGCTCTGGCTCGCCAGAGCAGTGATGTCACGCTGGCCACGTGACCCGGAAGTGTCTCCGGACAGCGCTGGCCCCTGGCCTCTTGAGTGAGATGGGCGCACAACCCCAGAGTCTGGCAAGACTGGCCCGTATGGGCAGGGGTACCTTTACCTTTATTATTAAGTTGCCATCCTTCTCTGGTTACGACCTAGCTCGTTTTCCATTCTGGGACTCACAAAAACATATGCCACAGCAGCGACAGACACAAATAACCTTTTTTGACACCTGGGAATTTCAGTCTTAATTATCCCCAAAAGGAAGGACTCTGGGTTTGTTTGTTTTTTGGAAAGTACTTTTAAACACTCCCAATTAATTGTGGGCCATTTCCCAATACCCTCTTGCCCTTTTACAAGTCCACTTGGCTATTGCATTTTTGGACCAGTCAAACTATTTTTCCAGTCTTCAAGGGCAGCCCCACATAACGTTACTGATGGCGACTAGCCATGATGGCTATATTTTGCCTCCAATGTCAGAAGTGTTATGACCTCTGAATATCGGCTGCTGGGAGAAGCACTGTTGCACTCAGGTCTTGCTAGCGTAAGATTACCAGACGTCCCCGGATTTACAAACCAGTCCTCATACACGGGTGGCGCTGTGGGTTAAACCACAGAGCCTAGGACTTGCCGATCAGAAGGTTGGCGGTTCGAATCCCTGCAATGACGGGGTGAGCTCCCATTGCTCGGTCCCTGCTCCTGCCAACCTAGCAGTTCGAAAGCACGTCAAAGTGCAAGTAGATAAGTAGGTACCACTCCGGCGGGAAGGTAAACGGCGTTTCCGTGCGCTGCTCTGGTTCGCCAGAAGCGAATTAGTCCTGCTGGCCACATGACCCGGAAGCTGTACGCCGGCTCCCTCGGCCAGTAAAGCGAGATGAGCGCCGCAACTCCAGAGTCGGCCACGACTGGACCTAATGGTCAGGGGTCCCTTTACCTTTACCTCATACAAAAGCCATTGAAGTTGAAAAGTGTCCCCGGATTCATTGAAAAAAAATCTGGTAACCTTATGCTAGGGGGCTCCCCAGAAAATGCATCAAGTTGTCCACGGCAAAAACAGAAAATGCATTGAGTTGTCCCATGGCGAGAACAGTCTGCAGGATGGGCCCCCTATGGCCGGATCCAGCTGTGCTTTTCTGATGTTCTTCTGTTCTTTAAACACCCACCCACATACACACACCATGTTTCCTGTCCTTCCCTGCTGGCCCGGCGACGCAAGACTGCAGCAGCAGATCACGTTGGCAAAAAAAAAACGATCGAGGAGAAATGGTTGATCAATAAGCGTATTGAGCACCTCTTCAAGCTACACTGCTTTTTGCGGATTCAGAACAGGGCTCGCCTTGCAGACTCAAAGATGCCCCCCCTAAGGCCCAATCAAAAGCCAGCGACAACGGGGACTGCACAGAGCACAGCAGGGGCCCCTCTTGTCTGGAAGGAGAGCCCAGCTCAACATCCCAGATAGGACCTGGCACCGGAAGGACAGATCCTGAAGCTGAGGCTCCAAGACTTTGGCCACCTCAGGAGAAGAGAAGACTCCCTGGAAAAGACCCTGATGTTGGGAAAGATGGAGGGCACAAGGAGAAGGGGATGACAGAGGACGAGATGGTGGGACAGTGTTCTCGAAGCTACCAGCATGAGTTTGACTAAACTGCGGGAGGCAGTGGAAGACAGGAGTGCCTGGCGTGCTCTGGTCCAGGGGGTCACGAAGAGGCAGACACGACTAAATGACTAAACAACAACAACAAAGTGGACCAGCTTTCTCCTCGAAGTCTCCTACCAAGTCGTATCAGGAGCATCCCCAGCGATACACAGAGATGTCAGGGTATACCACGATGACATGGCCCATAATAATAATAATAATAATAATAATAATTTATAATTCATACCCCACCCATCTGGCTGGGTTTCCCCAGCCACTCTGGGCAGCTCCCAACAGAATATTAAAAACACAATAAAACATCAAATGTTTAAAAGCTTCCCTAAACAGGGCTGCCTTCAGATGTCTTTTAAAAGTCAGGTAGTTCTTTCTCTCCTTGACATCTGATGGGCAGCTGCCACCACTGAGAAGGCCCTCTGCCTGGTTCCCTGCATCCTTGCTTCTCACATGGAGGGAACCGCCAGAAGGCCCTTGGAGCTGAACCTCAGTGTCCAGGATGGACAATGGGGGTGGAGATGCTCCTTCAGCTATACTGGGCCAAGGCTGTTTAGGGCTTTCAGGGTCAGCACCGACACTTTGAATTGTGCTCGGAAACATCCTGGGAGCCAACGTAGGTCTTTCAGGACCGGGGTTATATGGTCTTGGTGGCCGCTCCCAGTTACCAGTCTAGCTGCCGCATTCTGGATTAGTTGTAGTTTCCGGGTCACCTTCAAAGTTAGTCCCACGGGGAGCACATGGCGGTAGTTCATGCAGGAGGCAGTGGAAGACAGGAGGGCCTGGTGTCCTGTGGTCCAAGGGGTCACCAAGAGTCGGACACGACTAAATGACTCAACAACAACAAAGGGGAAATTACCAAGGAAACTTATTTTAGAGGCTTTAGCGAGCCTGAACAAACACATCCGCTGTGCAAATTTAAAAAGGGGAATGTTACTCTGCTAAATTGTAAAACTTGTTAACACAAGTAGGAAAGGATATAATCAAATAATGTATCCTCTCCTGCACCCTGAACATTCCCACATAGGCTGTATCAACAGAAGTCTAGTGTCCAAATCAAGGGAAGGCATGTTGTTGTTGTTGAGTTGTTTAGTCATATCCGCCTCTTCATGACCCCCTGGACAAGAGCACGCCAGGCCCTCCTGCAGTTTGGCCGCAGTTTGGCCAAACTCATGCTGGTAGCTTTGAGAACACTGTCCCACCATCTCGTCCTCTGTCGTCCCCTTCTCTTTGTGCCCTCCATCTTTCCCAGCATCAGGGTCTTTGCCAGGGAGTCTTCTCTTCTCATGAGGTGGCCAAAGTCTTGGAGCCTCAGCTTCAGGATCTGTCCTTCCAGTGAGCACTCAGGGCTGATTTCCTTCCGAATGTAGAGGTTGGATCTTCTTGCAGTCCATGGGACTCTCAAGAGTCTCCTCCAGCACCAGAATTCAAAAGCATCCATTCTTCGGCCATCAGCCTTCTTTGTGGTCCAGCTCTCACTTCCGTACATCACTACTGGGAAAACCAGAGCTTGAACTATACGGACCTTTGCTGGCAAGGTGATGTCTCTGCTTTTTAAGATGCTGTCTAGGTTTGTCATGGGAAATCGTAGTGTTGCTCTATTTTGCCTTGGTCAAACCACAACTGGAAAACTGGGTCCAGTTCTGGACACCACGATTTGAGGAGGATATCGACAAACTGGAACATGCACAGAAGAGGACAACCAAGAGGATCAAGGGTCTGGCAACCAGGCCTTATGAGGAACGGTTGAAGGAGCTGGGTATGTTGTGAGGAGATTTCACCCCTCCCATATCCAAGAATCTCCTGAGATCTCTGCTGATTCTCCAGAGAGGAGGAGCAGTGTTCTGCTCTCTACTTATTCTACTCCAACACCAAGTCAGTCAGTCAGTGTGTTGGAGAGAGAGAGACTGAGTGTTAGAGATCGTGTGTACAGATAAGGTTGCTGCTAAGAGCAGCTGCAGACACTCAGTGCAGCATTCATTTATGCTTAGACCTCATTAAGCTCTGTATATAGTTGTAGATAGAATAAAAGAAGTTATTCTACAGAGCTGCTCTCCGAGTCGTTTATATACTCTGCTAGACTCTGCTGTGCGACGACTGTCTTCTTGTGGAAGCGAATCCAGTGCTCACAACTTTAAGCTGTGAGTCCACAACACTTTGACCTGTTCCTGTGCAGAAGCTGGTCTCTGGAAGTGCTACCCAGCTCGCCTAGCCCAGTCGGGGCTGAAGTGCATGAGTCCAGTTGGTGGTACCGGCTCAAGGGCGATGCTGACATGTTGGTGCCAGATGGAGAGGCCTGGGTCAGGGCCCACACACGTCCTTCAAACCTGCCGTTCTAGAAGAATAGGATAATGATGGCACCGAAAAACAAAGGTTGCAAAGAGGAGGGGGGGGGAGGAACCACAAGGTTTAAAGGGCTTTCTGGCGGATTCATTCACCGAGACTGAATAAAGGAGACTGCTTTGAAGTGTGCCAATAACTGTAATTGGCCGTCCCCCGTTCGAACAGCTTGTGTGTGGGGCAGGGGGAGGGAAGAAGGGGGCTGAGAGTGGAAAGGGGGGAAGGAGCCTCTGATAGCCACCTGAGTTATATTTAGGACGACAAGAATAAAGGCAGCCACAGGCTCTAAGTAGCCAGTAAGTGTGAAATTGATCCAGCAATTATTGTAAATATAGAGTGGGATATTTTTTTTTTGAGGTTTTACAGGGAATCTAAGTGCTGTCAACGACCAGGCGGTTTTAAGGAGTTTGGGGGTGGGAAAGGTGGGGGGGGAATTCAAACCCCATATCTGCACAGGGTCCCTTTTGACAGAGGTGTGTGCCCCCACCAGCACAACAAAATTGGTGAATGGCTCAAAATTGTACAGATATATTGCAGGGGAACCGAAAGAACAAGGCAAAACCATTTTCCCCTGATGTGAGCCGGGTGGATAGGACCGTCAGCAAGAGAGTCGCGCCCCATAGCAGGCAGTCTCGAGTCGGCGATGGAAAATTCCCTTTCATAATTAATAAATGAAGAATATTGCTATTCATTAACGCGGCTGCAAAGGAAGTATTGATCTCTGTCCGGCTGCTATTCTGTGAGTGTTTGTGTGTGTGTGTGTGTGTGTGTGTATGTGTGTGTGTGTGTGCATACGTACACAGAAAGGGGCACGGACGTGACATTTTAATGCACCTCGCCACACACACACACACACACACACACACACACACACATGCACACACCGCCCCCCAAAATGGGCTCTCCAAGGAAAACTCTAAAAAGGCCAAAAGAATGCAACAAAATTGGTAAAAGAATTCACGGAGGGGGGCTTGGAGCCAAGGGAAAGGTGCAATTTAAAGCAGGGAGGGCGGTGTAACGGGAGAATCGCAGTCCCATCTCGCGCCGGTCGTTCCCATTTGAATATTCGATTAATAATAGATTACAGCAAGCATCGAGAAAATCTCCCGCTGCCAGTCATTTTTTTTATTTTTAAGCAGGAGAAAAGTCAGGAAAAGTAGCCAGGAAACGAGAAAGCACAGGATCGCAGGGCAGTTTGCGTTATTAAAAAATGAAAATACATACCATAATACTAAAACAATAACACTGACCTCGCTCTCACACACACAGTTTAAAAGGCCATAAATTGTTTAATTAAGCAATGGCCGGGGAGAAGACGAATGTTTTTGCCTTGTGTAACGAAGGCGCCAGGCAAACATCCCTGGGGAGAGCATCCCACAAATGGGAGCCACTGCAGAGAAGGCCCCGTTCTGATGTTGCCACAATCTGCAGTGCTGGATTTACATATAAGCTAAACAAGCTATAGCTTAGGGCTCCACTCTCTTGGGCCCCCCCCAAAAGAATTAAAGGGGGGGAAAACCTGGATGTATAATTCCAAAATATAAGATAAAAAACAAATGAATTAAACCTACCTACAGCAATAGGGACGCGGGTGGCGCTGTGGGTTAAACCACAGACCCTAGGACTTGCCGATCAGAAGGTTGGCGGTTTGAATCCCCGCAATGACGGGGTGAGCTCCCGTTGCTCAGTCCCTGCTCCTGCCCACCTAGCAGTTCGAAAGCACCTCAAAGTGCATGTAAATAAATAGGTACCGCTCCGGTGGGAAGGTAAACGGCGTTTCCGTGTGCTGCTCTGGTTCGCCAGAAGCGGCTTAGTCCTGCTGGCCACATGACCCGGAAGCTGTACGCTGCTCCCTCGGCCAGTAAAGCGAGATGAGCGCTGCAACCCCAGAGTTGGTCACGACTGGACCTAATGGTCAGGGGTCCCTTTACCTTTACCTTTTACCTACAGCAACAGTGTTTTGTGTTGTGTAGGCTCCTATGATGTAAGTCATGGGCCCCGCCCGCTAGCCTGCTCCCTAAAATATCACTTCTATATACAGTGGTACCTTGGTTCTCAAACTTAATCCGTTCCAGAAGTCCGTTCCAAAAAAACCCAGCAACCATTTGTTTTTGAGAAAGGACAGCTGGACATATAAAGGGCCCCATTACCTTCAGTAGCTAAGGGCCTCACCTAACCTAAATCTCGCTTTACTGGCCGAGGGAGCCGGCGTTTGTCCACAGACATTTTTCCGGGTCCTGTGGCCAGCATGACTAAGCCGCTTCTGGCGAACCAGAGCAGCGCACGGAAATGCCATTTACCTTCCCGCCGGAGCGGTACCTATTTATCTACTTGCACTTTGACTTGCTTTTGAACTGCTAGGTTGGCAGGAGCAGGGACCGAGCAATGGGAGCTCACCCCGCCGCGGGGATTTGAACTGCCGACCTCCCAATCGGCAAGCCCAAGGCTCTGTGGTTTAGGCCACAGCCCCACCCTCGTCCCTTAATAGGTATCTAACCAGTGATATTTTAGGGAGCAGGCGGACCCCATGACTTACATCCTAGGAGCCTACACAACACAAAACACTGTTGCTGGATGTAGGTTTTATTTTATTTGCTTTTTATTTTATATTTTGGAAATGTACATCCAGGTGGTTTTTTCCCTTTAGTTTTTTGGGGGGCCCCCAAGAGAGTGAGGCCCTAAGCTAGAGCTTGTTGAGCTTATACGTAAATCCGGCACTGAGTACCATACAAAATGCATTGTGCCAAATGGCATACAGCCATGTGAATATTACGCCAAATGTGTCTACAGAAATGCAAAAAAAACATAAATAACCTAGGGGAAATGCGAATGAATTTTCAATTTTTTTTCAAGGCCAAAATCTGATATTGGAGAGAGCAGAATGCTATAGTGGGGGAAACAAGAAAACGAATTTTTTAAAAAAAATAAATTTTTATTATACGAATAAATCCATACAACCATGTTTACAAATTTGCTATTTTTTGAACTTCCACCAGCACCTCCCTCAATCATCCATTTTTCTTATCTTCACGCATATTCTATGTGATATTGCCAATTTAATATTAACCTTCCATCTCTGTTTCTTTTTTACAATATACCTTGTACTATCACAAAGCCTCCTTAAAACCCACTAGCGTTGTCTGTTCGCCACATATAGTTTTCAGATAATCCGTGAACTTTCCCCAGTCCTCGATGAATTTGTGATCTTCCTGGTATCTGATTTTCCCAGTCATTTTATCCAGTTCTGCCTAGTCCGTAAGTTTCATTCTCCACTCATTCAAGGCCGGTAGTTCCTCTTGTTTCCATTTTTGGGCCATTAATATACAAGAAAACGAATTTGATAAGATTTGCCCATCTCGAATCTCCCTCCACCATCTGTAGCAGACCCTCCTCTCCCCTCACTTCCTCCAGAGTAAACTCTCTCTCTATGCCACCCCCCATGCCCCCACCCCACTTCCCCGGACAGCCTTCCTCCAGCAGATCCGTGTAGATCAATGCAAAATTAATTAGAGTAATCAACTCGGCTGCGCCGCGGAGATCATACGTGCAGGCTTTTCGGTGACTAATTGGTGATAACTGACAGCTCGCATCCCTAGTGTCTTAGAGGTATTAACACTCCCCCCTCCCCGCCCCGCTTTCCCAGATTAATTACCTTTTCCCACCGCCAGCCCCTTAGCTGTGGGGCAGGAAAGAGGAGGAGACTAGAGCTGCCAATCAGAGGGGCTTTGCTGAGCATGGTTGAGGGAGGAGTGGGTTTGGGGGGGCAGGCTGGAGTATTCTGCTGTTGTGGGGGGGGGATCAAAATTAATCTTTTGAAGGGGGAGGGAGATGACTTTCGTACCCATTCAAATCCGGAAAATGACCATTGCTGTTGAGTTATTGGTTTGCAACGAACACTGGTCCTACTCAGAGCAGCAGGCGTCTAAATTAATGAGCCTAAGTCCATTGATTTCCATGGGTCTACTCTGAGTATTACTAACGCTGGGTACAACCCCATAAAACACTGCACGTGCGACTCTCTAGAATATTTCTCTCTTTCTTTCTTTTAAAAAAATCAATTTTAATTAAGAATACAGACCGCTCTCGTGTCTTGTTTCAGATACGTAATAATACGTGCGCTGTTCTTCCTGGGTTGCATCCTGCTCAGAGTAGACCCACTGAGATTGCATAGATGAAACTCGCTTCAGAAGACATCGATGGGAACCGATTCAAATCCAGTTCGGAGCATATCTGCACCCAGCTCAATTCTCTACTCAAAGTAGACCTATTGAAAATAATGGAGCTGCGCCAGTCATGGCCTTTAATTTGAGCGGGTCTGCTAATATTCGGGACAGCCCAATATGTGCCCTCCCTGCTCACAGAATTTCCATCTTTGGGGTGTTGCACAGATCGATCCTGAGAAAAATAATATAACAACAACAACAACAATTTATTTTTTATACAAGCACAGAGTTGGAAAGAAAACATGCTTAAGTCTGACCCCTGCTCAAGGCAAGGATCCTGTCAAGGTGGCAGTCCATCCTTAATAATAATAATAATAATAATAATAATTTATACCCCACCCATCTGGCTGGGTTTCCCCAGCCACTCTGGGCGGTTCCCAACAGAATATTAAAATCACAAGGAAACATCAGTCATTAAAAACTTCCCTAAACAGGGCTGCCTTCAGATGTCTTCTAAAAGTCAGAGAGTTGTTTATTTCCTTGACATCTGATGGGAGAGCATTCCACAAAGCTCCGAGGATTTCTGCTAAGGCAACTAACCAAGAGGTTGTCTCTGTGGGGAGCTGGAGCAAAGAGCATATTCAGGACCTTAAAGGTAAAGGGACCCCTGACCATTAGGTCCAGTCATGGCCGACTCTGGGGTTGCGGTGCTCATCTCGCTTTACTGGCCGAGGGAGCCGGCGTACAGCTTCCGGGTCATGTGGCCAGCAGGACTAAGCCGCTTCTGGTGAACCAGAGCAGCGCACGGAAACGCCGTTTACCTTCCCGCCAGAGCGGTACCTATTTATCTACTTGCACTTTGACGTGCTTTCAAACTGCTAGGTTGGCAGGAGCAGGGACCGAGCAACGGGAGCTCACCCCGTCATTGCGGGGAATTGAACCGCCAGCCTTCTGATCGGCAAGTCCTAGGCTCCGTGGTTTAACCCACAGCGCCACCCGTGTCCCTATTCAGGACCTTGGACAGCTCTAATCTCGCCAAAGTGGCTATTTTAATAATGTTGTCTCTGCAGGGAGCTGGAATCAACTGCAGCCATGTGTAGGGTCACCAGGCTAGAATTGTGACTGTCTTGCCAGAGTGGCGCATGCTCTGGTTATCTCCCGCTTGGACTACTGCAATGCGCTCTACGTGGGGCTGCCTTTGAAGGTGATCCAGAAACTACAACTAATCCAGAATGCGGCAGCCAGACTGGTGACCGGGAGCGGCTACTGAGACCATATAACACCGGTCTTGAAAGACCTGCACTGGCTCCCAGGACGTTTCCGAGCACAATTCAAAGTGTTGGTGCTGACCTTGAGAACCCTAAATGGCCCAGTATCCCTGAAGGAGCATCTCCACCCCCATCATTCTGCCCGGACTCTGAGGTCCAGCACCGAGGGCCTTCTGGCTGTTCCCTCCCTGCGAGAAGTGAGGTTGCAGGGAACCAGGCAGAGGGCCTTCTCGGTGGTGGCGCCCGCCCTGTGGAATGCCCTCCCATCACATGTCAAGGAGCTAAGGGACTATACAACTCTGAGAAGATACCTGAAGGCAGCCCTGTTTAGGGAAGTTTTGGATGTTTAATGCTTTGTTTTTATATCTGTTGGGAAGCCGCCCAGAGTGGCTGGGGAAACCCAGCCACATGGGCCGGGTATAAAAAATAAAATGGTGATGGTGATGACATCAGGTGATTGACAGGTGGGTCAAACATGGCGCACGGGGCATGGAGGGAGATCAGGACCCAGCCGGCTGACCGGATCCCAACCCTACAGGCAAATCTGCCCTCCCTGGACACATCGACCATTGACCCTTTCTGATACCACATTCAGTCTGATTCCCTGGGAGAGTTTCACAACTTCCATTCTGACCTTGACAACTATATAGACCAGCATCTCAGAGCCTGGGCAGGACCAGAGGTGATCCAAGCCCAGCCCTGATCCCTCACCAACCTCTGGGTTCCTCTCTCTCTCTCTCTCTCTCTCTCTCTCTCTCTCTCTCTCTCTCTCATCCTTAATAATTACAGCTGCGAGTCAATAGCAATTAGGGCTAACAGCCACTCAACGGAATTGACGCAAATTATTTTAATTTTATGTTTTCATTGACCAGCCTTTTCCAGGTTGTTGCCCTGCTTCCTCGTTCTTCCCTGTCCCCATTTGGAGCAGACGGGGGGGGGGGGGTTAGGAGGAGGAAGAGGGTGGAACAGGGGTGGGAGAGAAAACCCCGGTGTAATTAATTGCCCGTCCGCAACCCCCACCCCAATCTGACCACCTGGACACCTCCTTAAGGATAATTAATTCTCAGAGGGGGGAGACTGCCACACCTTTCTTTGCTGCTTGACAAAAAACAAACCCTGTTGTTGTTGTTTAGTCGTGTCCAGCTCTTCGTGACCCCCTGGACCAGAGCACGCCAGGCCCTCCTGTCTTCCACTGCCTCCCGCAGTTTGGTCAAACTCATGCTGGTAGCCTCAAGAACACTGTCCAGCCATCTCGTCCTCTGTCGTCCCCTTCTCCTTGTGCCCTCCATCTTTCCCAACACCAGGGTCTTTTCCATGGAGTCTTCTCTTCTCATGAGGTGGCCAAAGTCTTGGAGCCTCAGCTTCACGATCTGTCCTTCCAGTCAGCACTCAGGGCTGATTTCCTTCAGAATGGAGAGGTTGGATCTTCTTGCAGTCCATGGGACTCTCAAGAGTCTC